>NC_137276.1:61000000-61625000 GCF_054371585.1 Giraffa tippelskirchi | reverse complement strand
CCAAAGGCTCCCAGCAGCCAGTTCGTTAAATCTGTGTCCCTCCTAGGCTGGCCCTATCCTACACCCAACCAACCTCAAGTCCCTTGGATCTCTAGTGCAGAGGTCCCAAGAGAGATAAGTCCATTCCCTGGGGGAGATTCTGGTTGTGACAGAGGGAGAAAAACACTCTACAAGGGTGCTACGGGTCTGCAAAAGTCACAGATGAAGCACCGTGAGAGCACATTGCTTTTGACTCTGCACTTCTGGGAAGGCTAGTGAATGAGCTGGTGCCTAAGGGCAGAGATGGAGAGTAAGTGATATGGAGGATGGGGTTGCCCAAGAAGGGGAATGGTGGAAGCAAAGGTATGGCGGTGAGAATGCTTGGAGAATGGGAGGGGGTAGAGGAAAGATTACTATGAAAAGATGGAATCAGAGCAAGAAGCACTATCACTGTGGGGCTGGACTCTGAGGGCAGGGGGGTGAGAGAGAGAAGGGTCTTTGTACTGTAGTGCTGGGCAGGTTCCCTGGCTGGATTGGAGTGGCTGAGCTCAGAAGCAGGGAGCCCAGGCAGATGTCTCTGCTGGTCCAGAAATGAGGCCATAAAGGCTGGACTGGGGCAGGAGTGGGAAGAAAGGGATGAAGGAAGGAAGCAGTAAAGAGAAAGCAAGATGAGGCTGAGAACCACCAGCAGTGGGAGAGTCTGGAGCCACCGATGCCTCTAAGGTAGTGGTTCTTAGTGGGACAGTGCTGCCCAGGGGCTAGTTTGGGCATTTGTGGGGGTTATTTGTGGTAATAATGTTGGCATTTAGTATGTGGGGAGGGAACCAGGAGTGCTTTCTGTATACCACAATGTGCAGGATAGTCTCACACAATGAAGAATTCTCCCTCATCCCATGTAATTTCAAAAATTCCTTTTGCACAACAAAGGAAACTATAAGCAAGGTGAAAAGACAACCTTCAGGATGGGAGAAAATAATAGCAAATGAAGCAACTGACAAAGAATTAATCTCAAAAATATACAAGCAGCTCAATACCAGAAAAATAAACGACTCAATCAAAAAATGAGCCAAAGAACTAAACAGACATTTCTCCAAAGGAAACATACAGATGGCTAACAAACACATGAAAAGATGCTCAACATCACTCATTATCAGAGAAATGCAAATCAAAACCACAATGAGGTACCATCTCATGCCGGTCAGAATGGCTGCTATCAAAAAGTCTACAAACAATAAATGCTGGAGAGGGTGTGGAGAAAAGGGAACCCTCTTACACTGTTGGTGGGAATGCAAACTAGTACAGCCACTATAGAGAACAGTGTGGAGATTCCTTAAAAAACTGGAAATAGAACTGCCATATGACCCAGTGATCCCACTGCTGGGCATACACACTGAGGAAACCAGAATTGAAAGAGAAACGTGTACCCCAATGTTCATCACAGCACTGTTTACAATAGCAAGGACGTGGAAGCAACCTAGATGTCCATCGGCAGATGAATGGATAAGAAAGCTGTGGTACATATACACAATGGGATATTACTCAGCCATTAAAAAGAATACATTTGAATCAGTTCTAATGAGGTGGATGAAACTGGAGCCTATTATACAGAGTAAAGTAAGTCAGAAAGAAAAACACAAATATAGTATATTAATGCATATATATGGAATTTAGAAAGATGGTAATGATGACCCTATATACAAGACAGTGAAAGAGACACAGATATAAAGAGACTTTTGGACTCTGGGAGAGAAGACGAGGGTGGGATGATTTGAGAGAATAGCATTGTGACATGTATATGACCATATTTGAAATAGATCACCAGTCCAGGTTCGATGCATGAGACAGGGTGCTCAGGGCTGGTGCACTGGGACGGCCCTGAGGGATGGGATGGGGAGGGAGGTGGGAGGGGGGCTCAGGATGGGGGACACATGTACACGCATGGCTGATTCATGTCAATGTATGGCAAAAACCACTACAATATTGTAAAATAATTAGCCTCCAATTAAAATAAATTAAAAAAAATTCATGAGAAGTAAACATTATCATTAGAGTGAATAAATATCAGATTTTTCGGTAAAAAACAACTCCAAGCAGGTGCCTGTGGACCCTACAACCCTAGGGGCCACCACAGTAAGTCCCCAACTTAACAACTTTCAAGTTGCGAACTTTCAAATACGCGAACCTGCGTTCACATGTCCAATTCTGTAAGTTAGTTCGTGTAGTTAGTTCTGGCATACCTGGTCACATGTGTGCCTCCTCTATAAGTGGTTGTGCTTTTGTGTACTGTACGGTACTGTGGCTGTGCAGCACAAGGAGCTTACTAGTGAAGACCTGATAGAATTGGAGGACCAGAGAAAGGACAAAGGGAGACAAGAGGAAGAAGAAGTCAGTGAAGAACCAAAGAGGTTCACAATGCAGGAAATGGCAAGGGGGTTTTCTTTACTTGAGGAGGCACTGTTAGTTTTTCAGGCACAGGACCCAGACGTGGAATGGTACATGAAAGTGCAGCAGGCATCCAGAATGCAATCCAGTGCTACTGAGTCATCAATGAGGAGGAAAAAACAAAGCTACTACCCAGACATCACTGGATCATTTTTTCAAGAGGGTAGATAGAACTGAATCCAGTAAGGAACCAGAACCTGTGCCATTAAAGTCAGGCATGAGTGAAACTGCAGGTTGCCCTCCGTCTCCTGTTGATGATCCTTCAGCTCTCCCTCTCCCACTTCTTTCCCTCCTCCAATCGGTAACTCTTCTTGCTTGTTCACTTGATGCTAGCCCCTGTATTCCAGCTGTTGTACTGTCCTACTATACTTTTCAAGGTACTGTACTGTAAGATTAAACATGTTTTTATTTTTTGTGCTTTTTAAAAATACTTGTGTGAAAAGTATCATAAACCTATTTCAGTGCAGTAATATATAGACAGTTGTGTTAGTTAGGGTACCTAGGCTAATTTTGTTGGACTTATGAACAAATTAGACTTACAAATGTGCCCTTGGAACAGAATTCATTCATATGTAGGGGACTAACTGTATTCACTTGTGTGATGAAGTAAATGATTGTGCAGTGCACAACCTGTACAACTGGCAGTTGGTCCTAGGTGTGACATTGATCCTGGTGGAAAAATTTGTTTACAATGACATGAGTCTAAATCCAGCTTTGTTTTACATATATACACAGAATATCTTTGCATGGTTTTAATATACTCTGAATTTTCTATGAATGAAACTCCCATGACAACGGAGGGGACGATTGTCTTCTGTTCTAAATCTCTGTACTGAACTTTACCAAGAGTTGGTCAGCTTTTCAGAAACCGCTGTTCATGTGGGCACAGTACTCACAGCCCTTAAGTCACCAGCACACCCCTCTCCACGGCCAGAGGCACTGACAGCCATCCCCTCATGTGGCTTCATGTTTAGGTGTAAGTATTTGACTTCCTTATCGTTGCTGAGCATTTACATATTACAATATGTATTCTTTTATTATAAGTTACTTTGATTTCTCCTTTATATTATAGTTGGGTCAATATATTGATTTTTTGGAAATTATGTGGATAGATTGGTTATATTATCTCTGCTTTCCATCCTGGGATAGTAAATGAGGCGTGACAAACCTGATAATAAAAGGTGGCTGTGGGTCTGATCGGCTGAGAGCTATAGTTGGGAGAATTCTAGCCTTGACAACTTCTACAAGAAGCCTGTCTGACCACTTGAATCCCACAGTCCCACTGAAGCCTGCTTTTCTGCCTTCCTAAATGAAGTTCTTTGTTAGATCTATTTTCTACTTCTTTCCATGATTGTCATCTCCTGAACAATCTTGTCAACTGTGTTCCTATAAACACGTAAGCTCCCTAGGGACAACCTTGAAGGGATCACTCTTTATGGCCCTACCCAGGCTCTGAAGAAAAGAGCCTTGCTGACTGAAGTGCACAACTCAGGTGGAGATGAGGCTCCTGTGGGTCAACACAAGAAAGGGGCATCCACTGCAGGAACGCAAAATCCAGAAAACCCCATCACTCAGGGTGAGAGAGACCCTTGACTCTAGAATAGAAATTTCACAAGTCTCATCAGTGTAAAGACTGATTTGCGTGGATGCTAAGTTACTTCAGTCATATCCGACTCTTTGCGACCCTATGTGCTGTAGCCCGCCAGATTCCTCTGTTCATGAGATTCTCCAGGCAAGAATACCGAACTGGGTTGCCATTTCTTCCTGCAGGGGATCTTCCTGACCCAGGGATCAAACCCATGTCTCTTATATCACCTGCATTGGAAGGCAGGTTCTTTACAACTAACACCATCAAAGGCTGATTAGGGGAAAAAAACAATTAGTGTGAAATCACTGAAAAAACAAACAAGCACCCCAGTTCTGGGACCATTGGAAAACAATGTATTGGAAGTTCAAAGATTGGACATGTTGAGGACTTGAAAAAAAAATCTGATGTGGTGAGATAGTACCTTCAAAGCAACTTGTGCAGGCAAAGAGGCTTCCTTTGTAGCTGGGAAGATTGGTCAAGCACAGAGACAGGGTTTAGGTAAGTTAATGGATGACAGGGTCATCAAGGCTGATTAAGGGGAACTTGGCTCCTCTGGAGGTAAGCGGTGTCCTGGCGTCCTCACCCGAGGTGAACAATGAACCCGGGCCCTGGAAGGAAGGAGGCAACGCCGGGGTCTCCAGTTATTTCTAGGGGGTCCGCTGAATGGATGTAACAATCCATTTCCATTTTTTAAAGCAAAAAGAATAAAAAGAGAAGTGATTAGATCACACACAGTCTGAGTCTTTAGACAGAGGGTTTTCTTGGTGGGTATTTCAGTTCAGGGGAAGCATGAGACAGAACTCAGTGGGAGTGCAGAGGGTGTCCAGAATTCCTAATGTAGTTGATGTCATCACTGAAGTTCTAGGACTCAGACTGCCTGAGTTCACATCCTGGCTCCGTCATTGAGTAGCTGGGTGACCTTAGGCAAGTTACCTAACCTCTCTGTGCCTCAGTTTTATCGCCCATAAAATGGACATAATGGTATTGTTACCAAACTCAACTGCTCACCACTTGAAAGCCAACTCTTGAGAGACTAGGGTTCATAGGAAAGGAAAGTTTGGTTTACTCAGGAGGCTGGCAACCTGGGGAGAAGGTAGACTTGTGTCCAAAAGCCAACACCTCATTACTGATCAGGGGTCAAGAGCTTTTAAAGAAGAGTTTCACATGTATATTATCATATGTGAAACAGATTGTTAGTCCAGGTTCAATGCATGAGACAAGTGCTCAGGGCTGGTGCACTGGGATGACCCAGAGGGATGGGATGGGGAGAGAGGTGGGAGGGGGGTTCAGGATGGGGAACACATGTAAACCCATGGCTGATTCATATCAGTGTATGGCAAAAACCATCACAATATTGTAAAGTAATTAGCCTCCAACTAAAATAAATAAATTAAAAAAATAATAAATGCAGTGTATTAAGAAAAAAAATTTTTTAAAATGAAGAGTTTCAGGGGTGCGGCAAAGTGAATCAGTTATACATATATATACATCCACTCTTTTTTAGATTCTTTTCCCATATAGACCATTAGAGTATTGAGTAGGGTTCCCTGTGCTATACAGTAGGTCCTTATTAGTTAATCTGTCTTATATATGAAAGTGAAAGTGAAAGTCACTCAGTCGTGTCTGACTCTTTGTGACCCCATGGATGGATAGTTCATGATATTCTATAGGCCAGAATACTCAAGTGGGCAGCTGTTCCCTTCTCCAAGGGATCTTCCCAACCTAGGGACCGAACCCAGGTCTCCCAGGTCTCTCTCTTACATATAGTAGTGTGTATATGTCAATATCAATCTTCCAGTTTGTCCTTCCCTCCACCATTAGCCTCTAGTAGCCTTAAGTTTGTTTCCTACATCCGTGACTATTTCTGCTTTGTAGGTAAGTTCATTTGTATCCTTTTTTTAAGATTCCACCTACAAACTGTTTGTCTTTCTCTAACTTCAAACTAACATTGTAAGTCAACTATACTCCAATAAAAGATTTTAAAAAATCAATCAATGTAATTAACCATATTAGCAAACTAAAAAATGTAAACAAAGCATGGTGTAAAAAGAAGAAAGAGGAGCTTAAGGGTGTGGAATGACACAGTTCTGACAATCATCTTGAAATCGGTCATGCAGTAGATCTGCATTATTGCTTGTTTTAGGTACAGTTAATCTTCAGTTCCAGGGTCAGTTTGTTCCCATTTCCTTGGGGCCTGTTCCTGGAATTGCGTACAATGGAGCAGTTTATGTCATGGCTGCAGCCCAGTCATCATGTAGTTAACTTCTTCCACCTGGTGGGAGTTTCCGTATCTGCAAAACAGCTTAAAGGATATGGCTCAGAATATTATCTACAGCCCTTGAGGGGAAATGAAATGCCCTTGACTTTGTTTAGCGGTTAACTATTATTATTTTGTCTTGTTTGACTGTTTTCCTTTCTTTCTGCATTTTCTCACTTCTCTGATTAAATTTATTCTTTGGCTAAAGTTTCTCTACAGACAGGAGGCATGGCGGGGGTGAGGGGATGGGGGTGGAGCAGGAATCTGTCCTGGGAAAGCCCGTTAATGTCCTGTTCCATTACAGGATAACTTAACTGAGTTGTGAAGATAAAAGTATATGATATATGATATATGATATATGAAATATATCACATGATATATGAAATATATATCACATGATATATGAAAATGTTTAGAACAGCACATGGTGTGTGTAGTGTTTGATACTCATGTGTGATAGTTGTTCTTATTACTCCTGAGAACAGGGCCAAGCATCATTAGCCCCACCTCCCTCCCTTACTGATGAACCAATGAAGTATGGCTCTGGGGAGCCAAGGGAGGAGCTGGAAGTCAGAGAAGTCAAGGCATGGAGGTCAGGTGCATTGGCCCTGGTTCTCTAACCACTGTCTAGAGTAGCAAAGGCATTTGAAGTGGAGGTTAGCCCCTTGGCCTCAAAGATTCAGCACAGTAGGGGGCCAAGAGTGACTGTGTGCCTCCCAAATATTTGATTGGAGAATGTGGCACTCAGGAGGGGTTACTCTCTCTGGTCTCATCTCTTATATATGAGCCATTGCTTAGAAGCAATCCTATTGAGAGGGTTGCTGAATCCTAGATTCAGGGGAGAATGAGAATCCAAGATGGCTGGAGGGAATGAAACCCCTGGCAGCTCACAAGAGCCTGGGTCCCTGGATGTGGCAGGGTGGGGAAAGGCAGGCATCCTGACTTCTCATTCCTCCTCTGCCAGGCTAGGCTCAATGGCCCCAAGCATATTACCCCAATTACCCTCTCTGCCTGTTCCTCCCTGTATAAATGCCATAGAGGGCATTGTTTCCAAAGGGTACTAGGGAACTGTAGGACTTTAGACCTGCAAGGGGTCCTAGAGGGTACAGCAGACACTGCCAGTGCCTACCCCATCCCCTTGTCCTTACCACGTGGGTTCTCTGAGCCTGACTTCTGGCTCCAGAACCTGCAGTTTTTTGCCTGCGAGTTTTCTCCAGCCACTGATGCACCTTTGTATGCAGCAGCTCAGAAGCAGCCCTCCACCAGTGACCAACAGGATCATTGTATAAATATCCTAGCTCCTCCAGCCCATGGATGGGAACAGCTCTGAGATATAGTTATAGGTTTTCCCCAAGAATGTCCCCAGTGGGAGTGAGCTCCAGGTACCCACAGGACTAACTTGCTTCATAACACACCCCTTATCCTTTTCTTCCCTTTCCTGATTCACTTTCCTACTCCTGGGGTCACCTCCCAAATAAGCTACTCGCCCAAAGCTTCATCTCAGAGTCTGCTCCTGCTGCACTAAGGCAGAGGTTATCTGGCTGAACGACTTGGGGTTACCGAAGTGAGATAATCACCAGAACACGCTTGCCTGTGTGTGCAGGGAGTAATAAATGTCCACCTAGCAGGGCCCCCACACGGGCCAGAAAGCATCAGAACATTTGCATCATTAGGAAGACGTCCCTCCCTCTGCTCAGGAAATGATCATCCCTCCATTCTCAATCTGGGGAATCTTGTTGGAGGTAAAAGCTCTATAGTGAGACCTCCTTCTGGCTTCCCTCTCACCAGCCGTCTGTTCCTAATAACCCCACCCACGCACTGGAGCCTCTCTGACTTGATAGTGCAGGACGCTGTCACTTGAAATTAATTGCAACTAATTAAAAATGATCCGGTTAGGACAATTGCACAATGGTGCTCCAGAGACTGCTTCATTCCCAGAGGTTCCGTGGCGTTTGCGCCTGCCGCGGTCCCAGTGGGCCGTACGGGGCCATACATCATCGTGTCATTTTACATTGTTATTTCTCTGAAAGCAGCAATTTGAAAGAGTCTCAGATGAACCTTGAGCAACTTCGCACTAAAAAGAAAAATGTTACTGTCCGAGATCTGCAAAATATAACATATAGGCTCAAAGAGGCCGCTTGACATGAAAAGCAGCCTTAAGTTTGTGCTGTGATTTGCATATAATATATAATGTTGTAGTAAAAGGAACCCACAAAGCAGGCAGTGGCTGTGGAGCATCGATCCTCAGCCTCTTTGTTCGAACTGGGTCACCTACTGTTTGCAGTTATTATTTTATTATGGCCATTCCTTATGTGAGGAGACGGGATGGCATCTAATCCCCTGGGTTCTAGGCACTGCTGTCTCTCTGCCTTACTAGTGGGAGACCCCAGGTCCTTCTGGAGTGTGACTCTGGAAGCATTGCAAGTCCCAAGTTGCCCTGTCGCTTTCCAGGCTGATGCCACTAGGACAAGAGGCAGTTCTGAGACTTGGAAATCCTGCTGAGCAACCTAGCAGACCCCCACATCTCATTTCAAGGGAACCCAGACAGCCCAGTAGTGAACTGTGAGCCTATGCATTTGGGCTACAAATCTCTACTTTCAAGCCACAAGCTGCCTCACCTCACTTTTGTGGTCTCCATGGCACCCTCCAAACCTCTCCACATCTACACAGCAGGGAAAAGCAGGCATTTGAGCAGAAAGGGGTATGTTAGAAAAAAGCATCTTCCAAAATTATTTTTCTAATGCTCTGGTTCATTCTGCAATTAAAAAAAAAAATGAGGTGACTTTCCAGGGTACTAACAAAAATAAACCTCTGCAAAAGAGAAAAAGAAGTTCAAAAATTAAAAATCAGATCTTTAAAATTAAAGGGCTAGGAGAAATGTAAGAGACTACATGGATGAGAGGGGGGAAAAATGGCAAGTGGGTATGCATACCAAGTTTTATGTAATTACTAAAATTGAGATCTGGGCTTCCTGGACACCAGAGCAAAAATGGGAAATAAGAAACACGATTAATTATCAATGTCAAGCGATCCTTAAAGCAAAAGTGAACCAGCTCCTTAGAAGAAACAAGACATTTGTTTGCATGGATCTTGCGTGGGTCATGCAGTGGTCGATATCCTCATGGCATCCTGGTGGTTGAGGCAGGGGCAAGGCTTGTGAAGACCCCTGCATTGGAAACTGGGGACATAATCTGGTGAAGTCGCCTCTCTGGGAGATCCAGGAGATGAGGATTAAATGTGCAGTTCACTATTGGCTGGCTTTATTCAGGGATAAGACGTAGGTACTACAGGAATGCAGGGACTAACCCCAGCCTCAAATATATGACACACTCATATGTGGAATCTAATTTTAAAAAATGATACAAATGAACTTATTTACAAAACAAAAATAGACCCACAGACATAGAAAACAAATTAGCGGAAAGTGGGGAGCAGAAGATATTAAGAAGAAGTGGCAAGAATACACAGAAGAACTGTACAAAAAAGATCTTCACGACCCAGATAATCACGATGGTGTGATCACTCACCTAGAGCCAGACATCCTGGAATGTGAAGTCAAGTGGGCCTTAGAAAGCATCACTACGAACAAAGCTAGTGGAGGTGATGGAATTCCAGTTGAGCTATTTCAAATCCTCAAAGGTGATGCTGCGAAAGTGCTGCACTCGATATGCCAGCAAATTTGGAAAACTCAGCAGTGGCCACAGGACTGGAAAAGGTCAGTTTTCGTTCCAATCCCAAAGAAAGGCAATGCCAAAGAATGCTCAAACTACTACACAATTGCACTCATCTCACATGCTAGTAAAGTAATGCTCAAAATTCTCCAAACCAGGCTTCAGCAATACGTGAACCGTGAACTTCCAGATGTTCAAGCTGGTTTTAGAAAAGGCAGAGGAACCAGAGATCAAATTGCCAATATCCGCTGGATCATCGAAAAAGCAAGAGAGTTCCAGAAAAACATCTATTTCTGCTTTATTGACTATGCCAAAGCCTTTGACTGTGTGGATCACAATAAACTGTGGAAAATTCTGAAAGAGATGGGAATACCAGACCATCTGACCTGTCTCTTGAGAAACCTGTATGCAGGTCAGGAAGCAACAGTTAGAACTAGACATGGAACAACAGACTGGTTCCAAATAGGAAAGGGAGTACGTCAAGGCTGTATATTGTCACCCTGCTTATTTAACTTATATGCAGAGTACATCATGAGAAACGCTGGGCTGGAAGAAACACAAGCTGGAATCAAGATTTCCAGGAGAAATATCAATAACCTCAGATATGCAGATGACACCACTCTTATGGCAGAGAGTGAAGAAGAACTGAAGAGCCTCTTGATGAAGGTGAAGGAGGAGAGTGAAAATGTTGGCTTAAAGCTCAACATTCAGAAAACTAAGATCATGGCATCTGGTCCCATCACTCCATGGGAAATAGATGAGGAAACAGTGGAAACAGTGTCAGACTTTATTTTTTGGGGCTCCAAAATCACTGCTGATGGTGATTGCAGCCATGAAATTAAAAGACGCTTACTCCTTGGAAGCAAGGTTATGGCCAACCTAGATAGCATATTTAAAAGCAGAGACATTACTTTGCCAACAAAAGTACGTCTAGTCAAGGCTATGGTTTTTCCAGTGGTCATGTATGGATGTGAGAGTTGGATGGTGAAGAAAGCTGAGTGCCGAAGAACTGATGCTTTTGAACTGTGGTGTTGGAGAAGACTCTTGAGAGTCCCTTGGACTGCAAGGAGATCCAATCAATCCATCTTAAAAGAGATCAATCCTGGGTGTTCATTGGAAGGTCTGATGTTGAAGCTGAAACTCCAATACTTTGGGCACTTCATGCAAAGGGTTGACTCATTGGAAAAGACCCTAATGCTGGGTAGGATTGGGGGCGGGAGGAGAAGGGGACGACAGAGGATGAGATGGTTGGATGGCATCACCGACTCGATGGACATGGGTTTGGGTAGACTCCGGGAGTTGGTGATGGACAGAGAGGCCTGGCGTGCTGCAGTTCATGGGGTCGCAAAGAGTCGGACATGACTGAACGACTGAACTGAACTGAACTGGGGAGGGGATGGGGATAAATTAGGAATTAGGGATTAATATATACACTTATCCCCAAATTACTCTCCATCAATAGTGTTTCTTTATAGCAGCTCTGCTTTTTTTCCTTTAGCACCTTCTTTTTTTTTTTTTTTTTAAGTATAGTTGATTTACAGTGTTGTGTTAGTTTAAGGTGTATAGCACAAAGATTCAATTAAACATATGTATATATATATATATATATATATATATATATATATATATATATATACACACTTTGTATACATATTCTTTTTCAGATTCTCTTTCCTTATATGTTATTAAAAATATTAATTGATATTTGTCTTCCTCTGTCTGACTTACTTCAATTAGTATCATAATCTCAAGGTTCATCCATGTTGCTGCAAATGACATTATTTTGTTCTTTTTAATGGCTGAATAATATTCCATTGTTTATATGTACCACTTCTTCTTTTTTTTTATTTATTTTTTATTGGAGGATAGTTGCTTTACAGAATTTTATTGTTTCCTGTCAAACTCAACATGAATCAGCCATCAGTACACATGTATCTCCTCCCTTTTGAACCTCCCTCCCATCTCCCTCCCCATCCCACCCCCTAAGTTGATACAGGTTGATCTAGGCTGAATAATATTCCATTGTTTATATGTACCACCTCTTCTTTATCCATTCCTCTGTCAATGGACATTTAGGTTGCATCCATGTCTTGGTTATTGTATATAATGGTGCAGTGAACATTGGGGTGCGTGCATCTTTTTGAATTATAATTTTTTACTTACTATCATTATGTATTACTTGGGGGTTTTAAAAATAATTTTTTAAAAGTCAAGAAAACAATGCAATTTTGTTAAGAAGAATGAAGCAGATCAGTATTACTGAAAAAGTAAGATGGGAATAGAAAATCTGGGTAAATGTAGATCATATGTCTAAAAGTGGTTATCTTGGGGAGCTAGGATTATAGAAGACTTTCACTTTCAAGTTAATCCTTTCTGTAACATTCTTATAATAGATATTTCTTTTTATTTTATTTTTTTTTTTTTGGCTGCACTGGGTCTTTGTTGTGGTGCATAGGCTTCTCACTGCAGTGGCTTCTCTTGGTGCAGAGCACAGGCTCTGGGACACGGGCTTCAGTAGTTGTGGCTCTCAGGCTTAGTTGCCCCACAGTATGTGGGGATCTTCCTGGACTAGGGATCAAACCCATGTCCCCTGAATTGGCAGGCATATTCTTAACCACTGAACCACTAGGGAAATACCAGTGTTTATATATTTTTAAGTTATTATAATAATAATAATTTAAAAAGCAACATTTTAAGTCGACCTGGGGGGTTGTCAGATTGACTACCTTTTATGAAAATTAAGAAACCTAATCAAGACTTACCTGAATGAATGGCTACCCTACTTCTGTTGGGCAGTGAGCCAGAAGAGAACCTGTAAGAAAGATAAGAATTTTTCTCAAGGAAACAGTGGCTGTCTGTTCTGGCACACAAGATGAATGATCCCCACTCTGGCCTCTCAGATCACTGATGCTTACCTGGGTTGGAGCTTATGGCAAAATCCATAAGGCTGGTGTGGTTCTGAAAAAAAAAAAAAAAAAACAACACATTTAAAAATTATTGTTGTTTCATGGTAAAATAATATATTTGAACTGTTACTTAATTTTTAACAATTCTGGCTATTTCCTTCTCTTTGTCTCTCCCTGACTCCCTCTCTTTTCAAGGTAGCCTGTTCTATACTGGGTGCCCAGGGAAGAGATGGGGCAGCAGAAAGAGAAAAAAAAAAAGGCTCATCCTTGCTTTTGGCTTTCAAAGACTTAGGGACAAAGACCCAGGGAAAGGAAAAATAATGATCAGAGAGACCATCTTACTCTCAAGAGTAGAAAATGGGGAAACGGGAGGATTAGAGGGGAGGATGCTGGGAGGATCGAGGCCACCACTGGTGGAGCAGAGACAGCCTCCAGGGAGCTCAGAGCTTCCTCTCAGAGAAGATGAATCAACACCCTGGTCCACAGCCTCTGTCTAAGGGCTGGGAGGGGCATCAGGAAAGTCCTGGAGTCCTGCAGGGCTTCAGGAGAGGGTAGCTCCCTCTTCTCTCTCTAGGCAACTGCTTTAGTCTTTTCTCTCACTGTCAAACATCTTTTCTTGTTCCTCTTTCTGGTTGGCTGAACATGGCTGCTTCCAGGTTTCATGCTTTGATTAAACACCCAGAGCCAGACTGACTTCTCTCTTGATTCTCTAACCCTTGCTCCCGGAGCCATCTGTGATTGGCCTAGCTTGGATCAGGTGCCCCACAGGCATCCCCAGGCACCCCTGGACCATTCTGCTGTGTTTAGGGGCTGAGGTCTCTGTTGCAGTCACATTTGATGTCAGCTTTCCCTTCATCCCAGTCCTGTCTTCCTAGTTTCCTTACAGGTGGCACTTCCCCATAAACCTGCTATGTGCAGCTCTCCATCATCTCAGCATCTATTTCCAATCTAAGATACTCGCCTTGCAGACTTTGTCCCTATAGGATATCTGGGGTCAGCACTAAGGGCTGTGGTCACTTACCTGTCTGGAAAGTGCTTCCTTGGAAAGCGAGGGGGCTCCAAACACCATTCCATATCAGCAGACAGTGGGAGGTTGAGGGAAGAGCACTGGGATGAGAGAATTTGGGAGCCCTGGGTTCTGCCACTGGTGAACTGTGTGACTTGGCCAGCCAGTTATTCCTCTGACTCACAAGTTTCTCAAATGCAAAACAAGGATAGGAATTTCCCACCTCACAGGGTTAATTCAGAGTTCATTTAGAGGACCTAAGTAAATGGGTCTCTAACAGTGCTTGGCACAAAGTAGAAATATTATACATATGTGGAAAGGTTGGCTTTCAGAGCTTCCTGCCCATCTCCGTACATTCCTCCCTCTGTCCCTATACCCATCCCACTCTTTCATACCAGGACAGGTGTGGCCATCAGCAGAAGGACCACAGGACCCTCACCAGGAACCTATAGCTTCATGACCTGATATCACTTTCTTTGGCACTCTGCAGAGACTTTGCATACATTGTATGCATGTTAAGTTATTTTGAAAAGACAAGTCATAGTGTGTCATGTTCTCTGCTCAAAAGGCTTTCCATCCCACTTAGGGTCTAGCACGCTGGCCCTATCATCATTCTGACCCTTTTCTGCTCTTCATCCTCTCTTACTTTCTCCAGCCATGTTTGTCTCCTAGCTATGTGTCAAACACACTAGGCATATTCCCACTCCAAGGCCTTTGCACATGCCACTCCCTCTCGCTTGAACGCTCTTCCACCTGGCTCAGTCTCTCACACCTTCAGGTTCTTACATAAAGTCAGTAAGACCTTTCCTTACATCCCCGACCCCATTTAAAATAGCAAAACTCCCTTAGCATTGCCTCTCCCCTCTCCACTTTGGCACTTGTTACCATCTGACATGCCTTGTATTTTATTAATTCATTGCTTATCTTTATTAGAATGTAGACTCCATGAGGACAGGGCGTTTTGCCGGTTTCATTCTCTACTATAGCCCATGACAGTATCTGGCATTCTATAAGTGCTCAGTATAGTTTTGTTAAATGAATGAATGAATGTGTTTACAAGCACTTGAGACTGAAGACAGCAAACCTACTAGTGAAAGCAGTGGTAACTCAGTGTCAGCCCATGGGAAATGAGGGACAAAAGAGCCAAGCTTAGCTAGAATCTCTACGGTTTCTTGCCAGGCCAAAGCAGGACCCAGGCTCTCCCCTGCTGCACCTGCCTGAGAGTGTGTTGAGGGCAGGAGCCACCTGTCTATTAGCTGAGTGTCCACCTTAGTCCCTAGCAGATAGCAGATGCTCAGTGAATGTTTGCTGGTTATGCCAATGCATCAAGGTGCTGGGAGCCGAGGGGCAGTAGCTGTGCCTTTGGTCACAGGGGAAAAGATGCTGATATATTCATCTGCCTCTTATCTCAGCCCTTGGCATTGGCCAGTGTTTCCCAAAGTGTGTTCTGTAGAACCCCAGCGCTAATATGTGTTATGGATGCTAATAGGTGTTAAATGGGAAAAAGAGTTTTGTGGTCAAACAAACTTGAGAAATGCTGGATTAAATAAAGTAAAACTTGTTTCCTGACTTCTGGACTCTTAAGAGTCTTTAATATGTCAATATAAATTATAAATCCAAGAGGGGGCTTATATTTTGAAAACGTTTCCATACTCATCTGACCACAAAATGCATTTTTCAAAGAGAGTGGGGTTCCACTGAGTTTTCTTTGGTAAACAATGTCCTGGCTCACACCTATCAGACACAGAAGAGATTTGGGAGGAAATCTAGTGCATCACTCCCTCTTCACAGAGGAGGCAAGAGAGGCAAAGACCAGAGAGGTGTAAAGGGATGGATTGCAGGCAACACAGCAAGTTGGGTCCTGAGCTAAAATTCAGCTCTGGTCTCCAGCACACTTGCTGCCTTTGGTCTTAACTTCTGTGGTTCTGAACTCTGGCTTGTCAGGCCCGCTTTGCTTACTTGTACTTTCAGAGTCACAGAGACTTGGAATAGGAAGGCCCTCAGAGACGTGGAAGTTCCACTCCTAACCTCACTTCCTGTTTATGACCCCAGCTCCCTGGCCATGATCCACCTCTGGGCTTGTAACCTGTACCCGGCTATCCAGTGCTCCTCACCAACATCTCTTCCTCTGCCTGTCCCTGGTGTGGGTGTTCCTGCCCACAAACCCTGGTTTTCAAAGTGTGGTCCCAGGACCAGCAACATCAGTACCACCTGAGAACTTGCTAGAAATACAAATTCTTTGACCTAACCTTGGACTTACTGAATAAGAAACTCAGGAGGCAGAGGCCAGCAATCTGTGTTTTAAAAAGCCCCCAGGTGGTGCTTCTTTTTAATTTTATTGGATTATGGTTGATTTACAATTTTGTGTGAGTTCAGGTGTACAGCAAATTGATTCAGTTATACATATACATATATTCATTCTTTTTCAGATTCTTTCCCCATAAAGATTATCAAAGAATATTGAGTAGAGTTCCCTGTGCTGTATAGCAGGTCCTTGTTAGTTATCTGTTTTCTATATATGTGTATATATATATATATATATAATATATATACTACATACATATATATACATTTATATATGTTAATCCCATAGTGTGTATGTTGATCCCAAGCCCCTAGTTTATCCTTCCCCCTAGCCCATGTTTCCTCTTTGGTAAACATAAGCTTGTTTTCATTATCTATATTTATAAAACAGAACTTATTTTCTACTTTGTAAATAAGTTCATTTGTATCATTTTTCAAAATTAGATTCTATGTATGAGTGATGTCATGTGATCTTTCTCTTGTCTGACTGACTTCACTTTAGCATGATAGTCTCTAGATCCATCCATGTTGCTGAAAATGGCATTATTTCATTCTTTTTTTGTGGCCAAGTAATATTCCATTGTATGTACGCACCACACCTTTATCTGTTCTTCTCTTGATGGACATTTAGGTTGTGTCCATGTCTTGGCTACTGTAAATAGTGCTGCTATGAACTTAGGGGTGGATGTACCTTTTCAAATTAACATTTTCTCTGGATATATGCCCAGGATTGGGATTGTTGGATCACATGGTAGTTCTATTTTTAGTTTTTTTCTTTCAAGGATCCTCCATACTATTCTGTATAGTGGTTGTACCAATTTGCCCCTAGATGCTTTTGACTCACACTAAGGTTTACCAACCGCTGCTCTCAGCTGACTAACTCCACCCAAGCAGCTGAGGGAAAGGCCTTTTCTTAACCTCCTGGCCCCCAGTAAGCAGAGCAGGCACCTTCTCTGTTCTCAGTAAGGGTCATGGAAAACCCCAGACACAAAATCTTTAGAGATTCTTATAGCTCAGTGGGTTCCAACCACTTGAGCTTGGTGCCACCTAAGCCCTGAAGTTAATTTATACTCAGCCCCATGTTATTAGTTGGTCTGATTGATAGATACAATTTTATAAAACAGCCCTGGGTTGGGGGTGGTTCAGGGTTGAGCTGCATCTGTCAGCACAGTCAACACCACCTCTGAAAGAAATCATGTTGGGAGGAAGGCTGTGCGAAGCCTGCTTTGAGGGATCCGGACATGTCTGAGGCTTACCTCAGTCCACTCAAGCCGAGTGGGACACTTTCAGTGCATCAGGAGAAGTGCTTCAGTTGGGTTTAGTAACTCAATTCTGGGACATTTTCCTCTCAGATCCATCTGCTTCCTATATTTCCCTCCAGGCTGATGTGGGCCTGACTCAATGGTGACCTCAGGGTTGCTGCACTGAATAATTCTCAGGAATGCCATTGTGTGCAATGCAAAGTCTATGTGGCCAGAAGTGGTGGTCCTCGGACCCCTTTTCTCTTCTCTCAGAGAGAGGACAATCCCTCTTCCTGCTCTCCACCCACTCCTGGTGAACAGGAAGCCCTTCAGAAGGGCCCATTGGAAGGTTGGCTGGGAGAAGGGGGTGGGGTGCTATCTGCTTGCTTCTGAGAGATGCAGCCGTGAAAGTCTCTATGTTGTATCTCCTGTCATGGGGAGGGTATTGGTCACCCACTCACTCACTCTCCCACTCACCCACTCACTCATTCACTCACCGACTCACTCACTCAGCCCGGGCAGCAGTGCCAGCTGCTGTGGCAGCCCTCCATCCATCCTTGTCATTCAGGGGCCTCTGAAAGTACACCCGTCAATATAATGCACAGCCTGTTGAGGGGAAGTGACATTTTGAATAGTGGACACTTTTCCAGGAGCATTCATCCTGGGTCAGCCTCGTGATAAATAAACACATGTGGCGTCTGGAGTCAGCAGGCAGGATACAATGACCGAGACGCCGGCACAGATGCACATACCATAAGGCTGCGTTGACGGGGTAGAGGTAGGATGTGAGAGAAGGGGGGAGAGGGAAGGCTCTGGGAGCAGACTTGGGTAAGAATTTATCTCCCTTCTTCCTGGCACCTCTGGGGAAAACAGGAAGCAAAGGGAGCTTCAATTTCCCTTTATCCCTGAACCACCAGAGGGGGGTTCCCATCACCCCCATTGCTCCTCACCTGTCCCCACCCCCCGACAAAAAGAACCCCAATCCCTATCTTAATTACCCCTAACAGTGTCCTAAACAAAGTATTTATAAGGCTTACTGCATTTGTCTTCCCGTTCCTATTAATAAAATCTGGGAATGGAGGGAAGAAATATGGGTGGGTGACAGGGTTTTTAATGGTGCCTCACCTTAAATGCATTTTAAAATATGTAAATCAATAAAAAAATTATTTGTAATAGCAGCCTAAGAGTGCTGGTTAGCCTGGCGCGGAGTGAAATGCATGCTACAAGCCCTATTACCATACATCCTGGGAGCTGTAGTTAGGATTAATCTGTCAAAGGGGATGGTTTAGTGTTGATGAATATGACATGTGACCATTAACGATGTTGATTTTATCTCCCGAGATTAGCATGATTTACTTCGGATGGATAATAATGTCATTTGCTTGATGCAGTAGATCTGTTTACGAGCTGATTAAATTGTAAGGCCTTGCCTCATTTCATGCTATTTGGTTTACAGCTTCATTACCACAATCACAAAAGCTGGGGAAATGTCCCACATTCCATGTCACAATAAATCACTGCTTCCCGTTGCTGGGATGGATTTTAGCAGTTCTGCCCAGCACAGACCATTTGTGGCTCCCCAATAATCTGTGATCCAGAATACATTAGGGGGATCTTCAGGAACACTGGAATGAGAGGGGGCAGAAATCCTCTTGGATCTTTTAATTGAGATTAAGGAAGTCCTTGAGTAATTAGCTGTAACAAATTAGCTTATCATTTAGACAGTGAAGTTACTGTTTTTTGTTGCAGGGGCGATTACCATAAATACACAGAAAAGTGACGCTCAACGAATCAGAGGGATGCTCCTAAGCAAATTTCATTTTCACCCTATTATCCTTTGCTCTGGGAGAGGGGTGACCTGGATGCAAGGTGTGTGTGTGGGGAAGTCTGTGCGTTAGATTCTCAACCCTGCCATGCTTCTTCAAAGTGGACAGGGTGGGCCTGTGTACCATGTACCCACAGCAGAGCCCTGGCCACCTCAGCACCTTGGGGTGGGGTGTGCTGAAGCAGAGGGAAGAGTGGAGAGCACCTGGGTCAGAAGGGAAGCATGTAAATCACAGACCTGTTCACGCCAACTCTGCATGCAGAGTGACCTGGCAGCGGGATTCTCTACTCTGTGCATGTAGGAGAAGGAGGGGGCACGTGAAATGGAAAAGACAGAGCCCATTACCCCTCAAGAAGCTGGGGAGGCAGAAAACAGGCTGGAATGACTGTATTTCTAATAACACCATTTCTAATAACACCAAAGATTTTTTTGAGTTCTTAGTAAATGCCAGGTCCTATTCTCACCACAGAGACCACTCTGTGAGGTTGGGATTATTATTCTCATCCCATGTTAGATGAAGAGACTGAGCCTCTGTGGGAGGTTAAACAACGTGCCTGAGGTCACAGAGCTGGTCAGAGCAGAGGTGGAATTTGAACCCAGGTGACAGGTCCCTGGAGCTTGGCACAGTGCCTGTAGGCCGATGTCACCTTTGGTTCAGAATGAGGCCACTGGGGCAAGGGCGGAGACTTTTCAGGACTTTCGCTTCTTACTCCTAAATTGAAGCCTGTGACCTTGAATGGGTGCTGTCTGCAATTAATTAGGATCAACAGTAATCAGGAGTGCTGAGGTCAGGTCTTAAATAGGAACTTTTGTCAGATTTTGTGATGAGCCGTCACAAAAAATGTAAAACTATACTTTCTGAAGGTCAGGTCTTTGGGAATAAAAGCAATCATTTCAGTGGGCACAGATAACCTCTCTGCTTTTGGCTGAGTACCTCCCTAGGATGCTATGGGTCGAAAGGAAAGATTGTGAACCTCTGAAAGTTCTGCAGAAGAGGTGGTCCCATTCCAAAGCTCCATGCAGATTCACTTCTGAACTTGAGATGTGGTCCTCAGATGCCTGCATCCCTTAACCAGAGCTCATCACTGTCCCCTTACAGCAGAGGCCATATGGCCCTCCAGTCTCCATTCTCCTTTTGTCCTGTCCTAGAACCCTAATGTATAATTGACTTTAACAAAATGCATTTCCAAGCCTCTTTTGCAGCTAGATGAGACGTATGACTGCTACGGCTGCCATTTATTAAGCATTTATTCTGAGCCAGACTCTGTACTAAGTGTTGGTTGAGATAAAGATACATAAGGTTCGAACATAGTCCTCAGACAACCTGGCTGCCACCTGTCTGTCATTCGTTGATTTGGCAGTCTGTCAAGTGTTTAATTGATCTATCAATCAATCAGCATTTCAGCTACTTGATCAATGGCTGGACCTTTGGCCTGTCAGGAGTTAGTGCTAGTACTGAACCCTCCAGGTGCATAGAAAACAGATTCTGGCCACAGATGTGGGATGTGCAGAATTTGATGCCAGGCACAGGGATAAACGCCCAAGAAATCAACATGCTCTTATCTTACACATATGCAAAAATTAACTAAAGACTTAAATGTAAGACTTTATGTTGCCATAAAACTCCTAAAAGAAAACGTAAGGACACACACATAGGCATAGTTACTATGTGAGCTGATGAATGTGTTAACTAACTTGATTGTGGTGAGCATTTCACAAGGTACTCCAATAACGCTCTGGCTATGAAACCATGCTCACCTCCTTACCAAGCCCTACCCAGCCACTGCTGCCTAGTTGGGGATCCTGGCTCTGGAGCCAAGTCCCCCCTGAGGTCTCTCAGCCCCCGAGAATGTGGTGCTTCTAATGACCTTCTTATCCCTGATTCCCTGGGTCTAACTCTTAGCCACAGAGGTTTCCCCTGTGACCCTCATCCCTCTGTCTCTCCAAGTTCGACATTTGTTCCTTATGCAGATATTCTAAAGGGAAGTAAATACATTAAAGGGAACACAGCGACTTTCCCATCCCTTGTGTTTGAAGACCTCCTGCTCCCCTACCATTTCTCTGCCCCCGACTGTCCTCTTGGCCCTCTGGGGATGGAGAGAGAAAGGGTGCAGCCTGGGAGTGTCCTTTGTAGGGAAGACAGTGGGACCCATCCTAAAGGGGCCAGAGAGGCAGCCATGCTGGACGTCCCGAGGCTGGTCAAAGCAGCAAGCTGGGGGCTAAGCAGACATGTCACGGCAGGAGAAGGGTCAAGCAGGAGACAAATGGAGAAGTATGAGGATGGGCAAGGTCCACCCAGGGTCATCCCATTTCTGTGAGATTTGGGGTAGTCTCCTAGGGTGGGAAAAGGGAGTCTAACCTGTATCAGCTACATATTGTTACAAGAAAAACACTCCAAAATTTAGTGGCCTAAAACAATAACATTTATTTGGCTCATGAATCGGCAACTTGAGTGGAGCTTTGTGGGGAAGACTTGTCTCTACTCCAGTCAGGATCACCTGAGGTGGCCTGGAGGCTGGGGGCTGGAATCGCCTGAGTCTCATCACTCCATGCTGGCAGTTGATGCTCCTGTGGGCTGAGACCTCAGCTGGGCTGCTGCCACAACACCTACATGTAGTCTGTCCATGTGGACATTTAGTTTCTTCACAGCACAGAGCCCCCAGGATGAGCATCCCTAGAGGAAGCGGTATCGCCTGTCCTGACAGCCTCAGTCACACAGTATCACTTCTGCTCTCATTACAGACCTGCCCAGGTTCACACAGTATCACTTCTGCTCTCATTACAGGCCTGCTCAGGTTCAAGGGGAGGAAACTCGAGCCCCACCACTTTAAGGAGGAGTGTCAACTTCATAGCGTAAGAAAAATACATGGGATGGGATATATGGCTGCCACCTTTGGAAAATACTATTGGCTAAAGATATGGAAGCATCCTAAGTGCTTATCAACAGGCGAATGGATGAAGATGGTACATATACACAATGAAATATTACTCAGCCCCCAAAAGAATGAAATTATGCCATTTGCAACAATGTGGGTGGACTTAGAGAGTATGTTGCTTAGTGAAATAAGTCAAAGACAAATACTCTATGTTATTACTTATATGTGAAGTCTTAAAAAAATAAAATGAATGTATATGACAAAACAGAAACAGACTCACAGATACAAAGAATAAACTAGTGGTTACCCCTGAGGAGAGGGAAGTTCGAAGGGGTGAGATAAAGGCATGGGATTAAGAGACACAATTACTATAGATAAAATAAATAAGCAACAAGGGTATGTTATAGAGCACAGGGAAATATAGACATTATTTTGTAATAACTTTAAATGGAGTATAGTCTATAAAACCATGAATCAAAATGTAGTACACCTGAAACTAATATAATATTAAACATCAACTACACTTAAATTTTAAAAAAAATTAAAAAGGAAAAAAAAAAGCAGCTATTGGGTTGGCCAAAATATTTGTTTGGGGTTTTTGTAACATTTTACGGAAAGCCCCGAACAAATTTTTGGCTAACCCAATACTATTGGCAAAAAGACTATTCCTCACAGGACTTCCTCAAGAGTCGCAGGCTCCATGCTTAGTCCAATTTTCTTCATCTTCCCTTGCAATTCAGATTTCAGCTCTCTCTTCTGCTAACTACTCACAAACTTATATTTCCACCCCCTGCAGGCATGAGAAACAACCTACACAAAATCTACACTGTGTATTCTCTGCCAAAGCCTGCTGCCCCTTGGATTTTTTCCAGGTACCCAGACGTGGTGAGTCCTGGTTAGCCCTCCGACCCCAGGTCTGTTCTCCCCTTCTTCCTTGAACATGGTCACAGGGCAGAAATAACATTTCACAGCCTCCCTTTGCAGCTGGCCAGGTGACTATGAGCAACATCTTCCTCACTTGTTCAGAAGGACACTACTTGCCCCAGACCTCCCCGCTCTCCCCTTCCCGAGTAGGAATAGCACCCATATCTAATCACACCAGTGAGCACAGCATCCTAAGGGGATGAAGGAACACCAAGATGGAAGGCACTTGGGCCCCTGAATGACATCACGGAGCAGAGCAGCCTCACGAGCATAGATGACAGAGGCCCGAGAGAAACTTCCATCTGATTTAAGTCATTGTATTTGGGGAAGGGGTTTTCTTTCTTTCTTCTTCTTCTTCTTTTTTTTACAGCAGTGTAGCCCAATACTATAGGCTAAGACCTCAGGATCATATGTGCCTTTCCTCTCTCCTTTCCAACCCCTGCCCTTCACCAAGTCCAGTCCATCCTACCTCCTTGCCATCCCCTGGGATGGTCCTGGCTTTGCATGTCCTGCAGCCGCCCCTCGGCTTTCATCTCTCACCTTCTCCTGTCTGAACCACCTTCTCCTGTCTTAGTCTCTTTATCTCCAGTCTCATTGTTCTATCCCATAATGGTACTCCTCTGCTCAAAGACGTCTGATGTCTCCCCATTGCTTACTGAAGGACAGGACACCATCTGTTCCCACCATGTTCCCACCCACTCCCCTTGCTACCACCACATCCCTGCCAAACACCCTTACGGGCAGTCCTGCCTCCATGCCTTTGATCTCGCTCATCCGTTCTCCCTATTCCCAAGATCCCCCATTTTCCACCCATTAAACACCTAGTCATTGTCCAAACCCAGATCAAGTGCTGCTTCTTCCCTGAAGATTTCTGCATCCTCCTGTAGAAATTAACCTCATGCCTCCAGTGAGATAGCCCTCGTCACAGCTCACCTTAAGGCAGCAATATTTTCTGTGAATCACTAGACTGGACAGTAAGTTATCTGAAGGCAGACCTGGTGTATCCTAGTCATCTTCCCACTGCCTCCATGCATAAGAGAAGGCTGTGTATGCAGCAGGGACTCCTGACATGCTTGCCAGTGAATACTCGCTTTCTATGTCTGGTGGACCACACCTTGGACTGGGCAGTGGTTTTGCTACAGGTGACCAAGGTTGTCTTTCCTCTCCCCTTGGGGATGTCCCCAGGGAACCCCAAGGGAGGCCAGAGGAGCTGCCCTTCCCACATTTCTCTGGGGGCTGGGGAGGGAAGCAGAACCTGTCAGTTGAAGTACACAGGTTTTAAGGCACATGGGCTTTGGAATGAGACAGCTCTGGCCTTGAATTTTTGCTCACCACTTGTTGGCTGTGTGACTTCAGGCATGTTACCTAACCTTTCTGAATCTCAGTTTTCTAACAGGGGATTAATATAGCACTATCTCCTAGGGATCTTGTAGGGATTAAAAAAATATAATATAAAGAAATATAAAGCTCTTCGCACGAGGAAAATGCTCACTAAACGATAATAATCATAATAATCCATTTCTTTCCTGTGGCCTGAGACTCTGCTTGGTGAGAGGGCACCAGGGAAGGCTCCACCCTATGCCTGGCCCATGGAATCCTTGCTGTTGGATGGGGTTTCTCTATGGACCAGAGTTAGAGAGTGCACATTGTCACAACTGTCTTGGTCACAGCTGGGCAGTTTGCTAGATGCTCCCAGAAGGTAGCGGAGAGGGAGAAGGACTGGTTTCTAATGAGGCTGGAGGAAGGGTTCAGCTGCCTGTGGCTCTCCCCAAAGGGAAAGGGTTAAACCAGATCTGGCTGATGTTAGTCGCTAAGGGTCCAGTGGCAGGGGTACTGAGCTGGGAAGGCCACTGAAGTTTCTGGGCAGCCAAGCACTGCCCCCCACCTGCCATATCAGGTGGGCTGCCAGATGCTGTAAAGGATCTGGACTCCAGGTGACCAGTCCCAGGTTCTAGGACAGGGAAGGGCAACTGGAAGATAGCCTGCCTACTCTGGGGTCAGAGAGGAGGCTGCATTCCCCCTAAATATCCCCTGCACTAAGCCTGGGGGAAGCAGACCCCATCCAAATCCTCCTCACTGACTGCAAGGAGGATCCTTGCTTCCCTCGGACTCGGGGTCTGAGTGGTTGGATGTTCAGGTTGCAGCTGTTGGAGTGGGACTAGAATATGTGGGTCCAGTGATGTGCTAATAAATGCTTAATAATCAGCTCTCTTGGAAAAAAAGCCTTCACTTACAGTGTCTGTGAATTGCTATGGTGTAAATATTCCCACCATGGCCAATTTCAAGCTATCAACATAACACCACAGAACCAGGAGTTGGGAAGAGATGTGCACAGCTGGCTCTTGTGAGCCAGTATGAGTCAATTCTGGCATGCTGCTGGGTGGGGCCTGATACCTGCATTAGGGTTAGGCAAGTTTATGTGGCTTCAGCGTACAGAGAAGTAAAGCCCATCGCACAGTGGGGAACAGCGTGAAACTAATGACCCTGGAGTCTAACAGCCTGTAACACAATCTCAGCTCTGCCACTTCCTGGCTGTGTGGTCTTGGGCAAGTCACTTAACCTCTCTGTGCCTCAGTTTCCTCACCATAAAGTGGGGCCAATGATCGTGCCCACTTCATAGAATTTTTGTGAAGGTTGCAAAGGTTAACACTGGCCTGTGGTAGGTTGACATAAGTTGTTATAGTTAATCACCACAGAGTAGTTGGAACGTAGCCTTGGTGAGAAAAATTTAGAAAGGAAAGCCCAGAGTCCCTCAAGGGCATGCTTTATATATATATATATATATATATATATATATATATATATATATATAAATCTTGGATTTCCTTTAAGATCAAGGATTGAAAATCTGCAGGTCCATGAGCCCCCTGAAATTATTTTTCCAATGTTGGGTATGTGTACTTATTTCTATAAAGAGGGGCCATTGCTTTTATTGAATTTTCAAAAAAGGTTGTGGTTTCTGCATCCTTCCCTCAACCCACAAAGGACTTAAGAACTAGTGATGTGGAGGGTATAGAAATCCCATACCACAGGAATCACCCCTGGAGAATGTTGGGGAGAAATGTTTATGAAGCATGTGAAAGAAAAATGGCAGAGACAGAGAGAGACATGCAAAGTCAGCCCAGAACCCTGAAATGTCTGCCTTTTTGAGACCTAAGGCTGAGGAAGCTTCCAGCAACAGGGCAACCAATCTGCTCACATGCACAGATCCCTGTTCCTGCTTTTTCCTTATCCTTTCCAGCCCTAGGAGTCTCCTCTTGCCTTCCCTACTCTGCCGCCACCCCCCAACGCCTGCCCCGCTGCTGCCTCACTCCCCAGGACCCTGTCCCAAAGGCCACTGCTGTTTGGATGTATGGAGGCATGATTAGAACTCACTTGGGTGTCACTGTGATTCAGCAATAACGTTTGTTTGGTTGTGTCTTGTTTCTTTTACATTTCTGTAGTTACACTATAATTATTTAAGGTAAAGTTAGTGCAAAGTTGCATGAGTACTGGACTGCCTCTGCTTTGAGTTGGAGACTGTTTTTGCAAATAACGTGGAAGGAGGTGGCGGGTAAGTTTACAATGCTACTCCCTCTCACGCCGTGGGATTTTTGTTTTCCTTGTTTCTTCTTCTTTTTTTTTTTTTTTTAACAAATACGATCCCTCCTTCTTAGCTTGGTATTGTGTGTGGGGTGCAGGACCAAAATGAACAGGTTTCTAACTGAAGATCTTTATAGGAATAAAAATTACTTTCTGACAAATCCCACTCTAAATCATTGCAGTATACAACTCCAAACACCTAGAGGGAACAAGAATTAAAACTTATGAGGGCTTATAAGTACCACCCCTGACCACTTTATCAATAAGGATCTGTGGTTTAAAGAAGCAAGTCATCAAACAGTGACCCCCTGGAAGGCCACCACCAAGAAAGCTCTCTCCTGATTCCAGTTCTAGGTTAACCCATCTGTGGATTGCAGGGGAGTCTGCTAATGTCCTGTCCCAGTTCCCACCCCTTTTGCTCCTTGAGTATCAGAACACTGACTTTATTTGAGGCAGCAGTGTGCCCAGCTAACATTAGGTTCCCCAGCTCCTTTGCAGCTAAGCATGGCCACATGACTAGGTTCTTCCTAATGGGGTATAAGCTGAGGAGTTGTCTGTGGATTCCAGAAAGACCCATTTAAAAGGAGTGGACCCTTTTTACCTCTTCTCACTCCTCCTTCCAGCTGACTGTAATAAGGTGATAGTGGCTGAGCTCCAGCAGCCATCTTGAACTCAGAGACCACGTGAGGATGAAGTCCTCCTGATTGAGCTGGCATTGAGGAAGGCAGAGGACCCTGGGTCCCTGATGACTGAGGGCCATTCTTAGCTTGGACCATCCACCTCCAGACTGAGAGAAGAGAACATTTATCTCCTTCAAGCCACTCTTTAAGGGTGTTCATTACTGTCAGCAAATGCAGTTTCTAACTGATGTGTGGAAACTTGCAGGGCCTCATTTTGTGCCATGGGCAAAGACATCAAAATTTTCCCCAGCCCACTGCTGCTGCTTCTCCTCCTCTCTTTGGAAGAGTCATCCTGCCCAAGTGAGCCCAATTCTTTTGCATCTTTCTTCCATTCTGTCTTTTTGTTTTCCTCTGTCTTCCTCTCCCTCTCTCTCTTCTTTCCTTCACTTTCCTTCCTTCCCTCTAACATTTATTGAGCATCTACTAGGTTCCACGGAGAAGGCAATGGCAGCCCACTCCAGTACTCTTGCCTGGAAAATCCCATGGATGGAGGAGCCTGGTAGGCTACAGTCCATGGGGTCGCTAAGAGTCGGACACGACTGAGCGACTTCACTTTCACTTTTCCCTTTCATGCATTGGAGAAGGAAATGGCAACCCACTCCAGTATTCTTGCCTGGAGAATCCCAGGGACGGCGGAGCCTGGTGGGCTGCCGTCTATGGAGCCGCACAGAGTCGGACACGACTGAAGCGACTTAGCAGCAGCAGCAACTAGGTTCCAGGTACCAAGCCAGCTGGCACTACTAGAAACGGGAAGAGGAGACAGTCCCTCCTCTCCAGTGCCTCAGAATTCAGGCTGGGAGCAAAATGTAAAGAAAGTATGATGGGATGGACAGGTGCTACAGGAGCAAAGAGAAGGGTACTGAATCAGTGGAAGGACCTCGGGGACTTCCTAGAGGAGATGACACTGCCTGAGATTTGAAATAGGAGTTTTGAGTTACTGGCAATTAGGAAAAGAAGGCCGAGGACAAAGATTCCAGGCCCAGGAATTAGCACGCTGCAGTACAGTGGTTAAGGACCCCAGTGCTGGAGCAGACATGTGACTTCTCTCTAATCCTCAGTCTCCTTACTTGTAAAAGGAGGATAGTAGTAGTAATAGCACTAGATGAGTGCCTGGAAGTAGACATGCAATGTATGCTGCTTATTAAATTATTACTGTTGGTAAATGTGCATAGACAAATATCAGTTTGGGAGACTAGTTTCACAGAGGCCATAAGTGACTTGTCCATGGTCATACAACCATGAAGAGGCACCAGTCAAACCCAAGGGTCCTCATCCCTAGTCTGGTGGCCTTTATTCATCCACCCTCTGCCATTACATTAAGTGCTGAGGGAAAGATCAGTGTGTGGTCAGGGGGAAACCTGGAGGCCTTCCTGGAAGAGATGGGTCTTGAGAAAGTTTGGAAGGATGGGGAGGGAGGAAGGCATTCCAGGGAAGTAGTGTATGATGAGCACTATCATCAAAGGGGCTGGGGGGCTAGCTGGCTGGCAGAGGGTCTGGGCTGTGAAGACTGGTGAGACACAAGGTAGAACAGGCAAAGAGAGGCCAGGTCAGAAGATGAACCATAGCCAGATGGGCAGATAGTAGAGTGAGAATTTGAACCAGTGAACCACAAGGAGCCACAGTTAGTTCTTGAGCAAGGGGGCTGATCATAATGAAACTATACTTTGGGAAGAGAAGAAGGAAAGAAGTCTGTCTTTACTAAAAGCCAATATGGGCCAGACAGAAGATTGGGAATTTTCACATTAATTATTTTATTTGCGCCTCACAACAACCCTATAAAGTTGGCATCAGTTGGTAGCTCAGATGGTAAAGAATCTGCCTGCAATGCAGGAAACCCAGATTCGATCCCTGGGTTGGGAAGATCCCCTGGAGAAGGAAATGGCAAACCACTCCAGTATTCTTGAATGGAAAATCCCATGGACAGAGACGAGCCTGCCGGGCTACAGTCCATGGCGTTGCAGAGTCAGACATGACTGGGCAACTAACACTTTCATCCCCACTTTACAGAGGAGACAACTGAGGCTCAAATAAATTGAGTCATAGAGTTGAGCCAGGGGTAGGTGGAGCTAAAAGTTCAGTTTTAGACCGGCCTGACCCCAGACTTGTGCTCTTCACACTGTACCGTGTGGCTTTCAGCTGTTCTCCCTCTCAGGACACCCTTGGTGCTGTGAGTGACCCACAGTGCTACGGCTTCAGCAGGGGCTCAAGAGTCTTCCTACAGCCCGGACAGCCCCTGGGTGAGCCCTGGGTTCACCCCAGGGAGAGAGAGAGATCAGTAGCCCCAGGACTTTGGGGGATTCCCCAGCACAGGGTAGGTGAAGTGCTAGGGCTCTGGGTCTGATAGAAATGGGTTTGAACCCCAGCTTTGCTGTGCACTAACTGAATTGAAGCCTCAGCTGAGAGCGGGGATGAGCCCTAGCTTGGGAGCCTGGCAGGAAGTGACAAGCACCTGAGGATGTGAAATGATAAGATGTCTGTATTCACTTCCAGTTAGTGGTGTGGGAGAGGCAAATAGGAGAAGTAGAGAGGAAACAAGATTGGTCATGAGCTGATACCTGTTGAGGCTGGGTGATGGGGTTGGGGGGCTCTAGTATACCATTCCTTCTACCTTCATGGATGTTCCAAAGCCTCCATAGTAAAAAGTAAAATAAGGGACTGTCCTGGCAGTCCAGCAGTTAAGACTCCACGCTTCTACTGCAGGGGGCGAAGGTTTGATTCCCGGTCAGGGAACTAAGATCCCACATGCCAGGTGGCCACAAAGTTCAGGGGAAAAAACGTAAAATAACAACAACAACAAAATGCTAAGAACTTAAAAACAAAAATAAAACAACTGTCTACCACACTCTCTCTCAGGTGAATCAGAATCTCTGCCTCCCAGGCACTGTTATACTTTAAAATCGCCTCAGGTGACAGCAGCCGAGGTGAGAATCTCTGCCTTGACTCCATCACTCACTAGCTAGTATCCTTTCCCTGCTGAGCCTCAGTTTCCTCATCTGTGAAATGGGGGTAAAGCTTCTATTAACCTCATGGAATTGCTGTGAAGTTTAAATGGGATAATACAGGATAGTATGGGCTAGACATAAGCGTGAGCAGGTCAGTCTGCGTTTTACAGTCACTCTGAGCATCATCAGGCCTCTAGGCATGGGAGGTGAGGAGCCCTAAGCCAATACGTGCAGAAGAGGCTGGCCATCAGGTAGCCTCACAGGGACAGGCCTTGCCTTCTGGGCAATTTTTATACCTTTTCCAAAGCACAAGGGCTTTTTTTTTTTTTTTTTAATCTGCCTTTCCTCACTGCTTAAAGACCACCCAGCACAAAGACATCAGGGTCACTCAGTGTCACTGCCAGAAGTACAGATGTGTGCAGGGGTTGAATGGAGAGAAAGGCTTGGGCTTTCTCTGCTGGCCTTGCCATTGGCTTCCAGGATTTAGCCTTAGTTTCTCCATCTGTGTCAGGGGTGAATAAAGAGGTGGGAAGCCCTTGGAGAGGGGTTAGGTCATAGGAAATAATCCGAGAATGGAAGTGAATGGATGCATGAATGGGTGAGATTCACTTCTCTATGACAAAGTGACCTGTCAGAGCCTTGATAGTGGCGGTGGGAGCTCCCCGGCTTGGAGGGGGCCCTGGACACCTTGGCCAACTCCTCTGGGGTAGAGAAAGAGCACAGGAGAACACAACAGCAGAAGCTAGAGCAGGTGGAGAAGCGCAGAGGACATGGTTCGTAGCGGGAGAAGAGCGAGGAACTACCAGGAGGGAGCTACCGGACACCGCTCCGAAAACTGTGCTAACGTGGAGGCGCGGGGTCTCTGTCTGACCACCCAGCCTGCGCCCCGCGCGCTGGCCAGGGTTCCGGGTCTCCCGCCCGCTGCGCCGGGCTCTGCAGCGCCGCCTGGCGGACACGCTGCGCTCCGCTCTGGCTTTGGAGGTAGCTGCCGGGCGCGCGGGGCATCCCGCCGCAGTTCAGCAGACAGGGGGAGAGAGCCAGGGGCGCGCAGTGAGGATGGGGCGTCTTTTTCCCGAGGGGGTCGCCCCTGGACTGGACCTGCAGCACATACCGGCACCCTCTCCTTACTAACCCCATGCCTGGGGTGACTCAGCTCCGACGCACACGTCAGGGGACCATCCCCGATCCCCGGCCCCTGCTCCGGAATTTTGCTGCCTCTGAGTAACTTTTCCGGGAAGGAGGGCTCATTAAAATTTTAAGGCGTTTTGGATTTGATTTTTGTTACTATACCAAAATACCAAGAGAAGGCGTGAAGGCACGAGAGGGCCTAGTTTGTCTCCCTGACGGTCCCAGGCCTGGAATTCCAGGGCTGGGGAATTTCTAGGCCCATCCCGCCCAAGAGGGTCCCTGCTGGCGAGGCGTGGTGGCCCTGTCGGAAGATGCGAGGCCGAGGAAGGAGAAGCGTGTGGGTCGGAATGACCAGGGGCTTGAGGGCTGGTGTTGGTGAGGGGTGAACAAGGGCCTGGCTTTCACGTCGCAAGCGTGGACACTTGAACCCCCGGGACTCGGGCCGCATCCCCTCCTCGAATGTCCTCCTATCCTGAGTGTGTGTGTGTGTGTGTGTGTCCGAGAGCCTGGAGGTGACAAACAGCCCCATCGGCCGGGGTTCTTGATAAGCCGGGCCCAGCCAGGCCCAGGCCAGGTTCTCTTAGCCGGACCAGAGTGGGAGCTGGGCTGCAGCGTCCCGGGCGCGCTGCGAGCAGACGGCTCGGAGGCGCTGGAGGCTGCCCCCTCCGGGTAGGCGGCACGGAGCCCGAGTCTTCCTCTACGAAGTCTTCTCCAGGCGGAGGCCTGAGAGGCGTCCCGGAGGTCTCCGGACCCGCTTTGCGTGCAACCCGGGAAAAGGCCCCGCAGGCGTGAGGCTGATGCTGGGAGGAGGGTGGAAAAATCTCCGAGTCACCAACCCCCGAACAAATGGCGGCGGGGGCCGTGCGGTTGACTGACCGAGGCCAGAGGCCGAGGGCGGCCTTTGAGCGGCGGTGAGTTTCCCGAGGCAGCAGGGGGAGCCTGACGCCGAGGGAGGCCGGTGGCTCGGAGAACCCAGAACGGCCTGACCCTGGGGAGAGGAGAGTTCGGGGTCCGCGCTCAGCGCCGGGACTCCGAGGTCCCAGGATCCCAGAAAAGGTGCGCTGTGTACCAAACTCCCGCGGACCCGCCGGGGAGAGCGCCCCAACAACCAGAGAGCAGGACTCGCGCCCCGGTCTGGAGTATGAGTGTGCGATCGCGGTCGGGGTGGGGGCTGGGCCTTGGACCCCCCCCACTCCCACCCCGCCCCAACACATACACACACGCGCGCACACACACAGATTAGACCTCTTTTCTGCCTGGTTCCAGGGGCTCTTCAGGCAGCTCAGTTCCGCCGCGCAAGCTGGGGAGAAGGTAGAGGTGCGCGCTGCGAATATCGCGCCGGGACCGAGGGTCGCGCCGCGACTTTGCCGAGCGGAGCTCGCGACCCAGAACGGCGCTCTGTGTCCACCAGGTCGCCCCAGAGAGGCTGACAATGGGCGCCAGGACCCTTGCGGGGTCGAACTGGAAGGGGCTTCCGGGTCCCGGGTCCCGGGCCCCGGCGCTTTCTCCTGCGGCGCCGACTGGGATAGAGAGTAGACTGCAGAGAAATCGGGATTCGGAAAAGCAGCTTCGGCGCCGGCCTGACGCGGGTCCCGACTCGGGAGAGAGGAAGGAGCCCTGGGGGGAGGAGGTTGGCTGGAGGGTCGGCTGGTGGCCGCCTCTAGCCCTCGGCAGCCAGAAGAAGAAAAGGAAAGCGAACTCATTTTCCTCGGAGGGACAAGAGGGCTCCAGCGCGCTCTCCTCCCCGGGCCTAGGAAACAGGTTCCCAAGCGACCTCCGACCGCCAATCGATCCCGGCTGCCGCCGGTAACCGATGATGGTAGGAAAGCAGAGAGGAACTGCGGGCAGCGGCACCTCCCCCGGGCCGAGGCTGGGCGGGCGAGTCCGGACCTGCGCCGCTCTCTGCACAAAACGAAACCCAAACTCCCCAAAATCTTAAGAGGGAAATTTTTAAAACTCCTTTTTTTCCCCCTTTCACTTTTAACAAACCAGCTACTGGGAGAAAAGAATGAAATGAGCGATAGCTAAGGACACTATCTTTCCAAATTGTGAAATCCCATTTAAAAATACTTCCTCCAAGGCCAACCCCACGACTGGCCAGCCCTTCTGAAGCCTTTGCCTCTTCCTGAAAATCACAACAAAACAATCGGAATTTCGACCACGGTCCTGGGAAGAAGGAATAGCCGTGAGGCCCAGGGAACCCACCGTGGCTGAAATTGCCATGCTCTTCTTTCTCTTTAACCAAAAAAAAAAAAAAAAAAAAAGATAAGAAGAAGTAAAACCTTTTAATACATCAAATATACGGAATTTTAATCTTTAAAGCGATACATTGTCTATTATTTTAGTACATGACGTAAACCTTGTCCCCTTTTCAGCGGGTGGACTTAAAAATTAAAAATAGTTAAGTGTTCCTTTTAAAGAACAAAATAAGGCAAATGAGGTTTTGGAATAGAATTGTTTTTCCTTTTTTTTTTGTTTTCTTCCAGAATACATACAAAAAAATACCCATTCTCTTTTGATGGTATACACCTTAAAAATAATTGCAATTTGAAATCAGAGCTGACAAATTGTGACTTTTTTTTTCATTTTTGTAACAAACATGCATGTAAATTTGTGTTTCAATCAGACATTAAATAAGAACGTACAATACAATCATAGCAACTTTAAAGTAACATTAAAGAGAAAACCTCTAGTTCTGTGGCGGTTTTGTATTTATTTATAATCTACAAGGGATGGGAGGGTTTGTTTTCCACGTTTTTAACCCTCAAGTTTTAATTTTTCCCCCTTCTTCCTTTTTACCTACAGAGCTCAAACTAAGTAATGCACTTTTGAACCACGGGTCCGCTTGGAGCTAACATAAATAAATACCAGTGTCCACCGATGCAGTCCTCAGATGAACACTTTCTCAATTATTTTTTCCTTCTTTTTCTATAAAAAGTCAAATGATATTTTTTTTTCAACTTTTATAAAGTTTGGGTGGGGAGATGAGAGGTGGGGGAAAGGGGACTTTCCCACCGGGTCTCGGTCGCTGTTTCGGGTAGATAGATACAGTATATATATTTTTTCCTTTCCTGGCCCGGGTCATCCCCACGCGCGGGTGACAGTCGCCTCGGGCCTGTTCCCGCCCCTCCCTCGGCTCCTCCCCACCCCCCAGTTCTTTTCTTTCCCTCGGTAGCCCTCGAGACCGCCCTCACTGGTACCCCAGCGCCGAGGCCGTGGTCAGTCTCTGTCCGTAGAGGGCATAGGGGGAGTAGTACGGTCCGGTGGCGGCGGGCACGGGCACGGGGGCACCGGGCGTGGGGAGCGGGCTCTTGGAGTAGGGGTGGTAGCGACTGCTGAGTCCCAGCGCGTGGTGGGGGCTGCGCAGCGCCAGCGTCCCGGGGCTGCCCGGAGCGCCCGACGTGGGGATGTGCATGTGGCAAGCCATGGCGGCCGCTGCGGCGCTGGCCAGAGACGAAGAGCTGGGGTAGCCCGACAGCAGTTTGTCTGTCCCGGGGAAGGCCGTGTGGGTCCGCAAGTGGCTCAGCAGCTCTTCAGACGTAGCGAAGCGCTTGTCGCAAGGCCCGTTGGCCGACACCCAGTTGCAGATGTGGGGGAGTGGGTCGTTAGGGAGCATGAAGCCGTAGGGGTAGAGGGGGTGGCCGGCCAGAGAGGGCGGTGTGGCGCCGGCGGCCGCGGCCGCGGTGAGCGATGAGTGTACGCCGTGCAGCGGGTGCGTGGGGTACACCAGCGGGTATCCAGACTTGAGAGCCGCGGCTGCCGCGGCTGGATCGTGCGCGCACGACGCGCTGGCTGCCGCCGCCCCAGCCAGGTGACTGGCGCAGTGGTAGCTGAGGCAGTACGGGTCCCGGCACAAACTGGCTGTCATCACGGACGGCGGTGACGCTCCGGCTAAGGGGCTCGAGCCGGCGGGCTTGCTGCAGCCCAGAGAGCCCGCCGCGGCCGCCGCCAGCTGAGCCCCCACTAGGCTGCCCGGCTTGGTGGGGTCGAGCGCCACGCCATGTGGCAGGAACTGGGGCGGGTAGCCGGCGTAGGCCCCAGCCAGGCTCCCTGGGTAGGTCATACCCGCGGGAGGCAGAGGGAACACTGTCTGGCCCGGCTTGTAGGGCGACACGGGCGCTACCAGCCCAGAGCCCAACACCGAGGAGGAAGTGGGCGCGCTGGGGCCGGAGCCAGAGCCGGAGCCAGATGAACCGCCGCAGTCCGAGCCTAGAGCCTTGCCCCCCGGGCCCCCATCTGGGTGCTGGTTCACGTCCACATTGATCCCGCCGCCACAGCTAATCCGGCCGTGCGCCAGCCCTGTGGGTCCCCCTTCGGCCGAGGCGCCCCCGGAGCCCTTGCTGCCGCCACCGCCGCCGCCCGCCTCGGGGTCCTTCTTGTCGTCCTTGCCGTCCGGGCCACCCCCGGCCGAAGGCAGCATGCCTCCTGGCGAGCAGGCCGAGGCGCTGGAGCTTGGGCTGCCTGTCCTGGGCGTGAATGGCTGGCAGGTGGCGCTCGGTACCCGGAATCCGGACTTCTCCGCCGAAACCCCCCCGCCGCCGCCCCCGCCGCCCCCTCCTCCGCCGCCGCCGCCGCCTCCCGGCTCTTTCTTATCCGAACCGGGTTTGGAGTACGGCTTGAAACTCGACTTGTCTTCCACGCCGATGTCGCTCAGCTTGAGGGGGCCCGACTTGGCGTCCTTGTCGCCCCCGGCGCCGCCGCCGGCACCGCCCGTGCCACCCCCGTTGGAGGCGACTGAGGAGAGTTTGGACGAGGGCGAGGGGTCTGGCTTCCCGATCTGCGAGCATGTTTGGGCCAACAGCGCCAGCGGGCTCTTCTTGGCATCAAGCTGCAGAGTCAGACGTTGGGGGAGGGGGGCACAAAGAAAGAAGGGGAAACCCTTTAGAATCTTGCCTTCTAGGTTTCGAGCGCACCTCCGCCACGACCCGTAAAGATCCTTCCAGCCCCAAGGCGCAAATCTAGGCGACACCCCTTCTACACACACATTCTCTTTCTTGAGAAAGGCCACAGCACCCCCACCCCACCCCCAGCCCCGCCACCAGGATCTTTCCTGTCCGCTCTAAGCGATAACTGGATTAAAAAAAAAAAAAAAAAAAAAAAAAAACCTCGAAAAATGTTTTGGTTTCTGACTCTTTGACCCAGAACTGTACTCCCCACCCCCACCCCTAATACTTCAGAGTAAGGGCTCGGGTTGTTGGCGCCTTAGAGGCTGTGTACAAATACCAGCTTCTGGGGAACCGGAGGACTGGGACTTTGGAACCGTATTTTGGACTCCCGTCTGTCTTCTGGGCTGAGAGTGAGGGGGCCTGGGTCGAGGTAGGGGCTTTAACACCAAAGGCAGAAACAAGTTTTGACTGCCTTGGCTCCTAGCATTCACACCCCATTCTACCTCCTCCCCTCTTTCCGCCCTAGTTTTAAGGTGCGGGAGCACGATCCTCTCCCCTCATCCCGGAGCTGAATCACTCCGATCCCCCCACCTTCACCCTCTGCAGATCCCAAGAGAAAGAAATCCCGTGGAGGGGCAGCCAGGGTGGTGGTCCCAACGCGAACCGGGGATAGGGTCCTTACCTCTATGGGGCTGACGGGAGTGGAAGGCAGGGGCTGCAGGTACTCAGGGTGCAAAATGTGGCCAGTCCGTGCCGTCAGCATCTTCAGCACCTTGATGGGCAGGCGGTTAGCCTGGCGGAGAGGGTCAGAGGGGGGCACGGCGTGCACAAAAGGCTTGGTGCTGCCGGCCGGGGAAGAGCCTGGGCCGGGGCCGGAGCTATTTCCAGAGAGCGCGCTGGTCCAGGCAGGGTCCGCACTGCCGCCGCCGCCGCTGCCGCTGTGCTTACTGCTTCTTAAGGCAGAAAGCGAGGGCGCTGTGCTCATGACCCACCCGCGCGCATGGGAGCAGCGGGGGGAGGGCTCCAGGAGGCGCGGGGCGGGCTCCGGGCTGCGCTCTCGCCCGGGGAGCAGGAGCAGCAGGAGGAGGTGGAGCTGGCGCGGCGGTCACCGGCGCCCAGCGCGCCTTCTTGGCGCCTGGAGCCACAAGCGAATAATCCTGGGTGGCCCGCAGCGGAGCCGTGGCCGAGCGGGAGGAGCCGGCCCGACTGCGGGAGTGCCGGGTGGCTAGCCGTGTCGGCCTCGGGCTGTGCCCCTGCGCTGCGCACTCGCGGCCCGGCGCTGGCGCTGCTCTCCGCGATGTGAGCCTCTGCCTGTCCAGCCGGGGCTCTGGCGAGGAAACTCACTTCAAAAGCAGCTGCACCGAGGGGGAGATTAAAGCCTTTGCCGCCTTCCAATCAAATGGGAGCCCGAGGTGATTGGAGGGTCAAGGGGATGTGACGCGTCCCGCGCCGCCGCCGCCGCCAGGACTCTCAGAGCTGGTTTTAATGGGCAGCTCCCTCTTCACCGCTCCCCCTGCGTGTCCCCTCCCTTGATTTCGCTCGGAGGACGAGCTGGACATTTATTCTACGTTTGCTATCTGCCGCCTCCCTCTCTTTTCTTCCTCGTCGTCCTTCCTTTTCCCCAGCTGGAGAATAAACTGAAACCTTTTGCAGGAAGGTGCTTGCAAGGAACAGTTTGAGGGTGTTCGGAAGGAGCACTAGCAGGAGTCTGGACAACAGCCGGACTGTCAACTCCAGGTCCGCGAAGTATTCTCTCCCCCGCCTCAGTAATTGAAATCTCCTGCGGTGCAGCCGCCTGGGTAAGGAAAGGTGGGGAGCGGGTGTTGGAGGAAGTCTGCCCGCCCGCTTTGATTTCTCGGGATTCGGCGGCGGAGAAACCAGAAGCTAGGTGGGCAGCGGAGGCGGTGGAGGCAAGTCTCGGCTCTATGCTAGGTTCCCCGCCCTTCCCGGCCACGTGACGCCCGGAGATGCGCAGATTGGGGCAGGAGGGGGGTCACATGTTTCCTCTGTTTCACACTCAACCCCCCCAAATTCTTACTCTCCCCTGCCACCCTCTCTTCTTCTACCCGCACCGCCCCCCCCCGAGTTCTTTGGGCATCTCCACCCCTCCATCAATTGTCAATGTTCCTCGACCGCAATCAATCAGTTATTTGTCAGCTCTTGTCAATCTGCCGGTGATTTATGTCAGCTTTTGTTGCTGATTACAAGGCGGGTGCGACTTGAAGGGAAAAAGGGAGAGGGAGAGAGAGACGCAGAGGAAGGAAGAGACTGAGGGGGAACTGAAGGAGGGGGAAAGAGGAGCATCCTCCTAAGATGTGAGGCGGGGGCTCTAAGAAAAAGAATGAAAGAAGAGAAAGAGGCGCTCAGTGTCAGGAAAATGAATAGTGAGAGTAAAGTGCGCAGGTGCGCCCAGGGCGCTGAGAAGGGTGCGCTGGCCTGGGGTGTGCGCCTCGCTCCTCTAGGTATTGGAGAGAGCGGTAACACCCTTCCACCTCTGGAGATTCCGCTCCTTTGGGGCCGCGCGCAGAGTTCCGAGTGCTCTCGGTATCCGAGATAGGCGGTGGCGACGTCCAACACGGGAGATTTTTTACCCCCAAGCCATGGCAGTCCCTCCGGGGCCCGTAGAGTGCAGTCTTCAGGCTGCCAGCTGGCCTCCCTCTCCTCCCCCCCTCCCAGTGCCCCGACTCCAAACTCGGAGGCTTCTTTCTAAGAGCCACATTACCAATGTAGCCTTGAGTTCTGGAGGTCAGTGGTGGGGTATCCTCGCCTCAGTTCTTTGACACCCTTGCCCCATCGTTGCTAGGGCTGCAAGGCTGCGAAGAGGCCTGACGTGTGTATTTAGGGGAGATACGTTCCAGGCTCGCTCAGGCCCCCTCTCCAGCCCTCCCTCACCCCCTGCCATCCCCGCAGTCTTGGTAGCCGCGGTTACTCCGGGCTGCTCGCTCGAATTTATTGAAACGCCGAGCCAGGACTGACCAGCGCGGGGAGAGCAGAGGGAAGAAGCGAAAGAGAGAGAGAGAGAGGGAGGGCGGGGGGGGGGGCGGCGGCCTGTGGGAACACCGGCTCTTCCAGGGAAGCGGAGCGGGACCGCCGCGTTCCCCTCGATTTGCACCGTCACTCGGGCTGTTGGGAAGGCAGAGGGGAGGCGCTCTGCGTGCCTCCGTGTACCTGGATCTGAGTGCAGACGTGTGTATGAATGCTTGTGCCGCTGTGTGAGTTGTCAGGGCTGTGGTAGCGTCTGGGGCGAATTCGAGGGGGTGGGGTGACCTCCAAAAACTCGCAGAAACTAGAAGGGGGCGAAAGGAGGGTACATCCCTTTCCTCGGAAGGACTTGGAAGACTTTGACTTTCCCCTCCCCCCCTTTTCCGCCCCGGCTCTTCTTTTGTTGTCAAGTCCTTTTGATAAACGGTGGGGCTGGGAGCGCTGGGGAGCCGGGAGCCAGTCTGTACCCGCGCTGGGTGGGGGTGAGGGCGCGGGGGCCGGGCCTTGAGACCCGGTTTCCACCCTCGCTCACCCGGCCCGGGCCCCGTCGGCGCCGAAGTCGGGTCTGGGACCTGCCCTCGGCGTGCTGGCGTTCTCCACTCTCCCCACCCCATTCCTCCCTCCCTCATTTATGTCTCTGTCTCCCACTCCGCACAGGTACCGAGAACTTTCTAGGGGTGAGTTTTAGAATTTCTCGTAGGCATTCTTTTTATGTGTTTTAATTTTATCCCTTGATTCTTTAGGTTGGTAAACTTCATGAGATGGTAACTTGACTAGAGATAATTTGGAGAAGCGGGGAGTGAGGCAGTGTGTATATGAGGAGTCTGTCGGTGTATGTGTGCGCGTGTTTAGCTGTAAGAACACACCTCCGTTCAAGGGGCTTTGGAGTGTCTGCCGGTTCGACAGCGGAGGAAGGTGAGTCCATGAGACTGGCGAGGCCACACGCGAAGTTGTGAAGGCGGTCTGAAATAAACTTTGGGGAGCGAGTCCCAGGAGCCGGTTTCTGACAACCGGACGGTTCTGTCTCTGCAGAGCAGACCCTTTGAGGCTGCCTGTATCCTTCTGCTCTGTTAGTGGCTGAGTCCCTGGGTTAGTGGTTGTCGAAGTGTCGCCCAGATCAACTGTAGATCTCCCAGCCCCGCGAGCCCAGCCGTGGGCCCCGCGTCGCCGCAGCCTCCCGGTGAGGCCCAGACACAGAATGCTGGGGGCGGTGTCCAGAGATGGAGGTGAGGTGACCGCGGGGGACCCTCCCTTCCCCCTTCCCTCCAGCCAGCCGTGTCCAGACTCAGTCCTTTCCCTCTCCTGGAATTCCAGCAGTTTTCTTTTTACCCCCGGCAGCTGGGGGAACGAGAGAGTGGCCCCTGTGTCCCTTGGAATAGGCGTGCCACGGTGTGGTCGCACATGCTCTCAGGCCTGCGCTATACAGCGCGCGCGCGCGCGGGTCTTGGTCTTCGCGCATTCGCTCTTCGAAAAATCGAACTCCGAAGGTCCGAGCGCACGGGGGCGCCTGGGGGTCTGCACTGCCAGGGTTTTCAGGAGGCTGCAGCATCCGAACCTACGCACCTCGAAGGGGAGGTCAAATCCCCGAAGGCCGTGCAGGCCGTGGGGCTGCGGGTGGGGGGGGGCGGTTATTAATGACTCCTCACTGGGCCTAATGCCTCCAACCCCCAGCGGCGATTGGCGTGGATGTCCTGCGGATTTTATTTGCACACAATGGAAATGATTTGTTTTATCTAAAAAAGGAGTGGGCTTGGCAGATATTTGAGGAGGGGGTGGGAGGAGAAGGAAAGAGAGAGAGCTGAGGAAAAAAGTTTGAAAATGCCTTGAACTATTCACTGTCGAGATGGCTAATCAGTATTGAGGCCGGAGGGCAGGCGGGCCGCCTTTCACCGACGCTTCCCTTTCATCTCGGGCTCGGCGGAGGCGCTCAATTAAAAGCCTATCAGTTTGTAAGTAAATCAACGCCTATCAGAGTTGTCACATCAAACAAAACGATTATTATTGCAGCCCGCCTCCCCTATTAATCTCCCTCGAAGATAATCCGCCTGACAGGTCAGGCCCGGCGAGCTGGAAAGCCTGGCCCAGAGCGTCCAAACAGTCCTGGACTGGCGCGCGCCCCTTGGGGCACCCCCTGTTCCCCGCCCCGCCTCGTGGTCCCCCGGGAGTGGGGATAGAAAGGGCGGACGGAGGCCACTGGACCCAAGCCCGCCCCTCCGGACTGGGAGCCGAGCCGAGATTCGCTGGGCTGGTGGGGGACGGTCCCCGGCGGCACTAGCCTCCTCTGGGGCCGGGGAGGTACCAGGCTTGCCGTTGCTAGCGCCTGGCCTGGTCCCTGGGCCTCACCAAGGCCTGCACTCTAATTGGCTCACCTCTTCTGATTCTTCCCCCACCCCCTTGTCTATTTTGTTTCCTCTTTTGCCTCTTTCTTGGCTCTCAAGCCTTTTCTTCCTTTCCCCCCTCTTCATTTATATTTTTTCTACTAGCCAGGGATTGTTTCCTGTTCTCTCTCCCTCTCAGTATACGGTATATACCACTTAAGCGCAACCACGCTCTCTGAAGCAGGGCATTCTCAGGGCCCGGGTTACTTCTCTGCGGCAGGGCTGCCTCAGGAGTGTGTGCAGTTCCCAGGAATTCAGGACCAAATCCTTCTAATTTCTCCTCAAGCAGGGATTGTCAGAAGCTCTGCGCCTGTTTAAGAGTTGGATGTATTTGGAGGGGTGAGGAAAAAAAAAAAAAAAAAAGACCAGGTGGTGAGATGGGTGGAGGGTCGCAAGCTCCCTATTCTGGAATTAGCATTTGGTGTTGGAATTTCACAGCTGCAATGTCTCTGACCTAGCTGGTGGCGTTGCCTGGGCTTTGCAAATATTCGAGGGAGACCTATGGGGCATCTGGGCCTCTGTACTGAATATGTGAGGGGGTGCCTAACATTTCATAAATAAATACGCCCAGATAACGGCTTCTATAGCCTCAGCTGGCCTTCCAAGGGCCGGGCGCGGCTTGGATTCCACACTGGTGTGAAATCGTGGCCTTCTTCCGTTTGGCCTCTGACTTCGAGTTTTGAGGTGCCTCGGAACCAAGCGAGACCCGCCCTGTTCTTCGCATTTACTCCAAACTGATAGGCCCAAATGCGCACTGCTCGAGCTTGGTGGAGCCAGAATTAAGGCGCGCTTGAAGTGTTCAAGGGGGAGGGGCTGCCCGCAGGACCTGAGGCCCTGGTACCCGGAGTGCTGGCTTCAGCGCTTCGGAATCTTCACGCGTTATCTGGGAGAACCCCCAAGGCGCGGCATTGTTGCCTGTTCCGGCGGAGACTCTCCCAGTAGTCGCCCCAAGGTCCGAGGCAGAGGGTATCTGAATAGAGCCCACCTCAGCTTGCTGAGCGCCCGTAGCTGCAGAACCTGTGGCCCCTACCACGCGTTCCCGAAAGCCCCCCTATTTGTGCACACTTTCCACAGCTAACCTAGTAGTGATATTTATTTCCTTACCCAGAAATATTGTATCCGTGCAGTGGCTCAATTATCTGCGCGCCTGCTTTTCTTAAATGTATTTATTATCACTTCTGCCACGCCGCAGATATTTAAAGAGGTACACATACCGCGGCACACCTCGACGATGCGGAACTCGCTCTGTCTATAGGATACATTCACTGGGTGGTTATTTGGACGTAAGCGCTATCTCGAGCCCCGATTACACCCAAGCAGAGGCTGTAAAATGACACTTGCTCCAGAATTTTCCCAACTTAACTATATGTGCACACACCGAGAATTTAATACTATTTTATATCCCTCCACAGATCTAAATATTCAGATGTTATGTTACATGCCCTTGAAGCCGGAAGTGATCCTGCAGTTCACACTGGACTTGGAACTGTTTGCATAATTTTCATCACCCTGCACTTACACATGAATCTTAATCTAATAAATTCAACCTTGTCATTTTTAGAATCGACGTAATTTCTCTGGCTGCGAGTGCGCTGCTGTATCAGAATAAATCCAGCTCTCAGGCATCCAGAAGGAAACGGCTCCCGGTTCCCGGGTGTGGAGACGCCCCATCGGCCCAGCGCAGGACGCGAGGTGGCTCCTCGTGTCCAGAAGGCTGCAGGTCTGGCCTCCGATGGAGGCTGGACTATCAGCGCCCGCGGCCTTAGCAGTCTCTCCCGGTCGGCAGTGCGCGGCGGCCCCCACCCTCTGCCGGTGCTTCGGTAACCCGCCGGGGCCGAGTCCGCCCGGGGCGAAAATTGAAAGCAAATTCCACGGCAGACGGAGCTCGAACTTTCTTCAAAGCAAGTTTGCAGCAGAGATTCGGTGGTCGCTTTGAGACAACAGCGTTCTTTAGGGGTGTGTCCGAGCGCAAAGTGGGGGGAGGTGGGCGAAGAGGGTACCTGCTGGCCGAGCTTGGTCCGCGGCGAAACGCGAAGGAAGGCGCCTCCCTTTCCTCATTTCTCGCCAACTTCTTGGGCCCTGCCCCGTAAAAAAATAGTTTCCAAGGTGCCGCGACGCCCAGGATGCGTTTATGGGAATCGCACCAGGGAGGAGGCGACTTTGTAAAAGTTGCAGAAAGCTTTTCCCACAAGCGTCCGCCCAGCAGGGCTCAAGAAAGCTTGGGACCAACTCGCCTTCTCCCGGGCAGAATGAGCCCCCCTGGAGAGTCCCCTGCCCAGCGCTTTCCCCTCACCTCGAAACCGCACGTAAATAACCTCCTGCTGCCTGCACTGCAAACTTCCCCGCGCGCTGCGGCGGTTGGCGGGCGAGGCCCGGACGCAGAGCTAGCCCGCAAGGCCGCTTGTCTGCCCGCTCATCCCAACCTTGAGATAGGCTTGCGCGGAGATGAGAGGATGAGTGTGGTTCTGTTTCCCACTGTGTTGCCCACTTGGCTACCCAGACCATCACCGTGGACCTCCCAGAGCAGCGCTTCGCCTGGGGAGCGGTGGTCTTGGGGGGCTGACGAGGGCTCAAACTGCGCGCGCGGGGGGAGAGGGGGCGGCCGCCGGTCTCACCGCGGGGCCTGTCGCCCGGCCGGCCGCGGCGGGTGAGTGATGAGGGCAGAGAAGGGCGCCCATAAATCGCGGGTGTCAGGGCGAAAAACTCTCTTTATTGTCTGCGTGATGGATGGGCCCGGGGACGAGACACCAAATACTTCGTATCGCCTTTAAATGGGAACACATTTTCCGCGGCCATAATTCATGTTTTTTAAATAGAAAGTTTGAAATGTTGCCTATATTTCACCGGCCCTGACATATTTATGAATCGCTCCCTGCATGCAAATATCATTATTTAAAGCGCCGGGGAGAGCTCAGGGGAGGGGAGGAGGCGCGGCCCCCGGGGCATGGGGGTGGTGAACCGGCGAGAAGCGAATGGATGGGGGGGGGACACACCATCGCCCTAAAGTGCGGACAATGAGGCGCAGAGGAAAGTGGTATCCGGAAGCCCAGCGCCCTGGGGGCTCTCCCACCGCCGTTGGATCCCTCACAGCCACTCGGGGAAGTTTGCGCGGCTTGGGATCCCTCCCCCTGCTGGGAGCCCAGGGGGCATTTTGAGTCCGTCTCCGAGGCTCTGATACTAGCCACCTTTTCCAAGAAGGAAGTTTAAAAAAACAACAATACTTTAACAAACGCAAAATAATAACAACCAAAGTGTTTCACGTTCGTTGCCATTGCATCGGTTTTTATTGATTCTCATTCCGCAAACCTGAGACTGCGCGCCCGGGCGGGGCGACTGTCAGACCGCAGTCACCTCGGGGAGCGGGTGGGAGAATAACCGTCCGGTGCCGCGGCCTCGACCCGACCCCACCCAACCAGCTCATCACTTCTGAAATACAACAGAGCCTGCGCAAGACGCGGGCACACGAATGATCCGGCCCTCAAGCTCTGGGGGCTACAGTCCCGCCCCCTCTGTCACCCCGGTGCTGTGCAGGGCTCCTGGGGTCTGCGTCCGCCCTCCCTGAGCCCCACAATCAATACAATCGCTCTGATTAAAAAAAAAGCCAGGTACGTGCTGTCAGCCTCTCCCCTGCCCGTCCAGCCTGGGAGGGACCCACACCTGCGCCCTCGCTAGTCCAGTCTTTACCTGTGTGGTTCCCCGCGGCGCCTGCGGCCGCGCCGGTAACGCAGGAATGGAAGGGAGGGCGGGGGAGTGAGAGGGACAGATCGTACCACCCGGGACAGCCAGATACGCAGACCCAGGGGCCTCCTCCTCGGACTGGTGGTGGGGCCCCGGCCCTACACGCCCTAGGAGCCGAACTGCCTTGGGCAGAGCGGGTCGGGGGAAGGGCGAGGAGAATCAGCCTCCGGTGGGAGGGGCGGGCCCAGCGGCACTTCCGCCGGGGGCGGGGCCGTGGGCTGCAGTGTCGGTCCCACCCCTCCGCGCCGCCGGCCCGCCCCTAGCTCGCCAGGCTCCACCCCCGCCGGCTGGGCCTCGGGATCTCGCGGCGCGATTCAGCCAGCGCTTTGCCGCACAACCCAAGACTCACAGGAGGACAGTGGACAGGTCCTTTCCTCTGCCTAAGATTGTATCTAAGGATTTTTAAATCAAAGGACTACAAGCACATACCCTGGCCCAAACTCTCAGGTAAAACTTTGTCAAACTTTGGTCGTTTGGTAGTCCCGAGACCTGACTGGCTCAGGGGTTCTCGAACATTCTCTGGTGTCTGAGACCAGTCATACCTCAGACAGCAGGGAAAACATTTTCGTGCCCATAGAGTCCCACCTGTCTTTCAGGAAGGTTAAAAACAAAAGCTAACTCTGTTAGAAGGTTTGTTTTCTGTCGGACCCTAATTAACGTTAACTCTGAGGTAAGTACCATGAATGGCCTGTTTTATAGATAAAGAAATTGAGGCATGGAGAGAAGAAATTGGCCTTGCCTCGGGGCATCTCATCCGTATCCTCATCCCTTCTTTCCTCTTTCCATCAGACCCCCAGCAACTCAACTCATCATACTGGAGGAATCTTGCTGGGCTTTTACTTACCTTGTGGGGGAGTGTCTGCTGTCTTGTTAACTGCATCCACCTGCATCTGAGGCCTTGCTGAGCAGGAGGGGCCCACACAGAGGAGGAGAAAGGAATAAATAAAGTAGGCTCAGCTCAACTCCTGGACAGCTCCTAGTCTGATGGGGAAACAGGACCTTTGAGCTCCCCTACTTGTTTCTCTTCTAGCTCTTCAGCAGCCAGAGTGATCTTTAAAAATTGTTTTAAAAGGCAGACTAGGTTTCTCCTGTCTCCTACTGCCCCTTATTCTGAGTTTTTGCCACCCGTGGCTGCATTTTGGTTACTCAGAGGTGCCATACAGCATCTCACCTCAGGACCTTGCTAAGGCTTTCTCTTCTATCTAGAGTGAACTTCTGCCCTCCTCTTCACCTGGCTCGCTGCACTTACCACATGGGATTTTCTGTTGAGTCTCTCCTCTTCACTGGATGGTAACTTGACAGGGCAGGGACTGGAGCTGTCCTTTCCAGAAATGAACGAAGAAAAGGGCACTGATTAGTACCATCAGCTGTGCTGAGTGAACGATAACTTTGGGGATTCACTTCACTTTTGGGGGTTACCAGTAAGCATTCTTTGTTGTCTCACATCTCAGGGTGTTTTTTTTTCAGTTTAATAAGGGAGATAGCACAAATCTTACAGAAAAATGACTATTCTGAGTCTTTATATTGTAAATATAAAACAAGTCAATGATCAAGGAGGTAGGGGAAGAAAATACACCAATATCTATGGTTTTCCAGTTATTTATTTTGGTTTTCAAAATGCATGATGTGTTGGTTGACATAACTTAATGGAGACATTCCTCCCCCATCACTGCTCCTCCCACATGCATATATGTCCTAAGGCTCTAGCCTGGGCTCCTTTTTCTCATTTCACATATTATTGCTATGTGTTATTAGCCCTGTATTATTAGTCCATTATTACCTTCTGGCTGAGCTGCTACAGCACGAACCTTCTAATTATTCTGTGTATCCTTGGCCTCTCTTGCCCCTAATGTATTATACATCCTCCTACCAGCTTAATTTTCTTGCTCCCATCGTTCCTTTGCCCCCACATCTTCAGTGACTCTCCACTGTCCGCATGTAACACTTGACACTTTGTATTTTAGTTCTAAACTTCTTTTAAACAGCTTTGATTAAGTTGCATTTCAAAGTTGTAAATGAAATCTATGTTCACTTCAACCAGCAAAGCTCTCAAAGATACATAAAGAAAAACATGATCTCACCCATCTCCTCTCCGTTTCCCACCCTGTCTTCTGAGATATACAGTGTTAACAGCCTGGAGTGTAGCTTCTGTCCCTGTACCATGCTCTGCATGCTCATATAAATTACACTTAAATGTATGGGGCTCTTATGCTATTGTGTGTTTATACAAAAATGATTATACTAGAGTTGTCTGCAATTTGTTCATTCTTTCTCAGTAAAAAATGAGTCTATAGATAGAGAGCTAATTTATTCCTTTTTTTTTTTTTTTAGCTGCATAGGACAAATCTTCTTTGACTTATGATGGAGTTACCTGATAAACCCATCCTGGCTTCCTGGGTAGTTCAGCTGGTAAAGTTGAACATCATCCAGTTGAAAACGCATTTAATATATCTAATCTACCAACACCATAGTTCAGCCTAGCCTACCTTAAACATGCTCAGAAGACTTCCATAAGTCTACAGTTGGGCAAAATCACCTAATACAGGTCTATTTTATATTAGAGTGTTGAATATCTCATGTAATTTATTGAATACTGTACTGAAAGTGAAAAGAAATAAAGGTTGTACAGGTACAGAATAGTTGAAACAGTTGTTTCCCATTGTGATCGTGGGGCTGACTGGGAGTGGCAGCTCACTGCTACTATTCAGCATCAGGAAACTATCATACTGCATATCAGTAGCCTGGGAAAAAAATCAAAATTGAAAATTCAAAGTATAGTTTCTACTGTTTGCCTGTCACTTTCATACCACTGTAAAGTTGAAAAAATCGTAAGTCAAACCGTTGAAGTCAAGGACCCCCTGTATTCCACAGAGTGGATATACCTCACTTAATCAGCTACTTCCCTGTTGATGGTCATATAGGTTGTTAACAAAATTTTTTCTCTAATATATTTTTTGTGTCTATATCCTTGAAATCAATTATTTTACTTCTATAGGATAGATTATCAAAAGTACAGCTGTCTACACCCCAGTCAAATCTAATGTTCTTTTTACATGCTCTGTATTTTTCTGCTCCTCTGTCCCTTATTCCTGGAAGGCCCTTATTTCCTATGCTCATGTGTCCAACTTCTGATCCTAAAATGCCCAAATCTGATACCAGAATTTAGTCAAGTTATCCAATATCCACCTCCTTCCTTCTTCCTCAGCTTAACATTGTAGCAGTGTGCCTGGGCTAGGCAGTGGTGCAAAATTGGTGGGAGCCAATCATGACAATCTTGCTTTCATCTTGTCTGATTATTCTTGCAGCCAGGGATGGTCATGTGACCCAGTGTGGGCAAATGAAGCACAAGTCAAAGTAAGGCAGTGGCAGAGTAGGAGGGGGAGCTTTGGAAAACTTTGTTTTCTTGATCAAAGGAAATGATGCAGTTGTTTTGACCCTTCCCTTTCCTTTTTTTCTCCTTTCTTCCTTCGATGGGCTTGGATACAATATCCAGAATCATAGCAGCCATCTTGTGACCATGAGAAAAAGTCCAAGAGACTAGCAGAGAGAGACTTAATCCTGATGTCTCTGGGACACAACAATTTCTAGGAATCACCTGCCTTCAAAACTTTTGTTATATTAGAAAAATAAAATCCCTATTTGTTTAAGTCAATGAAAATTTTTTTTTTTTTTTTTTTTAATGTTTGCAGCCAAGCATATCATTTACCTATCCCATCTGACTAACCTTATTCCCATTGGGGGCTTCCCAGGTAGCACTGGTGGTAAAGAATCTGTCTGCAAATGCAGGAGACTTCAGAGATGTGGGTTCAATCCCTGCGTTGGGAAGATCCTCTGGAGGAGGACAGAACACCCACACCCACTATTCTTGGCTGGAGAATCCCATGAACAGAGGAGCCTGGCGGGCCACAGTCGATGGGGTTGCAAAGAGTCAGACATGACTGAAGCAACTTAGCATAGCACAGCACTACCACCGCTGGAATGTTATACAGTGGTCCAAAACAGTTTTAGAAGCCTGTTAGACACTTGCCTTCAAAGGTTCTTGAGGTATGGGTTTCCAAAGTCACTTGGGAGTGAAGGTTGGTCATACCCCTCATCCTTAGTGTTATCTCCTTATTTATGCCTAGCATCTGAATCCTGCTTCCTGCTTATTGGAATGAAGGACCTGTTTCCAACTACAGAAGCTAAAGGGGTCTCATCCTCCTTCTCCCTGTCCCTGACAGCTGAGGCTCCTCAAGAGGTGAGCAGAGGTTTAGGGTGGATTATAAACCCTTCTCAGCAGCAGCATTGAACCCAATACAATGGCATTAACTGTCTAGGGAGGCAGTGAAGCAACTGGCCAGTTGCTGCTGCGTCCACTGTGACAATGGCAGCTGTTCAGCCAGTGTCTAATCAGACTGTTGCAGTAGTGTGACCAGTGACATCCTCCATTTCTGAACCCCTCTCTGTACTGTTTCCCAAGTCTGAGTCTCTAGACCTTTTACTGATTTTCTGAGCTTCCTGATATCCTTTTGATAGGTTTCTTTTCTTGCTTAAATTAGCCAGAGCCAGTTTATATCACTCACAATCAATAATATATGTTGGTTTGCCCTAGCCTGGCTTTGGATGGCTTCTAAACAGATCTGATGGTGACTACTTCTTTTCTCTCTCTCCATCTTTTTTAAATTAAACTATAGCTGGTTTACAATGGTGTGTTAATTTCTGCTGTACAGCTAAATCACTCAGTTATTCACATACATATATTCCTTTTTTAAATATTCTTTTTCCATTATGGTTTATCTCAGGAGATTGGATATAGTTCCTTGTGCTATACAGTAGGATCTTGTTTATCCATTTTAAATGTAACAGTTTGTATCTACTAATCCCAAACTCCCAGTCCATCCCTCTCCCTCCCCTCCTCCCCCTTGGCAACCAGAAGTCTATTCTCAAGTCTATTTTTGTGATTCTATTTCATAGATAAATTCATTTATGTCATATTTTAGATTCCATATCTAAGAGATATCATATAATATTTGTCTTTCTCTGCCTGACTTTACTTAGAATGATAATCTCTAGTTATATCTATGTTGCTGCAAATGATGTAATTTCATTCTTTTTTATGGCTGAGTAGTATTCCATTGTGTGTGTGTGTATGTATATATATTCATGACATATTCTTTATTCATCTATCCTGTGATGGATATTTTGGTTTTTTCAATGCTTTGGCTACTGTGACAAGTGCTACTGTGAGCATAGAAATGCGTGTTTTTTTGTTTGTTTTGTTTTTTGCAAAAAAACCTCCACACTTTATTTCAACCTTTATCCAAAAATGTAACAAATGTTAAAAATGTGTAGTCCTGAGCTTTAGATGCTGACCTCTGACCTCATACGAAAGTGAGGAGAGAGAGGATAGAAGTTCTCCCATTCTTGGAGAAAAGGGAAGCCCAGGTGAGGTACATGATTAGAATACCAAGGCCCTATGGAGAATGGGACCCCCTCTCTTCTAGCACCAGACCAAGCCCCACCCACCCTACCCCACCACTACCCATCCTCTTCAATGGAGAAGTCACACAATTCTTGAAACTTGTGGAGGAACATGGTACATGGTGCATGTGGCAGGCAGCTAGCTCACCAGAGAGGGTTAGAGCCTGCCCCCCTGCTTCTCAGCAGGCAAGATGGGGCATAACTCAGCTTCCTCCTCCTCACTCCCCTCCTCGTTGCTCTCTTCCTCAGAAAGATCATTGCTTGTAGTAACAATCTGATGCCGCCCAGTGATCCGCATGGGGCCAGAACCTGACATCAGGCAGAAGGTTATGGGTGGTTGGAGCTGGAAGTTATCCAAACTGAACATAGGTTGGCAGGACGACTTGAGGTTGGCCACAGGGACTTCGATCTCCTCATGGTCATGGTTCTGCGCTACGACTTCTACCACGTTATTCTCTCAGTGAGGCAGAGCATGGTCAAAGCCGTCAGGAGCTCTGTATCACCCTCTTCTGCCTTGAAGCTGAAAGAGCAGGTGTGGCCTGAGAGCTCACAGCCAAAGAAAAAACAATCCATAGTGACCAGACCAGGACTCACAGACTGCCCATCCACCCTCCCCTCCCCCCACCCCCCACCCCAGACTCTGCTCTCCTGCCTCAAAACGACCAGGGCGGCAGCAGCGCCAATGGCCATTCTCCAAGGGCTGTCTTTTTAAATTATTGTTTAGTCCAGAGTGGGATTTCTGGGGCATATGAAGTTCTATTTTTAGTTTTTTGAGGAATCTCCACACTCTTTTTTCATAGTGGCTGCACCAACTTAAATCCCCATGATGATGATTACTTCTTAGATGTGCCCATGGGCTCCTCGGGTGACTGGTGAGGACCCCAACACTAAGCAGTCTGACTGAATGTCTGCAACCTTGCCAGGCAACAATTTCAACAGAAAAACTGGTAAGTTCAGTAATGAGAGTTAGTCAGGCCAGAAATGAGTGAGAAAACATAATGTTCAGATGATTTTATAAGATGCCTACTTGGTCTTCTACACTGTCCTATGTAGCCTCACAATGTTTCATTATTTACCTCTTACCAAAGCCCAGTGAGAATAAAATGATTATCCCCTTCTGGTTTGAGAATGTACAGAATTTCTCCCCTTCACTTCTAGTTTTCTCTCCCCACAAGCCTCAGTGGCACTCAGTGAGTCTGATTAAAGTTTCTAAGGCATCAGAGATACTGTCAAATCAACCACCTTAGGTGACAATCAACTCTCATTCTTCTCAGCTGCGTTCAGTAGCTTAAGTGCCTAGCACTTCAGTGCTCAAACGATGTTTGTGGAATGCAATCAATGGCTCAGGGGCATGGGAACACCTCTGGGCTACGTTTCCTTGGGCAAGTAGTGGCCTGAAACATTTGAGGTCTTGTGTTTGAGTACAGGGTAGACTCACGGAAGTTGTTGTTGTTCAGTCTCTCAGTCGTCTCCGACTTTTTTCGACCCCGTGGATTGCAGCATGCCAGGCTTTCCTGTCCTTCACCATCTTCTGGAGCTTGCTCAAACTCATGTCCATTGAGTCGGTGATGCCATCCAACGACCTCATCCTCTGTCATCCCCTTCTCCCGCCTTCAGTCTTTCCCAGCGTCAGTCTTTTCTAATGAGTCGGCTCTTCGCATCAGGTGGCCAAAGTATTGGAGCTTCAACTTCAGCATCAGTCCTTCCAATGAAATATTCAGGATTGATTTCCTTTAGGATTGACTGGTTGGATCTCCTTGCAGTCCAAGGGACTGTCAAGAGTCTTCTCCCAACACCACAGTTCAAAAGCATCAATTCTTTGGCGGTCAGCCTTCTTTATGGTCCAGTTCTCATATCCATACATGACTACTGGAAAAACTATGGTTTGTTAGGAGGTTTTCCCTCCGTACTTTCCCCAGTACCTGACTTTGGCCAGGATGCTTCATGTCTCAGGGCTCAGTGTTTCTTCTTTTTCTGTTTCTATTTCTAGCTTTACTTCTTCCGTTTCTTCTCCCTTACCTTTTCCACAGCTTTATTTAAAAGCACAAATGGTGTCACCCTACATTTGTTCTCTGCAGAGTCTGCCATATACATCAACAATATTCAGTAAATATTGGTTACATTAACACATCTTCAAAGCTTTTTCTTTCGCTGTCCCCACCTTTGCTACTGAGCCTTCTTTCTACCATTGGGCTTTTCTGCCACTTTCTCCAAGTTTTGCTTGTAGAGTCAAAGGCCTTGCCATGTCTTCAGTTTCCCTGCCCTGCTTCTTCAGAAGAAAAGGGAGCCTTTTTGCCATTTGCTGGTGGGGCACTGGCCTTTTCAGCAAGGATGGTGGGGTGTGAGGGTGAGAAGTGGAAGCAGTGGCCTGAGGAGCTGGCTGATGTGGGGAGACTGGTCCCCCACCAGGCTTGAGAGGTGGGGAAATTGGGGAGTCTGGTGAGGATTAGCTTTGCTGGATCATCATCAGCATCTTCAGCCTCCTTCTGTTTTTAACTAGCCACCAAGTTGTGCAGATTGATTTTCCCTTTGACATGGGAGCTTCACAAGCACTTATGGAATGAATGAATGAGCTATCTCTTGCAGAACTGAAGTGTGAAATAAGTCAGTAAACATGCCAAAAGGAGGCTGGAGGCTATGGAAACCAATGTATATTGGCTCAAAATGTCATGAAAATGAAAAAGTTGAGGGACAAGGGCTTTCTAGGGAGAAGGGTGGTCCCCCTACCCCTAGGTGCTTCTGCTTCAGTCCACCTCACCTTCATCTAATAGCCTCCTGAAGTGTCTCCTCTCAGGCCCACTTCCCCAAAACTGCTTTAATTGGACCTTCTGTTGCCTCAAGCCCTCCTAGGTGACCTGTGTTCTGCCAAAATAAAAAAGTTTCATATGCCTTAGCTCCTCCCCTTCCACCTTCTTACTGTGAGAGCATCTACTGCCCACGCAGACTGGCCATCCAGCCAGAGTGGGATCTTCTCCCTCACACCAGGACACCCTCCTCAGTCTCATCTTTGCTTCTGAGGCTCTGTTTTGTAGTATCCAGCTTTCCCTCCCCTACCTTCATCAGAGTAGATCATAGTGCTTCAGTGTGGTGGGTGCCCCGGGTCCCGCTGCTTGATTCCACACTGCCACGCTTCCTATATGTGTGACTTGGGGCAGCGTTCTTAACCTCTCTGAGGTTTCAGTTTCCTCCTGTGCCAAGTGGATGTAATAATGGGACCTACCTCATAAGTCACTGGGTAAATGAAATGCAACAATGCATGTGTGTGCCGGGCACATAGAAAGTGCTCAAAGTGGTTATTACTATTATCCCCCGGGTTCTTTCTTACCTCTGAATTCCTGGAGTACTGACTGGGCCACTCATTTGGCACTTAATTATCTACTAATTGATGATATCTTTTATTAGCTATTCGTATCGTTTAACTTTTGTATGTGTGTGTTCAACTTCCCAATTAGATTTTAAGCTCCTCTAGGGCTGAACCAGATGGCTTCTTTTCTGGAAGCACAGAGTCTTAACCACTGGACCACCAGGGAAGTTCCACAAATTAATACTTACTAAAACGAGGGATACAATATCCAGTGCTTGCATAGTCCTTTCATAACCATGATTTCCCTTACATCATCACAAGAATCTTATAAAGCATGCAGTGCTACTTTCATCTTGTAGATGAGGAAACCAAGATTTGTAGAGAGTAAGTCACTTGAGTTCCAAAGGTCAGGGCTCTTTCCTGCCTCACAGTGGCCTCCTTCAGCTTTCAGAAATTCTGGCAATGGCTTCCTCTTATGCTCTGACGTCCAAACACGTCTATCTGGTAGCCTAGGTCAGTATCTCTGACAACTTTCTTTTCACGTGCCCCTGGAGAGAGCCATTTGAGATATTTCATGAAATGGAAAAAGCTGATTTATGAAAGAGTAGGGGCATACACACACCCATGGCTAATATATGTCACCTAAGGACTTCCCTGGCTGTCCAGTTAAGGACAGTTAAAGCTCTACCCTTCCACTGCAGGGGATGAGGGTTCAATCCCTGGTCTGGGAACTAACATCCTACATGCTCTGTGGCCAAAAATAAGTAAATAAATAAAAATTTAAAAATGCATGTCATCTAGAAAGCAGGCTGTAAGGTGTTTATGTGACCGACATCTGGTCACCTTCAGTTCAGTTCAGTTCAGTCGCTCAGTCATGTCTGACTCTTTGTGACCCCATGAGTCGCAGCACACCAGGCCTCCCTGTCCATCACCAACTCCTGGAGTTTACCCAAACCCATGTCCATCAAGTCAGTGATGCCATCCCACCATCTCATCCTCTGTCGTCCCCTTCTCCTCCTGCTCCTAATCCTTCCCAGCATTAGGGTCTTTTCCAATGAGTCAACTCTTTGCATGAGGTGGCCAAAGTCACCTTAGGGGGTGAAATTATGAGTGATTTTAGCTTTCTTCTTACCTACTTACTGTAGTTTCTACCGCAGACACTTACCACCGTTATGCTATGCTGTGCCGAGTCGCTCAGTCGTGTCCAGCTCTTTGTGATCCCATGGACTGTAGCCTGCCAGGCTCCTCTGTCCATGGGGATTCTCCTGGCAAGAAGACAGGAGTGTGTTGCCATGCCCTCCTCCAGGGTATCTTCCCAACCCAGGGATCAAACCCAGGGATCGAACCCAGGTTTCCCACATTGCAGGCAGATTCTTGACCATCTGAGCCACCAGGGAAGCCGAAGAATACTGGAGTAGGTAGCCTATCCCTTCTCCAGGGGATCTTCCTGATCCGGGAATTGAACCAGGATCTCCTGCATTGCAGGCGTATTCTTTACCAACTGATCTATGAGGGAAGCACTTATCACCTTTCTAAACAGAGGTAAAACAATACAAGTTCTGTTTGTTTAACGGAGAGGAGGCAGCGCTGTCAGAACTCTCTTTGCTCCCTTGCCCCTTCCAGTTTCCTTTTACTAAAACCTGCTCCGCATCGGAGGCAACCTCTTTCCTCGCCTTCCTTCCTCCAGGCACTGAGCCAGGTGGGCAGAGGCCCATCCCTGGTACTTAATTAGTCACAGGTTTGAAATGCATGGGAGGGTTGGAGAGGGAGGAGTGATTGGTGTGGGGTGGGAATTTGGGGATTCTTTTATCCCCTTCATCTCAAAGGCTGACAGGCTCTTGAGGGGTGGAAATGACTGGTAATTAGTGAACCTTCTACGCAGGCACTAAAGACGAACTTCACAGTCTGCATGACCTCTGCAGCCCGGTGAGGCTTTGTTATGTAGATGTTCTTAATTGGGTGAGTCACTTACTGCAAACAGCTTTGGGAGAGAACACCGTGGGCTGTTTCTGGGAGGCTTCCTACCAGAGGTTCTGACTTAGGAACTGGGGGCGCTGGCAGCAGTGGCCTCTTAGAGGCTCCACTCAGGCCGGTAGAAGTGGTCCCCATGTCTGGGAGTCAGCACGGTGAGCCGTTAGGGGGCATGTTAAGTGTTGGCCTTCATCATCTTCCTGCCTCTGTCCTACTCTTCTTCCCAGTTTATAGATCACCTCTTCTGGGCAAGGTTGAGAGTATTTTGAAATATAAACTGGGTTCCCTACATTCAAGGAACTGACCACCTAGTTGGGAAGGTAGTGGCAGAAATAAATGTACATAACAGCATCAAGTTGCAGGCATCAGTGCCAAGAACACAGGAGAGTCTTTTAATGATGTTTCAGACCCCAGAGCGGTCACTGAGGGTTGGAACATTGGAGAACACTTGTCAACAAGGTGAGCAGCCCTTGGAAGTGGTTTGGGGAGAGGAATTCCCCAGGACGAGGAGACTTTATGACCAAAGGTATCGCCAGGTCACTGTCACACCCATAGTCACAGCCCCCAGCACTCTGAGCTTGGCTCAGATGGCAGGTGCATGGAGTGCAATGGGAGTGATTCATCAGGTCCTCAAGTGTGCTGCACTTAGATTATTGTCACATGCTGCTGTTGACTCTAGGGTGTCCCATCTGCCGCTTTCCTCAGAGGAGGGCACAATGTATGTAGACTTTATTTTATTATTATTTTAAAAATTGAAGTATGATTGATATACAGTATTGTGTTATTACTGCTGTACAGTAAAGTGATTCAGTTATACATATATATAATACATCTTTTTTGATATGTTCTTTTCCAGTATGAGTTATCATATGATACTGAATATAGTTCTCTGTCTTATACAGTAGGACCTTGTTATTTATCCATTCTATATGCAAAAGCTTTCATCTGCTAACCTCAGTCTTTTTTACCATCCCCCCAACCCCCACCGCCTTGGCAATCACTGGTCTGTTCTCTATGTCTGTGAGTCTGTTTCTATTTCATAGATAGGTTCAGTTGTGTCATATTTTAGATTCCACACATAAGTGATATCATGAGATATTTGTCTTTCTCTGATTTACTTCACTTAGTATGATACCCTCTAGTTGCATCCATTTTGCTGCAAATAGCATCATTTTCATTCTTTTTTTATGGCTGAGTAATATTCCGTTGTGTATATACACCACATCTTTATCCATTCCTCTGTTGATGGACATTTAGGTTGTTTTCATGTCTTGTCTATTGTGAATAGTGCTGCTGTGAGCATTGGGGTACATGTATCTTTATGAATTTGTAGACTTAAATACATCAGGTCCCTCTGCCCCTTCCCAATCTGTTATTTTGGTGAATGGCACCATCTTGGCTCCCTCACCCCTGACTCCCAAACGGACATCAACTCTTGGCAATTGGGCTGCAGTCTTTTTGCAGTCTCTCCTATCAGGCCCCTACCACCCTTCATGGGGGGTGGGAGTATACTTTCAGAGCCTGTGAGGACATTTTCCTGTCCCTGTTCTCCCCCTCCTGATCTGTCCTTCCCGTTACTGTGAGACCGATGGTCCTCCAACACAAATGTGACCACTTTTCTCCTGTTGTGTTCACAGTGGGGTCTGTTCAACTCTTTATGATTGGCCTTTGCCTACTTCTTCTGCTCTCTTCCTATCTGCAAGGTCACCAGTGACCTCCCTGTTGTTAAACCCAATAGTGAATTCTCTGTCCTCAATTTACTTGACCTTTAGTAGCACTGGACAGGTTAATCACTCCTTCTTTTATTCCAATATTTTATTTACAAAAAATTTCAAACTTATGAAAAATTTAAGAACAGGATAATGAATGCCCAGTGCCTTCACGTAGACTCTTTAGCTCTTAATGTTACCATCTAACATGTGTCATTTTCTCTCTCTCTCTCTCTCGTACACACACACACATTTCCCTCCAACCCCAAATTATATGCAAGCTGTAGGCATCTTGATGTTTATCTTAATTTCTTCAGCTCACATCTCTTAAGGAGAGAACATTCTCTTATGAAACTGCAGTACAATTAGCACACCTGAGAAAAATGATGTTAATTTGATATAATCAGTTATATCATTAAAAGGTTCCAATTTAAGCATTTCCAATTATCTGAAATGTCTTTTTAGTTTTTTTCCCCAGTTCCAATAACTAGTAAAAGATCATGCATTGCTCTTGGTTGTCATGTCTCTTTAGTACATTTTAATCTAGAACATTCAGCCCCTCTTTTGGCCCTACAATATGACATTTTGGACAGTCTAGTCCCAAGGTCTTTTTTTTTTTTTTTTTTTTAATTTTTAAAATTGAGATATAGTTCATTTATAATATTAAATAAGTCTCAAGTGTACAATATAGCAATTCACAAATTTAAAGATTATGTTTCATTTGTAATTATTAAAAATTTGGCTGTATTGTCTGTGCCATACATATATCCTTGTAGCTTATTTATTTTATACATAGTTGTTTGTTCCCCTTAATTCCCTACCTTGATCTTCCCCGCTTCCTGCTTCTCTCTCCCCACTAGTTTGTTCTTTTATATCTGTACTCTGTTTCTTTTTTTTTTAATATTCACTAATTTGTTTTATTTTTTAGATTCCATAGGTAAGTGATAAGGTACAATATTTGTGTTTCTCTGTTTGACTTATTCCACTAAGCATAATACCCTCCAAGTTAGAACCGTTGTCTTAAAGAATGTTCCACTTTTTGATTTGTCTGTTTCCTCATGAGTAGATTCTGGCCAAACATTTTGGCAAGAACAGCATGTGGGTGGCGTGGCGTGTACTTCCTCTTGTATCACATCAGAGGTCTGTATTGTCAGGTTGTCTCATCACTAGTTGCCAAGTTTGAACTCTTGGGTATGTGGTGACTGCCAGATCTCTTCAGTGTAAAGGTACACTCTTCCCTTTGTAATTTATAGGCAATCTGTGGAATGATACTTTGAGACCATGTGAATTTCCTGTTTACCCAATACTTTCAACAGCCTCTGGTGATCCTTGACTGAATTGGTAATTATGCTGGAACTCCATCCCTTTGATCACTTTCTTTCTTTGGCTTCTGGGGTCTGACTTCCTTTTGGTTTGTCCTTACCTCTCCAGCTGCTCATTCTCTCTGTGGTTCCTCCCCTTTTCCTTGACTTCTAACTGTTAGTACTCTAGGGCCCAATCTTCAGATCTCTCTCCTCTCTTGTGGCTTTAAGTGACATCTAAAAGCTGAGGACTCTGAAATTTCTAACTCTGGTACAGATCTGTTTCCTTCACTTTCGTATGTTTAACTTTCTCCTTGACATTTCCACTTGTCTGTCTCAAAGTCGTATCAAACTTCTCAGGTCAAGTGATCCCGATTCTCTGCTTCCCTTAATTTGCTCATCCATTTCAGTGTGACAGCTCCATCCTTCTAGTTGCTCAGGTCAAAATCTTGGACTTATCCTCGACTCCTGTGTTTCTCATACTCTCCATATCATATCCATCAGGAAATTCTGTTCATGCCATCTTCAAGATGTATTAGGGTGCTGTTCCCTGTCTCCAGGATTCTTGCCATAACCTGCTGTTTGGTTTCCCTGCTTCTACCCTTCCCTTCCCTGGTCTGTTCTAAATACAGTAGCCAGAACAATACTTACAAAATGTGGGTCCTCTGCTCATGCCTCCTTATCCCCACCTTGGAGTGCAAGGCCAGGTCCCAACTTCAGTCTGTCAGGTGATAGATGATCTGCCCCCCCACCCCCACCTTAAACCCTGCCCTGTGATTTCATTTACTGTTATTTTTGCCCTTGCTCACTCCACTCCAGCCACTCTGATATGTTTGCTGTTTCCCAAACCTGCCAAGGCCTGCTTGGCAGGGACTTGGCACTTGCTGTTCTGACTGCCTGGAACATTTTTCTCCTAGATGTCCACCTGGTTCTCCCTTACTTCCTGCAAGTCTTGGCCTAAATACCACTTTCTTAGTGGGGCCTTCTGATCACCCAATCTACCCCAACACTTTTCTTTTTTGTTGTACCATGTGGCGTGTAGGATCTTAGTTCCCTGACCAGGGATTGAACCCATCCCCCTGCAGTGGAAGCGTGAAGTCTTAACCACTGGATCACCTACCCCTGGTACTTTTTATCCCCCTTCTCTGCTGTGTTCTTCTTTTACTTAGCACCACCTGACATATTTTGTATTTTCTTTTTTATATCTACCTCCACTAAGGTCTTCCCTGTAGCTCAAATGGTAAAGAATCTGCCTGTAACGTAGGAGGCCCAGGTTCAATCCCTGGGTCGGGAAGATCCTCTGGAGAAGGGAATGACAATCCATTCCAGTATTCTTGCCTGGAGAATTCCATGGATAGAGGAGCCTGGCAGGCTACAGTTTATGAGATCGCAAAGAGTCAGACACAACTGAGTGACTAACACTACTGCTACTACTACTGAAAGTAAGCTCTGCAAGAGTAGAAACTTTATTTTCTGTACTGCCTCGTCCGGACATTAGTGTCAAGCATACAGCCAGCACTCAATAAATATTTTTGAATAAATGAATTGAATGAATGAATTTCCATTACCTTAGGATAAGCTATAAACCCTCCAAGTTCAAGTACCAATAATCTGGGAATTCCCTGGTGGTCCAGTGGTTAGGACTCCATGCTTTCACTGCAGGGGGCACCGGTTCAATCCCTGGTTGTGGAACCAAGATCTCGCATGCCATGTAGTATGGCAAAAAAGAAAAAAATAACGCTAAAACAAATAAGTACCAAAAATTTAAAGTGTCTGTATTCTTTGCCTGCCAGTATAGCTATTACAGTAGATGGGCAACCAAGGTGTGTCTCAGATTGGGGTTCAGGGCTTAGATCACAACCATGAGATGGAATCCATGAATCTAGCATTGGCATGTGTCTCTTGTGAATGCACTTATGTCTGTTTGTGTGCTTTTGTGTGTCTGTGAGAGTCTGTGCCAGTGTAGTCATGTATCAAGGTCAGTGATCTTTCTGTGTTTTCTTCTCCAAGAGGACTGCAGGTGCTTCTTAGGGCTGTAGAACTTCTGTGTGCCTGTGACTGTCTCTGCTTCTGGCTGCAGCATCTTGAAGCCTCAGCCCACCTGTGCTCTGAAGCTGAGGAGCCATCCAAAGCCTGGAGCTGCTGTCTTGGGTACTCATCTTTCTGGTTGGGGTGACACTCTACCCTTGGAATCACTTGAGTTCAGGTTCACCACGCAAGCACAGCAAAGTGAGAACATGACAACACAACACGGAGAGAACGCTCAGAGCTTTTACATTTGCTGTTCCCTCTGCTTGGAAAGCCCTTCTACCAAGTCTTCTCATAGCTGGCCCCATCTTACTATTCAGACTTCAGCTCCAATATTGCTCCCCTTAGAGAAGCCTCCCCAGAACACCCCACAGCCATCTGAAGCTGTGCAGTTTGTGTCCCCCCAAATTAGCACCCCACCCCCACTATTTAGTACATTGTCTACTTTTGTCTTTATAGCAGATGTCAGTGCTACCTGAAATTATGTATTTCACATACTTGAAATTATATTATTTATCTGCTTGTTACCTGTGTCTTCCATGTAAACCTTGTGGAAGTAAGGACTGTATTTGTCTTGGTCCTTATTCTACCCCTAGTGCCTGTCATGTAGTAAATTTATTGACATTCTCTCTCCTTATTTTGGGGAGCTGTACCTACTTACGTGTGTGATGTGTGCAAGTTGCTCAGTTGTGTCTGACTCTTTGTGACCCTATGGACTATACAGTCCATGGAATTCTCCAGGCCAGAATACTGGAGTGGGGAGCTGTTCCCTTTTCTAGGGGATCTTCCCAATCCAGGGATTAAACCCAGGTCTCCTGCATTGCAGGCAAATTCTTTACTCGCTGAGCCACCAGGGAAGTCCTACTTAACTTGTATTTTTATTTTACTAATAAACAGTTTCTTAGATTCATTAATTTACATTTAAGGAAACTGAGGATATTAGGAATGAAAGATTCTGCATGGGCTCCCAGCTGGCTAGTACAGAGCTAGGTCTTGAACCCAGGACTCCTAGGCCAGGGCATTGGCCACTCTAAGGCATGACCACCCCTTCATCTGACACTTAGCACTGGTGAGGTCAGGTGTAGCTACCCCCTCTTTGGCCCCTGGCTCAGAGCTGCAGAGAGAGCTGGGGTTCCTTTCATAGAAGTGAGAAGAGATGCAGAATTAATATTGGTAAATTATGCCAGAACCCTTGCATGCACATTATTATTATTCCCCCCATATATTCTAAAATAATCCCTGTAAATAATTATAAAAATAAATCTCAGTGACAAATTCTTTCTTTTCTTTTCTTTCCAGGAACACATTTATTCATCCTAATCTCTTCATGGGTAGGACAAATTGGAGCACTGGGTAGTGAATACAATTTGCAAATAGGCAATATAAGTAGAGAGAAAATTAATATGTATTCCTCAGCACTCTAAAAGGAGAGGAAGAACATTAATAGCCATTTCCTTGCAGATATAACTTTGAAAATGTTATTTCTGATCCATCAGCGTGGGGCTCCATATGAGGAAAATGGTTACAACGTGACAAGAAGTGATTAGATGTGAAATGGCATCTTTCTGGCGCTCCTCCCGTCTATCCTGTTCTTATTGGGACTTAGGAGGAATTCTGTTTTATTTTGTTCAGAAGATCACAGCGCTGGCCTGGGGTCTGCTGCTCATTGGCTGGGTGACCTTGGGCTGTTTCCTTTTACTCTCTCAGCTTTGGTTTCTACATCAGTAGCTGGAGCAGATGACTTCTGAAGCCACAGTGAGTTTGGATGATTACAAGTCCTCACTACTTGAAGTACCTGAGAAAAATAAGAGATGCTAGGGCACCACCTACTGAATCAGAATCTCATTTTCTGAGTTTCATATACTTTTTTTATTTAAAGTGACATGCCTGACATCTCATTGTTTTAAAATTTTTATTGAGGTGTAATTGGTTTATAGTGCTGTGTCACTTTCAGGTGGTGTTTGTTGTTTAGTCGCTTAGACATGTCCCAGCTCTTTTGCAACCCTGTGGACTGTAACCTGCCAGGCTCCTCTATCCGTGGGATTTCCTAGGCAAGAATACTGGAGTGGGTTGCCATTTCCTCCTCCAGGGGATCTTCTTGACCCAGGGATCAAACCTGTGTCTCCTGCAGGTGGATTCTTCACCACTGAGCGGCCAGGGAAGCCTAGTTTCAGGTATACAGCAAAGTGAATCTCATATGCAAATACATATATTCAGTTTTTTTTAGGTTATTTTCCCATACAGGCCATTACAGAATACTGAGTAGAGTTGCCTGTGTTATACAGTAGGTCCTTATTAGTTATATATTTTATATATAGTAGTATGAATAGCATGAATGTGTCGATCCCAATCTTCCAGTTTATCCCTCCCCGCTCCTTACCTCCCAGTGAGGTTAAGTTTATTTTCTATATCTGTAACTCTCTTTCAGTTTTGTAAATAAGTTCATTTGTATCCTTTTTAAAGATTCCATATATAAGCAATATCATATGATATTTGTCTTTCTCTGGTGAGTTCTATATATATTAATTGAAGTTGGGGGAGGTTTTTCCTCTAAGTGGCAAAAACTTGCCAAGCCAAGCTGGGATTCTGGAAGGGTCACTGGGCCTTAGACCCTGCTCCCTTCTTCCCCACTGGCCGGTATATAGTTGAACAGTGTTATCTGGTCAAGGATTCCGCTCCCTTTCCAAATCTGAACTTCTGTCGCCACATCAGGGATGACTCCTGAGCTCAGCTGAGGACCTGGAGTATCTGGCAAGTTCCAGACAAATTGGGGAATATAATTTGTTTTTCACCGCTGTCTTCAGGATTTGTGAAAATAATGCTAAGACATCAGCAGATAGCAGTCTCATTTGTAAATTCTTATTTTTTTCCCTGCCGGTCTCCTCCTATCTTGTCTTTAATTACAAAAGTAGTAAGTGCAGGTTGCAGAAATCACAGAAGAAACGCAGAAGCTCCTTCCCACACCCCTTCCCCAAACCTTCTCCCTTCTCTGCTCCTGGAGGATATTTGCACTTTAGTAGAGAGACAACAACAGAACCTTTTAAGATCTAAAGAGAAGGGAAATTGGAGGTGCTGAGAATTAAATAATAGTAATTATAATTAGGATACTAGTAAATAATAACAATAAACTAATATCTGTGCAACGAATACTCATGCCAGACATTATGATGACATTTAATATACATGAAACAAGTGAGTTGTTCAGAATGGGAAAGCAGAGAGGTGTTCTGAAGTATAGATCATCCTCAAGTTGCCTCACTAGTATGCACAAATTGCCGAGAGGGCCCTGGAAAACTCCCTTCTTTCCTACACTTCCCCAACCCCTTTTAGACTGAAATGAGTCTGCTTCAGCAACAAAGAGCATTTTATATGCAGACATCCCGCTTTTTTTTTTTTTTTTTTTAATTGAAATCTGAATGTGTTGAGTCTGAACTTGGGGCTGGGGTGTGATTAATTACAGCAGCCATCTTAACCTGCTCAGAGGCTGGGCCTGAAAGAAATGAGGCCAGGCCGAACAGAAATTTGGTTAAGGATAGGGAGGAATGTGAATAAAACTTTGTTAACTGGCCTCTGTCTTTCAGCTGCTGATGCATGGAGTTGGAAGATTTAAGGAATCAGTTCCTGTTTCTCTAGTTCTGGCCGACCCTAGAATCAACTCCCTTGATTGGAAATAAACAGGATTTTCCTTTCTGTCCTCAGGAATGTGACGGAGGAAGGACTCTAGGGGAAAAGGCCTTGTCTGCCAAAGAATAATAATAATAACAAAGATGACAGTAGGAATAAAATATCGCCCTCTTCATCAAGGGTGATAAGGAAGTATCCAGTTATATGTGTTGAGCCTTCTCACTATACATATGTTAGAAATTCAGAATTTAGCCCAGGTTTGATTTGAACTTTCTGTCCTGTGGTCATCTTGAGTGTACTGAACAAATTGGGCTACATGTCTCAACCTTTGGTTTCAGAAAATAGGACCCCAATTACAGCACTTCATGGTGACATAGTACCTTAAATGTCTGAGTGTGAACCTCTTTCCTGGAGGGTGTGTCTGTGTCATGTGTGCCCCCAGTGCCTGGCATGGGGCCTAGCCTTTGGAAACTGGGGCAGAGGGACTGTGGTATAAATGGGTGAGGCAGGGAGTCCTCCAGCTCCCTCTCTCTTGGCTGAGGAATGGGATGAACCTGGATTGACTGCATGAACCTTCCCTTCCCCTTGGTGCTCCTGGGGCAGGGACAGGAAGAGCTTTATGCAGGGAGAAACCCCAATAAGACTCAGCATCTCTGTTGATTTCTGCAAACTCCTTGTTTTCCAAAGGAATCATTTGCCCACTTCTGGGCCAGCTGTATATGAGTTTGCTCTCTCCCCTTCCAAGGGGAAGTCCATGTTACCTGAAGAAACTTACCTTTTGCTGTTTCTATTAAACTTCCCTTTTTGGTTAAGAAAGTGATGAGGTAGGAGAATGTCCCTGCCCTGCTCACTCTTCCAGTCTTCTTTGGTTCAGAGATACAGATACTTTTTCTCCTTCTCCTCTCTCCTGTTCCTTCTCCTTGTTCCTCTGTTCTGAAGACTAACTTCCCAAAGCTGAGGGGAGTAAGGTGAGGTGAATCCAGTCTGTTCCTACAGGAGCCCTCCTCCACTACGTTAAACAAATTTTTACTCTGCTGAATAACTTTCGATAGCTCCCTATTGTCATCAATTTACATTTCTAACATTGAAGCCCACTTTAATGTGACCTGTCTTGAAGTTTGTTCTTTGTGATTTCCCAATGCTCTCTCCCCTGGAGTCAACTGGCCTTCCCAATGTGTTCACTTAGTGGAGATCAGTGGTTGGAGAGGTATTTGAGACAAACCCAGCAACTAAAAGGCAAGCAGAGGATGGGATAAGCAGGAAAGGAGGCAGGAGAGGTAAAGGTTGATGGGCTATAAAAGGTCTTGAGGGACATTAATATGATTTGGGGCTCAAGATTTTGGGCTGTATTATTAGATTGGGAGGAGGCCATTGAAAGATTTTAGATAGGGTCAAATCTAGCTTTTAGAATGATAGCCCTGGGGCTATATAGAAAAGGGAACTGCAGTGAGCCAGTTTGGAAAAGTGGCAAAGACCCCTGCTGACTTTGGTGTCATTGGTGGATAGGGTCTGCAGAACAGACTTTCTGTGCTCAGAAGACACAGTCATGTATGGAGGCAGAGGCATGGATGAAATGATCTTAGGCACCCTCCTCCTGGTGGGAGGGAAGAGTGGGGTTCCAGTTTCATCTCTGAGTAGGTTTCAGTTTATTTCCACATGTTGTCTCCTTTGGGTCAAAGCCCTTTTAGGAAGGCCAAGGGGAAAGTTCCCCGGGGAGGGCAGAATATCACTTCCTCTTTTTCAGGCAGGAAAGGCAGACAAAAGTGGACAATGGACCAGAGAGGGTGCGTCCAACAGAGAAGGAGGGAGGAGCCAGAGGAGCTGGCCCAGGGCAGGAGGCCTAGGAAGATTCCCTTTGATCCCCCTTATCTCTGGAGGGCAAGCTTTCTTATTTGGCCAGTGGGGCCTTTTGTTACAGCATTTCCTGGAGCCCCCCAGAGTAAACACAACCAAGTCTGTGTTCTTACAGCTCTACTTTACTGTGTCTGCTCCTTCCAACAGAGAGAAAGGGCAGGCGGGTCAACCCTCAGAAATCACCCCCACTCATCAGAGTGCTGACAATAAAAGATGCATGTCACAGTGCATTAGCACCACGCCTGAGAGAGAACTGTGATGACCACAAGATGCTGAACCACCATCATAATCATCATCATCAACTGAACAACTAGAGCTTTCTAAGATCTAAGGTTTAGATCTATGGAGTAATAAAACAGGAACAATGAAAAGGCCTGTGAACACTCTCTTTGATGGAGGTAGGAAGCTACAGTCATCAATAAGTCTACTGAACGGAGGTACTTGCATTGCCCATGAGACCTGGAGTCTGGCGTGCCAGGAGTCAGTTTTCCCTTCTCTGTTCAAATGGTGCCTATGCCCATTGGTATGAAAAGAGCAGGGTGGGAAGGCTAGTTACCGCTGGACTGGCTCTCAGTTGCAGTAGGGGATGGGTGATACATGAAATTGAACTGGAATCTGGTAATTTTTTTGCCAGCCAAAGTCTGTCCAGTCAAAGATAACGGTTTTTCCAGTAGTCATGTATGGATGTGAGAGTTGGACCATAAAGAAAGCTGAGTGCCGAAGAACTGATGCTTTTGAGCTGTGATGTTGGGGAAGACTCTTAAAAAAGAGTCCCTTGGACTGCAAGGAGATCCAACCAGTCAATCCTAAAGGAAATCAATCCTGAATATTCATTGGAAGGACTGATGCTGAAGCTGAAACTCCAGTACTTTGGCCACCTGATTCAAAGAACTGACTCATTTGAAAAGACCCTGATGCTAGGAAAGATTGAAGGCTGGAGGAGAAGGTGACCACAGAGGATGAGATGGTTGGGTGGCATCAATGCCTCAATGAACATGAGTTTGAGTAAGCTCCGGGAGTTGGTGATGGGCAGGGAAGCCTGGCATACTGCAGTCCATAAGGTTGCAAAGAGTTGGATGCGACTGAACTGAATAGCTTTGTGCATCCTGGTGATGGAGGTGTGAAGGCAAAAACAGGCATGGAGAAAATTGGGGCCCTTTCAGTGGAGGACAGGCATGAACATCGATTTGCATGCCCTTGGGGCCTGACTTCATCCAGACAGGAGGCAGCAGAGGCCACTCTTCACTTTCAGATGCGGGGAAGGTGTGTGTGGGGAGCTGACTCCTCCAATGACTTCCAGCCTCACATTTAACATTTCCCTGCGAGATTAGAGAATAAATTTGGGAACATCATTTGGCTCTTCTTTCCGGGGTGTATTCCTGTCAAGTGGGGTGCTACTAGCTGAGCCAGTGCTTTACTTACAGAAAAATTCAATTTCCTCCTGCTCCCCATGCAAACGGAAACTCCATCAAGTGTCCTTTCAATCTCTTAACTATCCCCCTTCCCCCATCCCCTCAAAGTTGGGGAGAGGAGTTTCCTCCCAGACGCCCCTCCTCCCTGCAGTTGAGGACAGTTATGTAATCCGCATTGTGACACAGAGGAAAGTCCTAGCTCTCCACGCTCCTGGCAACGGTTCAGATGGGGAGGTCGTGATGGGAGACCTCCCCGGCTCCACTATCCTCCACTGCGCCCCCACCAATGTGGCAGGGCTCTGGGCGTGAGATGGGGGACCTATTCCTGTTGTCTTGACCCTTCTTGAATGATAGCGTCCTGGGACGCCCAGGGGTGGGGCGCCGAGAAGCCAGGTGGTTCCCCCGCCCCCTCGCCGAGGGTGGGGCGCAGGACGGCGGGCACCTGTTGCGGCGCGCGGGGCGGTAGCTGAGGCTCACCTGCGGGAGGCCCGGCCCAGGGCGGGCGGCGGGCGCACAACTGAGCCGAGGTTCCGACGCTCGGCCCGCGCCTCGGGCTTCCGCCGGGTCAGCTGACCGCCTAGTGCGGAACTAAGCGCCGGCCGCGAGGTGCCTGCCGCCACTGCGCTCCTGCTCGGCACTCGGTACCGCGCGCCCGCCCCGTCGCCATGGCCGGGCTTGTGGTCAGTGGAACTCAAGTAAGTCCGCTGGGGCCACCCCGCCCCCTCCTGGGCACGGTCGGTCTGAGGAGGGAGCTCTGGGGCGAGCGGCGTCCAGAGGTCAGACGGGTGCTCCCTGTCCCACCTCGGGGCTGCGTCTGCAGCAGCGGAGTGAGGCAGGCCTGAGGGTTGCACAGACGCGGTTTTGCGCCTGGCGCACCCCCTGGGTGGGAGGAGAGAGGGGTAAGACCCTCAGGTCCCCCGGACCCTTCAGCCCCAGCGCTCAATGATCAGAGGCCAGCCTGCGGACCTCACAATCAGGTGGAATAGGCACCTCTTACAACCCACGGTACTTTTCCGAGCCCACAAAAAAGTTGTAATTTTTTCATAATCAGAAGGAAAAAAAAGAACCTTGTTAAAAGAAACGTTTTAATATATTTGTCTTTACACCAATGCAGTTGTAAAATAGAAATGGTAGTTTTATTAGAGTTTTCTTTTTCTTCTTCCCGAAGACGGAGGTAGGAGCCTCTGAAAGACACAGTGAGAATCACTATGCGACCGTGCAGGCGCTGAGTTGCAGAGCTTCGCTGCAGACTTGCTCCTGTTCCTAACCCTAGATCCCTTATTAAAGACCAGTAGAAGGCTACAGTGTTCCAGTTTTATTTCGGCACCTGACTTCTTTAACGGGCGTCCGTGGGGATGGCAACACTCTAGTTTCTACCCGGGGTGATAGACACCCAGCTTTACTTGCTGTCTGCCCTGTAGTGACGCTTTAGTTGTTTCTAGTCATTGCTGGAGGGTTGGACTCAACTACTAGGAGGCCAGGTGCCTTTTACTTGCTGGAGAAGCCAGATGTCCCTTATAGCTCTGATTGAGCCGGCCCTCCTCCTCCCCTGCTTTTCCGGATGCCCTAGAGAAATGGTTCTGAGGTTTTGCAGCTCTCCCCTTGGATTGCTTGAGGCAGGTAGTGTCAGGCACAATTAGATTTTGAGATTACTTTGGTCTTAGGGAATGTTTCTCCCTTCTTAGAGTTCAGGAGTTAGCAGGCCAGGGAGGTACTAGCCTGGGAAAGAGGTTAAAATGAAGTGTCTTATTTAGCTGGCAGGGAAAGGGGACTTTCTGGGAGTTAATAAGGCTGCAGAGGGAAGGGCTAGAGGAAAGGGCTTCTGCCCAAACCGGGTCCCTGACCCTCAGAACCTACGTCTCTGCATTTCAGAGCCAAGAGTCTCTGGATGTAGCTGCTTCCAGCTTCATGGAAGACTTGACATGGGCCTGCCAACCTTCCTGTGCTTCCCTTTCTCATCCTCTATTTCCGAAGCTCATTTTTTTTTTTTTTTTTCTCTTGAACCCCTTGAATTTAGCCCATCCCAAACAGCCCAAGGGCAATGACCTGTGAGTGAGGCATTTTGGGCTCTTGGGGACTGTTCTAAACAAATGGAGCTGCCACAGGAAGAGCTGAGCAGGCAAGTTGGGGAAAATGCCCTTGTGTCATAGGTGCCCTGTATTCTAAACCTCCAAGGTCAGTGAATCTGAGTGGTGGCTCAGGGCTTTAGGTCTTTTTAACATTCTGCCTCTTGCAGCCATTATAAGATATAGCACCTTGAATGTGTATCACATGGTCCTTCTCAAACTTGGGATCCTTCTAAAGGCGGGGGGGGGGGGGCAGGAAACCTACTTCCCATGAGCCCACACTGTTACTGTTTTTATTTCAATATTGCTTAAGTATACAATCATAAAACCAGATAAAACTTTTTCTAAGTTCATATTTAGAGAGCCATAAACCCCCCAAAAGGGATGGCTTAAGTGTAAAAACAAAAACCATAACACCCATAAAATTAAAATAAACAATGAAATGGATGATGTTTGCTGAAACTCGGTCACTGCTTTCAATGCTGCTGTGGCCTGACAGCTGTGGCCCTGGGTTTTAGGAGTTGCACAAACCTGTAACACCACATCCTTGGGGATGTTGCTGTCCTCCCTCCACTTTTCTCTGTACAGTGTTTCAACATGGATCTGACTCCATTTGGCCTTCTGTTGGCATGAATGCATCATTTATATTCAGCACAAAGGCCTCAATCTTCCTTCTCCACTAGCTTAAGACAATTATATAGTAATGGCATTAATACAAATGCAGACTTGGAATTGGGATACTGAAATCTCATACTGGAGAGACATGGGAATAAAAAAACCCTTCCACAGGGATACTGGTATGATTCACTACCCAGTGGCCACTAGGTGCCAAGGACAAGGCTGTGGGCTTTAAATATGTTAACTTATTTCATTCCTGTAACATAAATAAATGAGGATAAAATGTGACTCATGGGCTTATCTCATGAGGATTGACTAGTTAAGAGCCAGGTGGGAGGCTTTTAATAAATATGAGTTGTTACATTATTCTTAACACCTTCTGGAGGTGGTTAGTGTTTAACTAGTTTATAGAAGAAGAAACAGAATCTATGAGATTGTGACCCATCCAAGGTAAGGCAACTAGTTAAGTAGCAGCACAGGGATGCCGATTCATGACCAGAGTTCTTTCTATTCATGGAGCTTCCGGTACTGCAAATCTAAAATTAAGGATGCCTCACCTCCAAGTGGGGGCAGGCATCCTGAAATAACCTCCTTTCAATCTGACTACTGACAACACTCCCCTCCCCCCAAAAAATCTGTGAGCCAGACTATCCCAACTGCAAAGCTAAACCTTCTGTGTCTTACAGTTTGGTAATTTTCTGCAGCTTCTGCTCAGAGGAGCTGAGTGTGTGTACATGTGGAGATCCTGCCAAGATATTATTTTTCTCTCTGGTGTTCCTCTCTGTAGGGGTCCTGAACTTGATATGTTTTCATTTCCCTGATAATAGTGTCCTTTTCTATTGTAATTGCACACAGTAGAAGTCTTGGGGATACATATTACATACGATAGGCAAACCGAAAGTATGAAACTTTGTTCTTCATTTCAAAATCAAGATAATTGACTAAACACAGTGCCTTCTCATTTTGGGTGGGCTCTTGCTTCGGTGGCATTTAAATCTGTTAAGCTCTACATCCCTTCTCTTATTTGGTGAAGACAAAGACTATTTTTGGTCTGGCTCTTCTGGTTTCCTGTTTTATGTTAGGTGGTCCCATGCTTCAAGAAGTCTCCTGACATCCTGAGATGTAATGTCTTCCACTCAGGAGCACTTCTTAAATAAGTCTTTCCTCTCATTATGAGTGTTGTTTGCCGTGCCTGGCAGGGACTGATTGCTGCTTTTAAGCCTTTTCCAGCCAATTTGAACCCTTCAGCATGGTTGACTTAACTTACATCTCAAAAAGCTTCCAGTTTACTGTGAGGGTGGTCCAGACATGTACATGGCTTATCAAGTTGGTGTTCTTAGTAAATTTTGGAGACTTGGTCTTCATCTCTGTGAAATAGGAGCAAGTTGTGCTTTGTTTAGTTCTCCTGCGATACTGTAATGTTGTTGTTTAGTCTCTAAGTTATTTCAAACTCTTCTGCCACCCCATGGACTGTAGCCTGCCAGGCTCCTCGGATTTCCCAGGCAAGAATACTGGAGTGGGTTGCCATTTCCTTCTCCTTGACCCAGGGATCAAACCCATGTCTCCTGCTTGGCAGGTGGATTCTTTATTGCTGAGCCACCCAGGAAACTCTGTGATGTTAAGATCATGGAATAAAACAAGCTAATGGAAGTTTTGTCAGACATGTTGTGAGTGGTTGAATGCTATATGATGGTAACTCTCCTTAATGTTTGTTTGCTCTGAAGTGGAATTCAACAGAAGACAAAAGGGAGCAAATATTCCTCTTTCCGCAGGCTCTAACGCTCTTCTGAGACCTTCAACATGGCATCATGAAGTAGATCTTTCAGCTAGGAAGACTCATTTTGAAGCCAAAACATGATTGTAGATAGCTGGCATTTGTTGATCAAGAATATCCACATCGTCATGTGCATATTTAAGAATTCCATGGCCTCCATGTTGGACGTCCTTATTCTTGACGCAGAATGTGGTCCAGACTCTCCTTAAGAAGATGTACTATGCAGGGCAGGCCTCTGGAGTCTTAGTTTCCTCATATAAAGCATGAGGGATTTTGACTGAGTCCCTGCTAAATTTAATCCTTTGTAACCCGTGAGGAAAGAACTCCATTCCCACATTGAAAGCTCAGCCTCTCTGCTGCATATATAATGGAGGTCTTGAATGATTTTGATATGTACAAGATGGGTAAAAGGGATAGGTTTTCAGGTGAGCACCATGGGCCTAGGGGTCAGTGTGAACATATAATGCAGAAGCAGCTGTTGATGGCGAGCAGCTGAGTGAAGTCCCTAGATTCTCCAGTCTCTCTGGAGAATCCTTTATCTCTGCTTGGAAGCAGAACTTAATTTATTATTACATGAGGAGATAGAAGGATCTTATGTAGAGAAGGGAGAGATTACCATATTGAACTTACAGCCCTTTAGTTTTTAGTCTGTATCTTCCTGAGTCAAAATTATTTTATTGGAATCAGCTATTTTTTTTTTTTTCTGTCTTTTCTCCCCATTTTGTATCTTCCAGTAATGAACTTACTGAAGGATAATGAACACAGGATATTATATTGTCAGCAGTTGGTCCCCATTGGATAAGAAAGGGTTGAGAGATGACTTGAAAAATTGAGGGTGCTAGGGTGCAGTGTGACTGGTTTTAGGTGGAGCCATATGAAAGTGCAGTTGGATAGTTCTACGATGGTCAGAGTATTAGTAATTCATAACCTAATTTTAACCATTTTAATGTAATACTGAAGATGCAAGATGGCCACCATAGTCTTATTCTCAATTAGGAATCACAACCCCTCCACCCCTATCTCCACCCCCTAGGACACCTCTCTCTCATTCCAGGATGTCCTGTCTGTATGTAGAAGAACAAAGGTTTGCAAGGCGAAAAGAATCAAGGCTGTAGCCTTGTAAAGAGCTGGAATTTCTGCTGAGCAGTTGAGGATGGGCTCCTTTAGTGGGAAAGCATCATGTATTATGACCCACTGCTGACTGGTCATTGGTTTGCCTTACTGGTTTTGGAATTAGTTGCCAGTCCTGCCGGCACTGCTACCTGTAAAAATAGGTTTCAAAAACTTGGTGCCTGGAGCAGTGAGAAAGCCCTCTGATCTCCCAGTCAGAAATTTTGGGATCAAATTTCAGTTCAGCCTCCTAATATTTGGGCATGCACTAGGTAAATAATAATAATAAACGTAAGTAAAAGAATGCTTAAGGAACACCTCTGCCAGCAGAATGGGGTTGATTGCCAGGGGCTCCCTGGAGGACAGAGTCTTGGAAGCTCTGGCCACCCGTCATTGCCCTGTCGCCTTCGAGTCGGCTCTGTTCAGAGTTCAGAGGACGTTTTATACATGGTGGTAATAGGATGGGATTGGCGGTCTGGGGAGGTTTTCTTGTCCAACCCTATTTGTTCCAGCACCCTGCAGGTTGAATGCTGGTAAGTGCATCTGCTGTGTCTTTTATGAGGTAATGTGCATAACAGGGTATTTGAGGGAGGGGGCAGCCGAGGAGAGGGAGCAGGAGAGCCAGAGGGGCAGCTGTTGGAAAGGCCCCTGAGTGGGAGTCTGATTGCTGTGATTATATCAGCATGCTCTGAGGTTGGGGTGTTTTTTGGACCTCTGAATCTGGACAATTTCAGTCCAATTTCTCTTGTGCCGGGATTAGTCTCCATCATGCTAAGTGTACCAAGGGGGAGCTGTTAGCAGAGTCCCTGAAGCCAAGTCCCAAAGCTGACTTGATCAGGGAAACAGCCACAAATGGGGCCTTCTTGTGTGTGGAGCGTGTGTTTCAAGTTGCGGAAGCAATCATCGGATCAATGACGCAGGGTTGTGAGCAGCTGGGTGATTTCCGTTGGCCACATTGTTTCTGTTCCATTTTAATTTCCAGGTGTCCTACGTAGGCCAGGACTGCAGAGAGATTCCAGAGCACCTCGGCAGGGACTGTGGACACTTTGCAAAAAGGCTTGATCTGAGCTTTAACCTTCTGAGGTATGTAACCTTCATGAGACAGAACAGGCCTGGGAGACCCAGGTCCCATGGTGAAGGCCTGCAGATAAAAGCCAAACAGCCCAGGTCTCCAAAGGGACCCCAAAGATGTGACTCTGCTTCACAAGGTCCTCTGGCTCCCCTCTTGCGCCCACAAAACAGTGAGTGTGAGTGTCCTCTGGTTCACGTGTGTCCCTACCAGAGGGCTATCAGTGTAACTTTGATCTTTTCCTTCCTCCCTGATGCCCATGCTACATATTAGAGAACTCTTGGAGAGGAAGAGAGATAGAACCAGCAGGTGTGTTGGGGGCGTTTAGGGATGCTTTTGTGGATGACCCCATTGCCCAAAGATTTGCTGAATCCCAGGTAGAGTTTGTGTATTCTTCTTCTTTTTTTTTCTTTGCCTTTTTATGAATTGAAACTTTAAATACTTGTGATGATGATTTCTCCCAGATGGTATTTCAAAGTAATTCCAACACTGTTGTCATGGGGTAGGAGGGAGGGAAGCTCAAACAACTGTTCCAGACTTGGCAGAGAAGGTAAGTGTGATTGTCTATATTATTCCAGTGGAGAAAACAGTTATTTCTTCCTAAAAGGTTCTGAATTGTAACTGGTTTGGGGACTCAGGAGGAGGGAGCTGGGAGGTTTTTGGAAAGCAGGTATCAGTGGGAAAAATGGGCAGGGATCTGGGTGGTGGCTTTTCCTAAGGAGGTGGTTCCACGTAGAGCTTTTTCCTAAGTGTCTCCTTGAGAGCTGTGCTATCCTCTGATGGAACAGACTGTCTCCAGGTGGAAGGAGAGATGAGGAGCTGGAGTCCCACTCCAGGGCTCTGGTACTTTACTTCCTCCACAGTGAGGAGTCTCCTCTCCAAGGTAGGACGCTCGGGCATTACAGATTCCAGTGAAGATGAACAAAGCTTGGGGCTTTAAGGCACCAGAGGGTGGAAGGGACTTCAAGTGAAGCCAGGAGAGCTTCATGGCCTGGTGCTTAGGAGCTCACAGCTGTGCTGAGATGCATCGTCTCCACAGAAGGGGAGTCCAGGGAATTGTGTTGGAAGGAAGTGGGCGCCGTGTGCTCCCTGACTGTCAAGGGGTTTGTGTGCTTCTGAGAAGATGTGGAAATGGAAAAGTCACAGAGTAATTAATACAGAGTGGTGAGAGGGTGCCAAATAAACTGACTCTGAACAAATGAAGGATGGTTTTTGGTCCCTGCCCAAGAAGGGGACAGAATACAGTCTCAATTGATGGTGCCTGAGACATGTGTGCACCTTAAACAGCTCCCCAGAGTAGGCTTGGGCAGAGGATTCTTCCCATGTGACTGGCCTCTGGGGGTTTAGGGCTCTTGACTCAGGCAGTGGCTGCCTTGCTGCTGGGAGCCCGGATGTGGGTTTGAGGAGGCTGGGCCCTGGGAGAGGGTATGAGCAGTCACAGGTCATGGGACTGGGCTGTCAGGTCTGAGGAAACAAGAGCTGTCTTTGTCACATTATGGGGCCCTGCCTCTCTGATGAGAAGGGGTTCTTGGCTCTGAGAGGCTGAATCTGTAAGGACTTATCATAGGAAATGATGGGGCCTGGAGGCATGAAAATTTTGTGAGGAGGTTGGTTGAAAAAAAAAGAGGAATTAAGACTTTTGTTAACTTTTTGTTGAGAGGAGAAGAGTTTTTGTAAGTGTTGAGTTTGAGGAATGATCCCTCAAAAAATCTGGTCAGGAACTTGTTCTTGCTTGTGCTGTGGTCAGTGTGTGAGTTGTAGCTGGGTTGGGGCAGGGATGAGCCAAGGAGGGGTGAGGTCTCATGGAAGGGTTTATATTAGGACTTGGGTGAGCTGGAAGGAGTTACAGACCAGAATGCAGAAGAGTAACTCTGACTTGATGTGGTTATGGTGAGATTGACTCATCTTTGATGGTCTTATTTACCTAACTTGGGGGCAAAGGGAGGTGGCACTGTTTCTCTTGGGTGTCAGAGGAAGATGTAAGCTTATGCAGGTCCTTTGCCTTCAGATGGATAAAAATTCAAAGATGGTTTAGATGCTTACCTAATTCCTCTTTGGGAAGAGAAAGGGAGGAGAGAAGAGAAAGATCATGAACTTACCTACCACACAAGTAGGAATGTGATTCCTACCAGGCTGAAGGGATCATCATATCCAGAGGAAATACTGCAGATCTCTGTCCCACCTTTTGTAAAAGGTTTCTTCCCAGCCCTGTCTTGTCATTTCCACGGAATTTGACAGGGAGCATATCACCCTGTATTTGCTCTGCACCTGGATTTACCATAGCTCATGATTCTAACTCTCTGCTCTGTCTTCTGTTCTCCCTCTTGGCAGCCTATCTGGTCCCACTCTCGACACCCTCTTCATCTCCCTTGAAGCTCAGTACAACATTACTGTGTATTATGCCAGTTCAAAGTGTACCAGGAGAGGTAGGGTGGTAATTTTGCGTGCAGCAGGAGACGCTGGGATACTGTTGTTCCTGGAGTCTTCTGTGTACTCCCGTGCCCTGGAGAGTTTCTCCCTGGCTGTTCCTCTCATCAGGATCAGGTCTCCTGCATGTGACCAGGTGCCCCTCTTTCCCAGCCACTTTCTCTGCTTTCCATGTCCCTTATCTTTTTTCCAGGGCTACCCTCAGAAACACAAAATTCTTCTCACTTTGTTATGTTTGGAAGAATCACCCCCCTCCTTCTTACAGGACATCTCTGCAGGCTTCCTTATCTCATCCAGAGAGTCATGTCAGGGTATTGCTTTAAATGGAGCCATAGCTGGTAATACAAATTTTGCTACTCCCATAAATCACAGAATCAGCTGCAGTCTGTGCTTTAGACTGCAGCTTGTTTTTAGGCAAGGAGTTCTGTTTATTCATTTAAAAATATTTAATAGTACACATGGCACAATCTTTAGAAGGAACAAACCTGTAACCAGTGAAAAGAAACTCTCCCTTACATATATGTCCTTTGCCTCCTGGTTCCCACCTGCACTGGTAACTACTGGTAGTTGATCTTTGTCATCATCCGGAGTTAGTCCATGCATATACTAACATGAGAATTTCTCATGGGGTCAGATTTGTATTACTTCTTGCCAAGATGTTAGTTAAAAGGGAGGCACTAGGCTTCAGTTAACCACTCACGATCAGGTCATCTTTCTCTGTTATCTTGCTGTTAATTCAAAGCCATTCACCATCATCATTGTTAATTTCGTTCATGAAAGTGATGTTTCTGCTGATCCGCTCTATGGCTACCCATTCATGCTGGAGGGAAGGGTGGTTATGGATTTATAAGCTCTGAAACATTATTTTTTTCTTCCCGTTACACCTCAGGGTCTTCTCTCCTGCATTAGCTATGAATCCATCCCTCCCTCGATTGTGTTGTACAGTAGGAGACTGGTTACTTCTCTATGCAGAAAATCTTGGAAATTGAGGCTGTCTTGCTTCTGTGACTCTGTCCTGGGAGGATGAAAGTCCCTAGACCCAGTGTGTTTCCTGACAGGTTGGAAAGAGAAGCAAGACAAAGGTCCAAATAAAATTCCTGGCTTCCTTAAAAGACTCAGACATACCTACTCTCTCAACTCGGATCTCATTCTTCCTGTTATGACTGGATGAGACCCAGGTGAGCCACAAAGACAATGAACTGGGACCAGCTCTCTGGACACGATTCCCAGGGGTAGGTAGGGTCCTTCCATCTCCCCTGTAATGGCCACAGAGAGTTTAGGAAGCTTATTAGGTAACAGCCAAGAGGAGTGAAGTTGTGTCCCTTGCACTTGGATGCGTTAATGATCACGTATCCATCCAGTGTTTATATCTACATGAGAGTGTACTTTAGATTTTATTTTTTGAAGACAATCTGCTAAATAATAAAACTGTGATCAGTATAGAAATCTTGGGAAAACCAGAAGGGTATGACAGAAACCCTCTTTCTCTCAAATTTTCACTGATAATCTTACCACCCAGGAATCTCCATTGTTAACATTTTATTGTCCTGGGTGTTTCATGATGCCAAATATCTTTTAAATCATGCTGTTGCTTACACTGTGTTGGAAGCATATTCCCATCTCAATAAATACTGCATTACAGGTTTTAATGGTTTCTTATTTCACTTCAGTTCAGTTGCTCAGTTGTGTCCGACTCTTTGTGACCCCATGGACTGCAGCTCACCAGGCTTCCCTGTCCATCACCAACTCCCGGAGATTGCTCAAACTCATGTCCATTGAGTTGGTGATGCCATCCAACCATGTCATCCTCTGTCGTCCCTTTCCCCTCCCGCCTTCAATCTTTCCCAACATCAGGGTCTTTTCCAATGAGTCAGTTCTTCACATGAGGTGGCCAAAGTATTGGAGCTTCAATTTCAGCATCAGTCCTTCCAATTCTTATTTCTTATTGTTGGACATTTAGATTGTTTCCAGATTTTTCTCATATAAATCTCTCTTATAAATTGCCTTGTGATACTCACTGATGAATATCTCTGATTAGTTGTTTGGGGCAAATTCCTAGGGACAGAATAGTCAGAAGGCCATGATACAGATGGCAAGTTGCCATCTGTATGATACCAGTTTATGCTGCCAGGAATATTTGAATATCCATTGTCCCAAACTCTTCCTTTAACTCTTTTTTTTTAATTTATTTTTTCCTTTGGAGGTTTTCTTATTTTACTTCTCTGATCAATACAGAGAATCCTCTGCCGTCACTAGTGCTGGTTCCTTGATCAAGGAAAAGAGAACTTGGTAATAGTTTGTTGCAGCTTTCATTTTGCTTCTCCCCGGACTGGGAAAGGGCAGTATTCTTCCTGGTGGCCCATTTCTCTCCCCCATGGGCCCTGAGTAGGTTTCCCACTGAGCTTGTGAACACAGTGGGCAGAGCAGAGTTCCCATGGCACACAATGATAAACACACCTGTGTCAATATGACAATGAAATTGAGAGGGCTTAATTGATCTATGGAAGCAGGAAGCTTACATTTTAAAAATTATTGGCAGTTGCATCTTACTTAGCATCACTCTGGTAAATGTATTGGATAGGAGAATTGCTTAGGAGAGAATGTCTTAGGTGAGAGCTTGCTGCTTCTCTGACTTTGTCAAGGATGACAGTGATGACTGGGGAGTTGGGCAGCTCCAGTAAAATTGTGGCTCTGTTCTTCCCACCAGGCAGAGAGGTGGACACTGGGTGCACTGTCAGATCTTCAAGGATGAACATACCACCACATCTATGTCTGTTTACTAATAGCTGGGCAGAACTGGGCCTGTTAGCTTGCTTCCCAGTTGGAAAAATAGGCAGTGTAATGAAAAGAACCAAGGTTTTGTGGTCAGACCATCCTGTCTTGAAATCTTATGACCGTCTTTCACTAGTTGTTTAACTGCCCTTGGGCTAGTTACAAAAATGTTGAATGTGTAACCGTATAAAGTGGTAGTTTAGTCACTCAGTCATGTCCGAGTCTTTGCGACCTATGGACTGTAGCCGCCTGGCTCCTCTGTCCATGGAATTCTCCAGGCAAGAATACTGGAGTGGGTAGCCATTCCCTTCTCCAGGGGATCTTCCCGACCCAGGGATTGAACCTGGCTCTCCTGGATTGCAGGCAGATTATTTACTGTCTGAGTCACCAGGGAAGCCAACTGTGTGTAAAGTGCTTAACAAATTAGTCAAATAATAGGTCTTAAGTAAGCATAGCCAGGGTTAGTTCTTAAACATGGCTAAAAATCCACCCTTGACTGTCCATACGGGCCATTTCACTATCTGATAGTCATTGGGATTCCTCACAAACATTCAAGATTTCCTCTTTCTGCATGTGGTATGTTTGCGCACCTTTACACCCTTTGGTATGACCAATGGGCAGAAACTTTAAGAGCCAGTAAATAATTTGCAACTTTCTCTTCTGCTTGCTATGACTGTCAGTCTTGTGTTCTGACCCTATATGACCAGAATCCATTGCTGATCTATGTTGGACATTGATTGTAAATGAGAAATTTGTATTGTAAGACATGAGAATAATTAATACAGCATAGCCTAGCCTCTTCTAACTGGTACAAATACCTTGGTTTGCCAACTCTCTGACATTGCATAGGCTAAACTCACTTCATCTTACACACATTTTTCATCATTCCCAACTAGAAGCATTCCTGTGTTCAAATTACAGTAGGAATGAGTAAGGGAGAGTTCCCTGCCTAGACTCTTAGGAGAACAGCTCGAAGGGCATGTTCTGTTGGTATTAGGTCTTCATCAAACCATTTCTTTGCCATCAGGGGCCTTGTTCATATTTGTTTTCAAAACCCAAATATAGTGGTCTTACTTGGGGAGCTCACTGATATTGGAGTGGGGGTGGCAATAGAGCTCTTGTTGGTGAGACTTGAGAGGAAGAGATAATGATGGGAAAGACAGGGTTTAGTAAGAGAAACTGTTAGTGAATTTTCACAATAGTTCTAAGGACTTGATAAGCCCTGAGTGAGTAAAGGAGGCAGGGTCTACATATTAGAAGCTGTGTTCTCGCTGAGCTGGGCAATGCTATGAAAAGTAGCCCCCCACTCCGCCTTATTTTTTTGGTTCTAAAAATATCATTGGCCAGTCTAGTGTCTCTAACTGCCAGCTGAACATACAGTCAAAAGGTGAAGTGGAAAATGAGCTGGCAGGTAATATTTAATGTCTCAGTAGCAAGACATATTTCCTTGACTTATGGCACTTTCAGTGATCTTTGTGACTGTGCATGCATGCTTAGTTGCTCAGTTGTGTCCAACTCTTTGTGACCTTTAGGACTGCAGCCTGCCAGGCTCCTCTGTCCATGGGTTTTTTTCAGGCAAGAATACTGGCGTGGGTTGCCATATCTTCCTCCAGGGGATCTTCCAGAACCAGGGATAGAACTTGCATCTCCTGTGTCTCTTGCATTGCAGGCAGGTTGTTTACTCTCTGAGCCATCAGGGAAGCCCTTTATGACTGTGTTATTACCAAAAACAGCTTAAAGTAAAACAGGGAGGGAGGGAAGATGGTGAAGGGAGTGGGTAGCAGGCCACTGTGGAAGAGGTTTATGTGGTACTTTCCTGCCTCTCTCCCCCCAAAATGTCCTGACTTTGCAGATTTCCAGCCATTGACCAGAAAATGGGGGTATTGAGCCATAGAGTATAAGACCAAGCTGGGGAAGTGGTGGGCGATTGGTGAGAGTTGTCTGAGAGGACACGGGGCTTTCCTGAGGTTCAGATTTCTTAGACGTGGTGCTGTTCCGTGCAACTATGACTTGCAGGGTGGTTTAGAAAGGGCTTGCATAAATAAACCTTGTCGCCATGTTTCCACAGGGTTACCTCCAGGATAAGAAATTCCTAGACATTGTAAGTGAAAGCCTTTTATTTCTCATCTCACTCATTTAACTCCTTCAGAATCTTGGGTTTATTTTGATTTTTTTTCTTATTTTTTTTAGCCTCACGTTGTGGCATGTGGGATCTCAGTTCCCAGACCAGGGATTGAATCTGTACCCCCTGCTCTGAAAGTGTGGAATCTTAACCACTGGACTAGAAACCCAGAATCTTGGGCTTCCTTTCTTTGAAAAGTTTCTCTCCCTAAGCTGGTTGGAACTTGGGCCCCACCCACTGCTCTTCGCTCTCCCCCTGCCCTGCTCTCAGGTCATTGGGATGCTGCTCTGTGTTGTCAGGGCGGCTGCTGGGGGCAGTGGTGATTTGAGGGAATAGGTGTGGGGAGAGACAGGTGAGCTTAACCCTTTCAGACTCTCTACTCACTGGTCTTGCATCTTCTAAACCATGAGGTTCTGTTGCATCGATGGGGTGAGAATTTAGTGGGTGAGGCCTGGAGTGCTCAGTGTCTTGCAGGGTGTAAGACAGCTTTGGACAAAAGAACCTTCCCTCTGCCATGCTAGCTGCACTGGGTTGAGAAGGACCTTTAAGTCCTGTCCGAGAGAGCTTAGGAACAGCTCGCTTCATGAGAGAAAGCAGCCCTGTAGATAAGTACCCAGAGGTGCCTTGCTAGGTTGTGCAAAGGAGTCCAGGGACAAGGGATCAAATAAGTGATTCCAGTCATCATGTTTATTTTCTTATTAACACAGAACTGGTGTCATGGAGTCCTTGCTACATGCTAGGTAAGGCTGGGCAGAACACATACTGAATGTCAGCTCATTCAGTCTTTCCACCAACATTTTACATGTGCAGCCACTGAGGCCCAGATAAAGGAAGAAATCTCCCTCAGACCACACTGATGGTTAAATGGGAGAGCTGGGATTAAATGGTTTCTGTGGTTTGACTTCGGCTCTACAGTTATTCTAGATTGCTTCTCATGATTTAAGTGAAGTCGCTCAGTCGTGTCTGAGTCATGGACTGTAGCCTACCAAGCTTCTCCATCCATGGGGTTTAAATCAGTGTTTTCTTTGAAGATGGGTGGTCATTCCCCCCACCCCGCCAAAGGGGGGTTTGTTTTTTAAAATCACAAATGGCCTGTAGAATTCACAGTAGCAGGATCAGAGTGGCTCCTACACCTCAGGTTCGAGACCAAAGAAGCCTTAAAGCTCTGTCTGTGACATTTCCTTCTCTCTCCAGTTTCTCCCAAGCCTTCCTGATGTACAAAGAAAGACCTTGTGAGGCCTGGGTCAGCTGGGAGTTGAAGGTTCCCAAAGACCTTATCCCTTTTATTGCCACCACCTCCCTCCCACCCTGGGTGTGCCTTACACGGCCATGGCCATTGTCAGGGGAAAAAGTGGCTTAGCATTTGCCATGGCTCTGCTGTCGCAACCTCGGGATGAAGAACCTTGAGACAGATGATTGTGTGCATGACTTTTGGTTCTGGAGGGAAAAGAAGGTGTGTGTGTGTGTGTGCACACGCGTGCACGTGCATGCGCACTTAGACTTGCACTCACTTGCATGCACACACCCACCCCGTGAAAAGCCTTGTTCCTCCTGTCTCCTCAGGGACTGCCGTGTTGGTGATTTCAGCTGTTCCTGCCCCTTTATGATGAAAGGGGAGCGATTACGCTTTTTTGCTGGGTGTCTGTGTTTAGTTGCGGGGATGTGATAACTGCAAATGCTCCCTGGCTGAGACTTTCCCCATAAAAGCTCTCTTCTGTCCCAGCTGCTTTCTCTTTGCCTTTGCACTCTCACCCTCATCAGTGCTGCAGTACAAGGTCGCTCAGGATTTTAACCGAGGGAGAGACATACACACATGCTCAGGTTTCCTTTTAGAGTTTAAAGAAAAAGACACCTCCTCCTCTAGACCCATCATTATGGGGATCAGCTATGTGCCCCCCACCTTTGCACCACCTCCCTTAAGCTACTCTCTGAGTTTATACAGAACCCAATTTTTCAGTCTCTTGGGTGTCTGCTTTTTCTCTGATTCTGAAGAAATAAGAGACGGGTAGAGCAGGGAACACCGACAAAAGAGCTTTTTTTTTTAAAAAAAAAAAAAAAATCCCTGAACCATTTTTGAGATAAAGCAAGACTTACTAAAAACAATTGGAGAGGAGGGTGGGGAGAAGGGGTGTGAACCCCCGCACACGGCCTGTATTCTGAAGCTGGAGAAGTGTTTTAAGAAAATGCACCATTGTTAAAACTTTTTTTTTCCCGTGATGGATTTATTTATAAGGTAGAGCAATATTTCCCCCATAATTGGGTAACTCTTAATAGTAGCAATTGCATATTTATCAGTGTGAGGGGCTGTTATTAATGTAACTGTCAGACCCAAACACATTTCTGCATTAAATCCATTTAGTATGTGCATTATTCGGGCTCGAATGTCACCGGGACATCAAAGCCCCGTAGGCATGGAGAGCTCAGTGCCCTGCTGTGGCTGAGGAACAGGCCCTTGATCAATAAATGTAACATGTTAATGCAGAGCAAATAGAATAAAAGATTTCTTTGACAAGACATGAAAAATCACCTTGTGGCAGCTGGCATGTGATGCCGTTTCTGGGGAGACACTAGCAAAGTTGATCTGACAAGTAAAGAGGAGAGATGATGGTTGTAAGGTGCTTTTGTTTCAAACTTCTTTCTTGACCTGTCAGGTTTTGAAGGCGCCTCAATGGCTCTTTTTTGTCATGTGAAAATTGTAGTCTTAGGTAGTTATGAAGCAGTTATCTCTTCTCAAATTGTGAATGCTGCTGTTTAATTGATTCACTTAGCATTTGAAACTGTCACGCAGTAATAATTGTGAAATCCTGTAGATACTGCACGAGTGTGTCATGCTTAAATGTGTAGTTATCAGAAAATTAATATCCTTAATGAACCGGTGCTTTCAAACTAACATTGCATGAAATCTCTTTTGCCCTTTCATTTGCCAAAGCCACATCCGCCAGTTTGCCAAGAATCACCTCTCGACAGTTTGGTTTCTTGATGCCCGACAAATGCCAGCTTTGCTGTGGGTACATCGCATGCTCAATGACAATAAATATAGTAATTATACTGGAGTTAGTAATTAACATAATTGTAGTCAATTACGACAAATACAGTGCAGAGCTAAATAAATGAGAGGGGAGAAATTAGCAAGCTAATTGATTTATCTGTACTTGGCTTTCTATTACAACTGGCAGGGCTGTTTTTCTTGGGTTGGGGGGAGAGGAGGGGCAGAAATCCCCACAAGCATTGTTTACAAATAACTGATTTTGTTTTGAAGTTGCTTTGTCTTTTGACATATTATGTATCACCCACCCCACAACTCTGCTTACAAGGAGAATAAAAGGAAAGAAAAAGAGAATTTAAATGCCAAGGGAATATTTTGTGAATTTAGCTACATCCAGCTGAATGCTGCAGCTAAGGGGAGACAGGATTTAGCTTTTGCTAAGTCTTGAGGGGTTGTGTTTTCTTCTTGGCTATTGTCCTGGTAAAAGAAAGTTTGTGTGTGTGTGTACATGTATGTGTGTGTGCATGCACGGAATCTTGTCTCAATCACTGACATGGTACTTTCCTAGATGATACATTTGGGGATTGTATGTGCGTGTTAATTTGCTCAGTTTTGTGCTGCTGGCTTGGGGTAGGAGGAGGTGGACATATTTTAGTTGGTTCAAACCCAGTTGCTCTTGTTATGCTTTTTTCTTTGCGTACTCAGGGAAGGGACAGGAAAGGATCGGCCAGTGTTTCTGGAGAGAGCAGGGGAGGGGCTCCAGCAAGGACCCACTTTCTCCTTTCCACATTTCAAGGTTGGCTGGGATCCTGGGCTGTTGTACTCCTGAGGTTGCCTGGAAAGTTGTGGGGTTTCAGTGCGTGTGTGTTTCGAGCTGGTTTATTCTGTGCTGCCCGGAGCCCTGGTTAATGATGTTGATCATGTGTCTCTGTTCTTTGTTCACCTTTTTTAACAAGACTGCTGTTTGTACCTATCAGGGAAAACCTGTGCGTGTTTTAAGGCTTGGGGTCACATCTCAGCACTGTTTGTTTTTTGTTTTTTTTTTTTAATTTTCCTCGCAACTTTTAGAAACAAGATTTTTTCCCTCTACTTTTTGATACAGGATGGGGACTAGCAGCCAGAGATTTTTAAAGGTTGGTAGTGCTTAAAATCTCACCTTGGTCGCACCCAAGGTTAAAATTGAGTGTTTTCAGGACATGGCGGTTCAAGTATTCAGCATCAGTTGTGACCTTATCAAAGCCCTGTTAATCTCCTGAAAATGAAGCAGTTTAACAAATTAAAAATATGTTTCAAAGCCTTTTACTTTGCTCTTCTTTAAGATTCCACTGAATACGTTCTGAATCTGATAGGAATGGGAGTCAGAGGCAGCAGTTTTATTTGTATGTAGATGGTACATGTAATCATGTGTGACCTTGTGTGGAATTCAGTCTTTCTGTTGCAGTAAGATGCTGCCTGTATTTTGGAACACCAGAATGTACTCGGACACTGCTTAGTGTGATCATTCTTCATGTGCACTTCATTCGAAAATCAATATCTGATGTGAAATATTTATATACAAGGAATCATTTGAATTATTTAATGTTTGCCAGCATAATGGCCTTCCTGATGAAGTCTCAAATTATTTTAGTAAATGCATGGACCTTTGGAGCAGAAAAGACTTTCACAGTTGGGGGAGAGGACGATACTTGGAATTTGAGCGTGATGTAGTTTGGTATGTGTTCAAGAGAAATTGATGATTTCTCTGTGTGGCTTTGCTTACCAAAAATAGATAATTTCCAGATACTGTATACCTCCATAGAGAGCTGTGAGCACCTGTGAGAAGCAGTGAGGTGAGAGAAAATGGGTGAAGAAAAACCCTTTTGCTGTTGACCACTGACAAAATGTGGCATTTGTAGTATTGTTGCTGTCTGTAGTCTCTACTCAGCTGGTAGTTTTTATATTCCGTCTTTTCTCCTTTTTCAAACTCAGATGTAGAGCAGATGTGAGTGGAGCGAGAACATAGGATGGTGGTAAAGGAAGACTCTTTTCATTTTTATTATTTTACAATTAAAGTTGCCCTAATTGGAGCTAATTTTTTTTGCCCTTGTGCTGCTAAAGAAATAACAGCACGGGACATAATTTAGATGAATTCTTTTCAAACAGAATGCTGTTTGCAAAAGCTCCATTATTTCCAAGACACTCTTCAGTTTCACGGAGGCAGACTCCCATCTAGTTGTTTAAATATATGAGTTTTGAGGTGCCTTGTTCCTCAGAAATTCTAATTAGTTTTTATATTTGTTCTGCAGCAGCTCTGATGATTGGATCTGCTGAAAAGCATTGTTGTGGGGGTTGATGGGGCAGGAGCAAGAGGGGATGAAGTCAAGAGCTTTTCCTGTTAGTCCGCCTTGAGAAGCTGAAGGAGGGGGCACTTCCCTCCTTGGCTGTCAGTCTTGGGGGTGCGTTGGAATTGCCTGGTGAAGTGCAAATTTTATTTCAGGGACTTATTTTTCAGAATGAATTTCTTGTCCTTTCTAAGTGCATCACTGTGGTAGCTCACTTCCTCTGGATTCGAAACCTCCCAAGAACAGGGAGTGATGAAGACTCGGAGGGTGGGCCTGGGAAGGCAGGCTGTCTTCATCTGTGCTGACAGCTGAATTGTGAGTCTGTCCTGGTGGTTCTTGTGAATTCTCCCCAAATGCCTGAGCTGAAATCATATCACAGAAAGATGACCTCCCTTCCGGTTGTAATTGCGTGTAGTAAACCAGCACCCTGAATTCTGTTCTTGCAGGCTGGGCTCAGGTAGGGAAAATCAGGCTGACCTGGAGTATAGAAAAATGGAGGCCACCAGTGACTCCTGAAGGTCATTCTGTCCAATGTCCTGCCTCTGAGGGGCACTGCATTTTTTCCAGTCCACTATGTGACACCTTGGAAGAATGACTGTAGGGGTAAATTTAACCATATAGTGGATGGTTTTTATCTTCTTCCTCTTTAGCTGGTGGGTGGAAGTCAGGCCTGGGGTACATGTTCTGGAGAGTGCCAGTAGGGTTGCAGTGGCCTTTCTAACTGCCATGTATGACTGGATTCCTCCATGGATGCACTTGAGGGCCGAGTGACTTCCAAGGTCTTTGAATGGCTCTGACGGCCCTGACTTAGATGGCCATGTAGCTGAGTGGAGGTGGGGACTACTCAGGATAGCAAGGGTTCCCCAGAGCTGTCTGGAGATGTCTGCAAGGGCTGAGGACTTGGGTCATTGTTCTTAGGAAGTCCCTTCTGTTCATTATAGATCCGTAAATATTCAGGGCGAACCCGGTTCCCCAGCACCTGAAACTTAAAGATGTGGTACTTCCCCTGGCAAATGCTCTCGTGTTCAGCGTGGAGAGAAGACTAATTCAGGTGAAGTTATTAGAACAATGCAGGGCCACAGCCAGACCTACCAGCAACTTTGAGAACTTTGTGGTTCTTTCCTGTTGGGAAGCAGAGTTATTGCATCCACTGTTGGGAAGTTTGTTGACGGTGAGTTAGAGAGCTGGTAGAGGGCAGCTCATTCCCTGGCTGAGTGGGCCCTGAGTGTCAGCCCTGACATGCATACGTGGCAATTACCCTGTTAGGAGAGTAATGCTTAATGCAGTTCTTCTAGATGATGGCTACTGCTTCACACCCGGCGAGGCCCTACAACTTGTCCAGAAGGGTTGGAACCAAAGCTTGAAACCTCATCTTTCAGAAATCGTTATATTTATTATTGTTTTTCCATGTGTCATTGTTTATGAAGGGCTGGCACTTGGGGTGCATTCTCCCCTGGGAGAACTTGCAAGGTATTATTTCTTTGAATACCTTGGGGCTTGTGTAGTAACTCTGCCCCCTCTCTGTGGAGTGTGAGGTTTTCCAGAATGACTTAACAGCTTCTCATTCAGGGGTGCCCAGGGCAGGGTTCTGCACATGGTAGGTGCCCCTCTATTGGAAGATGCCATCTGATCTGGGAATTCCTCACTTGTTACAGTGGATGTTTAAAAACATGATACTAGTCTAAAAAGATAGCAGTAACTACCATTCATCTATAGCTTTGTCTGATTACCTTTTTTTTTTTTTTTTTTTCCTTTTTAAAACTCTTATTGGGGTATAGTTGCTTTACAATGTTGTGTTAGTTTCTGCTGTACAGCAGAGTGAATCAGTTATACATATGCATATACCCCCTCATTTTTGGATTTCCTTCCCATTCAGGTTACCAAAGAGCATTGAGCAGAGTTCCCTGTGCTATATAATAGGTTCTGATTAGTTACCTCTTTTATATATAGTAGTATATACATGTCAACCCCAATCTCCCAGTTCATACCACTTCCCCTTCCCTTTTTTGGTGTCCTACATTTATTCTCTATGTCTGTCTCTCTTTCTACTTTGCAAGTAAGTTCATCTGGTTACTTCTTAAGTCCTCATGGCAAGCTAGGTATTCTTCACAGTTTAAAGTCAGGAAATGTGAGTGTGCTGAATTTAAGGGACTTTCCCCACAGTACACAGCTGGTCGGGGAAGAGCCAAGGTCTAAATGCAGTTTTGCACAACCATGAAGCCTACCTCCTTGGCTCCCACATTGTATTGGATTCCATTGTGTTTCCCACAATTCCAATCGATTGTTGTCTTTGAGATCTTTGCCTGGTGAGCTGGTGTAGGTTGGTAACTAAATGGTAGAGAAGTGGAAAATTGTCTTCCAGGCTCATGAACAGAGGACAGCTCTCCCTGTGTTCTTGCTTCAAGATTGTTGCTGGTTTTTCTTCCCAAACTTATATTTGACCTTATCATATTTCAGGGTAGATAAAACTTTAGGCAGTGAATCTTTACATCAAATGCTAATATTTTAGAAGTCTAGAAAATTAGGTTGGGTTAACTTGTCCTGTTCCTTTAGGAAGATCAACAGCAACAAAAATAGAGCAAACTTCATTGTGCTCTAATAAGGGGGCTCTAGGGGTTGAGCCTCCTTAGTTTTTGGATCCATCTCAGGTATGAGTCCTATTGCTGCTGCTGTTCATCTGGACAACCTTTCAGGAAGCATGAGTCTCTTGTTTTCTTCTCAGTTACAGGCAAAGCATACTGTTCACTTTTTTTCTCAGGAAATCTCTGAGTTGCACAGGAGATAGCTTATATGGATGCAAATGCTTTGTCAATCACTAAATACTACACAACTATGGTGCATTTTTTCCCCAGTTTTGTTGACATATAATTGATATCACATCACATTAGATGATGATCTACAACATAATGACTTGATAAATGTGTATATTGCAAAATGATTACCACAATAAGTTAACATTATATAATGTACTGCATGATGCATTATTGTCATTGTAATTTTAAAATTTTGGATGAGAAGCTGAAATTTTGCTAGTTTGAAGCTCAGAATCTTTGTTGGAGACCACAGTGTCAGGGGACTTTAGAGCTGATTTGGTGGAAAAGCAGTGAAATCATGAGACAGGATACCTGACTATTAGTCTTCACTCCATCACAGATGATCTGTGACCTACTGAGCAAATCATTTAATCTGTGTTGTGACTGTCCAGACAGGGGATAATGGTACTCACCTATCAGAGTTGTGAAGATCAAATGAAATGCTAAATGTAAGAAGAGTTTTGCTCCTATGGGTTGTGGACCAAGAGAGCAATTATCCCTGGAATCATTAATTTCATTTTTGATACTTTTGGTTTTTTTCAGCTGAATCGTCTTGAAGAGTATTTTGCTTAGGTTCATGTGGCATTTGTTATTTGTGAATCTTGTACAAATCAAAAGGGAGATCATAGTCCTATGGTGTATTTCCTTGCCAGGAGCATGTGACTATTTTCCATATCCCTAAGTTTATCCTATCTGATTTTCTTCTTTTACTAAAAGTTTGCCTTTTCTGTTATTTCTGATCTGCATTGATCAGTTCTATTGTAATTAACAGTTTCTGTGTTAGTTTTCTTTTTTTTTTTACAAAAAGGGCTTCTTAGAAGCCTTGTCCTGGAAGTAATTGTAAAATTAGATGGTGCACGTTTAGATAGTGCTGAGGGAGATAAAAAGTAGAGATCTGAGACTGATCTACTATTAAAAGAAGACTATGCTTCTGAAGTATAAATAGTCAGATGATAGAGAAGGTGAGGAAATGAAGAAAGTAACATGGGCCAGGCAATCTAGAGAGCAACTGCTCTGGATTTAGCAAAGACATTTCTGTTGGCTGTACAAAAGCATTTTGTCAGTTTTGTCTGCAAACTGTGTCATGTTGAGCTGTCCACTATTCACCCATTCCTTCCTCCCACGTACACAAGTACTAATGATGTAACATCAACTAAGTTATTTAGTGCTTACCGTTCTATCTTACTGAACCTTCCCAATTTTATGATTAAAAAAAAATAAAAAACTTTTACAAGTAAACCAAGGCTTAGATTGATCAAGTGCCTCCCCCAGTGTCATATAGTAAGAGTGGAAGCGGGATTGACCTGGACCGCCTTCATAACAGTCCTCCTCTTATCCCGTGATACCTTGTGCTGTGCTTCATAGACTCACATACCATGAAGGGGATAGAGGTAGGTTGGTTTAATCCAATGGTTTTTAAGAATGATTTTTCTAGTGGCAGGATCCTTGTTCCACAAAAATTTATATAGACTGTTAAGAAGTAAAATGGTTTTAGTATTTTTTAAAGTGAGCCAGCGAAAAGCAGTGAAGCTGTTCAGATGAACCCTGGCTTTGATATTGAGGTGAGAGACAAAATGCAATCTTGTACTTGCCACAGTGTTCAGATTATTCCTGCATTTGGTTCATAGTGTGCACGATCGAAATACTAATTCACTCAGTAAGTAGTTGCAAATGGTAACAATTTTCTTTCCCCTTAAATTTCACCTTGCAAATAACAGGAAATTTTTTAACTAGACAATTGTAGGAAGAAACTTGGAGATCTGTACAAAATGAGTTAATTTGTCAGCACAAGATAATATGCTGTTCTGCAGTGTGCTGAAATTTGGTATCAAACGTACTTGAGAGAACATACTGCTTTTAAATTAGTAAAAACTGTTAAAGTAATTTAAAAGTTGAATTCAGATTAGTCATTCGAAGTAACTCAGAAGCCCCTTGTGGTATTCTAGGGTTCTGTGGAACACAGTTTGAGAACCACTGGTCTAACACTTTCTTTTGATAGGAAATTGAGGTTCAGAAAGTGTAAATGGTGGGTTGGTGTTAGGGAACAGTAAATTCTGCCAAAGAAATGTAAAATTAGCTCTTCAAGTTTTATTTCTGGTTATAAAGTAATCATTTTATAAAAATACAGGGAAAATATACAGAAGAAAAGTTTAAAAAGCCACACACTTACAGCTGAACAATAAACCAGTATTCCACTATTAACATTTGAGCATGTAAGATTTTACAAAAAAAAAAAAAAAAATTTTTATTACAAAATTGGGTTTCAGGCTGTACATACAATTGACATTTGAACGATGTGAGGGTTAATCCATGTGTAACTTGTAGTTGGCTCACCGTATCCAGAGTTCCTCTGCATCCTGGGATTCTGCCCATGGCATGTTGTGTAGTGCTGTAGTTCTTGCTATTGAAAAAATACCCAAGTATTAGTGGACTCTGTGCAGTTCAAACCTGCATTGTGCCAGGGTCAACTGTGTAGACTTGTATCCTTTTTTCTCAACGTTATACCCTGTGATTCGGTTTTCTTGAATAATGTGGTTTTCCAGTGATTACATAATATTTTTTCACAGGTGCACTGTTACCGTGCCATTTTCTTTTTGGTTGACATATATTTATGTATTGTTTTCCACTGTTTCATGTTAATAAGAAATGCTGTGATGAACTGCTTTGCCTATAAATCTTCTGTTTCATTGTCTTCACTATTTGCTTAATATAATTTCTAAAAGAGTAAAATTACTGAGCTGCACTAAAGGTCATTAAAAATAAGTTCTTCCCAGAAGCTCCTATCTGACCCTTATCCATCTCCACAGGAGTGTCTGGGGTGTGTTTCTCTCTCCATGTAGGAGGTGAAGGAGACATCAGATTGGGAGGGGGGCTCAATGGGAAAGAAGAGAATCTTGACCTAAGCCTGTCCATGCTTTGTCTTCACAGGCCGAATGCTTTTTGTGTGCTTACACTGGTTCAGGTGTGAGTAAATCTGGGATCTGCCTAGTGTCTGGGAAGTCCAGCTCACCTGAGTCCACATGTTGATCCTGCCCCTGCAGGGAAGCTTTGGAGGCCCCCATGGGGCAGGTCTTTCTCAACAGGGTGTCAGGTGGCCCCCAGAGGTGGCCAGGCTTGTGAAGGAGGTAGAGACAGGAACCCAAAGCATTTTCAGCTTTTCCTTTGCAGATTCAACCTTTTAAGCATACTTACACTTACCTGCAATGGCAATCGTTTTGCATTTTAATGACAAATCAAGTACGCTAACTTGCATTTGAAACGAAAGTGCCTTAAATGTCTCTGGCTGTCAGAATGAGATGTTAGGAGCTTGATGAAAAGCGAACAAAGAAGACAAAGTATGAAGCCTAGATACAGTGCAAAATGAAATAAAACCTTGTATGGCCTGTCAGGGGTGTCAGTTGATATTCATATCTAAAGCACATTATAGCATTACTTTGCAGCTCATAGCTTACTCATCTGTCTTTTTTAATTCATCACATTCGAGCCCACATCTTTTAAGTCTCGTGTGTCAACAATGGGAGAAATCTGTTAATTGACAAATGAGTGTCACAAATGTGAATTGGTGCCTTTACATCAGCGGCAGGTGTAGTCTCTTTTGTTTTTTGTTGGATCTATTATTGGCATAAGCCAGTGTAAGACATCTGTCTTTGTCGGAATGAGAAATGACAGGCCTTCTTGGCTGTCATTGTCTTAGTGCGTGCTCATTCTGTGAGATACTGTATAAAGATAAAATGTCAGTTAAAAGAATATGAAAAACTATCTGGAGGAAGTCCTTAAATTACTCAGAGAGGGGATCTGGGAATTGGGACTGGAATTGAAATCCGAGTGTTTCAGTTTGTATCTATCATACCTATTTAAAAATAATATTTCCTGAGTAACAGGATGAGGTTATCAGGCATTTAGGAGGATGTTATGTTGTGCTGGTATAATTAGCTTTATCAGGTGGGGAGAAAGTCTACCTTTGCAAGATATGAATTTATTTATTATCAGGTCATCTCTCAGACAGGAACAGAATTGTCTCAATAAAAACACTCCAGGTAGGATTCTGGGCATTGATTTGCATGTGTTTTGAAATATTGAAATTGTTCCCCTCCAATTTCTTTTTCGGTTATATTCCTATCTGAGACTGATGAGAAGCATAATGAAATAAAAAGCAGCAGTTGTAGAGTGATGAGACAATTAGTGGGGCGAAAACTGTTAGTTTCACAGAGCTCCTGGTGGGTTTAGAGATGCAAGCGAGTCTGGACACCTGAGGCTATGTTGTTAACTCAAGTTATTGCTGGTAAGAGAGGGTGAGAGAGGAGGTGCAAGGTCTGACAGTGGAGGGATGCTCCTGCTTGCTCTTCTGTCATCAGGAGCTAGGGACCCCCTGGGCGTTTAGGGCTGGTAAAGACAAGATGATCTCAGCCTAGCATGTCCTGGTTGTAGAAAGGCTGGACTCTTAAGGCATGCTTCCCAAACTTGAATGTGTACACAAATCCTTGAGAGTCTTGTTACAACACAATGTCTGATTCAGTTGGTCTGGCCTTGGGCCTGAGCCTCTGCATTTCTAACAGATTCCTAGGTGACACTGACCTGCTGTTTTGTAGACTCAGCTTGAATGTCAAAGAGTTCAGTTCATCTTCTCACAGACCATCTGGTGGTCTTCTGTAGACAGCGTGGAGTTCAGAGGCGAGGAAAGGCTTCAGTGCTGGGATGAACTGGACTGGTCTGAATAATTTCTACATGAAGAAGTTCTTTTTCTGTAGAAATGTTTCCAGACCCTTCAGAGGAGGCCCAGACTCATTGGTTTTTCTCAAGCTCTATGTGACTGGGGGACAGGACTCTGAGGCCAAGGTACCCTGCCTTCTCTGAAGGGGTCAGCACTGTGTATGTGTGGGCATGCTTGTGCGCACTCACTGTGCACATAGGCTCACTGTTGTGTGGTTGAGGAAGGGCATGGATTGAACCTTATGTGTGTGTTGGCAGAACTTGTGTGTTTTTGTGTGCACCTTGTAGTGTTTTGGGGGCATGCAGCAGGCCTGAGTGTACACTTTTTGTGTGTGATATATAAACATACATGTAAGTTGTATGTTTACATATCAGGCATGTATCAAACTATGCGAGGGGATGTGTGTATGAGAGTGAGTTTTCTCTGTGGAGTGATGGGGCTCCTTAGCTGATAACTCATTTGAATAATCAGATCGATGGGGTATATGTAGGGAAAGAAATGACAGGAGGATCTGCTGCTGGGGCTGCATCCTGGTCCTTTGGTGGTGGTAGTCTCTGGTAAACATATTTGCCTCCCAGGTTCCTCCTGGCCCACTGCCGTGGATGCTGACTGCATTGTTTATTTTCAGATGGAATAGACTCCAGGCAAAGTCAGACAATCCTATCGGGATCTGGGGAAGTCCTCAAATTATCATTGGAGGATCAAGGAAGAGCAAATTACATAGGGCTGGAGGACCAGACACTTGCCTCCCTTTTCTTTTCATTTGAGCTACAATCATGACTCAGAGCACAAAGCCACTTCTTTTCTTTGCACGTAAACTAATAACAAACTAATGAGTAATTGGGAGGATGAAACAGCTGTTCTTCTGAGGAACCTCAGAACCTCAGGAAAGCCGACCGTTCTTTTTCCAATCTCTTCTCTCCTTCCCCCCAGACCCCTCCCTTCTTCCTTTCAAATTCTATGTATTGCAGACCCTTTACTGGCTGACCCTTAAATGCTCTGTTCTGGAGGAAATTTTATTTATTTATTTTTTTTTAAATTGAAACAAGGCTTACCTGAAAGGAGTGAGGCAACCCAGAGAGAAAGGAAGGGAAATAACCCATCTGAATAAAAAGAAGGCCCATAAGTTGCACCCCAACCCCCTTCGCGATAAATGAGAATGTTTTTGTCACATGGAGAGAGGCCCATGTTGCTTTCCGTGGAGGTGCATTAGCGAAAAAGAAGTTGCCTGAGCAGAGAGAGTATATTTGTGTGTCCGTGCACATGTCTCCCCGTTTGCCTTCTAAAAATGGGCAAGGCACGCACATGGATCTTGTGTTTATCCACACACACGTCTGTGTGCGCAGACACAGGCCAGATCCGCATCCGCACAGACATCTTTTTGTACGCATGCTGGGGGACTAGGTACATAAGAAGACCGTTTTACGTGCCCGCTCTTGGTTTTTCATTGCTGGTTGTCACAGAGAATCTGAAACAGACAAAAATTTATTGGGTAGTATTTAGAAACATGTCGGTGGTAACGACTGCAGCTCTGATTTCAATTAACACCCACTAAATTCAGGCTAATGCAGTGCATTTGTAGACCTGTTGAATGTGCTTGGCATCACGTTGCAAAAATCTAAAGTGGCCACAGTTTAAAAAGCATTTCAAACTGACCCCCACTCCTGTGTCTGCTCCCCTCCCCTGCCATTCTGGCACAGGGTGGTGAGCTCCTCTGTGAACCAGAGAGCCTTCGAAAATGTCTTACTTTGGGTTTTTATGCAATGACCTTTCGACAGCAGAGAGCACAGTTAAAGTTTTAGCGTCCGATCTTGCTTAATGAAATACTACTTTGGAGTTCATAATTCATCATTTCTCACACCCCACTCACCCCCTTTTCTGGCTGTTTGGGTGAAAACAGCTGGAGAAGTGCTGCATTTTATGATTAAGGCACTAAAAGATTAGCCGTAGGCACTGCCCATCTACGGGGCTATGGAGTTCAGGCTGCTGACAGCAGATCTGTTTTGAATCGGAGTCAGATTAAAGTGAGTGAAAATCATTTGGGGGCTGAGGGCTCGAAAGGTCACACGTGTAATGAATTGTGGGTGCTTGCCTGGCTTCCCAGGCGAGAACCGTGAGCAATTATTAAATGCCATTGTGCATTGAGAAGGGTTGGTTGGTGGTGACTTTGAAACTTTCCAGAAGCAAGATTGCAAAAGGTAATAATAAGGCATTCGGCAGGAGAGGATTTGGAGGGTGGTTGCCTTGTGTATTTGGCTTTATTTGGGGAGAGGCTTTTGTTCCCCTCTCATCTTGCTCTGAGTCTGTAGTGATGCTCCTAGCAGTTCCAGGAGGTGGGGTCCTGCTTGGGTATCTTTTTTCTTTGATTAGTTAAGTTCCTTCAGTAGCTCCCTACATTTTCTAGGTGCCATGGGAACTGGTCGTTTTGCCCCAGCCCTCAACTGTTCTGTAGTCATTACTGTGTCTTTATGGACAGTCTCATTTTCATCCGTTGAAACCACCTCAGACTACCTTGGCCAGCTGTGTGGGCAACAGGGACTGATAAAGAGTCCGAAGCTCTTTCCTCCTGAAGGTGAGGGCAGTTGCAGTGCCATGGTGAGGTGAGACTGGACCCTACCCTACCCTCTTCCCAGTATTTTCCATCTCAGGTGGGCCGAGCTCGGTGGACAGATTCCATAAAGATCTTTTGTCAGAGACAGGGAATGCCCCTGCCTCCTGTGGAATGAACTCTTCTCATACTGGGCCTGGATCTTTCCCATTTCTAAACCATCCTGCCCTTCGTGCCTTCTCCTGTTCTAGCATTTTGGAAACCCAGACGTAGATTCTCTGGGAACATCTGCTCTGAAATGGAAAGCAAGGTGAAAAACCAAACAGAAAACAAAATTTAAATGATTAGGTTTACTGGGTGACTGCTTTTTCTTTCAATTTGTTCAGTTACTGAATGCTTTCCCTGTGCCAACTAGAAGGCTAGGCATTAAAGATATCAAGAGGACTAACAACCCTATAGAGGAGAGAGATGTGGAAATTGGTGATTACAGCCCACTGAAGTGATGAAATATTGAAGGATGTGCAGGGCACTGACCATGTGGAGGAGGGGCAGTTGAGCCATCCTGGGGGTGGTGGAGGAAGGTCTCCTGGAGTGCGGTATGTCTGCACTGTATCTGGAGAGATGAGCAGGATGAGCCATTTGGGAGGGCGAGGAAAGATATTCTTGGCAGAAGGGACAGTGTGAGTGACAGCAGGGAAGGGTGGAATAGCTGGAGCTGAGGTTTGGCTCACCAAGGTTGTTGACTTCCCCGCTTGCCATTTCTTGGGTGTGTGCTTGATTCTGTGAATGTGTACTGAATGCTTATGTTATACTGTGTGCTATCCTGGGTGCTTGAGCTACATGAGGGAATGAAGCAAAGACTTCTGCCTCTGTTTTTCCTTCTTTCTTTTCCCTTGAAGAGTTCCACTATCTTTTGCCTTCTTTCTTCATTGATAGGGAAATGTGACTAGTCAGGGTAATGAGAAAGAGGAGGGGGAGACAGTGGCTGCTCCGTCAAGTCTATAATGTGATGGGTTCCTGGAAGACATCACACCTGTGTTTGGATAAATTGCGGGGACCAGAGGCGATACTCTACCAGCCATCGAGGTTGCAGGTTCATCACCTCCATGGATTCGATATGGCTGTCTGGTACCTCCATTGTCTGTTGTCCTTACTAAGGTGCCTGCCACTTACTCATACTTAGGTACAGATAGCTGATAGCAGTGTGAAACATCCCCAGGGAATATCACATGTTACCTGTGATGAATCCTAATGGATCAAGGAGTAACCGTAGAGCATCAGGCATGTTGGACCAAGATGAGGATTTGTTTTTAGGAAGGGATGGGAAGGTGCTTGGGGCATTCATAATAGCCCCAGAGAACTCCACATAGATGGTTGTTGCTCTCCATCACACATAAATTGCATTTTTCCTAGTTGTCTTTAGGTAATTAGTTTTAAGGCAGAAATGGAGAGACAATTTATTGGCTGTGGCTCAAGGATGTAAAAAAAGACCCATAGGAATCCAGCACCACCTTCATTACTGTGTGATCATTACACATAGGTGGTAAGACAGCCTTGGTCTCTATCCACAGAGATAGTTCTGGAAGGAAGTCTTGCAGTAGGTAGATGAGCTTCAAAAGACACCCATTGTGACCAAACACACACCTAAACCAGCGGGAGACTCTCCCCTGCCATGGCTCTACAAGTTCTGTGGCTTTGAGTTAGGTTGAATGTTCCTTTTGCTTTTGAGGTTATGCAGTTAAAGTGATAATTATTTCTTTTTGATCCAGTGAACTTGGAGGAAAGGAAAGTTCTCCTCCTGTGGGTGAAGGCTTTCACAGAAAGTCTTTTGGGGAATGTTGGGCCTGGGGTTTGGGAGGGGGTAGGGTAAGGAGGTGGAGAAGGCAATGGCACCCCACTCTAGTACTCTTGCCTGGAAAATCCCATGGATGGAGGAGCCTGGTAGGCTACAGTCCATGGGGTCGCTGAGAGTCGGACACGACTGAGCGACTTCACTTTCACTTTTCCCTTTCATGCACTGGAGAAGGAAATGGCAACCCACTCCAGTATTCTTGCCTGGAGAATCCCAGGGATGGTGGAGCTTGGTGGGCTGCCGTCTATGGGGTCGTACAGAGTCGGACACGACTGAAGCGACTTAGCAGCAGCAGGGTAAGGAGGATGAATGCCAAACCCCAACAGGGGTGGGTGGGGTGGGTAGGTAGGGGCCAGCCTGCATTATTGGTCTGTGGTGCCCATCCAGCCTGTGGCCTCTCGCACACAAAGCCTTGGTTCTGATTAATGGCATCCGTGTCTGGGAGGCATGGATTGTATTAGACCTTGTTTAAAAGTGCTCTCTATACATTCACTTCCCCTGGAAGTGCACCAAAATAGGATGAGAGGGAAAAAAAGGGAGCAAGAGAAAGAGCCTGCGTTTGGAAAGGGTAGAAAGGAAAGCTTTTTTCATAAATGCTTTCTGTGACTTTTTGTACTCTTCAAGGCTTTATCTCTGCAGGGCTCCTACGGGAGAGCAAGGGGAAAAAGTGAAGACAGACGTCTTGGGAAAGAAAACAGGTTTCCCTGCCAAAAATGGGAGATGGTGCTGGCTCTCTGGGCTTTTTAGAAACTCCAAGAAATCTGCTGACATTTTAAAGGGGGGAGGGGAAGAGAGAGATGATTTATGATGACATCACATGTTGCCCAAGCAGATCCTGCAAGAGGAAAATGGCTTTTATAGAGAGCATGTTGCAATAAAGAAACAGTGAGTCACTGGGGGAGCATCATCAATTGAAATGCCTTCAGTTATTTGCCTTAACTCTCCAGCTACCCCCACTGCCACCCCAACCAAAGGCCTTGGCAGCTCTTAGGGCCTTGCTGGAAATGGGTTGAGAGAGCCTGAACCCAGAGTGCTTGCTGCCTTCTGTCTCCCCAGCTTCCCTTTCTGATGACTCTGATTATGTCTGGCCTTGTTCTTAGCTCCCTGTAGGGTAATGCAGGTGTGCAGGTGTTGAACCGATTGCCTGTGTGTGTGTTGGGGGTGTGCTAACCCTATGTGTCAAGTGGTGGGTGACGCAGGAGGATGGTGGGGTGAGAGGAGCCAGTGACTCTCTCTTTTTAGGAGTAGCAGAACGATGCTTGACTTTTGTGGAGGGGTAAGGGTTGTCTCCATGCTTGTTCAAGGGAAGAACCCTGGACCCGGGCACTGGAGTGAGGGATCCAGCCTTGTGGGCCTGGGAATCATGGTAACTGCACTTGCATTGTCAGGCAAGGTTTGCAGCCTGAGAGTTGTGTTGTGTGCTATGGCTAGTCACCTGCAGGGCACCTGTCCTGGACCTTGGCAACATGCTAGAGTCCAAAAGACTTGTAGTCACTCCCCACCCCCACCCCCCCCAACTCTTGGTTCTTCAATACACTTCTCCCCTTGATGGACATTTTCTTCCAGTTCCCTCAAAATGCCAGTACTGTCTTCCTTTCTTTCTTTTTTCAATTATTATTTTTATTTATTTGGTTGCACCAGGTCTTAGTTGTGGCACACAGGATCCTTTGTTGCAGCTTTTAGTTCTGGAGTTTTTAGTTGTGGTATGCAAACTCTTAGCTGTGGCATGGGGGATCTAGTTCCCTGACCAGGGATTGAACCTGGGGCCCCTGCATTGGAAATGCAGAGTGTTAACCACTGGACCACCAGAGAAGTCCCTCCTGCCTTCCCTTTGCCACCGTCAAAACATTCTGAGGACCAGGTTGGGAACCCTTTCATATTAAGGGCTGTTTGACAAAATGGGTTCTACTGCCGTGCATTTATTTGCATTTTAGTGAAGATCAAAACCTAAAGCTGAGGGACAGAAGTGATCTTGAAGATAATTCCAGCCTTCAGGAAGAGGGCCTGGGGGAGTCCTTTGAGATGTCAGAGGTGGTGGGGGTAGAACAGGTAGTTGGCTGGGCTGGCTGTGGTGTAGAGGATGCCCTTCCTCCCCTTGAATTGTCTGCCTCCAGAGTACATGAAGTTGGGGAAATCCTTCCCAAGAGAAGGAGCAATCACTGCCTGGTGATGGTGAGAAGACTGGCAGGTCCAGGCCATGGCCTGCCCTGCTTTTCCACACCAGGAGAGGTTTCAGTCCAGTCCTGGGGGGATCTCTGAAGCCTGGGGTCTTCCCTGCTGAGTCACCAGCCCTGGCTCAGTGCACATCAGTGATACAAAGATGCTGCTTTTCTCCTGAGTAAGCTGGATTGGTTCATGAGCCCAGACATGCTCTCTGCTTTGAGCAGTGAAGTTGGCCCCATAGAGGAGAAGTGGCCTGATCTTGTTCTTGGTGTCTGCTGGAGATGGGCATTTCCTAACTGCCTTTTTAACAACTGCAGATAGTGGTGGTAACAAACGATCCATCATCCCATTTCCCTCTTCCTGCCTTTATTGAGATCGGGGAAACAACAGTAAGCAAGACACAGTCTCCACCTTCAAGAAGCTCATCTTAAGTCTTGAGGGTACTTTATTTCCTTCTGTTAAAGATACCTAATTTCATCCAGAGACTTACAGTTCACCCTGCATACATGGTGGGGGTTGGGGAAGAGTTGAACTTCTGCTCTGTGCCAGGCATTTGAAAACTTTCAGCCACCGTGTAAGGTCATTTTTATCATCTTCCTTTTATCTTAAATAAAAATAAAAACAGAGGTAAAACCTGCTTATGGTCTCACAGGTCCTAAGTTGCAGTCAGTGCTACAACTGGGTACTGTGTGTTCCAAGCCTGTGTTCCCTCACACCCAGCTCTAGATAATGGTACACATATTGCTTTGGGGTCTGCTGTTTTTCACTTAACATGTCAAAAGCATTTTTTTCCTGTGTTTCTATAGTATTCATGATAATCTTTTTAAATGACTACATGATTTTTCTCCCTATGGTGATGTACTCTAATGTAAACCAGTTCCTGGAATATTGAATGTTTATTTCTAATTTCTTTGATGTTGGAAATTGAGTGGGGAGTCCTGAGATTGCCCCCCTCCACCCTTGGTTCCCCTAAAGGAGCAATAGGGCTGACATAGATGGAGCGTGGGGTGGGGGTCTCCCCACAGGCTTGTTTGGGAGCCTGTTGCCCTCCTGCTAGCGAAGCTGCATGGAAAGAGAACTTGGCTTCTTGTCCTGGATGCTCTGGCTTCTGGCTCAAGCCAGACTTCCTCGCTGGGCCTTTCAGAGATCCCTAACTTCACCCTTTTCCCCTGGAAGATCCAAGAACATCCTGCCAGATTGATTCCCTCTCTCACACCCACTTGTCCACCTTATTCCCTAGGTTCAGATCCATTCTCTTTACCAAGAATGCTCCCTGCTTCCTCCTTCCCTGAGTCTTCTCCACACAGCTCTCTCCATCCTTTAGCCCTCAGCTCAGTGGGCTGCCGTCTCTGGGGTCGCACAGAGTCGGACACGACTGACGCAATTTAGCAGCAGCAGCAGCAACATCTATAGCCTCTAGCTGGCCCCTCTGACAAAGATGATTTTACCTCAAATCAAACTTTCTGCAACCCCACCCTTTCCAACCTGACACCAAATTATATGCTGTCACATGAATTCCTGTCTCCTCAAAACTGGGTAAAGAAGGAGGCAAGCGGGTCTCATATTCTCACTTAATCCTCCTAAGAGCACTGTGAGGTGGGATTTGCTATCCCCACTTCACAGTGAGGATAGATTAAGACTATCCCAGGCAGGGTGAGAGAAAATGAATGCCCTGTAAGTGACACAATTCCCAGATAGCAAGAGACCATTTCTTTAACTTCATCTTCCTCCCCCCTTAGTGATCAGCATGCAGTGCAAGACACGTAGTGGGTGCTCATTAAATGCCTGGTGAGTTGAATTGTTGGACAGTTTCTTTTGTGGGGATGAAAATTCGTACCGTGCACTGCTGAATCAGGAGGGAAAAATTGAGTCAGCTGTGCATGTGGCGTGTGCTTTTAATTTCAAACAGGGATCTCTGCAGTTTGGCAAGGGTCAGGCATTGACAAGAGATGCAGAGGAGGGAAAAGACATCTTGAAGCTGCCTTCTGCCCTGAGTGAGAGCAAAGCCCCACATCTGTTCCTTGTCTGGGCCCCAGTTCCCCTCTCTAGCTGAGGTCCTAGTGGTAGGCAGGGGGAGTGGGTGTGGCTAGACCTGAGAGTTGAATGATTTGAGCTGGGGCATTGAGGGCTCCGGGGATATGATCTGCCATGTTGGTTGGGTGTCAGGTTGGGTGTACCCAGCATGGGGTTTGGTCTGTATGATAATTTTAGGGTTTGTACCTTCTGTTCCCCATGGTGGACCAAAGGGGAGCTTTTTGACCATCACACATTTTGGGAAGGTTTGGAAGTGCTACGGGTCTTTCCTCTTGCCATGACTTCGTTCTTCAATGTAAAACCACATGAAAGGACCCAATGAGGGGTGTATACCAAGGGGGGGGGCTATACAAATGGTAGACACAAAGATGGAGGTGAACTGGGGTGAATATCAAGATGAGGGGAACCAGGATTGTATACCGAAGGGGGGCCAATGTGAAGCTTTTTTGCTGGCACTAGGATAACATGCTGTGATGGAATTACAGAGGATGGCTGCAGAGGCTGTCAGTGCTGTGCCATGGGAGGAGGCAGTGCTAGAGAGCTGAAGGAGTCATAGCGAGGGGCGTTGTACAAAGAGATGACAGTCAGTGTTTGGAAGTGCCAAGTATCCAAGGTTAAATGCTTTCCTGGTTTCAGGATTTCTCAGAGCCTTCCACGCCAGTCTTGCATTGGAATCTCTAGGCTGTGGATGAGCAGGCTGCCCTTGAAGGTGAAGTTACAGACAGGTTGGGTTCAAATCTCAGCCATGCTTTGGCTTCTGTGACATTGAGTAAACTGTTCATCATTCAGTGGCTCTGATTCTTCATTTGTGGAAGGCTGGTTATAGGATTAAATGGGATGATGTGTGTAAGTTGTTTAGCATAGTGTCTCACTTATGGTAATTGCTTGGTAAGTCTTAGCAACTGGTGTTGTAATTGTGTCATCATGGTCATCATCTCACCAATGACCAAGGAGAACTTTTCCCTAGAGCAGTGGTTCCCAACCTGCCTTCCTGGACCATCAGCATCATCTGGGAGTTCATTAGAAGGGCAGATTCTTAGGCTGTACCCCATTGAGTTTCAGATTCAGTATGTCTGGGTGATGCTGATACTCCTGGTCTGGGGACCACATTGAAGAACATCCCTTAGCACTTGTGTCCCATGGGATAGACTTTAAGATGTACAATTACATTGCCTGCTGCTTCCACTGCACTGCCATCTCTCCTGGATGGTTAGATGATGAATTCTTTTTAAAAGCACGGATTTTTGTGATCAAAGCAGGAAAACCTGTTGGCAGGATGAAGCCTTATTTAGAGGGAGTAAGGCAGTGACTGTTTTTGCTTTTAAAGCTAGTCTTACTTGGTTGTGAAACAGACTTACCATTGTAGCAGAGACCCTCTGTCAGGTGAGCATGGCAGCATGGCACGAGGGCAGTTTGCCTTAGACCTTTTTGGAGGGTATGCAGAGTGGGACGTATCCCAAGCCCCTCAGTGTGCTACCATTTCACTTTGTAAGGCATCTTATTTTCTTGGAGGCTGCTCCCTTCAATTGGATTGCAAGACTCCTCTATATGTGTGAGTATGTGTGACACAGTACTCAATTCATTTGATAAACATGGTCTTGAGAAATGGCCCTGAGTATCTGTACTGGTGTCCTTTCCTATAAGAAATTGTTCCCGATTGTCTGTCTTTGGCCATGTGTGACTCACTACAGGACAGATGTTGCTTCACTGTGCTGTCTGCCAACCAGACTTGTGCTCATTGAGTGTGGAAACTTATTCCTGTATCTCTAGCACAGCACGTGGCACACCGTTGTGTTCAAAACTCTCTCTTAAGAGACCATAAAAGTCCTCTGGGGATATCAGAGTAAAATCCCCATGTGTTTGATGGGGTCCTTGATGCCTAAAGCTCAGCTTCTCTCTACTTTGGAGCCAAATCAAATCTTGGAGACAGAATTTGGGTGAAGTAGAAAAGGATAGCTTTATTATTACTATGCTAGGCAAAGGGGGACCCAGTGGCCTTCTGCCTCAAAACTATGTGTCCCTACTTGGAGAGGATAGTGAGAAGTTTAAAGTAATAGTTCAAAGAGGGAGTGATCAGCTTGTGGACATTCTTCTGATGGATTGGTGGACAGCTAAGTAGGAGTCAGCATTATCAACCTTCAGGTTCCAACTGGTCCGGGGTCTACAGAGTCGTGGGCAGCATACCATTGTTCACAGTTAACTTCTCCCACCTGGAGTTGAGGTTTCCGTATCTGTGAAACAGCTCAAATATATTGTGTGTAGCCTTTGATGGGGAACCAGGATCTTGCCCCGAGGTTGCACTGTTATTTGTCTTGACTGTTTGTTTCTCCCTGGTCTCTCCTCAACTCCCTAGTTAGCAACTGCTTAAATCTGCTCTTTGGAACTCAGGGAGGGTCAAGAAGGCTGAATGAAGGCTGTTTCCTATAATCAATGAAATGGGGGACATGGAGGGCCTTTGTGCTCAGGAGCCCCAAAGCGCCCTGCTCCATATCATCCTTGGACAGAAAGAGACCTCATGGGAGGGTGAAGTGGGCAGTTCTGGTTGAGTGCCTAGGGGGTGTGGGCCTGAAGATCCAGGAGGCTGTGCCTGTTAGGCTTTTAAATTCTGATCCTAAATGCTGTATTTTTGTGTTTTCCGGGGAGTTGGTCCTCCTGCCAGCTTCAAGTGGTCTGGGAATGACTGTGTAGCAGTGGGTAAGTCTGACCACTTTCTGTGGGAGCCAAGCCCTAGGGGGAACAAGAGGACCCTGGAGCCTTGGTGAAGTGGCCTAATGAGAGAATAGGGGCCATTCTGGGGTAAGCTAGGTCTTCTCTGTCTTCCAGTTTCCCTAAACAGTATACATTCTGAGAACTTGGGACTGCTTCTGAGAGAGAATTGGATCACCAAGTCCTGGTCATTAGGCAAGTAAGGTAGTCTTTTTCCTAAAGAAACAGGCAAAGAGCTGATCATAGGAAGCCCATTGTTTCAGGTAATTCATGGTTTGGTATTTGGGCTCCTTTGAAGTAAAACAAATCCAAAATATAAACCTTTCTTCTCATAATAGAATCCGCTTGTGTTATTTAAATCCCAGGGTTTTACATTACAATAGTCACCCATCAGGCTTGGAGAGAAATGGAACTTTCTTTGACAATACGGTGTGTGGTGTTCTTGCTGGCTTAAAATTAAACCTAATCGGGAGGTGTCACTGAAGCCTGTGCTGAGTAAATGATGGAGCATGAAATAAAATGATTTATACAACTTTCTTTTCCAATAGGCAGTGCTTTTTAATGTTTTTCTCCTTCTGAAAGAAGGCGTGTGTGTTGAAAGTGATTTTTGATGATGTTTTTCTTAAGTGATCCAAGACCACAGCATTCTGAGAACTGCTCACCCCTACCCTGCTGCTTTCCCATGTGGTTGACTCTCACTTGAACTTTCTCAATTTGCAAGCATTAGAATGTTCTGACCACCTCAGAATTCTCAAATCTGGCCCATCACAATGGAAATAGGAGCCCAGCCTTTTGGGAATTACTGGGGATCTGAATTTAAAGTGGTGTGAGTCAAGGCTTGTTCCTGCTTATTGGGTTTATGTTTCAAGACCATTGTGTTAGGGTTAAGTTGACTGGTTGTGATGTCCTCGTAATAGGTTAATTAAAAAACAAAAACAAAAAAAACACTGCATGTGAACGTGGTCCCCAGATAGGAATAGATGTGTTTGCACATGTGTGGACCCAAGCTCAGTGAGGGAATGTGTTATCAGTGCAGGGTGAGGGTGAGGGGTAGAATGTGCTCTACCTTCCCACCTAAATATGTGCAAATTCAGCTCATCCAAAACGGATGGCATCCGCCTCCTTCCCACATTTGTTCTTGTCTCCTTTATCTCAGCTACTGGTGGGTCACTTTCCTCCCAGTATCCCAGGTTCAACTCTAAGTTCATGTTCCCAAACCTTTTAAGAATTGCTAAAGTATCTTAGTTGCTCTGCCTACCCGCATTTCTTCTCCCCTCCGGATCTTGTTGACAGAGCAGGAATGGTCTGGAGGCACTGTCTGATCAAAGTCTTTCACTGCTTGAAATCCAGGCCAGCTTCCCAGCCTACAAGGGATTTTTCTAGCTTAGTTGTTCTTTATCTAAGTTCTGGCCAGTGACCTGACAGCCTTGTGTTTCCCCAGTTCTTGGTCTTTGTGTTGTCCTCTTGTATTAGTCTGTTACGGCTCAGACTGAGTAGCTTATACAACTGATTTATTTTCTTACAGTTCTGGAGGCTAGAAGTCCAGAGGCAAGGTGTCGGCCAGGTTGATTTCTCCTGAGGCTCCTTGACTGCTTTCTCTTTGTGTCTTTACGTGGTCTTCAATCTGTGTGTGTCTGTGTCCTCTTCATTGGAGGACACCAATCGTATAGGATTAGGGTCTATCCTAAAGACTTCATTTTAATTTAAAGACCTTTAGTTAAAGGTCTTAAGACCCCATCTCCAAACACAGTCCCATTCTGAAGTATCGTACCAGGAGGTGGTTAGGATCTCAACACAGGGGTTTTGCGGACCACAACTCAGCCCACAGTACCACTGTCCCAGGAAAGCGCTTTCCTCCACCTATCAAACATCTACATTTTCAAGACTTATAATCTGAGTGTCTCATCTCCACAAAGTTCTCCTCTGCTGCCTCATGTGTCTCCAGGAGCCTCCCTCTTGACCCAAGTCCTTGCATGCAGTGGAGGGCATGATGGCTGGATTTCTGTATTCTCTTCTTGGGGACATGAGGCCTGTGTAACTCCTGGGGTCTTGCTGTCCCCACTGCGAGCGGTCCCTTCTGATGGAGCAGTGCCGGGCGTGTACTACATGTAGGTACGTGTATAATTCATAAGAGAGGACTCATGTCACCCAGGGCGTGCTGCTCATTTGCAAGAATTATGAGCTTTGACAGAACTCCCTGTCGTTCAGGCCTCCTTGTCACATTGGTTTTAATTACTATTCCTTTTCTAATTACTTATCTTATCTACAATGGCCCCTTTCAGCTGCTGCAGAGGAGCCGCCCCTGTCCTCTCATGCAGAGGGAAGCTGGGTTACTGCCATCACTCTGCCGAGGCCTTGTTTTCCTTTTCTCCTGTTTGTCTCCCTTTCCCCTTTCTCTGGTTTCTGAACCATGTCCCCTTTAAGAAACCAACTGATTTCTTTAAAAAAAAAAAAACACCCTCAAATTATTTATTTGGCTATGCTGAGTCTTAGTTGTGGCATGCAGGATCGTCAGTCTTCGTTGAGGCATGTAGGATCTAGTTCCCTAACCAGGGGTTGAACCTGGGCCCCCTGCATTGGGAGTGCAGAGTCTCAGCTACTGGGCCACCAGGGAGGTCCCACCCCTTTGATTTTTAGGGCATTGTTCTGAAGGGCCAGAGGACGGCAGAGTTGGTCCTTCAGCCTCAGCATGCTGTACCTCCCTCAGAGCTGCCTGCCTTCACCTTGGGGAAGGCAGTCTCTGCCATGACAGCCTGCCCTGAGTCAGGTGGTGAAAAATAGCAAAGGGAACATCATATTTAAAGAATCTGAATGTGCTGAGTGGATGCTTTGGAAACTGAACCTCAGGCAAAAAGGTCCTTGGTTCAGGCTTGTGACTGATGTGGCGTTGTGTGCTGTTAACAACCAGGAGATTGAAGACCCAACCAGGCTGTATTTTTGCCTGTCACCAGAGGATCTCCAACCCTTTAACTATTTTAGTTTTAATATCTGATTTTACTTGGGTTCCCCATTAGAGTTGCTTTTCTTTGTCCCTTATTGCATTGCTGTTGTTTAGTCACAAAGTAGTGTCCGACTCTTTTGCAACACCGTGGACTGTAGCCTGCCAGGATTTCCCAGGCAAGCATACCGGAGTGGGTTGCCATTTTCTCCTCCAGGGCATCTTCTCGACACAGGGATCAAACCTGTGTCTCCTGAAGTAGCAGGCAGATTCTTTACCCTTATCACATTACTCTATTTAACTGACTGAATTAAGGAAGGTTTCTGTTTCAACTGCAATACTTAGCATTTTACATTCAAATGGCTGTAATACCTTTGGAGGGACCTGACTGATTTTGATGAAATCCTATCCATTATGAAAGGTGTTAACGTACACGTCAGGTTTTATTTAAATGTAGTCTGTGCCCTTGAAACAAAATGACAGAAGTGTCCAAAAGACCACTTTTTTTTTTTTTTTCAGTAATGTATATGAGTTTCAGTGGAAATTGGTGCATTTTTATAAGGTATGGAGATCCTGTCCTGCCGGCATGGATTTCTGTGTAAAAGGAAGCTGTTGCTGTGTACCCAGTGTTGGGTGAAATAGATATGGGGCTGCCTGGCTTCAGTGACTGACTTCAGCCCTCCTTCTGATCACTGCAGTCCTCCACTGTTGACCTCACTACCCCTGCCTCCTCCTATGCATGTCTCCTGTGTCCCCCTGAAGCTTGCACGTATTTTCATATCCAGGCTTTCACCTTCAGCTTCTTTTCTGGCTTCTTTTTCATCTCTCTTTGGTTCCATGCCTTCAGGGACCTTCTTCCAGGCATTTCTGGTTTACTCGAGTTCTGAGGGCTGCTTCCTGTAACAGATTGAGCTCTTACTGAGTCCTCACTTGCTTGGAACTTATATTTCAGTTGGGGCAGTGGATGGAGGGTGTGGCCAAGTGAAGAGTTAAGTGATGCCACCGTGGGGAATGCTTAGGTCCCTCTGAGGACATCTAATAGCATACAACCTTGGGAGGAGGGGAGGGTACCAGGAAAGGCACGCTGAAGGAGGTGTTATCTAGGTGAACTTGAAGAATCCACTCATTCATTCATTTGCTTTATGGAACCCTTGATGGGGGTAAGCGCTGTGCTGATGATTGGCAAACAGCAGTGAACAAAGCAGGCAGAGGCCTTACCCTCATGAAGCTTATGTTTTAGTTAGTAGAGAAGCCAAGTAGGGCGCTATTGGGAGGTGAAGGGTATTTTAGGCAGAAGGAACAGCATGGACCATGTCCAAATCCCAGGATAAATGAGTGTATTCAAGGCACACAAGGAAGGCAGGGGCCAGATCACAAAGGGGTCTGTGAACTCTGGAGTTTGAGCTTTATTCTGAGGATGAGGGGTTGCCACTGAATGGTTTTAGGTAGGAGAGTTGCAAGGTCATGTTTGTATTTTATTTAACTTTAGTCTTTCTGATTATTATTTTTTTATTGGCTGCCTTAGGTCTTCATTGCTGTGTGCAGGCTTTTGTCTAGTTGCAGTGAGCAGGGGGCTACTGTCTGTTGTAGTGTGTGGGCTTCTCACTGAGGCAGCTTCTCCTGTTGCACAGCTTGGGCGCTGGGGCCCTGCTGGCTTGGTTGCTGTGACTTGTGGGCTCTAGAGAGTGGGCTCGGTAGTTGTGGTACATGGGCTTAGTTGCTTTGGAGTATCTGGGATCTTCCTGGTCCAGGGATCAAACTGGTGTTCCCTGCATTGGTAGGTGGATTCCTGACTACTGTACCACCAGGGAAATCCCATGATTGTATTTTAGAAAGATCACTTTCATTGTCCTAGAGAGAGTAGGCTGGAGGTGCAGTTTAGGAGATGAATTAGAAGGCTGTAAGACTTGCCTTGGGGCAGTGATGGTTTGAAAGACAAATAGATGGATCTGAGAGAGATTTTGGGAGACAGTTTTTGACAGTATTTGAGTGGATGTGGAGGGTTGAGGCCTGGGAGACACATAACTCACTATGGGGTTTATTGGTAGAATAATTGTGTAGATGGTGGCGGCAGTCTTGGAGATGGGGAAGTTGGAGGGGAACAGGGTTTTCATGGTGGAGGAGATGAAGGGATGAAGAAATTGGGACACATGGAGCTTGAGGTGCCTATGGAGACATCCAGGTCCGAGTGTCCAGGAGGAAGCTGAATACACAGATCTAGAGTTGAGAGCACAGTCTGGGTTGGAGGCTCATAGAACAATTGAAATAGGAGGGAGTGGTCAGCAGGGTCAAATGCTGCAGAGGAAAAGTTGAATGAGGCTTTGAAATAGTCATTGGGCTTAGCCATAGAGAGGTAGTTAGTGTCCTTGGCAGGGATGATTTGAGAGAATAGTAGGCTTTTCTGTCCACGTGATGTCATTTGAGCACTTTCCATTCTCCGTGTCTCCATCAGCACCATTCTAGTTCAAGGCATGTTTGTATCTTACCTAGGCTTTTGCTATAGCCTCCTGATTGTTCCACCAAACTAGTCTCTATGATGCAGAGAGAGAATGATCTTGTAAAGAGGAAAATCTGATTATGCCACTTCCTTGCTTAACATCTTTTAATGGTTTTATGCTGTAAGGATAAAGACAAATCCCTTGACAAGCAGCACAGGCCTCCTGCCTCCTTGGTACCTCATCCTGTGTCCTTCCCTCTCTTCTTGGGCAAAGCAGTTCCCTAAGTGCCTTGAGTTGTCATGTCTTCTTTGGCCATCAGGACTCTGCATATGCACATTCTCTTGACTTGGAAGTCTCACTTCCCCCTTCACCTACTTCGTTTCTACTTGCAGATTTTGGTAACGCCTGTACTTTCTTAGGGGAGTCTCCCCTGACCTCCCTCACAGGGTCAAATCTCTCTTTTGGGTGTTGTTGTAGCACCTGTCTTTCTTGGAATGTGGTGACAAATTGCATTATGTTCCCAGTTCTTGCCCTCCCTATATCCATGCTCTCTGGTATGTGGTTTTGCAATCCCCCCCCCCACCCCCGAGTATGTTCCTCTGATGCATTGAATGTGGTTGTGGCCGTGTGTTACATAGGTGGAATGAGAGTGTGCCTTAGAAGGCATTGCACATTCTGTCTGCATCTCTTGAGCTTTCACCATTGCCCATCCTGAGACTGAGCTTCACAATGTGGAGTGGACCTGAGCCTGTTCTATAGTCTGCAACCTGGAGTCCAGCCTAGCCTAGCTAACTTACACTAGATTTGCAGATAGATGAGAATAAATGTGTTTTGGGGTAGTTTGTTAGGCAGACTTATCTTAGTGATAGATGACTGATAAGATAACAAGCACAGTTGGAAATTATATATCTGTATATGCATATACATTGTTTATATCTGTTTTCCCAGCTAAAGACTAGGTTTCATAAGAGGGCAAATATTGAGTCTATTACTATGTACTGTATTTCCCAGCAATTATGCATGATGCCTGACACATGGTATGTACGCAACACATATTTGTTAAGTGATTAAAGTCTGTTCAACTCAAATATGTGGTTTATGTCTTTACCTTCCATGATGATTTTAAGAGTTTATTGGTTCTGGCTAAATTGGCCCACTGCCAAAGGTATCAGGATACATTTTTACATTCAGTTATAGTACTTTGCTAACTTGAAAGAAAATGACATCTTTTAGAAATGCATGTTTCCTGTAATTTAAAGAAAAAGATATAATGTTGGCTTAAGAGGTTATAGCTTGGGACTTTCTTGGTGGCTCAGAGGTAAAGAATCTGCCTGCCAGGGCAGGAGACATAGGTTCGATCCCTGATCTAGGAAGATCCCATATGCCTTGGAACAACTAAGCCTCTGCACCACAACTACTGAGCCTGTACCTTGGAGCCCAGGAGCTGCAACTACTGAAGCCTGCACACCCTAGAGCCTGTGCTCTGTGACAAGTGAAGCCACTTCAGTGAGAAGCCTGCACACTGCAAGTAGAAAGTAGCTCCCACTTGCTGCAACTAGAGAATGCTCATGCAGCAATGAAGACCCAGGACAGCCAAAAATAAATTAAAGAAAAAGGTTATGGTGTGAATTGTGAGGGAAAATACATCATCTGCAGTCGCAAGGCAAAAGTGAGTATGTTAATCACATATTAAAATTTAATTTTTATCTAGGTTGCTGTGTATAGCCCTCATCATTCTAGTACGATCACTCAGTCATGTCTGACTCTTTGCGACCCCATGGACTGCAGCACTCCAGGCTTCCCTGTCCATCACCAACTTCCGGAGATTGCTTAGACTCATGTCTATTGAGCCGGTAATGCCACCCAACCATCTCATCCTCTGTCGTCCCCTTCTTCTCCTGCCTTAAATCTTTCCCAGCATCAGGGTCTTTTCCAATGAGTCAGTTCTTTGCATCAGGTGGCCAAAGCATTGGAGTTTCAGCTTCAGCATCAGTCCTTCCAACAAATATTCAGGACTAATTTCCTTTAGGATTGACTGGTTTGAACTCCTTGCAATCCACGGGACACTCAAGAGTCCTCTCCAACAACACAGTTCAAAAGCATCAGTTCTTGGGTGCTCAGCCTTCTTTATGGTCCAACTCTCACATCTGTACATGACTACGGGAAAAACCATAGCTTTGACTAGACAGACCTTTGTCAGCAAAGTAATGTCTCTGCTTTTTAATATGCTGTCTAGGTTGGTCATAGCTTTTCTTCCAAGGAGCAAGCATCTTTTAATTTCATGGCTGCAGTCACCCTCTGTAGTGATTCTGGAACCCGAAAAGATAAAGTCTCTCACTGTTTCCATTGTTTCCCCATCTATTTGCCATGAAGTGATGGGACTAGATGCAATGATCTTAGTTTTCTGAATCTTGAGTTTTAAGCCAGCTTTTTCACTCTCCTCTTTCACTCTCATCAAGAGGCTCTTTAGTTCCTCTTTGCTTTCTGCCATAATGGTGGTATCATCTGTGAATCTGAGGTTATTGATATTTCTCCCAGCAATCTTCATTTCAGCTTGTGCTTTATCCAGCCCAGCATTTCGCATGATGTATTCTGCATATAAGTTAAAAAAGCAGGGTGACAATATACAGCCTTGACATACTCCTTTCCCAATTTGGAACCAGTCTGTTGTTCCATGTCCAGTTCTAACTGTTGCTTCTTTACATGCATACAGATTTTTCAGCAGGCAGGTAAGGTGGTCTGGTATTCCCTTCTCTTTAAGAATTTTCCAGTTTGTTTTTATCTACACAGTCAAAGGCTTTGGTCTAGTCAATAAAGCAGAAGTAAATGTTTTTCTGGAACTCTCTTGCTTTTTCTATGACCCAGAGGATGTTGGCAATTTGATCTCTGGTTCCTCTGCCTTTTCTAAATCCAGCTTGAACATCTGGAAGTTCTTGGTTCACATACTATTGAAGTCTGGCTTGGAAAATTTTGAGCATTACTTTGCTAGCATGTGAGATGAGTGCAATTGTGCGGTAGTTTGAACATTCTTTGGTATTGCCTTTCTTTGGGATTGGAATGAAAACTGAACTTTTCCAGTCCTGTGGCCACTGCTGAGCTTTTCAAATTTGCTGGCATATTGAGTGTAGCACTTTCACAGCATCATCTTTTAGGATTTGGAATAGCTCAACTGGAATTCCATCACCTCCACTAACTTTGTTCATACTGATGCTTCCTAAGGCCCACTTGACTTCACATTCTAGTAGGTCACTTTCATAGGTAAATTCTACATTAGAAACAGATTAGGTCTTTAAGATTTGTTGTTGATTTAAGAGCTTATTTTGGCTAAGATGAGATAAAACACCCATGGAATTTAGTATCTGAGGAAGAAGGCATCTTGTAATAGGGAGTGAATACAGGGCTTGGATTCAGAGAGCTGTAATTTACTAGCAGTAATCATGAAAAATGGTTAATGTTTCTGAGTTTTTTTCTCTATATTTTAATTTCATTTAAGTATAGTTGATTAACAGTATGAAAAGGCAAAAAGATATGGCACTGAAAGATGAACTCCCCAGGTCAGAAGGTACCCAGTATGCTACTGGAGAAAAGCAGAGAAATAGCTCCAGAAGGAACGTAGAGGCTGAGCCAACGTGAAAACAGTGCCCAGATGTGGATGTGTCTGGTGGTGAAAGTAAACTCTGATGATATAAAGAACAGTATTGCATAAGAACCTAAAACATTAGGTACATGAAACAAGGTAAATCGGAAATTGTTAAACAGGAGATGTCAAGAGTGGACATTGACATTTTAGGAATTCATGAGCTAAAATGGACTGGAATGGGTGAATTTAATTCAGATGACCGTTATGTCTACTACTGTGGGCAAGAATCTGTTAGAAGAAATAGAGTAGCCCTCATAGTCAACAAAAGAGTCCAAAATGCAATAGCTGTGTGTAATCTCAAAAACAACAGAATGATCTCTGTTCTTTTCCAAGGCAAACCATTGATTATCACAGTAATCCAAGTCTGTGCCTCAGCTACCAGTGCCGAGGAAGCTGAAGTTGAACTGTTCTACGAAGACCTACAAGACCTTCTAGAACTAACACCAAAAAAAAGATGTCCTTTTAATCATAGGGGACAGGAACACAAAAGGAGGAAGTCAAGAGATACCTGGAGTAACATGGCAAGTTTGGCCTTGGAGTACAAAATGAAGCAGGGCAAAGGCTAACAGTTTTGCCAAGAGAATGCATTGGTCATAGCAAACACCCTCTTCCAACAACACAAGAGATGACTCTACACATGGACGTTACTAGATGGTCAATACTGAAATCAGATTGAATATGTTCTTTATAGCCAAAGATGAAGAAACTCTATACAGTCAGCAAAAACAAGACTGAGAGCTGAATGTGGCTCAGATCACGAATTCCTTATTGAAAAATTCAGACTTAAATTGAAGAAAGTAGGGAAAACTAGTAGGCCATTAAAGTATGACCTAAATCAAATCCCTTATGATTGATTATACAGTGGATGTGACAAATAGATTCAAGGGATTAGATCTGATAGACAGAGTGTCTGAAGAACTATGGATGGAGGTTTGTAACATCATACAGGAGACAGTGATCAAGACCATCCCCAAGAGAAAGAAATGCAAAAAGGCCAAATGGTTGAGGAGGCCTTACAAATAGCTGAGAAAAGAAGAGAAGTGAAAGGCAAAGGAGAAAAGGAATGATATACCCATCTGAATGCAGAGTTCCAAAGAATAGCAAGGAGAGATAAGAAAGTCTTCCTCAGTGATCGATCCAAAGAAATAGAGGAAAATAATAGAATGGGAAAGGCTAGAGATCTCTTCAAGAAAATTAGAGATACCAAGGGAATATTTATGCAAAGATAGGCACAATAAAGGAAAGAAATGGTATGGACCTAACAGGAGCAGAAGATATTAAGAAGAGATGGCAAAAATACACAGAAGAACTATACAAAAAAGATCTTCATGACCTAGGTAACCATGATGATATGATCACTCACCTAGAACCAGACATCCTGGAGTGCAAAGTCAAGTGGGCCTTAGGAAGCATCACTATGAACAAAGCTAGTGGAGGTGATGGAATTTCAGTTGAGCTATTGTTAATCCTATGATGCTGTGAAAGTGCCACACTCAATACGCCAGCAAATTTGAAAATCTCGGCAGTGGCCACAGGACTGGAAAAGTTCAGTTTTTATTCCAATCCCAAAGAAAGGCAATACCAAAGAATGTTCAAACTACCGCACAATTGCACTCATTTGACACTAGCATAGTAATGCTAAAATTTCTCCAGGTGAGGCTTCAACAGTACAGGAACCAAGAACTCCCAGATGTTCAAGCTGGTTTTAGAAAAGGCAGAGGAACAAGAGATCAAATTGCCAACATCCATCGGATCATACAAAAAGCAAAAGAGTTCCATCTACTTGTGTTTCATTGACTATGCTGAAGCCTTAGGCTGTGTAGATAAAAACAAACTGTGGAAAATTCTCAAAGAGAAGGGAATACCAGATCACCTTACCTGCCTCCTGAGAAACCTGTGTGCAGGTCAAGAAGCATCAGTTAGAACCGGACATGGAACAACAGACTGGTTCCAAATTGGGAAAGGAGTATGTCAAGGCTGTATATTGTCACCCTGCTTATTTAACTTATATGCAGAATACATCATGTGAAATGCTGGGCTGGATAAAGCACAAGCTGAAATGAAGATTGCTGGGAGAAATATCAATAACCTCAGATTCACAGATGACACCACCATTATGGCAGAAAGCAAAGAGGAACTAAAGAGCCTCTTGATGAGAGTGAAAGAGGAGAGTGAAAAAGCTGGCTTAAAACTCAAGATTCAGAAAACTAAGATCATTGCATCTAGTCCCATCACTTCATGGCAAATAGATGGGGAAACAATGGAAACCATGACAGAGTTTATTTTTTTGGACTCCAAAATCACTGCAGAGAGTAAATGCAGCTGTGAAATTAAAAGACGCTTGCTCCTTTGAAGAAAAACTAGACCAACCCAGACAACATATTAAAAAGCAGAGACATCACTTTGCCAACAAAGGTCTGTCTAGTCAAAGCTATGATTTTTCCAGTAGTCATGTATGGATGTGAGAGTTGGACCATAAAGAAGGCTGAGTGCCCAAGAATTGATGCTTTTGAACTACAGTGTTGGATAAGACTCTTGAGAGTCCCTTGGATTGCAAGGAGATCCACTAGTTCATCCTAAAGGAAATCAGTCCTGAATATTCATTGAAAGAACTGATGCTGAAGCTGAAACTCCAATACTTTGGCCACTTGATGTGAAGATCTTACTCATTTGAAAACAGCCTGATGCTGGGAAAGACTGAAGGCGGGAGGAGAAGGGGCTGAGAGAGGATGAGACGGTTGGATGGCATCACTGACTCAATGGACATGAGTTTGGTTAAACTCTGGGAGTTGGTGATGGACAGGGAGGCCTGGTGTGCTTCAGTCCACGGAGTCGCAAAGAGTTGGACATGACTGAGCGACTGAACTGAATTGTTAAGAGAAGCTTTTAATATTTCTGTACAATCTAATATAATACTCAGTGTTTACCTTCTATTTGCTAATATTTTGTTTAGAATTTTTGTACTGATTTTCATGAGAAGAATTGTCTGGAGTTTTATTGTGCCATGTTTGTCAGGATAGTTTTCAGTGTTATTTGTGTCTCCCTAAAATATATATGGTGGTAGTGGTGGTTTAGTTGCTCAGTCGTATTCAACTCTTTGCGACCCTATGGACTGTAGCCTGCCAGGCTCCTCTGTCCGTGGAGTTCTCCAGGCAAGAATACTGGAGTGCGTTGCCATTTCCTTCTCCATAAAATGTATATATTGAACCTTACATGCCAATATGACTATATTTAGCACGAGGCCTTTAGGGAAACCATAACTGTAGGACCTTAATCCTTTAGGACTTGTGTCCTTAAGAGGAAGAGATATCAGGCCGGGATAGGTACAGAGAAAAAGCCACTTGAGGACACAGGGAGAAGGCAACTGTCTATACGCCAGAAAGAGAACTCTTAGCAGAGACCAGCCCCATGGCACGTTGGTCATGGACTTCTGGCCTCTAGAACTGTGAGAAAATACACTCATTTCGTTAGATCCCCACCTGTGGTATTTTGTTATGGAAGACTAGTAAAGTGTTACACATACTGTAAAAATTGTTCAGAATGTTTCTGTCTGTTCTGGAAGAAACCATTGGAATGACATTGTAGTTACCTGTTCCTTGAAGGAATTGGTAAGTGATATCTGTGAAACATTTGCAGCCTGATATTTATTAGTTTTATCTCTGATAACTATAAATATCTTCCATGGTATTTGGTCTGTTTAGGTTTTATTTTTCTGTACTAACTTTTTGGTGATTTATATTCCTAGATAATATCTAGTTTAACCAGGATGTCAAATGTATTAGAGAAAAGCTCTATAAAGTTATTGCTATGTCTTTCAATTTTTTCTGTGTCTATGGTTATAGATACATTCACATTTTAACTATATATATTGTCTCTTTTCTTCCCCTTGATTATTGGTTTTGTAGTTTATTATTGAATAACTCTTGGATTTATTAGTGCTACCATTTTTTTCTTATTATTGGTTTCGTATATACAAATTCTTTTGTTTTCCTTAAGTTATTATTTTGTTTTTGAGCTGCACATTTTGAATATTTGATCTTCTTTAGAATTGTGTGTATTTAAAGCTAGAGATCTTTCTCTGAGCACTGCTTTAATTATCCTGTAAATTGAACTGCCTAACAGTTTTACATTTTTATTTTCTAGGTATTTGTGAATTTTAATTTTTCTCTTATAAAAGTTGATGGAGAAGGAGTTTTTAAAATTTATTTTTTTAATTGGAGGAAAATTGCTTTACAATGTTGTGTTGGTTTCTGCCATCCAGAGAAGGTTTTAAAATTTAAAATTTCTGGAGTGCGGTCAGAGAAGATAGTTGGTCTTGAAGACCTAGAATATGGTCATTTTGTAAGCTGGCACTTCTAAAAGGTGTATCTCAGTTTTCAAGCTGTAGAATTAGAAATCTATGAATTTTGATTTCCTTATGATTGTTAACAGGTTACTTGTATTCCTTATTTTTGACTCACTTGATTTATGACCTGAAACTTAGAGTCACTCTTATTCATTATTATACTATGAACTTCAAGAGAATATATAGAAGATGTAGATTTTACCTTGACTTTACTAAGACAATTTGATTGCACTCTAAAAATACTGGTAGTAGTAAGAGTTGAAAGACTGAAGAGAGCTTGAATAATGAAGGAAAGCTTTATGCAGGAGGTGGATCTTGAAGGGTGAGTAGAAGTGAGGGGGTAGTCTGTTATGGGACCTTCTGGGCTGAGGAAAGCATGAGCAGAGCTGGGCTTAGGGTGAGCCTGGCATCTGAGGGAGAAGGTATATACCCCCTTGCCCAGGTTTTGCTCTCTGTGACATGCCCTAGCAGTTGAGTCAGGAGCGAGAGTCACAGGGGACCAGCCATCTCTGTTCAATTGACTTATGCATAAGCATATTTGTTGAGGCCATCTCAACCATGTGATAAGTCTACCTTGGAACAACAGAGACAGCCCATGATAATTTGCTTTTCAGGCTGCCCTACGGGTGTGCTTTCAGTTTTGCAGCTTCACCAGAGAACTGAAATTGGTACATACTACCATTGGATAGCATTAGCTCAGTATTGGAACATTAATCAGGGAGAGATAGGTGTTTCAACCGAAGAATTACAGTGTCTGATATGTACTTGCTATATGGAGTTGTTTTGTCGGATGACCCCAGTAAATTACCTGCTATTTAACAGTGAGAATAAATCAAGTGATATGTGGTCTGTACGAAGTGAAGGTATTTAAATAATTAAGCAGTTCTTTCTAGAGCCTCCTTATATGATATTTTCTGGACTCCAAATCAGTTGTTCTCATCCAGCCTCTGTATAATATATAGTTATTTCAAATCAGCTTTACTTACTGGGCTTTTTCTAGTAATGGAGCTTTGTCAGCAAAAACTGTGCATACCAGCAAATGGTGAATGATGGCCTTGTGTCAGAAAGGAGCTTGAGAGGTGCTTTCTGTTGTTAGATGGATGGGTCTGGAGCAGGAGCTTGAAGCTCTCCGAATGTGATAGTTTCAGAGAAAAGGTATGTCTGAAATAGGGGTGAGTACTCCATCATTTGGAAGCTGGTATTTCACATACCCAAGCCAAATATCACATGTGCTGTCGAAAGCATGGTTTCATCTTGGGTTATGCGAAGTTATTTAATATAATCTTGGTTGTGGTTTCTTTTTAAATAAATTAATTTATTTTTGGCTGTGTGGGTGTTCGTCACTGTGCAGGCTTTTCTTTAGTTTCAGAGAGCAGGGGACTACTCTTCATTGCAGTGCAAGGACTTCTCATTGTTGTGGCTTCTCTTGTGGAGCATGGGCTCCACGATGCATGGACTTCAGTAGCTGTAGCACATGGACTCAGTGGTTGTGGCTCCCAGGCTCTAGAGCTCAGGCTCAGTAGTTGTAGCACATGGGCTTAGTTGCTTTGTGGCACATGGGATCTTCCTAGATCAGTGATCAAACTCATGTCTCCTGCACTGGCAGGCTGATTCTTTACCACTGAGTCACCAGGGAAGCCCTTGGCTGTGATTTCTTCTCCCCGCCCTCACTTGCATCCTCTTACAGCTGGTCAGAGCAGAATGGCAGGAAGTACAGCAGTTATTGAAATTATAACAGGTAAGTTTGTGCAATTCTGACCACAACTCTCCATAAGCCAGTGCTTTTCCACATGAGGGCTTTGTTGGCAGAACATAATGTATGAGTTGGTTGAACTCAGGTGTCTGTTGATCTGATGCCACCCTGGACCTTGAGCCTTCCAAAGGGCTGTTTGAGGGAGAAACCTGTTTTGTGGCATTAAATGGGCTGCCTGAATTTGTGAGTCTGGGGATGCTGAGCTGTGTATGCTGTTGCCTCTATTTTATTGCTGAATTGTGTCTCTCAGTAGAAGTTCTTAGAGGCTATTCAACAAAGCTTACCCTGTCAGCTAAAAGGCTTTTAGGACTTCATAATCATGGCTTAGTATCTTTTCCTTTTTCTTAAAAAAAAAAAAAAAAAGAACTTTCCTTTCCCCACCTTTTTGAAATTGTTAGCCTTCATGTGAACTGAAAGGGACTTCAAAACATTGGAAGAAAATAGTCTGAAAGCTCAGAGTGTGCTTGGCTCCTGGTAGGTCTGAAGACTTGATAAAGAGGCATCTTTTGCACTGACAGGTGTTTGTGTGCCAGTGTGGAGGAAGCTTTTGATGACAAAGCCACTTAGTTTTCTGTAGTTTACTCTTCCCTTTGTGCAGAAGAGTTAAGGAAACTCTAATAAAGTAACTACATAATAGGGATAAGAAGTTAGCATTGGAGTCATCTTCTTCGTTTCTCTTCTCCCGCTTGTTGGTTTTTGAGACTTGCTTGCCAGGAATTAAGAAAGCGGCAGGGATGAGGTGGCCGCTGTCCTAGCACTGTCCCTATGGTTCTCACATGTGCTTCTATTTAAAGTTCCAGAGTCAGCAGCAGTGCCCTTCTTGAAGCCAAGGGGAAATTTAGGTGGGAGTCAGAACTGTGGGCTAGGGTGACTCTGGAAAGGAAGGACCTGGAGGACTTGCTGACCTGCCACCTGCCTTGTCTCCTGGAAGTGTAATGCTTGCGTAACACTGATTTATAGCCTGGAGCCTCCTTAACATACAGTTTACTTCCATCTCATAGGAACTGACTGAAACTGACAAACTGTGACCATGGTCACATACTGTCTTAGTCCTGACATGAGTCCTTCCATAAGTCCCTCTGAGATCTTGTGCACTTTCCCAGGAAGATGAATTACATGAGTTACAGCCAAAGGAACATGCAATGCTTGTGATATAACATGGCTCCTAGAGAGCGGAGCAGAACCTGCATCTTGAAAAGCCCCAACCATGGGGAAATGGGTTGGGACATCTTGATTTGCAACTGCCATCCCATGGTGGGCAAAACTTGCTGTGTTGATCCCCTTAAACTCTTAGGGGGAAAAAAACCCGGAGGGATTTTATTGGTAGAAGACTGGAATGAAATCTGAGTGCTGTGGTATATTGTTCTCAGTGAAAACCGAAGGACTGGTAGAGAAACTTAGTGTCCAGAAACATCCATGCATGGTTTAATATGAAGAGCAAAATTAGGTCAAGCCCAGGTCAAGCTGTTCATATGGATTTCAAGTTGTTTATTTGGGATCATCAGGACCTAAGATTTGGGAGAGGAAGCTGGGCTCTGTGTGCCCCCAAATTGGGAATGGCTGATGGGTAGGGTTGTACAAAGTCAAGAGTTGGGGGGGGTTGGTCTATGAGTTTGTTGGCAGTTAGCTTCACACTTCTCAGAGGAGGATCATAAGTCTCCCAGACTGTACTCCTTGGCTCTTCTCACCAAGCCTTGTTAACTACCAAAATGTGTCAACTTGATTGGGATTTGTCATTTGAGTCTAAAGTGGTCTAAGTGCTGAAACTGTCCTATTGAAAATTGTCATTGTGGGGAAAGCAAGAAGTTTTGGACTAAAGAGAAACCCTGCAAGCTTATCTGACAATATAACAATACTGCATAGAGGAATATAAGGGTAAGAGTAACTTGTATTAGCTTTCACTGTGTGTGTGGTACTGATGCTAAGTACTGACTATATGTTCTTATTTAACTCTTAGAACAACTCAGTGGGTTATTAGTAGAGGTAATAGTGGTAAGTAAAAATTATGGCAATTACTGTGTCTGCTTTATGTGGATTATCTTGAGTCTTGTAATAATTCTATGAGCAAGGTACTATTATCATTCTCATTTTTCAGATGAGTAAATAGAGGCTCAAAGAGGTTGTAGAAATTTGTCCAAGGAGGTAGAATATGAATCAGTCTTCTGATTCCAAAGATTGTGCATGTATCAACCATGTTTTGTTTTTTTTTTTTTTTTTTTTAATGTGTATCTATTTATTTATTTTTGGCTCCTCTGGGCCTTTGTTGCAGTACACCAGCTTTCTCTAGTTGAGCAGAGTGGGGGCTACTCTCTAATTGTGGTGTGTGGGCTTCTCATTGTGGTGGCTTCTCTTGTTGCAGGGTAGGCTCAGTAGTTGCAGCACAGCGGGCTCAGTAGCTGCCGCTCTTGGACTCCAGAGCACAGGCTCAGTAGTTGTGGCACACAGGCTCACTTGACCCGAGGCATGTGGAATCTTCCTCTGGCCAGAGATCCAACTGGTGTCCCTCCCCTTTCAAGGCAGATTCTTTTTGTTTGTTTTTTTTAAACTTTAAACTTTGTTGTTTGTGTTGAGGTGTAGCCAATTAACAATGTTGTGGTAGCTTCAGGTGAACAGTGAAAGAACTCAGCCATACATATACATGTATCCATTCTCCCTCAAACCCCATCCCAGCCAGTCTGGCATATAACATTGAGTAGAGTTCCATGTGCTAGGGACTTCCCTGATAGCTCAGTTTGCAAGGAATCTGCCTGCAGCACAGAGGACCCCAGTTTGATTCCTTGGTCGGGAAGACCTGCTGGTGAAGGGATAGGGTATCCACTCTAGTATTCTTGGGTTTCCCTTGTGGCTCAGCTGGTAAAGAATCCACCTGCACTGGACTGGTGATTCGTTTCACATATGATAATTTACATGCTTCCATGCCATTCTCCCATATCATCCCGCCCTCGCCCTCTCCCATAGAGTCCATAATACTGTTCTATTTAGCTGTGTCTCTTTTGATGTCTCGCATATACGAATCGCTAGTCCAGGTTCGATGCATGATACAGGGTACTCAGGGCTGGTGCACTGGGATGACCCGGAGGGATGGAATGGGGAGGGAGGTGGGAGGGGGGTTCTGCAAAGGGAAAACATGTACACCCATGGTGGATTCATGTCAATGTATGGCGAAACAAATACAATATTGTAAAGTTAAAAAATAGATAAATAAACTAATTAAAAAAAAAAAAAAAAAAAGAAGAATCCACCTGCAATGTGGGAGACCTGGGTTCAATTCCTGGGTTGGGAAGATCCCCTGGAGAAGGGAACATCTACCCACTCCAGTATTCTGGTCTGGAGAATTCCATGTGCTATACAGTAGATTGTTGTTGGTTATCCATTTTGAATATAGCAGTGTGTGCATGACCTTCCGAACTCCCTAACTAGCCCTTCCCCCCCGGGAACCAAAGTTTATTTTCTAAGTCTGTGAGCCTTCTTCTGTTTTGTAAGTTAAGTTCATTTGTATAATTTCTTTTTAGATTCCAAATATGAGATGTCATATGATGTTTCTCCTTCTCTGTCTGACTTACTTCACTCAGTATGACAATCTTTAGGTCCATCCATGTTGCTGCGAATGGCATTATTTCATTTTTAATGGCTAAGTAATATTCTATTGTATATATGTGCCACATCTTGTTTATCCTTTCCTCTGTTGATAACATTTAGGTTGTTTCCATGTCTTGGCTATTAAACAGTGCTGCAAATGAACATTGGGATGCATGTATCCTTTTGGCTTATGTTTTTCTCTGAATATGTGCCTATAAGTGGGATTGCAGAGTCATGTGGTAGTTCTATTTTTAGTTTTTTAAGGAACTTCTATACAGTTCTCCATAAGGACTGTACCAATTTACATCCCCACCAACAGTGTAGAAGGGTTCCCCTCTCTCCACACCCTCTCCAGCATTTGTTGTTTGTGGATTTTTTGATAATAGCTATTCTGACTGGTATCTCATTGATATCTCCTTGTAGTTTTGACTTGCACTTCTCTAATAACTAGCGATGTTGAATATCTTTTCATGTGCCTATTGGCCATCTGTGTGTCCTCTTTGGAGAAATGTCTATTCAAGTTTTCTGCCCATTTTCTGAGTGGGTTGTTAATTGATGCTGTTAAGCATCATAAACTGTTTGTAAATTTTGGAGACTTATCTCTTATCAGTCACATCATTTGCAAATATTTTTTTCTAATCTGTGGGTTGTCTTTTCCTTTTGTTTATTGTTTTCTTTCCTGTGCAAAAGCTTTTGAGCTTAAATAGGCCTGACTTGTTTATTTTTGTTTTTATTTCCATTATTCTGGGAGATGGATCAAAACAGATGTTGCTATGATTTATATCAGAGAGTGTTCTGCCTATGTTTTCCTCTAGGAATTTTATAATGTACAGTCTCATGTTTAGGCCTTTAATACATTTTGAGCATTTTTTTGTGTATGGAGTTAAAGAATGATCTAATTTCTTTTCTTTCTTTTCTTTTTTTTTTTTTTTTACATGTGGCTGACCAGTTTTTCCAGCACCATTTGTTGAAGAGACTGTCTTTCCAACGTTGTGTAGTCTTGCCTCCTTTGTCATAGATTAATTGACCATAGGTGCATGGGCTTATTTCTGGGCTGGGTTGTCTATCCTTTTCTATTGATCTATATTCTATTTTTGTGCCAGTCTATACTGTTTTGATGACTGTAGCTTTGTTGTATAGTCTGAAGTTAGGGAGCCTGATTCCTCCAGTTCTGTTTTTCTTTTTCAAGATTGCTTTGACTGTTCATGGTCTTTTGTGTCTCCATATAAATTTTGAGATTTTTTTTTGTTCTAGTTCTGTGAAAAATGCCATTGGTAGTTTCGTAGGGATTACATTGAATCTGTAGATTTCCTTGGGTACTATAGTCATTTTGACAATATTGATTCTTCCGATCCACGAATGTGGTATATGTTTCCATCAGTTTATATCTTCTTAGATTTCTTTCATCAGCATCTGCAAGGCAGATTCTTAACCACTGGACCACCAGGGAAGCCCTTAACCATGCTCTTATTGCCATTTCTCATCCTAGATAATTAGCTAAACAGAAGCATTCTCTAAAGGGCACTTAATAATACTATATTGTGATGTAATACTGGATTGTGATGATGAAGTGAAGTATTTTGGCCAAGAAGGTGCATGCTTGTGTATGTGCATGTAGAACACACACATATACAGAGTTGACTTCTGATTTTCTACTTTGGGATAATCCTTTGACTATGAATTCCAGAATGACATCTTCTTTGTTAGCACATTTTCACTCTTGTCCAGCTGTTGAGGTCAAGGATTAGAAACTCACTTAAGTGTAATTCTAAGCAGAATCTTCTAGGAAGATTATAATAGCTGCAGTTATGGAATATTGAAACTGAAAAAGAGTATGGGAACATATTAAGTCAGCTCTTCTGTTTTAGAAAGAAGGAACCTTAGCCCCCCCAGAGAGGTAGTAATTGGTGCAGGGCCCCTGGTTGATGAATGCTAAAATTGGTACTTGATTTGGGATGTCTGGCATTTCCTGATGGCTCAGATGGTGAAGAATCTGTCTACAATGCAGGAGACCCAGGTTCAATCTCTGGGTCAGGAAGATCCCCTGGAGAAGGGAATGGCTACCCACTCCAGTATTCTTGCCTGGAGAATTCCATGGACTGAGGAGCCTGGCAAGCAACAGTCCATGGGATTGCTAAGACTCAAATACGACTGAGTGACTAATACTTCTTGGGATATCTGCCTCCTCACCCAGCACTCTCCCCTCAGTATCCCCCTACAACTCAATGGAATCAACTCTAAAGTCAAAAATAAACTTTTGATTATCTGTTTTGAAATATGGGTGTTGCTAATTCTCTGCTGGTGTGACTAATTTGTAGTGGACTGCTGTGGTATTTTTAGATTCTTATGGGTTTAGGTCACATTAGCTATGCAAGTGTCTACTCTGCAGCAGGAGCACATTAACACACTTGCCCCTAACACAGTGTATTTTTGTTGGTCGAATGGACCAAGATAGTTAAGGAATTAAATAACCTCCACTCCTGCATACTCCACATCACCAGGAGGGAAGGAGAATCAGCATTATTAATGAAAATGCATTTTTTCTGAAGTTTGAATTTATTTTTTAAAACAATATTCTTTCTTGACCTGGAAGAATTATTATTATTTGTGTCACAAGTGTTTTATTGTGTGGCTTTGCGTCTTTATTGCATTGACTGTGTTGCTTGATGTAGCTCCCACTGACTATTTTAAGATGTTTTGAGACTGTGCTTCGTATTATAAGGAAAGTATTTGTTACTTGGACTCTCAGAATTGAATTTTCCTGAATTAATTATGATTTCTACTCCATCCCCCTGAGCAGTACTATGGAGGAGAGGTAATCCTTTCTGATGTTGTATAGAAAATCAATTCTGGCCCACAGCACTGGCTACTTGCTTGAGTGGGGGAACTTGTCACCCACTATATGGTCTTTATTTCCCATTTTTCTTAGCCTTTTGTTATGTGTTCCTTTCTCCGGACTTGTTTAAGAAGCCGCCAGGGCCAGAGAGCAGTGCTTGAAGTGATGGACAAGGATATTCTCCCCATAAAGAAAATCACAAGGACCTCCAAGTTGGGTAATAAAAGGCCTTGACAGTGACTTTTCTTGTATAGTCTGCTTTGTTTATAGAGTCCTTTCCACTGAGAAACACAGATACTCTTCTTTGGCCCCCCTAGGGGGTAAGACAGGTTGAATGGCCCTTGAGTCATATGTAGGGATTCAGTCGTCACTGGTTTGGGAGTTGGCTATCTTCTCAGTTTTCTCCCTCTCTGTTCCTTAGAATACTTTGCTCCTTAATCTTAAGATGTAAAAGTCCATCATATAGAATCCCATGAACAAACTTAAGAGGCAGAAACAATAGATGGTAAATATTTGAGCTATATATGACCAGGGATAGATACCCTTAGTATATAAACAGCTATTACAAAAAGTAACTACTAACACCCTACTGCACATCCACTAAAATGGAGGCTATCAAGTTTTTTGAATGCTTTAGGAACATAGTCTCAAGGTACAGCTGAGCCAAATAGCAGGATAGGAAACTGAGTGCACAGATGTAAATGTTAATCTGTATGCACTCAAAGAAAGGGCTGAAACTGCCCCCTTTCTCTTACTTTCATCTGTCAGGAGAACCTCCAAGTTGTTTCTCCCTTGGCATGTGACCATGGTGCCTTGACTTTGCTATTCCAGCCAACTGACCCTTCTGCTGAAAGTTTAATAGGGGATAAATTCACATGTGAATTCATAATCCCCTTATCTGTGCTAAGAGCATTCAGTAATGAGCCTGCAACAAAGAGAGTCTTACATCTTGTGGTTTTGCTCCGACCCCACCTCTTGGCCTCCTTCCTAACCTCTCCACACCTCCTGGTTGGACGCTTCAGGCATCTGCTCCTTGCAGAGTCATCGCCTGCTTGCAGTATGTTCGATGACATTTTAAATAAATAGATGCACGTTTCCTGCCAGTCGTCACATTGAGGCCATTTAAGGAAGTATAGCACATGTGAGCAGGGAATGTCTTTGGGCTTATGAGAAGAGCAAACAAGAACTTGCGCTCCTCTAGTGTTTATTAATTTTGAGCCTTACTCTCTTTTATGTAGTGTGACTTTGACCATAAATCCACAAGCAAAGTCAGAGTCAAGCCATAGTTTGTTTTGAAGATTTATTGTTAAAATTTGCTCTCCCCCCACTAATGCTTTTATTACTTTCTCTTCTGTTCCCTGCCCATGGTGTGGGTTACAGTTAATGTTATCTACATATGTCTCTAAATACTGAAAATATTTTTGATACAATGTGCATTTAATCAACTTTTTGTTACTGTTATGCCTGTTTGTGTGGAGGAAAATTGTTTCTGTCTTAATGTTCTATTGAAGTGCCTTTGGAGTGATGATATCATAATCACTTTAATACATTTAAAAGCTTCAAGGCTTAGCATTTATTGAACAAAGCTCATTGAAGGAATATAACGGATGTCTCAAGGCTTTCCGCTGCTGTAAAAAGGACAGTGTTGTTCATGGCCTCGGTAAAAGAAAATCTGAATTTTTATTTTACTTTTCAGCGCGATGCAATTATGTTTCAAAAGCTCTTCAAGCACGACTAACAAAGGGGCTGTTTTTATGAATTGTTATAATTGGAGATCTCCAGGCTGACTGCTGTGAGTTTAATGTTAATAATGGACAGCAATTTAAAACTGTATCACCAACAGTGAACCTCTGAGATCCTAAGAGATGGCTTTCCCTTCTCACTTGGGATGTCCTTGCAGAATGAGTCCTCCAGAATTGGAAAGTGAGTGGAAAACTTGATTCTTTCTGAGAATCTCAGAAGTCCTGGTCCTTGAGGAGCTCTGTGAAGAGGCCCCGGGGTGTTACATGAGGACTGTGGGGTCCCATGGTTGGGGTGTATGTGTGTTAAGCACCTGAGGTCAGAATGGGTAGAAGGCAAGTGGTGAGCCAAAGGAGCCCCTGGGAATCTTCGTGGGTTGACAGGGCATCCTCTCAGAGTCCTTGGACTGGTGCAGCAGGCAGGGCTGGCAGGCTCTGAAGGATGCAGTGAGGAAGCTGAGACTTCTGAAGATGCGATGCAGGATATTCCACCATTCTCCTGGTTGAGATGGTTAAGTCATGTCCTTGAAATCCAGCCCCTGCTGGAACCTTGACTTCATCTACCCTGCTGCTGGGTAATGTCTTACTGATGGCCTTGGAATCAAATGTCGGACAAACATCCCCAAGGGTGCAGGCTGGTCACTGAAATTATTTCAAGAAATCTTCATCCCACTTAGTCATAACTGAGGAAGAACAGCATCTAGAAAGACCAGTCACCACTGTCTGTTTCTCTTTCCCCATCATCTCTTTCGGTAGCTTCTGGTCTTCAGGCACTCTGGCTGACTTGCTTGAAATTTACTTGTTTAAAGTGTGCATTTCTCCCTGTAAATTTTTCTTAAGGGAACATAGGAATCTTAGAGCTCACTGTGAGCTGGGACTTCTGAGGCCTAATTACTTATGAATTCACTTTTCTCTCTACCTTATCATATAAAGTTCAATGCCCTGAACAGGTAAATTTGTTTGAAAGGATGGATTTGATATAGTAGCATAAAAATAGTGGTTTACTTTTGGCCATTGCCAACTGGAGAGGTATGGGGGCTACTTCTTCTGGTAACTGACCCTTCCTAATTGGGGTGATAGGGGCTAGTTAGAGACCAGAACTGTGACTAAGATATCGCACTTTTGTTAGTAGTTATCAAAAACACCTTCTTAAAGAGATTATCTAGCCACCCATCTATTTCTCTATCAGTTGAAATTAGGTTCAGTTGCTTAGGATAGATTATCCCAATTACCAGTAGCTTAAACAAGCTTCATGTTTACTTCCCACAAGTTAATGAAGTCTAGAGGCTGATGACCTAGGGCCGATGTCGTGGCTTTCATGTTATCAATAGGGACCCAGGCTCCTTCCATCTTTCTACTCTGCTCTCTCTAGGAAGTAAAACCTCATGGTCTAAGATGGATGTGGTCCAGCCATCATATCCATATGTGATGCTGGTGGAGGGAGGAAAGGCAAAGGAGCACATTCCCTCCTCCCTTAAAAAAAATCTTTTAAAAAGATGCATGCAGTAACATGGATGTAAGCTTACACCTAGCTGCAAGGGAGGCAGAGAATTACAGACTTGGCCTGGGTGGTGGTGTCTCCTGCTGAAGTTGGAGGTTCAATTCCTGAAGGAGAAGGGGAGAGTGGATGTTGGGACAGGCCACCTGCAAACTCTGCCATACAGTGCATCAGTTCACTCGTCGGTCATGCCCCTCCTCTCTCACACGTGCAAATGCTTTACCATCTTCCAAGCTGTAGTTAAAATGCCTCTCCCCTGTTCCATGCATTCCCCAGACTGGCCTTTTATGACTTCTTTTCCCTTTCAAGGTTTCCCTTGATGTTTATTTTAACCTGCTTTTATCGATATTAGGACGTTGGGGCTGGAGGAAGTCTTTTCTTGAGTGCCAAGTCTTTATTTCTCCTCCTTATAACATCTTTATGCAGCTGAAACATCAAGGCCCGCCCTACAGAGGAAGAGATGACCAAAGAGCTGCCAGAGTGGTTCCTGGAAGCCCCTGAGCTGTCTTTCTGCCCTTCACCAGATCATGACTGTCACTCTTTCCTAGACCCTGCAGGCATCTGGGCCAAAGGGCAGCCCCCTCGTGGTCCAGAGCCCTGAGGCATGTGGGATGAAGTGCTCTCTACCCCATAGAAGTTCCTGGAATCTGGAAGTCAAGGCCAATGTCATACATTGACCTTCCCACAAACAGACGACTTTAAAGACTTCTCAGAAGATGAAGGCAGTGCCTCGGGGTAAGCCAGCTCTGCATAGCCTCAGCTGCTGCAAACCCGGGTCATGATGCTTATGGTGGTCCCCAAGCTCCAGGGAAGATGGCCTCCTTCCACCGAGCACAAAGGTGACACAGATGACATTGCTGTGTCCCTTCTAACACCCCAGCCCATCCATTCTCTGCTTTGGCAGCTTTGGAGTTTTTCAAACTAAGACTTGGATAATTCCATGTAATATGATGAAAGAGACATTCTACCTCTGAAGACAAAGAGTATTTAGGCACTACGTTTTGCGTTCTGAAGTGCTTGCATTTCAGGGTCACTTTAGGACCTTTAAAAATAAATGGTGTGGAATATTTGAAGTGAAGGAGATTTCACCAGACTCTGGAACTCAGACTGTGGTACTCTGGAGTCCTTGCTTAGAGAGATTTGGAAGAGAATAGACTTGGGGACCTTAGAGCCCTGGGTTCAAATCCTCTTGCTGGGTGACTTTCAGGGGATAATTTATTTGACATTTAGTTTATAGGAAAACTGTAATACAAGGTTAGTGGGTATAACTCAATGGAGAATATAATTAAATGAAAACACATAGAAAGTGCCCGTTATCTAGTAGGTCCTCAGTAGAAGTTCATTTATGATTTATGCAATTCACCATGCTAAGTGTGCTAAATATTTGATTTATTGTATGATAATCTTAAATTTCTGATCAGTAGAGTATGTCCTGATTTTAGTTGGATTTTACATTTAATAACCCTGATCTTATTGTCCATGAATGGAGATACCATTCAGGGGCACCGGCTCTCCAGTGACTGATTCTCAAGCAGCCTCCTTTTCTCTCTACATGATATGAGTATTCCAAGAAAAGGTACTTTCGTAAGTAAAAACACAGGTGTTCCAAAATGCAGATCGTTTCTAAATTGGATGCATTACCTGTCCTAGCATCTGTATGGAGGTGCAGCTGAAGAAGGCTTTCAGACTGTGCCTTGAGCCTGCCTGGGCCACAGGCGTCCATGAGAATCTGCAAAGAGCTGTGGAACCTCTTCACAGAAAGATGCACATATACGTGCATAGAATCTTTCATACAATTACAGTCGATGCATGGACCTCATTCTTCCCCCTACTCTGATGCCCAGGAATCTTAGATTAAGAAGCCTTGCATGAACTTTTTATTTCTCTTAAGGATATAGATAACTGACACTAAGAAAATGGAGACATGGGAAGAGAGGACATAGGCATGGGTGGGGGGGATGGTGAGGGGCCCACATCTAGAACGAGAAGCAAGTGGTTGAGACAGTGACAGAGTAATAAAAAACAGATTGCATGTCAGTATGGCATTCATGGCTCCAGGGTCTACAAGGAGTCAAGAATGGAAAGGGTCAAGTTTTTTTCTTTTTTTCCTGGCATTTTATTATGAAACATTCCAGTCATACAGAAAAGTGGGAAGAATCGTATAGTGATCGTGCGTATACCCACCACCTGGGTGGTATCCAGTTCTTCCATTAACGTGATACTGCACTTGCTTCATCTTCTCTCTGTCCGTCCCTCAACCCATCTTTCTTTTTGTGCATTTCAATGTAAGTTGCAGACATCAGTACTCTTTACCGTAAACATTTAGTACCCTATCACTTACTTGAGTTCAATATTGCTTGATTTTTTATTAACCTATTTATTTATTGGCTGCACTGCCTGATTTGTGGGATCTTTAGTTCCCTGACCAGGTATAAAACCCAGGCTGCTGGCAGTGAGAGTCCTAACCACTGGACTGTCAGAGATGTCCCATTTTTTTTTTTCTTTTGCAAAATGTAGACTCTATATTATACGGATTTTGATAAATGTGTACATCTGTGTAATCCAACCTCCTATAAAACTGTAAAACCTGACCTCAACCCAGAAAGTTTCTTCATCACCCTTCCCTGTTACTCGCTCTCTGTTCCCTGTTTCAGAGGCTGTCACTCTTCTGACTTTTTTCAACCATGGCTTGATTTGGACTGTTTGAGGACTTCTTACATTTGAAATCATACAGTATTAATATGTTTTCTTTGTGCTTCTTTCACTAGTACAATATGTTTGAGATTCGATATATTAGGAGATTTGATATGTTAGGAATTTATTTCTTTTTACTGTCGAGTAGTCTCTTATGGTGTGAATACGATAGCTGTCCATTCTCCTGTTGAATGCCATCTGAGCTGCTTTCAGGTTCAGCTGCTAAGCTGATGTAAATATTTGCATACAGACTGTGTGTACATATGTTTTCATTTTTCTTGAGTAAATACCTGGGAGTAGAATTCCTGGGTCCTCGGATAGGTGTATGTTTGGTTTTATAAGAAGTTGCCGGACCTTTCTCCAAAGTGGTGGTTCCATTTTCACTTCTACCAACAATATAGGAGAGTTCTGGTTGTTCAGCATCTTTGCCAGCATTTGGTGTTGTCAGTCTTTTGAATTACAGCCTTTCTGGTGGACATATAGTGGTGCCTCATTTTGGTTTTAATTTGCTTATAGCCTGGGGCTCCAAAATGGCCTTCTCCTGGGTTCTTAAATCCCCCTGGATTTCAGAGACATTATTTCTATTCCTAGGGAGTGTGTGGGGATAGCTAGTGAAAATCTTATGGGGCTGTAAAACTTCCTATAGGGTTGTTTCCCCTTTTAAATTCTGTATGGACCAAAATGCTTGAGAGCTCTGCATTTCTCTAGATAGCCATAGTCACTTCATGATGATGTGGCTGCAGAAAGGGTACTGGGAGCTGGTAAGGCAAGGAGTCCATCTTTCCAGGTGGGACGCACACACACAGACAAACATAGACACACACACAGACAGACACAGACACACACAGACACAGACACACACAGACACAGATACACACACACAGACAGACACATACACACAGACACACACACACACACAAACACAGACACACGCACACACAGACACACACACATACACACTCACAGCTCCTTGACGCTCAAGCAGCTTGGAGAGTCAGCAGCTGGAGCCTTGCATCTAGCCTCGTGTCACAACATTATCAGAGACTTGGGGAAACTGGATGGAGTTCAGAGAGGAGCAGCTAGTACGATTAAAGGGCTTGGAGGGATTAAGGGATTGATTTATGAGGAAAGATGAAAAGAACTTAATGTGTGCTGCTTGACTAAGTGGGTACATGATAATAGCCTGCAAACATCTGAAGGGTATAAACACCGGAGAGGGAGAGGAATTAGCACAGGGTGAGGAAACTGATCCAGGCATAATGGGGGAAATTAAAAGGGGGAGTGAGGATGGGTGAGTTGGCAGAGTATGAGCACGGGTCTGACCTGTGAATTCTCTTTTCAGAAGCCTGATGGGGGAGTGGTGAGTTGGTTTTGGGAAAATGAACCCTGGGAGGCATTCTGAGTTCTCCTTTTTCCGGTAGAGGGAAGATAGTTGCGTGCCTGCTGTGTGCTGTGTGAAGCAGGATCATTTGGGCAAGTGCTGACCGGGACACATAGGATGGGAACTGGGGGGCAAGAAGGGAGGGTGATGTTGAAAATGATGGGGTCAGTGAAAGCCAGACATTTCCTTAAGTGTCTCCTCTTCCTGGTGGTTTTTCTGCACTGAGTGGATCAATACTGACAGTTTTGTTGCACACCCAGTTTTCTTGAGATGTGAAGTTCTTACCCCACACATCTCTCATCTTCCCAGGTGTTTACCCTGCCCCCCATTCCTAAAATGCAGCTGCCCTTGACTGGCCCATGATGTTGATGATCTCTCATTGCCAGTGGGTCTTATGCGGGCATGGGTGTAAGATTGGGAGACAACTGTGGGCTGGTGAAGAGGATGCAAAATGAACCCAACTGCCTGGGTTATCCCCCAGCTCCATCCTTTCCAGCTGGGTAAGTTGGCCCACTTATTCTCTGGGCCTTGATTTTCTTCTCTGCAAGATGGAGATGACTGTAGCATCTTGCTTCACGAGATTGTCTTAAAGTTTACAAGGAGTAAGGTGTATGGAGTGCCTGGCAAAAAGTGAATGCTGGCTGCTGCTTTTATAATGAGGCTACAGTGGTGACTCTGATTATCTTGGTACATGGCCCAGGTCTGGAGCTGGCCTGAGCAGTGCTTTGTTTAACTTAGCAAGTAGTGTGCGTTTCTCCTGATAGTTTGGGGTAAGGGAGTATTTGCACCCCAGGAGAAGGAGGTGATGGTAACATTGTTTTCTTCCCTGTGATACCAGGGTTTCCAGAGGTGACCTTGGGCCAGAGCCAAGGTCTGGACACTAGAACTCAAGGCTTGGCAGGGAGAAGAAACCTGGTTGCACTTCATCCCCAGCCTCCCGCCTGGTTCAGTGAAAAGATAATTGAGCTGAGAAGGAGAGGACTTGGATTAACTTCTGTTTTTTAACCTCCAGTGTCCTTAATGGTTTTTTTTTTTAAAAAGGTGGAAGCGAAACTTTTCTTCCAAGAAGAACCCTTCAGTTAAGTGTTATGTGAAACCTCAATACATAGAAGAGCCTCAAACTGAGCTTGTTCTGAATGGGCTGGAGGACTGGAGACTGACTCCTTCTTAGGGTCCTGAAGTCACCCTCCAGTGACTCCCATGCTGCCATGGAACACTGTTCACACACACAGATGCACGCTCACTCCCAGGGCTTCCCACTGACACAGAAGCACATCCACTCACACACAGACACAGACATACACTGTTGAGCCCTTCAAGATGGTTACTGTTAGAGTTCTAGTGACAGCTAAAATAAACTGAGCTCTCTTTTGCTAAATGCTTTGCATCTTTAGCTAATTATATCCTCAGAATATGACCACTAGATGCAGGGTATTATTATCCATGTCCTGCTAATGGACAGACCAAGATTGGGAGGTCAGGTAAGGATCTCATAGCTGAGAGGTGACCCATGATCTCTGAGAGTTCATTCAGCTCTGAAATAGATTCAGTTTCTCCCACAGATTTTCAAGTGATGTAGTAGATGCTAAATACTTAGCCACGTGATTTGATCTGTGGGTTTTCACTGGTTCCTCAACTCCAGAATGAGACCACGCTACCTGTTGCCAGCTTTTTGGACAGATGGCCAGATCTGCTCTTTCTATCTTATCTCTGCTCTAAGACACAGATTTTCCCAATGCAGGTGGCCACTCTTTCATGACATCTTTGTAGAAATGTAATCTAGGCTTTGACCAAGCTGAAGTGTGCCTTTTGAGGTACTGTGGAGATTCAGGGTGCTGGGATGATGTTCCATTTCAAGTGTCTTTTTCTTCTGTACCAACAGGAGTCAGTGTGCAGTATACTCCTTCCTAAACATATGCTAGGACTTCCCGGGTGGCTCAGTGGTAAAGAATCTGCCTACCAATGCAGGAGACTTGGGTTTGATACCAGGGTTGGGAAGATCCCCTGGAGTAGAAAGTGGCAACCCACTCTAGTATTCTTGCCTGGGCAACCCCATGTATAGAGGAGCCTGGTGGGTTACAGTCCAGGGGGTTGCAAAGAGCTGGGCACGACTGAGCAAATTAGTATGCATGCATGCAAACATATGATAAGCATCCTGAATAAACTATATACAAACTTTCTTTTGAAACAAGCATTTTTAATTGACAGTCTCAGATAAAGGAGTGTCTGATTGGAATTCATATTTATCCCCTTGTAAAATGTAATCCCAGTTGCTCCCATATTTGCCTGGTGTGTGTATGTGTGTGTGTGTGTGTCTTACTAGTAAAGCTCTAATGGACATAATAAAAGGTACTACCAGTAAAAGTAGTGAGCTCCATGTATGTGTCCTGTCCATTGCAAGAGTGATCAGAAAGAACAGGAAAGTGAGAGGGGGCTGGGTCTATTTCTAGACATGGAAGTGGGGTCAACTTTTGAATATTTGCTGGTGGCTTTCCCATGTTGAGGATTTTCCATAGTGACATTTTAATTCCAGAGTCAATGATCCAATTGAGAATACAAACCAAATATTAACCTTAACTAGTTCAGTTCAGTTACTCAGTCGTGTCCAACTCTTTCCGACCCCATGAACTGCAGCACGCCAGTCCATCATCAACTCCCGGAGTCTACCCAAACCCATGTCCATCGAGTCAGTGATGCCATCCCACCATCTCATCCTCTGTCCTCCTCTTCTCCTCCTGCCCCCAATCCTACCCAGCATTAGGGTCCTTTCCAATGAGTCAACTTTTTGCATGAGGTGGCCAAAGTATTGGAGTTTCAGCTTCAACATCAGTCCTTCCAATGAACACCCAGGATTGATCTCCTTTAGGATGGATTGATTGGATCTCCTTGCAGTCCAAGGGACTCTCAAGAGTCTTCTCCAACACCACAGTTCAAAAGCATCAATTCGGCGACACTCAGCTTTCTTCACCATCCAGCTCTCACATCCATACATGACCACTGGAAAAACCATAGCCTTGACTAGATGGACTTTTGTTGGCAAAGTAATGTCTCTGCTTTTAAATATGCTATCTAGGTTGGCCATAACCTTCCTTCCAAGGAGTAAGCGTCTTTTAATTTCATGTCTGCAGTCACCATCAGCAGTGATTCTGGAGCCCAAAAAAATAAAGTCTGACACTGTTTCCACTGTTTCCCCATCTATTTCCCATGAAGTGATGGGACCAGATGCCATGATCTTAGTTTTCTGAACGTTGAGCTTTAAGCCAACTTTTTCACTCTCCTCTTTCACTTTCATCAAGAGGCTCTTTAGTTCCTCTTCACTTTCTGCCATGAGGGTGGTGTCATCTGCATATCTGAGGTTATTGATATTTCTCCCGGCAGTCTTGATTCCAGCTTGTGTTTCTTCCAGCCCAGCATTTCTCATGATGTACTCTGCATACAAGGTAAATAAGCAGGGTGACAATATACAGCCTTAAGAATGTTTGAACATTGTTTGGCATTGCCTTTCTTTGGGATTGGGATGAAAACTGACCTTTTCCAGTCCTGTGGCCACTGCTGAGTTTTCCAAATTTGCTGGCATATCGAGTGCAGCACTTTCATAGCATCATCTTTCAGGATTTGAAATAGCTCAACTGGAATTCCATCACCTCCACTAGCTTTGTTCGTAGTGATGCTTTCTATGGCCCACTTGACTTCACATTCCAGGATGTCTGGCTCTAGGTGAGTGATCACACCATTGTGATTATCTGGGCCGTGAAGATCTTTTTTGTACAGTTCTTCTGTGTATTCTTGCTACCTCTTCTTAATATCTTCTGCTTCTGTTAGGTCCATACCATTTCTGTCCTTTATTGAGCCTATCTTTGCATGAAATGTTCCTTTGGTATCTCTAATTTTCCTGAAGGATCTCTTAACTAGAGCCTAGAATAATTAAGAGGTTGAATTTCCTATACAAACATAACCAGTATAGGCCTCAAGTGAAGTGAAGTGAAAAATCGCTCAGTTGTGTTTGACTCTTTTCTACCCCATGGACTATACAGTCCATGGAATTCTCCAGGCCACAATACTGGAGTGGGTAGCCTTTCTCTTCTCCAGGGGATCTTTCCAACCCAGGGATCGAACCTAGGTCTCCTGCATTGCAGGCAGATTCTTTACCAACTGAGCTGCTAGGGAAGCCCTATAGGTCTCAAAGCGGATGCTAGTCAAATTTGAATTACTGTCAGAGAAGATTATTTGCTGTTAAAGACAGCCCCCAAGTCTTAGTGGCTTGATATGATAAAAGTCTGTTTATTTCAAGTCTGAAGCAGTGTGTGTGTGTATATATGTGTGTGTGTGTGTGTGTGTAGTGGCAGTGAGGTGGAAGAGGGGAGCAGTGTTTTATGGCATCACTCAGGAGCCCGGGCTCCTTTCCTCTTGTGGCTCCCTGCTCTGTTTTTGGAGCCCTCTCAGTTGTTCTATTGGATGGGGCAGAGGAAGAGAGAAGGCACACCGAGTCTAACAGTCTAACAACCACCTCTGTCCCAGAGTTGCACCCCTCACTCCCTTTCACGCCTCACTGGTGAGAACTAGTTATATGAGCCCACCTTCCTGGAAGGAGACTGGGAAGTGAAGTGCAGTGTGTGCCCAGGAAGAAGAGAGCAGGGTAGCAATGCGCTCTCACAGCCTCTGTAACACTGACTGATCCATTTCACCCTTCCCCTGGCGGTGGGCATGGCTTGGCAGAGGATTATCATAGAGCCACCCAGTCCAGAAAACAAGTTACATACCTTCTTTTTTTTGTTATTGAAGTATAGTTGATTTAAAATGTTCTAATTTCTGTTGTAGCAAAGTGACTCAGTTACACACACACACACATTCTTTCTTATATTCTTTTCCATTATTGTTTATCCCAGGAGACTGAATATAGTTCCCTGTGCTATACAGTTGGACCTTGTTTTCTATCCATTCTAAATGGAATAGTTTGCTTATACTAATCCCAAACTCCCAGTCCATCCCTCTTCCTCCTCCCTCCTGCTTGGCAACTACAAGTCTGTACTCTTTGCCTGTGATTCTGTTTCTGTTTCATAGATAGGTTCATTTGTGCCATATTTTAGATTACACATGTAAGTGATATCATGGTATTTGTCTTTCTCTTTCTTACTTCACTTAGTATAATAATCTCTAATTGCATCCATATTGCTGAAAATGGCATTATTTTGTTCTTTTTAATGACTGAGTAGTATTCCATTGTATGTAGGTGCCACATCTCCTTTATCCATTCCTCTGCTGATGGACATTTTGGTTGTCTCCATGTTTTGGCTAATTGTAAATAGTGCTTCTGTGAATAAAGGGGTCCATGTGTCTTTTTGAATTATGGTTTTCTTTGGATGTATGCCCAGGAGTGGGATTGCTGTGTCACATAATAGTTCTGTTTTTAATTTTTTGAGGAACCTCCATACTGAGCTCCATAGCAGCTGTGCCAGCTTACATTCCTGTCAGCAGTGTAGGAGGGGTTCCCTTTTTCCCATACACTCTCCAGCATTTGTCGTTTGTAGACTTTTTAATGATGGCCATTCTCACCAGTGGGAGGTGGTACCTCGTTGTAGTTTTGATTTACATCTTTTTGATAATTAGTGATGTTGAACATCTTTTCATGTCACTACATACCTTCTTGATTTTTAGATTAAAAAAATTAACCCCTGACTTGAATTATTGGCATCATTGCCATGCGCCTCCATGGGCTTCCCTGGTAGCTCCAACAGTAGACAATTTGCCTGCAATGTGAGAGCCCTGGGTTTGATCCCTGGGTTGGGAAAATCCTCTGGAGGAGGGCATGGCAACCCACTCCAGTATTCTTTCCTGGAGAATCCCCATGGACAGAGGAGCCTGGTGGGCTGCAGTTCATGGGGTCACAAAGCGTTGGACATGACTGAGCGATTAAGCACACAGCACAGCCGTGTGCCTCAGTTGATTCTTCTGCAGAATGGGGGTTAGAGCCCTTGCTAAGCCAGTGTTTCTTGGGGAAGCATTGAGTATAATAAACTTACTCTTGGTTCGTATGGCCTCAGGACCTGGATGGCCCTTTAAACTCAGGCAGGTTGCAAGCATGGGCCTAAGTTTACATTTGCTATTTCTTTCAGTGCATCCAGGCCTCCCCAGGCTCTACCAGGTGCACTTCCCCCTCTACTCACCCTGAATGGTGCTTGTCCTTCCCTCCCCAGCCCTGCATTTCCCAGGCAGAGGCAGTTGACTTGAAGCATCACACATTGGCATCATTTGCCGCCTTTCTTGAATTTAATCTGAGAGGAACACAGAGCAAGATGGCACATAAAGGCTTTTTAATGATCACTGTATAAAAGTGCAAAAGTCAGGGAGGAGCCCTTTTCTCTAGGGAATGCACAATTTTTGGAAGTGAGGCTACCTTCTGGTGGTTAATAGCCCGTTGTATTTATTACAGGTGCCACCATTGTGTTTGTCTTCTTTAGGAATAATTTTGCATTTGAATGTGAAATCAGCTGATTTTTTAGAGCAGTTTCATTGCCTGCTTCTGGAACATTTTGGAAGCTGCAACTTGCAGCGCTAGGGACTGCTGGTGCTATATGTGTGTGTGTGTGTGTGTGTGTGTGTGTGTGTGAAGGGAAGGGGTGATGGTGGTGGATTTATAAAGGAAAATTGTGCCTCTTTGGGGATGTGGATGACATTAGTCCTCTTGACTCAGACATTTGGGGAACCTGGCCAGAGCCCCTGCGATTCAGTTGTGCCACTTTATAGTTGGTCTGGAATCCAGGATGCCTGATTTCTCATTCAGTTAATGAAATATTAGTGTTATAAACCATGACTATTGGTTTATAGGAGCCATAATCCCTTTGTCACCCTCTGTTACCTTGGTTTAGAGATAGTTTGTTAGAGCATTAACCACCTTCTGGTTTCCATCAAGGTGGCCATCTAATGGATCATTAAGTACCAGTGATGCTCAGTCCCTATGGAATATGTACTGATATCACAGTAAGTTGTACTGGGAATAAGGAACCACGCTCACACAGTAGGTTGTCTTTATGGGGGGAAGAAAGCTGAATGAGGAAGAGCAGGCAGGATATTTCTCCCAAATTTAATTATGAGAACCTTTGCTTTGTCTGCTGAGGTCAACAACCTGGAAGCTTAAGGGTATCTGATGAGTCAGAAAGCAGACAGATAAAGAGTATTAATGAAGTAAGAGGCATAGTAGATACAGAACCATCTGTTAATTCATTTTTGTGTCAGTTCATTGATTTATTAAATATTTCTTGAGTGTCTTTGTGCCAAGCATCATGTTGGGTAGTAGAGATGCAGAAATGAACAGCAGGGGTGTCCTTATCCTCATTGAATGAACAGTCTTGGGGGAGGAGGGAGTGGTAGACAAATGTAATATTCGCTTCATATTTTTCTAGATTAATAGAAAATGAGGCATACTAGACAAACAGCTAATTATAAATAGAAATATTATGAGAAAGCCGCATGGGTAAAAATGTATGTATTAATGAATAAAATTATGTATAGCACATGTAATAATAGGGGCAATTGACCTGATGTGGTAGGTCAGGGGAGACTTCACTAACCAAGTGATGCTTCGGTTAAGATCTGAAGGATGAGTGGGATTTAACCAAGTAAGGAAGGGGGAAAATGCATTCTAGGCACTGGGAACAGTTTGTGTAAAGGCCATGTGGTGGGAGAAAGAAGTATTGTAGGTATTAAGGGTCAGTAGAAAGTTGGTGCAGAGTATGGTATAAGAGAGGCAGCTAGGTATCAGAGTGTGCCAAGCCCTGTAGTATGTATTAAAGATTTTTGTCGTTATCCTAACAAGAGTGGGAAACCATTGGGAGTTTGCATCAGGAGACATCATCATATTTGTCTGAAAAAAGAATCACTGTGGCTACAGTGTGATCATGGATAGGAGAAGGTCAGAGTAGATGTGGATAGGTCATGTACTTGACTATTACAGTGAGATAAAGGGGGGACACTTGAGTGATAGATACTGGTGAACATGAGAAGAACTTGGTGATAGAGGTTATGGGTGTGAGGGGCAAGAAGGCATCAAGGCTGACACCTAAGTGCCTGCCTTTGGAACTGGATGAATAAGGGTTGTTTTAGTTATGGTTCAGGGATGGCTGTTGTAACAAAACTCAAAAGTGGGTCAGCAAGATGGGAGTGGATTGTTCTCATCCTAGCCCATGTGTGAGCATTGCAGGGCTGGGACAGTGGCTCTATGGTGTTGTGCTCCTAAAATCCTTTAGTTGTACTACTGCCATGTCTAGACTGTTACCCTCATCAGCATGGTTCTAGCCAGTTGACTATTACAGCCACAGTCTGGATATATCTCTTCTCCCCAGAGTCAGCACCTAGAAGTTGCTCACATCCCATGGGCCACAGCTCAGTTGCATGGCCATATATTACAGATAATCAGGGAGCAATCAGCCATCTCTGCATTGGTGCACTAATAGAAAACCTTGGGAGAGGATCAATATTTGGGAGAAGACCAGGAGCAAGTGTGAGATGTTCATTTCATGCCCTGCTTGGGATCCCTAGTCTCTCCCATCCCACTTGGCTCCCTCCACTTCCCTCCATGACACCTTCATGGATCACTGCAGTACATTTGCTGCATCCTCTTCAACACCTTCCCCTCATGTTCTTCCTACGTGGACTGCCCTTCTCTGTCTGCCCACACTTCAAGGACTGGCTGATTCCTACTCTCTCCATAAAGCTGTCCTTTATGGATCCACCCCATCCCCACCAGCTGCCCCTTGGGGTGAACTCACACTCACCGTTCCCATCTCTGTATCATGTGACAATGACAGTTCTCAAGCTGCAAGAACGACAAGTTCTCTCTTCTCTTGAACTCTCACATTACCTTATTTAACTTTTCAAATCACTATTGCACATTTCAGTTGTGACCAGCACGTGTTTACTAAGAGTCGATGCTGGGCCATGCTGACTTCTGCTCTCTCCCTACCACTCCTGTGAAGTACCTAATACAAACACAGAACAGTCAAGGCTTATTATTTTTCATAATAAGAAAAACCCCAGTGAACTTAGTGTTAGGATGACTCTTAGAAAGCTTTTAGAGCCGTTTCCAAGATAGGAGGCAATGAGACATAAGTAGACTAGGCTAAAATAGACTTCAGTTATCTCATTTCTTTGTATTTCCTCTGTCCATTAATCCTGTCCTGCCTTACTCTTCTGATTAGGGCTGCACTGGGATGACCTGAAATGTGGGCACTCATGCAGCATCGGCATTATGAAGGTGGGGTGGGGATGAGAAGGGAGTTGTAGGAGGACTTAGAGAAAAGAGAATAAGTTTCTTCAGCTTCCTGCTACCGCCCTGGCTGACTTCTTTCAGTCACTAGGTGGAAGAAGGTCCTGAATTGGCAGCCAACCTGGGGTTTCCAGACTAACCAACAGTTAACTCGACCTTTTCATTCTTTGTGTGTGTTATTGTTTGATTAAAAAATAATGATTTTTTTTTTTTTTTCATTCATACCTGGTGCCTGCTCCTTGATTTTGTTTTTGTAGCAGGTATGGGCCCTGCTCGGCCGGAGCTCAGGGGGCTGGTGGAAAGAGTGGAGACTCTTCTGCTTGATGATGAGCTAGTTGTGTCACCTGGCTGGGTGGGTTGTAGGCTGTGTGGAGACATGGGCCATGCTCTTCAGAGTCCTGTGTGTCCATGAAGGAGCTTAGCATCGTGTTCGTCTCTTGGCTGGTGCCCAGGGACCTTGATGATTGATTTCATGGGTGGGTTGCTACGTATCTCCCCATGGAGCTCTTGGTGCCTTGATGTCTTCGAGTGTGAAAGCAGAGATTCTGTCTATTTCCTGTTTTGGGAGTGGGTGGAAGGAGGGAGAGTTGTGGGAGATTTCCTCCTCACTGATAGTGAAAGTGCTTTGGAAATCAGAGCCAGAGGTGATGGCAGAGGAAGTTTCTAGTGTAAGGAGCATGGATGCTGACTGCCCTTGCCCTACTTATGTCTCTCCTGGCTCTTGTACAAAGAGCTGTGATGCTTTCAAGTGTGCGCATGCCTAAGGATGTGCGTGGGTCCCACCTGGGTTCCCAAGCCCAGATGCTCATTCAGGTGTAAAGTTCAGTGTCGACTCAGTTGCATACAACCTTTATGTTTTGGCATGACTTTTTTTCCCCCCTCTGGTGACATCTGACATACAGAAAATGATTCCCTGGGCAAATGGTGTGAAAGTGAAAGTCGCTTCAGTCGTGTCCAACTCTCTATGACCCCATGGGACTATACAGTCCATGGCGTTCTCCAGGCCAGAATACTGGAGTGGGTAACTGTTCTCTTCTCCAGGGAATCTTCTCAACTCAGGGTTCGAACCCAGGTCTCCCACTTTGCAGGCGGATCCTTAACCAGCTGAGCCACCAGGGAACTGCCACCCTTCTTCCCCAACACATAACCAACAGAACATACAGCACTGCTTGGAGATAGACGGCTGATTGGAAGCATCACAAATTGGTGGCACCGCCCACTTGGGGAGACCTTAGTTGTCAGGGGTCCCCAGTGAGAGCAGGATTGCTGCTGTGATGGTTCCTTCGTGCCTTGTGGCTGCTTTTGTCCTGTTATTTTCCAGAGCATACCCTGAAGAATGAGTTAATGAATTTTCAAAGTACTGACAAGCCCACTTGAGGGAAAGACACAAGAGAAAGGGGTTCTAAAGTGCTGCCCTTGTGAGTCTTGTCACCTTAAAGGCCATTTTGGAGTCACTCAGTGGAGAGATCTTGGGGCACCCCTTGAGTAAAGAAGCAGGGAGAGCAAAAAAATTGAAAAAATGTGGTCTGGTTTTCTTACTTGCATTGTTTCTGGGCCAGTTCCGCCCCTTTCAGTTTTCTCTTCGCCCCACCCCACCCTTCTCTTAATGACTTACTTGTAGAGGAAAGCAAACTATTAATCACAACCAGAATGGCTCTGTAACTTCCAAACAAACAGAGAACAGTTCTAGGGACTGTGAACGAAGCCAAGGCCTTGGCAGAGGTTCGAAAACATGTTCCTTTTATATATATATTTCAGAAATGCCCCCATTTTTCCTTCAGCACAGAAGGTTCCCTTTAATTAGTGCTGAATTTCCCATTTCCCCTTTCTTCCTAAGGCGTCTATAAAGCCCTGGCCTAGTAAAAGGCAGGTACACAGCTCTCAATTGAGCCCTATTGATGTGCTAGTATAGTTTTAATTGTGTTGAGATTTCCTTGCCAAAGTGACACATGCAGAAGCATTTTAAAAACGTATAGGGTTCGTAACTCTTGCGCTGTCTAGAGCTCTTGAATTATGAATGTCTCTTCCGCCGCCTATTCGGTTCTTCTGAATCTGTAAAATTACTTTAATAACCTGTGTGGGGGTGATGTTAATATGTTTGCTCAGTCGTGTGAATTTATTAGCACGCCCAGCCCACTTCAGGGAGCTGGTCTGGCCCTTTGGATGCAAGCCCTTGGTTGTGAGAAGAGGCCAATGACGTTGGTGTTTTCTTCCCCTCCTCCTTTTCCCTTCCACCATTAGCAATCATTCTGTTGCACAGAGTACGTGATAAATCAACCTCAAGAGAGTCGGATTTGCCATAACATGACATTACCTATCAGCTCGTCAGGTCTGAGTTGACTCTCAGCCTTTTGGGCTGTATATTTCTTCAAAGTCGAGCGCCAGTTTCTTAGTCAGCTCTAACTAATTTCAGAGTGCAAGGGAAACTTGACTGGAGTGCTGTTTGGGATCTGCTTTTTAATCCTGGTCTGTTTAATGTTTGCTCCTGACAGTCTAGGCCAGACATCATTTTAATGGTATGTGTGGTGATAAAGCCAATAAACTGTCAAGATGATTGATAATCTAAGCATTATAGCAATATGACTTTCCTGTTCTCCTCTGTGCTTTAGATGATGGTTTCCAAATTGAATTCCTACAGTGTGTGCTGTATGTGCGTGCCTGTTGGAGGCTCCCCTAACAGCGTTTGAAGGAGGGAGCTGTGTTTAATGTAAGATTTTTAGCCCTCAATTACCCACACAAATATATCTGCATATGTGTTGGTACCCTCTAATTTGGGAAACATCAAGAATTTATGGCTCTGCCCTTGTAACAGTCCCCCAGCAATTTATGGGCACTGGTGGAACTTTTTATTATGTCTTTATGGTGTTTTTTCACCTGGCATGCATCTTAGATTCCATGTGGTTGATTCTGTTATCTGTGGTTGAAAGACATTACAGATAACAAAGTGCACTGTATTAAAGGCAGGCTTCTGGTTTCCTTTCCTTTTCTCTTTGTTTCTCTTTTCTTTTAATTTAGCAGACATTTTTTAGCATCTGGTCCTCATCTCATTAATCAGACTCGACCAGGTGTTTGAGGGTGGTGACAGTGGGAGTGCTTGGCCCCTCTTTGTTGGCCCTCATGGGCCACCGTTGCTGGCTTCCATCCCCCTCCTTGGCACAGCGTTGCCTGGGAACAGAAACCCCAGTGGCCAGAGGGGTTGGGCCTTTCTTGTGTGTGTATTTGTGTGTGTGTGTCTGTGTGTGTGTGTGAGAGAGAGAGAGAGAGAGAAAATTTTACCAGGGGGAAAAGAGGGAAGAAAACCAAAGTAAACATTTAACAACTCCAGTGAGTTAAATAAAATTCCCTTCTGCATTCATCTGCATTCTCTTAATACGTATGTGTATCTTTGTCTAGTTGTGTGGTGTGTGCACATTATTTAGAGTACTACTTCCAAGACTGTGTTGAGAAACAACACTAGACTGTAAGAGGGGTCTTGGAGGGTCCTAGAATGTGGCTGGGTGTCTCTTGATACCTGTGGACTGTGTCACTGTGCACGTCTTCCATGTCTGATTTTACAGATGAGCCTGGGGCCCCAGAGAGGGAGTGCGTCTGGATGCATGGCAGAATTGGGACTGGTGTCTGTGTGTCCTTATTTGAGATCAGTCATCCTTTCCAATTCATTATTTTCCTTCTCTTCACTCATCGTTTCTTTGTCTCAAGAGACACTGGGCAAGTCCCTTCATGTTTCTGGCCTTTCTCTATCTTTAAATTGATTGGCCTCCTTTCCTTGGTCCCTTATTTTGGAGAAGCCTATGACAAGAATTGAGGAAGGATTGGGCTTTCTGCTGGAAACAGTTTCCTAAAACCACCTGGAGTCTTGTTTCCTCACTTTGTCTTATTTTTGAATGTGTGGGCCTTGTCCTTCCTTTCCCTGCTGTCCAGAACCTTAACTTTGGTTCCTGTCTCCTGAGGCTCTCCAGGCTGAAAAGAACGCCTGGCTTTCCCATAGACTCCAGTGAAGTACTAAGAAGAGGCTGGCACGTCAGGTTTGTTTTCACCTTACCTGCCAGCAAATATTTGTGCCCTAGGCTCCCTTAATCTAAAGTAATTCCAAATTTTGTAGCATGATTAGGTGTGTGAGGCAGAAACAAATACCTGAATTGGTAAATAGTTGGGACCAGAAACAACACTGATACTGATTAGTAATGAGAAATTAGCCAAACAGGTAAATGCCAAGGGCTGTTCTTTGCTGTGTGCTAGCACAAAATGCTGGAAAGCACATCCCCAAGTTACATCTCCAGTTTTGGGGATCACAGAATTGTATTTATGGACTCGATTCTGCATCTTCAAGTGGCTTGAGATCTCATTGGGGATGCATTGCAGGCCTGAGATCTCTGAGAAGTGAGTCATTACAGTTCTAAAAGCACACACGGGTGCAGGGGAGGAGAGAGGGCTGGCCCCTGTGAACTGGAACTGGGAGGAATAATCCGGAGCCCTAGAGGGTGGCTGGCTTGTCAGAGCTGAGCCACTCTGAAATGCTCTCAGGTGGGCATGTTGGTACCTGAGAGGAACCTATTCCCCCATAGTTAAGCCAGTAGTTTTTGTAGTGTTGGCTGCAGTGGGCAATGTACCCTGCCCTGTGTACCAGGGAGATGGTGATGAGGATGGTGATGGTGGCTCACATTAAGAATGCAGGGTGAGCCAAACACGATTCTGACTACTTCTGGTATTAACTGACTTAATCCTCCAATGATCCTTTGAGAAAGGATGGGAATTAGGAAGGTAGGTGTGTGTGGTTGTTACTGCCCTTCTGCAGGTGAGGAAATAGGCTCAGGGAAGTCAGCTGGGAGGTAGGTACTCGGTGAGTAGGTTGTGGGACTCAAACCTGGCCCCTCAGTCTAGCTACTCTGAGTCGCCACCCTGCCAATGAAGAAGCTCACAGCCCCAGTCTTGAGGCTGTACACCTGTCTGAGGCACAAACACATGGAGCATGCAGCTCTGAGGAAGTCCTCGGTCATCTAAGTCTGTTTACTCCTCTGTGACATGAGTTAAAATGAGAGTAGAAATGAAAATGTCCAGCAGAGAAGAAGTACTCATTAAATATTTGTGTTGACAGGATATTGAATTAGATCACCACTGACCTTTTCTTTCTCTTGTTCAATCTGCATTCCTCTGCACCCCTTTCTGTAGGCTGGGGATTTTATTCTTAACTTTCTTCAGTAAGGGATGATATAGCAGAAAACCAAGTCTGATCCTGCCTTTTGAATCTCAGAAGCTTGGGCTGCAGGTTAAGAAGAAAAAGATTTGGAAGACGACATGATGATCTAAGAACTGGCTAACTGCATACTAGACAGAGACTTCCTGGACGCAGAGGGTGGAGAAAAGTGTGGATGCTAGTGGGTCCCTGAGAAGGGGAGCTGTATCTTACATGTTTTGGTTTTTGTGTTAGTCACTCAGTCAAGTCCATCTCTTTGCGATCCCATGGACTATAGCCCGCCAGGCTCCTCTGTCCATGGAATTCTCCAGGCAAGAATACTGGTGTGGGTAGCCATTCCCTTCTCCAGGGAATCTTCCTGATCCAGGGATCAAATCCGGGTCTCCCACATTGCAGGCAGATTCTTTACCATTTGGGACACCACGGCCTATAGTATCTTACATAATTTTGGACACTAACTTGTCCCTGACATGTAAGCTGTTCCAAGATGGGGTGATCCAAGATGTCTGAGCATATGAGGATATGAGAAATGCTTGTTGAAGGAAGGAGAGGGGTTTGAGCAGAATTATAAAGGCTGACGGAGATTAGATAGGTAAAATCTACCAGCTTCAGGCTGAAAGCCTCTGTGCCTGTAGATGGGCGCTCCCCCAACCCCCCAATTAAGTTGTAAACCTAGGTTTGCACTCTCAGCCAACTGAATGGACAGTGGAGTGACACTTCCTATGGAGAAGCTGGGGGCTGGTCTGATGGCAGGGCTAGAAGAATTGAGGCCCTTGGCCAGAGAGGCAGAAGGTAGAGGGAGGAGCTGAGTAAACTCAGAAAGGTTGGGATGGCTTGGTCCCTGACAGAAGAGCGAGTTATCCTCTTCCAGAACTGTCCCATGAACCCCTAAAAGGCCAGGCCATTGTCCAAATTTGTACCTGCTCACTCCTTAGCTGGATCCCAGAGGGAAAGCAAATGGCTCTGTAGCAGACCCTCGCCGTTCCTGCTCCCACTGCATCCACACACATACCTATTCTGTCAGCTTCTGGAAGAGCCCCCACCTTCTTTGGATTGAAAATAAAATACAGGAGGAGTGCGAAAACCAGAATTCTGGTTGCAGCTCTCCCCTTCCCCCCATATTGTGGGGCTATGAGCTACCATTTTCTTGGTGACTAAGGATTTGGACAAGACAGTCTCTCAGGTGCCTTCCTGCTCTTACCTGCTGTGAACTTGTAATATTTGGAAGGTGGGACCCCATGTGTCTATTGGTAAATCAGATGTCCTTGGGGAAGGCCTTGGCATGAGAGAAGCTGTTCTCCTTATCCCAAGATAATAGACTTTACCCATCCATGTTATGGTCCTGTCTCCCAAGTTATGTGAAAGCAACACATGTTTCAAACCAGTTGAACCAGGAATCAGAGAAGAAAGTTGCCTTTAAGTTGAATGACTCAAGACCTTTGCGTTGTCTTCTTTTTCTTATATTCCCTTTATATAAGTCACTTCGTCTTCCAAACCCATTATATGGAGAGCTTCCTATGGGAGAGAATTGGGTCTTGTGGTTTCTGAGCAAAGAAAGAACTGGAACTTCATGTTAAATCTTGACTTGTTCTTCTACCTTCTTCTGTAAGCAGTTTATTTTTTTCATGCAACAAGGAAGCAGCATATTCTGGCTTGTTCTGAAGATTGGGAGAGAGAGATCTGTTGCTTCTGCAGGTTCTTTGAGTTCCCAAGGGGCTGGACAGTCTGTCATGTACTTGGTTTGTAGTCAGTTCTCATTTAGTATAAAACCACCACCTCTACACTTCCTCTAGTTTGAACAAATATGTCAATACTATTGTCTGAAGACTGTGCACAGCCAGATAGAAGGGCTCCTCAGAGCCATGTCTGCCACTTTCCGTCTGTCTGATGACTGCAGCATAAAGTCCACATAGTCTTGCCTCGCTCCTGGTAAGTGGGAATAAGAAGGGTAGGTCTTGGAGACCAGGCAGAGTTGGGATGTGCATGTATAGTCACAGCTAATAGTTCTCTTTGATTCAATTTGAATTGCACTTTTTTCTTTTTTAGATGTTGGAATATGGCTCAGTACAACTATTACTTTGACCGTTTTGCTCCAGGAAAAGCATTAGTAATTTATAAATAAAATGCACATAAAAATAGGAGAAGTCAAATATAGGTTTATTGACAACAAAAGCACTGTTAATGTTGGAACAGGCTGGTTTGAAGTTGAGTCAGTTTTTGTGGCTGATTTATGTCCTGTTTGTTTTAAGAGGACTACAGTTGTGAGGGTGAGTTGTGAAGGTTCTTGGGAATTGGCAGCTGGGAAGGAGCAGAGCTGGTTTGGGTCTGAGTTCCCAGAGGAACAAGATGAGAGGGAGGGGGGAAGCAGAGTGAGAAGTGGGGAGGGAGGAGGAAGAAGAATGATTTGCATCTCTCTCTCTGGGCTTCATGGTTGTGTATTTAACCAAGAGTACATTGCCAGGAAATTGAGACAGTAAGTGTGTGTATGTGTGTGCGTGCGCTTTATGTCAAGCATAGCTCATTTAAAGTATACCTGTGTGCACATAAGCCTTTGCAGAAAACTGTTATTTATTTCTCTTGAATTTACCCCACTTGTTAAACAAAATTTGACAGATGGTTTGCAACAAGAGTAACAAAGTCATTATGTAGCCAAGTTTTATCTTTGCCATGCCAGTTGTTATGTGGAAAAGAGTTTTTTCTTGGTTTGTGGGAGTTGAATTCTCTATGGAGAGAATCAGATTTATTTAACTGGAAAAGTAGGGGACTTGAAAGTTCATTTTCTAAGCTTTACCACACCAGATAGTTGCCTATTAAAACCTTTCACCAGGGCCCATCTGATTCGATGGTGCCGTGAAATGTTTTATGGCAGATGTGAAAAATTTGTGATCCTTACTTTTTTCTTTCTCTCCATTCCAGTTGTAACAAACTTCAGGGTCAATTTTTGTTCTCATTCCAGGTTTGTTTGTATGCATGCACACCTGTGCTCTCTCTCTCCCTCAATTCTTTCTTTTGCATGTGTGTTGATGTGCTGTCTTACATGCAGACTACACACTCTATAGATCATGAAGACACAGGTATCATCCCCGTGGAGGACAACCAACTTCACAGGGTACTTTAACACATGTTGTGGCAGGTTGGTAAACTGCAGGAATGCTGGGTATTTTTGATGGGTTTGCTAGTTCCCTATTGCTACTGTAACAAATTACCACAAACTAAGTGGCTTAAAATGACACAAATTTATTATCTTATACTTTGGAGGTCATAGTCCAAAATAGGTCTTAGCTGAGCTAAAATCAAGGTGTGGGCTGTGTTCCTACTAGAGGCTCCAGGGAAAATCTGTTCCCTTTCCTTTTTGACGTCTATGAATTGCCCACATTCCTTGGCTTGTGGTCCTGCATCCCTCCAACCTCTGCTTCTGTTTTTACATCTCCTTTTCTGACTCTGAGAAGTTCTCTCTTATAAAGGATCCTTGTACTTATATTGGGCCCATCTGGATAATCAACAACAGTCTCCCTTCAGCTAGTTTCCTAACTGAATCATACAAGCAGAGTCCCTTTTGCTTTGTAAGGCGATAGTCACAGGTCCTAGGGATAAGGACATGGACATCGCGCAGCGTGTAGGGACATGATTCTATCTATGATAGTGGATAGGAAGACTTTAAGTGGTAGAAGTGGACCTGTTCTCTTGGTGGTTTATTCAGGAGCCTTCCTGGATTTCTGAAATCACTCCCTTGTTACAATTAGTGATCATTCCTGTTTTGGGAGTATTTATTTGTTTTCTAGAACACAAACTATACAACTTAGCGTTACTCCTGCTTAAGGTACAATTGATTCAAAGGCAACCCCCTTTTACCTGTTTTTCATTTTCTCCTCCTTGGTTCCCAAGACAAGATTCCACCATTTTTCTGACTACATGCATCCTCTTTTTTCCAAAGCTAACAACCAAATGCTAAAATGTCAGTCTCCAAATGTCATGTTTCTCTCTCTCTGGTATGAGGAAGACCACTGTCCTCATCTGGAGGGGCTGGAGCAGTTGGTCTGTCCAGTGTCTGTTAGGAATGTGTGTTGTGTGAGGTCAGAGTGGGCCTGAGAGGTCCTGGTGAGTGTGACTAGGCCCTGAGGATACTTCAGCTTTTTTTCTGGATAGCAGGAAAAGCAAAGGCAGTGTATCAACTGATGAATGAATAAACTAAATGTGGTATATTCATATAACGTAAAATTCCTGAAAATGGATGAAGTACTGATACATGCTCCAATATAGGTAAATTTAAAAACATTACGCAAAATTAAAGAAGCTAGACAGAAAAGTTGACATACTTTACTATTCCATTTGTATGAAATGTCTAGCCTACGTAAATCCATAGAAATAGAAAGTAGATTAGTGGTGAACATTGTAAATCAACTATATTTCAATAAAACAGAAAGTAGATTAGTGGTTGCCAGGAGCTGGGGAGGGAGGGACTGCTTAATGGGTCTTTGGGACTAGATAGGTGTGATAGTTGTACAACATTGTGAATGTACGAAATGCTGCTTAATTGTTAAGACTGTTAATTTTATGTGATGTGAATTTTACCTCAATTAGGAAAAAAGACCTTAGGTTTCCAGTTCAACATGTAACAAGCTTAGAAGTTTACCACATCCTGACAACAGCTAAAAAACTGAACTGAAAAATCAGCAACTCTACTTAGATCCATAAGAGAAATGAAGTCATAGAGCAGACTTGTGCCCTCAGAACTGGTGAGACAGGTGAATACAGAGAATCTCAACTTAGCAGAACAGCAGCCTCCCTGGGGACCAGTGCCTGGGTAGAGAAGACTCCATCGTAATGGACAAGTTGCTGGAGGTTCAGTGTGGATGACTCGTGAGAGTTAATAACTCACTTCAGGGGACCCAGTCATTGAGTGGCCCTCTACACTTTCATGAGTTTTACCTCCTGGAAATCTACCAGGTTTTCACAGTGAAAATGGAGAAAAATTCCATCATGTTTCTGGCAGGAGGTGGGGGAAAGGAATAATTTTGAAATATGCCCAGAGCATTCTGTGCTTCACAGAGTCTGCCCTCAGGAGAATCATTTTACCAGAGCTTAACTTCTCTGAAAGAAGGAAGTACCCAACTAAAGCCTACTCTAGCCAGCCTATTTAGAAAAAAGTAAGCAGCACATATGAGGTTCACAGTCCAGAGGTACAAGCTCTGAAACTAAAAGGCTGAAGCTAACAATAGAGTAAGAAAACACTTACCCTCCTCCCACATATTACTAAGGGCCTGTTTACAGCAGTTACTTTCCCTAGTGTCTTATGTCTAGTTATCAAGAAAAAAACACAGGACATACTAAAGGCACCAAGCATAGTTGGAAGAGACAGTGAAAGCCTCAGAACCAGACTGATATGGCAGGGATGTTGACATAATCAGATCAGAAATTTTAAAAGAACTAGGATTCACATGCTAAGGGCTCTTAATGGGTAAAGTAGACTAAATGCAAGAACAAATGAGCAATATAAGCAGCGGAGTGGAAATTCTAACAGCCAAAAAGAAATACTAGAGATCCATACCACTAATAGAAATGAAGAATGCCTTTGATGTGCTTATTAATAGATGGGACCCAGCTGAGGGAAGAATCTCTGACCTTGGGGATATCTCAGTAGAAATCTCTCACCTGAAAAGCAAATAGAAAAAAAGACTGGAAAAACGAACTGTAAGACAACTACAAAAAGTATAAACTGTCGTGGGAATACCAGAAAAGAAGAGAGAAAGAAACAAAATAAATATTTGAAACAATAATTATTTCCTCTAATTTCAGATATCAAACCACAGATCCAAGAAACTCAGATAACACCAAGCAGGAGAAATGCCTAAAAATATATATATACCTAGTTACATCAATTTCAAATTACAGAAAATGGTAGTTAAAGAAAAATACTGTGAGAGAAGCCAAAGGAAAGAGCCTTGACCTGTAAAAGAGCAAAGATAAGAATTACATTTAATATCTTCTTAGAAACTGCAAGAAAAGAGTGGAATGAAATATTTAAAGTGTTCAGAGGGATTAAAAAAACCCCAACTTAGAATTCTGTACCCCATGAAATTATCCTTCAGAAGTGAAGGAGAAATACTTTCTCAGACAAACAAAAATGGAGGAAATTTGTTACCAGTAGACCTGCCTTGCAAGAAATCTTAAAATAACTTCTTTAGAGAAGAGAATGATGTGGGTCAGAAACTTGGATCTATATCTCAATAGATGCAGAAAAAGTATTTGACAAAATTCAACATGCTTTCATGGTAAAAACTCTCAAACAAACTGAGTATAGAAAGAATACACTTCAACATAATAAAGACCAAATCTAACAGGTCCATAGCTATCATCATGCTCAGTGGTGAAAAGCTGAAGTATTTCTTTCTAAGATCAGGAAAAAGACAAGGGTGCCCACTTTTAACAATCTTATCCAACATAGTTCTGGAAGCCCGTCTCAAAACTGTTAGGCAAGAAAAAGAAAGGAAAAGCATTCAAATTGGAAAGGAAGAAGTAAAATAATTTGCTGATTACATGGTCTTGTACATAGAAAATCCTGAAGACTTCACCAAAACCATTAGCACTAATGAATGAATTCCCTAAAGTTTCAGGATACAAAATAAACACACAAAACCTTGTTGCCTTACTTTACACTGGCAATGATCTATTTGCAAAAAAATTCTTGTTTACAATGTATCAAAAACAATAAAATACTTAAGGATAAATTTAATCAAGGGAGTGAGAAATCTCGACATCAAAAACTGTATGACATTGATGAAAAGAACTGAAGATACAAATAAATAAAAAGATATCTTGTGTTCATAGATAGGAAGAGGTAGTATTGTTAAAATGTATATACTACCCAATGCTATCTATAGCTTCAGTGCAATTCCTATTAAAATTCCAATGCTTTTTGCAGAAATAGAATAATCAATTCTAAAATTTATATGGAGCCACAGAAGATGCTGAATAGTCAAAACAATCTCAAAAGAGCAAAGCAGGAGGCATCATACTTTCCAATTTTAAAACTGTATTATAAAACTATAGTAATCAAAGCAGTATGGTAGTAGTATAAACATGAACACATAGGCTAATGGAACAGATTGCAAAGCTAAGAAATAAACCTACATATATGATTAATACTTGACAAGAAACCCCAGGACTACACTTGGATAAAGGATTATCTCTTCAGTAAATAGTGTTGGGAAAACAGGTGTGTAGAAAATCAGGAACCACATAGTTGAACCCAACACCACCAACAATCAACTGGGTGTTAATAGAATAAAAATCTGTAGACTACTTAATCCAACATCATCAGAATACACATTCTTAAGTTGACATGGAAGATTCACCAAGACAAATGACATTCTTGGCTATAAAACACACCTTCAGTTCAGTTCAGCCGCTCAGTCGTCTCCGACTCTTTGCGACCCCATGAATCGCAGCACGCCAGGCCTCCCTGTCCATCACCAGCTCCCAGAGTCTACCCAAACCCATGTCCATCGAGTCGGTGATGCCATCCAGCCATCTCATCCTCTGTCATCCCCTTCTCCTCTGCCCCCAATCCTTCCCAGCATTAGGGTCTTTTCCAATGAGTCAGCTCTTCACATGAGGTGGCCAAAGTATTGGAGTTTCAGCTTCAACATCGGTCCTTCCAATGAACACCCATGACTGATCTCCTTTAGGATGGTCTGGTTGGATCTCCTTGCATTCCAAGGGACTCTCAAGAGTCTTCTCCAACACCACAGTTCAAAAGCATCAATTCTTCAGCGCTCAGCTTTCTTCACCGTCCAACTCTCACATCCATACATGACTACAGGAAAAACCATAGCCTTGACTAGATGGACCTTTGTTGGCAAAGTAATGTCTCTGCTTTTAAATATGCTATCTAGGTTGGTCATAACCTTCCTTCCAAGGAGTAAGCGTCTTTTAATTTCATGGCTGCAATCACCATCTGCAGTGATTTTGGAGCCCCCCAAAATAAAGTCTGACACTGTTTCCCCATCTATTTCCCATGAAGTGATGGGACCAGATGCCGTGATCTTGGTTTTCTGAATGTTGATCTTTAAGCCAACTTTTTCACTCTCCTCTTTCACTTTCATCAAGAGGCTCTTTAGTTCTTCTTCATTTTCTGCCATAAGGGTGGTGTTATCTGCATATCTGAGGTTATTGATATTTCTTCTGGCAGTCTTGATGCCAGCTTGTGTTTCTTCCAGCCCAGCGTTTCTCATGATGTACTCTGCATATAAGTTAAATAAACAGGGTGACAAAACACACCTTAACATGTTTTAAATAATAGTAATCATGTAATGTCTGCTCTTAGACCACTGAGAATTAAACTAGAAGTCAGTGACAGAGATAGCTGAAAGACTCCAAAGTAATTGGAAATAAACAAGTTTCTAAAGAGGAAAAGAGGAAGCTAAGAAAAAGTTTTGAATGTTTTGAATAGATATAGCTTATCAAAATTTGTGGTATGCAGCAAAAGCAGTACTTAGAGGGAAATTTATAGCTGTGAATGCATTAATTAGAAAGATATTAAATCAGTTATCTAAGTTTTACCTTAGGAAACTTGAAAAAGAAGAGCAAATTAAATCTAAAGTAAAGAGAGGAAAAGAATAAAAATTAGATTAGAAGTAAGTGAAATTGAAAACAGGAAGTCAATAAAGAAAATCAATGAAGCCAAAAGTCTTTTCTTTGGAAAGATCAATAAAATCTATATACCTTCTAGTCATAATAAGAAAAATATAAATAAAATGAATATTTAATAAATTGTTGAATATTAATTTATTTAATATTAAATTATTAATACCAGAAATGAAAGAGGGAACATTTGTACAGATCCCCCGGATTTTAAAAAGATAATAAAAAATACTATGAGCAAATCTGTGCTCACAAATTTGATAATCTGTGTGAAACTTGGACCAATTTTTTTGAAAGGTAATCTGCCAGAAGTCACGTAAGAGAAAATAGATAATCTGAAGAGGTCTATAGCTATTAAAAAATTAATAATTAATAATCTTAACAAAGGAAAGCACCAAGACCAGATGGGTCTCTGGTGAATTCTACCAAACATTTAAGGGAGGAACATTGAATACTACTTCTTTACAGTCACTTTCAGAAGGTAGAAGCAGAGGGAATACTTAACTGTTCTGTGAGGCCAGAATTACTCCAATACCAGAGTATTTGTTACACCGTTAACTCTTACTTGATGGCAGTAGTGTCAGTGATAGGAAGTAATTGCTAATGACTATATTAGTAATTGCTAATGACAGGCATTGATTCATACACTACATGGATTAACGTACGGAATCCTCTTAACATTGCTCTGAAGTAGGTACTGTGATTATTCTCAGCAGATGGGGACTTTGGGGCAGAAGCCATTAATAACTCAGTTGAAGTCACACAGCTAGTAAGTTGTAGTCTGGCTTCAGAGTCTGCTGTCTCTCAAACACAGGATGTAGACTGGGAGGCCCCTAGAGGTCATCTGGTTTAGAGGTTACAAATTGAAAAGCTCCATGCAGAGAACATGAAAGCGCAGAGCAGCTTCATGGAAGAGAATTAGGAGTGGTGGGGGTAATGTACGGGGATTTATGGAGCAACATAAAAATGCTTTGTTGGCCAGTTCTAGACGTCTGGGGAAGTGGGTGCAGTCACCAGATTGCAACTCTAGTTTAGTTCACCTTCCTTTGTTTAGAGAAAAGGAAACTGAAACACAAAGAGAGTGAGCAAATTGTGGGTGGCAGAGACATGGGTGCTGGCACTCCAAGGCACCAGACCCTCTTCTGTCTCCTATACCTTGGGGTTGTTAGCACTGTGGGGGCTGAAGCCAGGTTTAGTTACTGTGGGGCTGATCCGAGTCATTTGCTAAACTCAAAGTGAATTGAAATGATGCTAAAAAAGGGGCACGTGGAAGGGTGGAGAGAAGGCTGAAGCTCTGGGACAAGTAGGACCCAAAGGCAGCTGAACTCAGCCTCTGCAAGTGTTGTTCAGAGTGAAAGCTGGAGGGTGACTCTGAGCTCAGCACCGGTGCTTGAATGCATGTGGCTGGTGGAGGGGACATTTAAGCATCAGTCAGAAGACATGCATTCTTGTCCCAGTTCTCCCTCCTGCAGTAGTGTGACCTTGGGCAGTTACTTCTCCTTGAACCTCAGTTTCATCACTTGTAAATTGGAACTTAGACCACTTGTCCTCCTTCATCATGAGGGTATTGGAAAGAAAATAGGGCGACATGGGGTAAAAGAGCCTCATAAATTGTAAGGTGCTGTCTACATATAAAGCTGTCGCTGCTATTATTGGCCCTCCCTGGGTAGAGAGCTTGTGAGAACAGGCGCATGAACATGTGTGCCCATGTGTCCTCCTGGAAAAGGCTGTGTCACGCTAAGGGCGTCCTTCTTTCAAGCCTTCCCATAATTACATGGTGGCTTATGTGGGTGTCGGTGCTAAGCTTGCTGAGCAACCAGTAATTACTGAAGGAGAAAAATGCTTGAACAACAAATGGGTGCCCAGTTCTGCTGTCCAGGGGCCTCTGCATGAGCTGTTGCAATCCTGTCATTTAATTTCATCTGAAATGGGAAGCAGGGAGACTCAGATGCACTCAGTTGAAACACACATAGCTGGGAGCTGTGCAGGGACTGTGATATGGAGACACCCCTCCACCTCTGTGTGTGGTGGGCAGTAACCAAAGCGACCATATAATATATCGTCCGAACTGGGACACTTTTGAAAATGAAAGAGGGTGCTATCAGTAATTATACTGGGAAAATTGACATAGCAGAGACATCCCCAGGCTGGGATGTGTTGTCACTCTAGGAATAATACCCACTTGAGCATCTCAGTCCAGTTTCTGTGATGCATGAGTAATGAAGAGTTTATGCAAATGTCAGTTATGAATAATATTATAAATGAGTCTGGGACATAGCAACCTAAAGGATGAATTTTTAACAGGAGAATTTATAAACTCGGGAAGAGACATTATAATGGGGGGCCTATAATAGTGTTTTGGGGGGCCCTCAAGTTGCATATGTGTGTTTGTGTGTTTAGTTGTGTCCTTCTGTTTGTGGCCCCATGGACTGTAGCCTGCTAGGCTCCTTGGCCCATGGAATTTCCCAGGCAAGAATACTGGAGTGGGGTGCCATTTCCTACTCCAGAGGGGATCTTCCTGACCCAGGGATTGAACCCATGTCTCTTGTGTCTCCTGCATTGGCAGGTAGATTCTTTACCACTAGCCCTACCTGGGAAGCCAGTTTGTATTTGGTCACAAGACATTTATCCATGCCTTAGCTGCAGTGGATTGAGGAGGCAGAAATATCCAAGTTTGAATCTGTTCTTTGTCTAATTGTATAATCTTGGGTAATATTTTCAGCTTCTCTTTGGGTTCCTCATCTGTGTAATGGTGATCAGATATCTATGACTGATGACTCTGGTGATGATTGTGTGAGAGAATGTCTATAAAATACTTAGTATGATGCCTTGTATACTCTCAAAATGTTAGTCGCTGCTTTCTTGTTTGTTCCTCTCTCAGGATCACTGGATTAGAAACTGGATAGTTGATATAGATGACCTTTATGACATTCTCTGTGTAGATGGCTTTTCCCTTATAACTGTGGCCCCTGTAGTCATCAGATGAAGACCTATTGGAAATTTTACTTCAATATATCAGAACAGAGAACTTCAAGTTAAAAGAAAAAAGGTAAAGAGACAAGAAATTAAGCAGAAACTTTCATAATTTTTATTTTTTCTGTCTTAATTTCATTCTGTCCATTCACCCAGCATTTGTGGAATACTTGAGATGTATAAATTAATGTGAGAAGACACTAAGGCATCCCAGGAACTTTCACACTAGCTGATTTCATGGAATCTAGACTTTGAAGGAGCTATTAAGTATAAGATGACTGAGCCCAATGGTATTGGGGCTTTGTGGGGATATGCATCAATCAGGACCCTTTTAGGTGTAAGTGACAAAAATTCAACATAAATCTATGAAAGCTGTGGGTGTGTGCTCAGTTGCAATTGACTCTTTGAGACCCCATGGACTCAAAGCCTGGCAGGCTCCTCTGTCCATGAGATTTCCCAGGCAAGAATTCTGGAGCAGGTTGCCATTTCCTCCTCTAGGGGATCTTCCTGAACCAGTGTCTTGCATCTCCTTCATTGGTAGTCAGTTTCTTTACTACTAGCACTACCTGGGAAGTTCATGAAAGCCATAGTGAGAATTTATTAGCTCTTGTAGTTGGGAAGCCCAACACTGGATACAGAGGTTTGGATGATAGTTTTACCCTCCCTCCCAGGACATTGACAAATCTTGGGCAGACCACCCATGCCTTTGCAGCAGCTACACTCTGATTCTCTGATATCCCTGTTTAGTTGAGAAGGGGAGAGCATTTTCAGGTTTGAGGGGTCATTTTGGGTACCAGTCAGCAGTTATTTGCTTCTACTTGCAGGGATGCGTTGGAATGATGGATGAGAGGTTAAGTGTGGTTTGCATGTGCTTTTTGTGTGGAAGTTTGGGCAGGTACATGAGCCCAGGCCTGTCATGCCAGTGGTACTACATTCTCTAGCACATTGGACTATGCATTTTATGATGGCAGTTTGTCATCTGGAGCTGAGGATGGAAATGCCTACAATTAAGTCCAGTATGGAAGGTTTTGGATGGGTTGGCCAATGCAAGCAGTTTAACCTGATGTGATGATACCAGGATTGAGATAATTATATGTGGAAGCCTTTTCTTTTTTTTTTTTTTTTTTTAAGGAAAGGTCAGATAAGCAAATAAGGTCTTCCCGATCTGACCCCAGGCCGCTTTTTTTCCTCTATAAAAAATTCATTACAGACTGGTTCAGCTTGTCTCTTAACTATACCCTAAATATATTTGTGTTTTCCTGTGCTTACCTCACTTCTGAACCAACTTACCAGGAGAAATCTCTTTTAGGTTATTTCTTACCTGATTCTAACTCAATGATTATTGCAAAGCCTTTCAAAATATCCTCAAACACAGCTCTTTGCTTTGATCTTCATGGCATACTATTTAAACTGTTCTAGCCACAACAATTTATTGCATAGTGTGGTTTTCTTTCATTATTATTACTATTTAAAAAAATCCCAACTTGACCATAAACTAGTTGATGGTAGGGTACAGCTGTATAATGCTTTGTGTTTGCCAAGTTTTACCTTGGTAAATACTTGATTTCATATTTTAAATTGTGTGTAAACTTTTGGGTGAGACTGGCAGATGGAACCCATGAATCTTTTGTTTCCCACTGAAGCCCCATAAAAGAGTAAAAAGCATTGACTCATAAGATATGGAGATTATAAGAGTGGAGGCATCAGCAAAAGATTTTTAAAATTTGTGGTTAAAATATATACAACAGAAAAATTACCATTTAAATAACTTTACAGTATACAATTTAGTGGCATTTAGTACATTCACAATGTTGTATAACTACCACCTCTGTCTGAAAGTGAAAGTTGTTTAGTCGTGTCTGACTGTTTGCAACCCCGTGCACTGTAGCCTACCAGGCTCCTGTGTCCAAGGAATTCTCTAGGCAGTACTGGAGTGGGTAGCCATTTCCTTTTCCAGGGGATCTTCCTGACCCAGGGATTGAACCTGGATCTCCTACATTACAGGCAGATTCTTTACTGTCTGAGCCACCAAGGGATCTAGTTCCACAATATTTTCATCAACCTCAAAGAAAACCCCCTGCCCATTAAACATCATGTATCAATGCTGTTCTTCCTTCCCCCAGCTCCTGTTCCCACTAATTTGCTTTGTCTTTGTGAAATATCTATTCTGGAGTCATATAATATGTGACCTTTTGTGTACAGCTTCTTCTACTTAGAATAATGTTTTTAAGGATCATCCATGTTGCAGCATATCAGTACTTCATTCCTTTTTGTGACTGAATAATATTTCATTATTTGAATATATCACTTTTTTTTTCTGTTTATCAGATGATGGGTATTTGGGTTGTTTCTTTATTTTAGCTGTTATGAATAATGCTGCTGTGCACTTTCTTGTACACATTTTTGTTGAAACACTTGTTTTCAATTTTTTGGATGTATACCTAGGGGTGGAATTGAGAGGAGGGGTCATATTGTAATTCTGTGTTTAATTTATTGAAGAAATGCCCAGCTGTTTGATGCATAATTTTATATTCTCCCAAGCAATGTATGAGGATTCTAATTTCTCTTCATCCTCACCAATCCTTGTTATTTTACATATTAAAAATAATTACAGCTATCCTAGTAGATGTGAAGTAGTATCTCATTATGCTTTTGACTTGCATTTCCCTGATGACAAATGGTGTTGAGCATCTATCTTTTCATGTGAGCAATAGGTTTTTGCAAGCTGGCAAGTGGATGAGAAAAATTGGACCCTAAACCAGTAGGAGGGAAAGCTGAGAACCAATCTGATTTATATTATGTAATTCCCTCAAAGCCTGGAAGTTGGTGGCAAGTCCCTTTGGAAGATGTTAAGACCTCCAGTGCACTCTCTCATTCCATATAGTCTGGTGACTAATCTTCTTCCACTATGGAAAGTGGCTGGAGATTTCTGAAGCGGGAGAATAAACCAGAGCACCTCTGAATGTGGAGACACCAGCCACTGTTGAGGGTAGGGAGTCACTGTAGATATCAGATAACTGAACATATTACTCTTCCATGTTAATTAAGCATATATGTAGTCTGTTTGATATACACAACACTCTTCACCTACTTGTCTCCTAGGACTGTGGTAGTAAGGCCTTTACCTTGAAACAAGGGTCAGGAAAACAGACCAGCCAAAGAAAATATCTCTTAAAAAATTATTTATTTATTTGGCAGTGCCAGGTCCTAATTGCAGTGTAAGGGAACTGGTTCCCTGACCAAGGATTGAACCTGGCCCTCTGCATTGGGAGCATGGAGTCTTTAGCCACTGGACCACCAGGGAAGTCCCCCAAGAAAATATCTTAAAATACTTCTGCAAGTTCCTCAAGTAAGTGGACAAGCCACTTCACTTTACACTGAAGCTCCAGATGACAAGCCCCTCTCATTTTCAGAGATTCCAGTCAATTTTTAATTCTCCATTGTTAACTATGGGCAGAAATCTAAGAATTGCCTGATATCTCTGTGATGCCTCTGTACGTGAACGGAGTTAGAACAAACAAGAAGGAAAGAAACTTGGAGCAATCATAGACTATAGTGAGAAAAGAAAGCTTAACAGAAAAGTCCTGTTGTTAGTATCCTTAGAGAGAAAAGGAGATAAGGAGATAATGTAGTCCCAAAATAAAACCAGAATCTCATGCAAACGATATGCAGAAAATAAGAGCTCTTGAGAATTAAAAACATGGAACAGAAATGAAAAATCTATAGAAGATAATTTTCCTAGAAAGTAGAATAAGAAAAGGGAAAGAGATGAAAGTAGGAGAGGAAAAAAAGAGCTCAAGAGGATGATGTCCACATAATTGGAGCTCCTGAGAAAAAGAATAAATTATTTCAATACAATCTCCGAGAACTGAAAAACATATGGTTCCATCATTAAGAATCCACCAAGTGCTCATGATATAAATGGACTCACAGCAGTACATAGGAATGTGAAATTTCAGAATTCTGGGCACATGTAGAGTCATGATTCAAAAGGGCTTCAGACTTTGAAACAGCAACAGTGGAAGCTAGGATATAACACAGCTGTGCCTTCAAAATTCTAACAAGAAATTTTTAACCAGAAAGTTTATCATCAACCAAACAAGATGGAGGATAGGATGAAGACAAGATTGAAGGTAGATGAATTCAGTATGAGATGTCTCAAAAATTTCACCATAGGAAACTACTGGAAGAGATGTCCCATCAAAGCATGAGAGTAAAGAAGGAAGAGGAAGATGTTGCTGATGAGAGGAGAAGGGGTCTTCAGGGTGATCAACAAGGAAGATCTCAAGATGGGAGCTGTGCATGAGGTCTGGAGAGCCATTAGCTTACAGTGATCTAGAGAGAGGACTTCCTGGGAGATTTCCCAAGGATGATGAATATGCTATTAGCTGATGCATCTGGACATTTTGAGAGGAAACCTTAAAAGTTGGCTGGAATTTGGTATCACACTATTGATAGATAATTGTTAACTCCTGGAAAAACAAAAAAAAGTGTGCAGAAAAAAAAAAAATGTGTTCCAGTTTGAAGGATATAACTATGAACACAAAATATGGTCTAACTCAACTTATGACTATATTGGAAAATGAAGGGCAGATCAAAGGCTCTGCGTTTGTAGCACAGGAAGCATGTGCCATAGTAGAAATCAATAGATAATGCTGAACTTAAAAATCAAGAAAGTATGTGTAAATTAAAAACATGGAGAAAATACCAAAGGGATCTTATACATTTTGTGTATTTAAAGTTTTCTATGATGATCATAGGCCTCTTTTGTAACTTAGAAAAAATGTACTGATTGATGAGAATGATGGATGGGAATTCTTGGTGGGTCTCCATGGAGTAATGCTCTATTTGTGGCTCTCCCAAGGGAGGAGTTAATTGCATCACAGAATTGCAGGAATTCAAAGATAAAACTGTGAAGAGCACCTTGGGTCAGTTGACAAGAGACAGGGCGCCTGTGAGTTCTGCCCAGAATGAAGGGACCTGAATTTTACCCCTTCCCACCGCTGACCTCAGTGTTGACTCATCTCTGATGTTTCCTGGCTGTGAAAGGCATCCCCCCAATTCCTCACCCTGGGTTGCAGTGCCAGGCTGTGTGTATTTAGCGCCTTTAGAATCTAGCCTCATAAATCAGCTTGCCTCACCCCTTGTCTGTGGGAACAGCATTTCTCTGCCTTCCCTCCCATTAGACTTTTGGTTTTAGGTAATGGCTCGCTGGGAATGAACATGGAGCTATATGAAACCAAGAGCAAATATTCCTCTCCTCTGTATTCCTCCTGAGTGGTTTTATTGGAAGCTGAAGATGGGCTCTGAAGATGGATCCCTCAGAAAGTCTTTAGTAAACCATTGGTCATGGCAGTTTGGCCATTTGCGCTGAATTTGGTTGTTTCAATTTCATCACATTGGGTTGGTAATAAATGATTGAATATTAGCACCCTCAGTGAGAATACCTGTAATTTATGGAATAACTGTACTGGGCTTTGGAGTACTGGAAAACTCTCTCTACTCCTCACAGCAGTCCTGGAAGTGAAACGTTGTTTCATATCTGAGAAGATGATGGCTTAGCAAGATTCATTCTTGTATTGAACTGATCTGTTGAGTGCCTGTGTGTACCAGAAAGTGTGCTGTCCCTGGGATTCCCATAGAGAACAGGATGTCCATGAACCCTGTCCTTAGGGAGCTTACCAGCAGGGTGAGCAGACAAGTTGACAGGAGGGTATAATGCAGTGCGCTAAAGTGCTAGGGTGAGAGTGGTACAGAAGCCTGTGGGTGCAACAAAGGAGATAATTATCACTATCAGAGGGTCAGGGCAAACTTGCTGGATAATAGAGTTTTGTCCTGAAGGACAGAGTTACCTCGAAAAAAGGGGGCATAGGGGACAATGTGAACATAGGCCCCAGAAAAGAAAATATAGAGCTAGTCTTCTATCTCCTTTCATAGATGCTTGATGAACATGGCCTTAGAGAGGATCAGCAAAGTGTGTGTGTGTGTGTGTGTGTGTGTGTGTGTGTGTGTAAACATACCTGAGGAGGGTCTTGAAAGTCTGATCCTTTCCACCCCCAGACACTTCCCACCCTTCTTTGCTCTGCAGTGCAAATTGAGTGACCCAAGAATAAATGATGATTGCTGATTTGTTTTGTACAAAGCCTAGTTCTAAGCACTGCAGGAGCTAAGGTACGATGGTGTTATATAACTTGTCTCCATTGGCTCTAAAGCCAGCATTCTTTACCTCCTTGTTGCATTGTCTTACTCTCTGACAGATAGGTCCTAGCACCTAGCATATGCCCGACTTTTTTGTTTTCTTCTTTCAGGTACATTATTTCTTTTTCTTCTTTTTACCTTTTTGACCATTGTTCACCCATTTCTCCTACCCCCTGCTTTTGGCAACCACCAATCTGTTTTCTGTATCTATAAGCTTGTGTATTGGGAAGGGGGTGGTTGTTCATTTAAGATTCCACATATAAGATTATATAAGATTCCACATACGAGATTAACCAGTATTTGTCTTTCTCTGACTTAATGGACTTAGTGTAATATCCTCAAGATTCATCCATGTTGGTGCAAAAGGAAAGATTTCATTTTTAAAAATTGTGTGTATGTACCACAGTTTCTTCATGCTTTCATCCACCAATGGACACTTACATTGTTTCCATTTTTTTGGCTGTTGTAAATAATGCTGCAATGAACATGGGAGTGCAGATATCTTTTTAAGTTAGTATTTTTGTTTTCTTCATGTAAATACTCAGAAGTGGAATTTCTCTGTCCTGTGGTAGTTCTATTTTTAATTTTTTGAGGAACCTCCATACTGTTAGCCAAAGTGGCTGCACCGGTTTACATTCCCACCAGCCACACATTAGGATTCTCTTTTCTCTATTTCCTCATGAAGTCTTATTTTTTGTCTTTTTGATAATAGCTGTTCTGACAGGTATGAAGTGATATCTCATCGTGATTTCGATTTGCATTTCCCTGATGAGTGATGTTGAGCATCTTTTCATTTGCTGGTTGGCCATCTGTATGTCTGTTTGGAACAATGTATACTCAGATCTTCTGCCCATTTGAAAATCAGATTGTATTTTTTTTTATTGAGCTGTGTGACCTCTTTCTATATATTGAACATTAGCCCTTTATCAGGTGTGGTTTGCAAGTGCTTTATCTCATTCACTACATTGCCTTTTCATTTTGTTTATTTCCTTTGCTGTGCTGAAGGTTTCTAGTTTGTTATAGTCCTCCTTGTTTATTTTTGCGTTTGTTGTTTTTGCTTTTGATGTCACAATAAAAAAAATGGACGCAACTTGGAAAAGGGAATATAGTCTTCAGTACATTTTGAATTACTTTTTGTGTATGGTGTAAGATAGCTGTCTCATTTCATTCTTTTGTATGTGGCTATCCGGTTTTTCTAATGCCGTTTATTGAAGAGGCTGTCCTTTCCCCATTGTACGTTCTCCTCTGATTCGTGAATAAATTGGCCACATATGTGTGGATTTTTTCTTCTGGACTCCCTGTTTTGTTTCATTGAACAGTGTATCTGTATTTTATGCCAATACTATACTGTTTAATTATAATGGCTTTGTGATATAGTTTAGATCAGGGAGTGTGATGCTTCCAGCTTTGTTCTTCTTTTTCAAGACTGCTTTGACTATTCAGCGTCTTCAGTGATTCTATACAAATTTTGGGATTATCTGTTCAATTTTTTTGTGAAAAATTCTGTTGGAATTTTGATAGTGATTGCATTGAATCTGTAGATTTGGGTAGTGTGGCTGTTTTAACAAAATTGATTCTGTCAATCTGCGAACATGGAATATCTTCATTTATTTGTTTCTTTTTCAGTTTCTTTCATTAATGTCTTAATAGTTTTCAGTGTATAGATGTTTTATCTCCTTCGTTAAATTTATTCCTTGATATCTTATTATTTTTGATGCAATGGTAAATGGAATTGTTTTCTCAATTTCTTTTGCTGATACTTTTATTCAGTGTATAGAAATGTTATACATTCCTATACATTGATTTTTTTAAAAAGATTTATTTTTATTTTTAACTATGCTAGATCTTTGTTGCTGGACCTGAACTTTCCTAGTTGTGGCCAGTGGGGCCTGCTCTCTAGTTGTGGTGCATGAGTTTGTTATTTCAGTGGCTTCTCTTGTTGCAGAACATGGGTTCCAGGGGGGCATGGGCTTCAGTAGTTGTGGTGCATGCATCAGTAGTTGTTTTGCATGGGCTTAGTTGTTCCGTGCATGTGGAATCTTCCTGGGCCCAGGATCGAACCCGTGTCCCCTGCATTGCAAGGTGGATTTTTAACTCCTGGACCACCAGGGAAATCTTGTACATTGATATTTGTATCCCACAACTTTACTGAATTCATTTATTAATTCTAATAGTTCTTTGATGGCATATTCATGTTTTCTATATATAGTATTGTCATTTGCAAATAGTGACAGTTTTACTACTTCTTTGCCAATTTGGATGTGTCTTATTTCTTTTCTTCCCTAATTGCTGTGGCTAGAACTTCTAATACTAGATTGAATAAATTGACAATAATAGGCATCCTTGACTTGTTCCTGTTCTGAGCCTCCCTGGTGGCTCATACAGTGAAGGAATCCGCCTGCAATGTAGGAGACCAAGGTTCAATCCCTAGGTCTGGAAGAACTTTAGGGAAGGGAATGGCTACCCACTCCAGTATTCTTGCTTGGAGAATTCCAAGGGCAGAGGAGCCTGGTGGGCTACAGTCCATGGGGTTGCAAAGAGTCAGACACAACTTAGTGACTAACTTTTTTTTTTTTTTTTAAAGAAGAAAAGCTTTGGTCTTTTCACCATTATGATGTTAGTTGTGGGTTTTTTGTATATGGCTTTTATTATGTTGAGGTACATTCTCTGTACTCCCACTGTTGAGAGTTTTTATCATGAAAGGGTGTTGAATTTTGTCAAGTGCCTTTTCTGCATCTATTGATGCATCTTATCTGCATCTATTGAGATGATCATATAGTTTTTATTCTTCATTATCCTTCATTTATTCTTCATTATAATTCATACAAGGAATTATCCTTGTATCCCTGGTATAAATCCTGCATGATCATGGTATATAATCTTTCTAATGTATTGTTGAATTCAGTTTACTAATATTTTGTTGAGGATTTTTGCATCTATTCATCAGAAATATTGGCTTGTAGGATTCTTGGGTGTCCTTGCCTGGTTTTGGTATGATCTTGGTACAGTGCCTTGTTTTTGAGTTGACTGGTCCTTTCTTTTGCTTGACTTAGTTTGTTGTTGAGCCCCGCCAGTGTATTTTTTTCATTTCAGTTGTATGCTTCAGCTCTATGACTTCTGTTTTGTACTTCCTTGTACTTTGTATCTCTTTGAAGTTCTCAGTGTGTTCATCCATTCTTCTCCCCAGTTTGGTGAGCCCGCTGGACCACTCTCTAGGAATGGAGACTGGCAGACACCATCATCATGCTCTCTCTTTGCTGTGCTCCAGAGCATCTCCTGGAAGAGAACTTTTACACATGTCTGGTGCCTAGTTTGTGAGTGCTATCCTGAAGACACCTCTCAACTGCCTGACTCTGGAGACCAGGGTAGCTTACATTCCTGGTACCTAAGGATTATAATTAATATTTTGTGTCACCCAGAAAGGAGCACATCTGCCTGTCTGATACCCCCATTTTTGTGGCTTCTACCAGGGGACACCTCTATACTACTTGACTCTGGTGGCCAGTGGAGCTTAAGCGTGTGGTCCCACAGGACTGTAACCAACAGAGAAAGAGTTCTTAAACAGCTGCCACTCCTGGGGCACAGAGAGAGGCAACAGACCCAGGGGCTCTGAATTTCTGCGAATGAGACCTATTAGCTAATCATCATGGCTGCGCCTGAGGGACAGGCTTCTAATTAAACATATATCCACAGGCTAACTGTAATCCTTTCTAGAGACCACAGAGAGCAGGCACTGTCTTTGTGTTTTTCTTCTGTCATGTTCCAGAGCAAAGTGTCTCTTGGAGTGGAGTTTTGCACACATTTGGTATGCAATTTTTACATCTGCTGCCCTGTTTTGTTTTTTTTTTTTTTTGTGGCTGCCACTTAATGGATGCCCCTTGATCTTCTGGCTCTGGTGGCCAGGGCTGGGGCTTACATTCCTGTGGGACTGTGGCAATTGGAGAGATGGTTCTTCGCAGGCAACTACACCCAGGGCACTGAACAGACAGTGGACTGAGGCACATCCCCTAGTCTTTCTGTGAAGGAGGCCACTTTGTCCTGGTGCTCCTGACTGAGATGCAGGCTTCAGGTGTGGCATACATTTAGTGGCCTATAGAGCTCTTCTCAAGGAACTTAGATGGCATCTTGGCTCTCTCCTTCTGCCTTGCTCCAACTCACCAGTATCTCCCAGAAAAGAGCTTCAACACTTGACTTGCGCCCAATTTCTATGACTGCCATCCAGCACACACCACCATTCTGCCTGGCTCTGGTGGCCAGTGTGACTTACACTTGTGATACCACTGGACTGTATATTTTGACATACTGTTAAAAGGTGCTGCCTGAGGGTCTGGCTTCTAATAGGACTGAATCCAGGTGCTGGAATCTTCCCCTTCGGGGCACTGACAGGTTGTGGCACATCCTCACCTACTGGGAGCTGTTAAAAATAGCACAGAGTTTTGAAAGAAGACAAAGAGTGGGGCAGGGTTGAACAACAAGATTTATCTCCTGTATGAGGCCTCTCTAATACTGAAAGAGGTGGTTGCTTCATCTACTGTATAGAAACCAAGACAGAGTCAAACAAAAGGAAGAAACAGAATATGTTCCAAATGAAAGAACAAGATAAAAACTCGAGAAAAAGACCTTAATGTAATGGAGATAAGTAATTTAACCAATAAAGAGTTCAAAATAAAGAGCATATGGTTGACTTTAGTGTAGGAAAAATTGCAGGAGAAATGAGATATATATTCCCTGCCCTCAAGGAATTTACAGTCCAGATGAGCCAACAGGAATTGTTATAAGAAAGCTGGATAGTGAACAGCACAAGGTGGTGTTTATTTATTTATTTTTAAAAGAAGTGAATGTCCCTTCTTGAGACCTCTTGGACAAGTGAATGTCCTTTCTTGAGACCTCTTGGACTTTAGTTGATCCTATTGCTATTTCCATCTTATTCTTGAACATCTCATTTCATTTGACCTCTTGGTAGAAATACAACTTTTACGCCAGATCTAGAAGACCTTGGGGAAATGTGAGAAAGGCATTCCTAGTCATCTGATTCCATAATGATCCTAGAGTCTGTTTCCATTTTTTTTTTTTTTTTCTGTGATGAATACTGGAATTTTTGTCATGGGCTTGCTGTCTTTGTGCTTTTGTGATTTCTCAGATGTAACTTTTGAGCCTGGGTGTTGATGTATGGAGGGCAGAGGAGGAAGTTTTGGGAGAGCACTCCTTCTGTTGTTGAGAGAGGCTAGTTTGCCTGAGTCAAGCTCTGTTGCCTAGGAGCTGTAGGTGGCAATTCAAGAAGTATCATTGGGTATACTAGGGAAAGGACTGGCAGTGGGATGAATGAATGGGTATGTATTCATTTATGTAAAAAATTTCCCATGGAGGGCTTACTTTATTTTTTAATTTAAAAAGATTTTTATTTTTGGCATAAAATAAACATTTATTATCTCACACAGTTTCTTTGGTTCAGGAATCCAAGAGGGACTTTGCTAAGTGGTTCTGCTTAGGGTCTCTCCTGAGATTGTAGTCAAGGTGTGGCCAGGTCCACAGTCCTTGAAGGATTGAATGAAGCTGGAGGAATTATTTCTAAGGTGACTGACTCACATGCTTGACAATTTTGTGTAGATTGTTGGAAGGAGATTTGGGCCTACTTTAATAATTCTCAGTATGGTCAGTAGACAACCTACAGATTTACTTTGTATGTGTGTGTGTGTTCAGTTGCATGGTTGTTTCCAACTATCTGTGTCTGTGACCCTATGGACTATAGCCCACCAGACTCCTCTGTCCATGGGATTTTCCAGGCAGGAATACTGGAATGGGTTTCTATTTCCGTCTCCAGGAATATTTCCCAATCCAAGGATCAAACCTGCGTCTCTTATGTCTCCTTCATTGGCAGGTAGATGCTCTACCAATAAAATTTACTTTGTAAGAAATACAGATTCCTAGACTTTGCTCCACACCAAGTGGCTCAGAGTTCCTGGACTGAGAATTGGAAATCTGTATTTTTAATGAGGTCTGTGCTTGATTCTGATGTGTACTCAAGTTGGAAAATTACTGGCTGGTTTTGCATGAAGCCTGGTTCTAAGCCCTACAGGATTTAAAGAAGAGATGTACTTGCCCTCCAGAGGCTCACACTGATGAGAGAGAGAGAGACCAGCCTTCACTAACTTTAAGACAGAACACGAACCATGTTTGTTGAGGGTGCCTTATTGATCAGAGGAAGAATCTGTTTTACAACAAGTAGAAAGGAAATGCACCTGGTTGGTTAATTTCAAAAAGCATATCCCAGTCAGTGAGATTTTAGGGGGAGAGAAGTTACCTGCAGACTGTAGAATATTTCTGCATCCTTTCAACTGGGGGTGGAAGAGGGTAACAAAGAACAGAGTGGAAGTTTGACTAAATAAAAGTGAGATTCAGGAAAGGCTGAGATGTTTGTGGACCACTTGTTACCCTTCAGATGAGCATCTTGTCCTTTTAATAAGGAAAACTCACAAGCAAAATTGACAGTAATTAGAAAAGGAGTAACCCAGGGTTCATCTGGCTCTACCTCAGAGTAAGGGCAACAACAGAGTCCGGAAGGGTTTGTACAGCAGACCAAATGTTGATATCACGGGTGGAAATTTTTTATTTATAGGTGAGTTCCCTTGGGTCAGAGTAAGAGACTTCTGGGTACCCTCAAACTTATTGTTTCTCCCACTGCCTTGGTGAAAGTTAGTATGAATAATAAATGATGTCTTTGCATACCTATGTTTTCTTGGCTGTTCTATGTGAGGACATCACTTTCTAGAAAGTCTAGGACTAGGGGATTTTGGAAGCTTCCTCTTAGCTGTCTCATGTGAGTTAGGTTGGGATGAGAGCAGTTACAGTAGTCAGGTGCTGAACAAGCTCTCCCTGCCCTTGGCTGTCACTCAGAGGCTTGGGTCTACTCAGAGGATAAGCACAGAAAGAGAGTCAAAAGTTTTCCATGTTTAGATCTTTAATCCATTTTGAGTTTATTTTTGTGTATGGTGTTAGAAATTGTTCTAGTTTCATTCTTTTACAAGTGGCTGACCAGTTTTCCAAGCACCACTTGTTAAAGAGATTGTCTTTTCTCCATTGTATATTCTTGCCTCCTGTGTCAAAGATAAGGTGTCCATAGGTGCATGGATTTATCTCTGGGCTTTCTGTTTTGTTCCATTGATCTATATTTCTGTCTTTGTGCCAGTACCATACTGTCTTGATGACAGGACATGGAAGCAACCTAGATGTCCATCAGCAGATGAATGGATAAGGAAGCTGTGGTACATGTACACAACGGAATATTACTCAGCCATTAAAAAGAATACATTCAAGTCAGTTCTAATGAGGTGGATGAAACTGGAGCCTATTATACAGAGTGAAGTAAGCCAGAAAGAAAAACACCAATATAGTATACTAACGCATATATATGGAATTTAGTAAATCAGTAAAGATAACCCTGTATGCAAGACATCAAAAGAGACACAGATGTACAGAACAGTATTTTGGACTCTGTGGGAGAGGGCGAGGGTGGGATGATATGGGAGAATGCCATTGAAGCATGTAAGTTATCATATGTGAAACGAATTGCCAGTCCAGGTTTGATGCAGGATACAGGGTGCTCGGGGCTGGAGCACCAGGATGACCCAGAGGGATAGGAAGGGGAGGGAGGTGGGAGGAGGGTTCTGGAAGGGGAACACATGTACACCCATGGTGGATTCATGTCAATGTATGGCAAAACCAATACAATATTGTAAAGTAAAAAAATAGATAAACAAATTAAAAAGTTTTCCATGGGCCACAGAAAAGTAACAGTTACTTGTGACTGAAAGAGTTAGCTCTGTGTAGGAGGTGATAGATGGAGTGGACTGAAAGGTTCATAGTGGAATAAAAAGACAGATGTTAAAAGATACATGCCATATGTGCACTGTAGTGTTAGGACTTGTTAGATTGCAGGTGACAGGAAACCCAACTCAGTTGGCTTCAACAGTATAGGAATCTTATTGACTATGTGTCTGGGTAGGTTTCAGGGCAGGCTGATCCAGTGGCTCAGATGATGTCCTCAAGAACTTATTTCAAGTCTTTCTCCTCTTGGCTATTCTTAACATCGACAGGCTGATCTTTTAGTCACTGTCACAGAACTGCTACACATGTGGCTTAGTTTAGTTCATTCATAGAGAACGTGGTGTGTGAAGGCATATGTTTGAAGTGATTCTGGTGTTCAACTGTGAGGTGCTTGTAATATGCATCTGTGACTATTTTGTTCAGTCCAGCAAATAACTTTGTCCATCTACAGCTACAATTGCAGGGCATGTTAGGTGCATATTACGTTTGGTGGAAACAGCCCTCTGAGACTGCCTATCTTATGGGGTAGTGAAAACAGTAGCTAAGAAAAACTAGAGAAAAAGTTGTCCCATGGCACTCGGTGGCCTTTAAGACAGTTTCCAGCCACTCTTACTCTAGAAGCTTCTATTTGCTTTCTCTGTAATGTCCTGGGTGTGTTTTTGGCAGGCAGATTCTGGAGTCAATGAGTCAATTTCAGGAGTCAGAATGTAAGATGACAGTAGTTTCTGATCTTTAGCTTTTAAGTCAAGCAAGAACTGCTTTCCAAAATGTGCGTTAGTCCTTGGCGGACAAGTCAACTTTGAGCATCGTGTCTGGCTATGTATGTAGCCCCAGAATAGCATCTGAATTACATTGTCTCTGTCTTTTTTCCTCAACCCATGATTGCTGATGGACAGAAAATGCTCATAAAACCTTGATTCAAACCACAGAATGGCTGAATAATTCACGCTTGATTACTTTTTGAAGAATTTTGAATCCAAAAATAGGACTCTAAAGGAAATGGACATTATGTTTTCTTTTTTCCTCCCCTTTTAAGCTTAGTTCGGTTTACACTTTGGTAATGGGGGTCAGATTTAGGGGAAAGTTTTTTTTTTTTTTTTCAGTAAGATATTAAGCTATACATCAGGATTTGTTTTTATCTACAACTTGGATTAAAAAAAAAAAAACAATCTTAAAATAAATAAAAGTTACTTAGTTACTTGGTGATATCTCTGTCCACCATGAAGGGACTTGGTTATGCTTACAGGAAACAAATGTTTTGTGACTGTGTCTTAGAATCCTTCATTGTTTTTGATGTCTGTTTTTTTATCTTCCAAATTAGAAATTCTTTGTCCTGAATTTGTTGTTGTTTTATTTGGCCCATTCTTTGGTGTCTTTTCCTTTTTTTTAGGATTGTTGCATAACTGGAACATTATCGCAAAGATTTCACCTGATTTTTTCTTCTTAACCTTGGCACCCATCAACAACTTGAAATGTTCAGTGAGCCTTCTTTGTTCTCACTTCTGCCCTAGAATGGCAGTTTAGACTTCTGTCTTCCCTTTCTTTTTCACTCTAGTCTTCTCTTCACTAGGTGGACTGTCAGCAGTAGCTTAGAGATTTGCTGTTCAAGTCATGGATGCCTCTGTGAAAGGTAAAAACTTAAGTTCAGATACTTTCTCCCTCTTTGCTTTCCCCATCTTTCTTTTCTGCCTTTAGTATATTCTGGGGGAGAAGATGAGATCACTAATGCAATAATCCAGAAGATAGAACTCTAAGATCATTTTGGAGGAACTTGATCCTCAAAGGCAACTTTATCATTCAAAATTTTCAGAATGAAACCCTAGAAACCTTAGGTTTCTAGAAACCTAAAACCCTAGAAACCCTAGAACCTTACATGTGGTTAAAAAAAAAAAAAAAAAATCAAGTAAGAGGCTAGTGATCACTTGGGATGGAATTGAAGTAGACCCATACTTACCGTTGGAACTGACTTCCCTTCAGGTTTCTGGTTCCCCCTTCCCTTGGAAGTACAAATACTCCTGGTGCTTCTAGGATGAGGCAGTGTGATAGAGTAGAAAATGCACCAGATGAGGGCCATCCTGGTTACTAAGGTGACTCTAGGACTTTGACCAAGACCTCGAATTACTCTGTGCATCATGTAAAACAAGAGGTTGGTTGGATACTGACTTGGGTTGTGTGATGCAATCTAAACCTACCTCCTTACTGTATGACTTGATTGCTTGTCAATTGGCTTCTGCTATACAGGATTCTCTCTGACCCTGAATCTCACTTGATTCTGCTCATGTCAGCCTTAGCATCTGAGATGGCTACCTTGCTTGCTCCACATTGCCTTCCTTTAGCCACCCAAATCTTAATCATCCTTACAGGGCTGGTTCAGATGACTTCAAGCCTTTTCTAGCTACTCAGGTCCTTAATGAGCTGCTGCTCCTCAGAATTTTCATTGTACTTGTCCATCCCATATTGCCCAATACCTGTTTATTTGAACACTTGGTGTCTGCTTATTGCAGCATTTTGGATCTGGACGGGACTGTGTGTTCAAGGCTTGGGACTTTGGGAACAAAAATGGTTTCCTCATCATGTCCTGCACTGCACCCAGTGTAAGCTGGGAAAATACTAGGTGTCCCACTGATTATTGGTTAAAGCCTAGAATTTGTAAGGAGTGTGAAAGCTCTAGTATTTCAGCTACTCATGTACTTTGGGTTGAGTTCAGTTCAGTTCAGTTGCTCAGTCGTGTCTGACTCTTTGCGACCCCATGAATTGCAGCACGCCAGGCCTCTCTGTCCATCACCAACTCCCGGAGTCTACCCAAACCCATGTCCATCGAGTCGGTGATGCCATCCCACCATCTCATCCTCTGTTGTCCCCTTCTCCTCCTGCCCCCAATTCTACCCAGCATTAGGGTCTTTTCCAATGAGTCAACTCTCCGCGTGAGGTGGCCAAAGTATTGGAGTTTCAGCTTCAACATCAGTCCTTCCAATGAACACCCAGGATCATCTCCTTTAGGATGGATTGATTGGATCTCCTTGCAGTCCAAGGGACTCTCAAGAGTCTTCTCCAACACCACAGTTCAAAAGCATCAATTCTGCGGCGCTCAGCTTTCTTCACTGTCCAACTCTCACATCCATACATGACCACTGGAAAAACCATAGCCTTGACTAGATGGACTTTTGTTGGCAAAGTAATGTCTCTGTTTTTAAATATGCTATCTAGGTTGGTCATAACCTTCCTTCCAAGGAGTAAGTGTCTTTTAATTTCATGGCTGCAATCACCATCAGCAATGATTTTGGAGCCCCCCAAAATAAAGTCTGACACTGTTTAACCATCTATTTCCCATGAAGTGATGGGACCAGATGCCATGATCTTAGTTTTCTGAAAGTTGAGCTTTAAGCCAACTTTTTCACTCTCCTCTTTCACTTTCATCAAGAGGCTCTTTAGTTCTTCTTCACTTTCTGCTATAAGGGTGGTGTCATCTGCATATCTGAGGTTATTGATATTTCTCCTGGCAATCTTGATTCCAGCTTGTGTTTCTTCCAGCCCAGCATTTCTCATGATGTACTCTGCATATAAGTTAAATAAGCAGGGTGACAATATACAGCCTTGACGTACTCCTTTTCCTATTTGGAAGCAGTCTGTTGTTCCATGTCCAGTTCTAACTGTTGCTTCCTGACCTGCATACAGGTTTCTCAAGAGACAGGTCAGATGGTCTGGTATTCCCATCTCTTTCAGAATTTTCCACAGTTTATTGTGATCCACACAATCAAAGGCTTTAGCCTAGTCAATAAAGCAGAAATAGATGTTTTCCTGGAACTCTCTTGCTTTTTTGATGATCCAGCGGATGTTGGCAATTTGATCTCTGGTTCCTCTGCCTTTTCTAAAACCAGCTTGAACATCTGGAAGTTCACGGTTCACGTATTGCTGAAGCCTGGCTTGGAGAATTTTGAGCATTACTTTACTAGCATGTGCTGCTGCTGCTGCTGCTGCTGCTAACTCGCTTCAGTCGTGTCCGACTCTGTGCGACCCCGTAGACGGCAGCCCACCAGGCTCCGCCGTCCCTGGGATTCTCCAGGCAAGAATACTGGAGTGGGTTGCCATTTCCTTCTCCAGTGCATGAAAGGGAAAAGTGAAAGCGAAGTCGCTCAGTCGTGTCCGACTCTTAGCGACCCCATGGACTGCAGCCTACCAGGCTTCTCTGTCCATGGGAGTTTCCAGGCAAGAGTACTGGAGTGGGGTGCCATTGCCTTCTCCGTACTAGCATGTGAGATGAGTGCAATTGTGCGGTAGTTTGAGCATTCTTTGGCATTGCCTTTCTTTGGGATTGGAACGAAAACTGACCTTTTCCAGTCCTGTGGCCACTGCTGAGTTTTCCAAATTTGCTGGCATATCAAGTGCAGCCCTTTGACGGCATCATCTTTCAGGATTTGAAATAGCTCAACTGGAATTCCATCACCTCCACTAGCTTTGTTCTTAGTGATGCTTTCTAAGGCCCACTTGACTTCACATTCCAGGATGTCTGGCTCTAGGTGAGTGATCACACCATCGTGATTATCTGGGTTGTGAAGATCTTTTTTGTACAGTTCTTCTGTGTATTCTTGCCACCTCTTCTTAATATCTTCTGCTTCTGCTAGGTCCATACCATTTCTGTCCTTTATCGAGCCTATCTTTGCATGAAATGTTCCCTTGGTATCTCTAATTTTCTTGAAGAGATCTCTAGTCTTTCCCAATCTGTTGTTTTCCTCTCTTTCTTTGCATTGATCACTGAGGAAGGCTTTCTTATCTCTCCTTGCTATTCTTTGGAACTCTGCATTCAGATAGGAATATCTTTCCTTTTCTCCTTTGCTTTTTGCTTCTCTTCTCTTCCCAGCTATCTGTAAGTCATGAACAAAAGCAGAGAAAGACGTTTTAAGCCGAAACTATCTAAGATACTATTTATCACCATCACTCTAGGTGCCCATGAGCGTTTTCTTTCCTCTGTATGTGTTTTTTTTAAAGGATGTGGTTGCAATAAAGCCTTCAGCTTTGTCAGCCTGGTAACAGACAATGATGAGGCTGCTGTGTCCAAGAGGGGCCAGGACCCTGCCACTCATTGTTCATCTCTCCTCCTAGAAAGCCCTTGAGGTTTTTTGTACCACTCTCCCCCCCCACCCTAGATTGCAGTACACACTTGGAAGACCGCCAATCTAGCTGAGTTCCATCACTTTATAGGTGAAGAAACCAAGGTTCGGAGACTCAGAGAGGTTGTGTTTTGATGGAGACCTTACAGTGCCACTGGAAGCTGTCTCTGGCTACCCAATTCCACCCTACATCATGCTTCCCCAGTAGTGGGTGCTCAGACATGCAGAGTGAGTGAATGCGAAGAATAACTACGGAAGGTTGACGGATGTTCTAATGGACCTTACAGTTGTGAATCCAAAAATGTAAGCAGTATTGATGTTTATTGTGTAATCCTCAACCCTCAACTGTTCAGGTTAGCTGTGTGGGATGAAAGATGGCTGGAAGGGTCACTGGGTGCAAAGTTCAAATGTCTTTGATGGACACTGAGTAGTTTGTCTTGGTTTTGACCTGCAGTTTTCTAGCTTTGTCATCTAAGCCCTCGTCCCAATGTGGGTCACGTGAAAGGGTCTGTAGGTTTTCAACAAGCCAGTTTTCGGAAAAGGTCGGTGGGGAGACTTTCTGTTTTGTTACCTAAGCTGGGATTTGATCTTCAGACCCTCAGGGTGAAAGGCTAATACCTTAATTTGTGTGTTTTATAAACATCCCCAGGCAATGACCTTCTTCTAGCCTCATGTGATACTCACATTTTGCGGGACTTAGAGCTAAAATTTCTGGCTTGGAACAGAATGAGGTGGCCTGCTGCAGTTTAGAATCTGCAGGGTTGTTAGTTGTCAGCAAGTGTTATTTGCATACTGTTGAATAAAAGGGTTTGGTGCAGGGGGTGGGGTGGGGCAGGTTCCTAGAAAAATGCAATTTTTAATAAAAAAAAATATGATTTAAAAAAAGAACTCTCTCTAATAGGACATGTGTCCAACATAGTAAGGTATTTTTCCCTTGTAGCTTCTCCCTTCCTAACAACTTTCCTTCAAGGGTCATCTTTATTTTTCTGGTGTCAGTCAAATTATTTTTCAGCAGAGCATGAAAAGTGGAGATGGAGACACTGCGTGACTGTGTGTTAGAACCACATGGAAAGTTTTTTGTTTTATGTAAATAGAGATTGATGGAACATTTTACACAGAGTACAGGCTTTTGACAAAAAGTATTGATGGTTGCTTTCAGTAAGTGTTACTTGAGATGACAGAACATTGCATTTTAAGATGAATTACACGAGAAACTCCCTCTTTGGGAATGTCATACATTTTATTTCATCTGTTGTTTTATGAGAATGACTGAAGCCATGAATACCTTAGCCTGAACTGTTTCCTTTGCATGTTATAAGTCCTGGTTTGATGTACTCCTATTTTCAATATCAAGTTATAGAGAAAATATTTATACTGGCAAATACCATTGATAAAAATGCTTAAATGTTCAGAAGCAGAACATAACTTCTCACATGGTTTCCCCTGTGTGGTGGTGATTTGTGGGAAGCCTGGGATCCTGGTTAGAGTTAAATGTGTATTTTTCAGAAAGATCTCAGAGATTTTTGATAAATGGTTTTTTGGAGGGTATGTTTGGCGGTTTCCCTCCTCTGGCTATATTTGAATTTCAAAAATGCTTCTTTTGCATCCATCTTATACAGGCATACCTCAGATATAATGTGGGTTTGCTTTTCTACCACTGCAGTAAAGAGAGTCATAGGAAATTTCTAGTTCCCCAATGGTGCTGGAGAAGTCTCTTCAGAGTGCCTTGGACAGCGAGGAGATCAAACCAGTCAATCCTAAAGGAAATCAACACTGAATATTCGTTGGAAGCATTGATACTAAAGCTGAAGCTCCAGTGTTTTGGCCCCCTGAAGCAAAGAACCAACTCATTTGAAACGACCCTGATGCTGGGAAAGATTGAGGGCAGGAGGAGAAGAGGGTGACAGAGGATGAGATGGTTGAATGGCATCATCGACTCAAAGGACATGAATTTAAGCAAACTTCAGAAAATAGTGAAGGACAGGGGAGCCTGTCATGCTGCAGTTCATGGAGCTGCAAAGAGTTGGACACGACTGAGAAACTGAACAACAACAAAGTGTGTCTAAAAGTTATGTTTACACTATACTGTAGTCTATTAAGTGTGCAATAGCACTATATCTTTAATAAATGTACATATTTAATTAAAATACTTTATTTTTAAAAATTGCTAACCATTATCTCAGCCCTCAGTGAGCTATATAGTACCATCAGTGAGCACTGATCACAGACATCCGTAACAAGTAGACTAATAATGAAAAAGATTGAAATAGTATGAGAATTACCAACATATGACAGAGACAGAGAGTTAGCAAATGCTGTTAGAAAAATGGATGGACTTGCTTGATGCAGGGTTGCCACAAACCTACAATTTGTTTAAAAAAAATACAGTGTCTGGAGTGCAGTAACATGAAGCACAATAAAATGAGATATGGCCAGAATTGTTATTTGTTCTTTATGCAAAGGGTCAGGAAGTCCAGCTCTGTGGTGACTTTGGTTTGGGGCCTTAATTTTCTTTGCAGTATGCATTCAGGGATATTAGCTTAAAGGCATCAGGGGGTTGATGAGTATTAATAAATTCACCACATATTTACTGTACCATTTATACCAGGAACTGAGGATATAGAACTTACAACCCTGTGAGGGTGAGAGAGAAACAGATAATAAAATTTCAGGCTGGAATGCTATGAAGAAAATAAAGCAGAGTGTAAGTGGTTAGAGTGTCTCAGAAGTGGGTTTAGGGGTTATTTTAGAGTTGTTAGGGAACATTGCTCTGAGAAGTGACGTTTAAGCAAAGAACTGAATGATGAGAGAGCTTGAACTGTGTCAGGGTTTGGGAAGCTGGGATAGGGAACAACAAGCGCAAAGGCCCTGGAGCCAGAGCAATCTTGACATGCTGGAGGAACAGCAGGAAGGTCAGTGCACCACAGAGAAGGCATTGGTGGGACTGCTCTGTGTTTGAGGGGTGATGTGGTAGGCTGACAGGGAAGCCAGGTACAAGAGGAATGGGGGTCTGTGTCTTTGTTTCTGGGTGCAGCTGTAGGCTTCTTGCTCTGTGACCATACTTTCTTCAACGACCTAGAACCTGGCCACACAAGCTTGCCTATTTTCACCTTGCTTCAGTTCAGTTCAGTTGCTCAGTTGTATCTGACTCTTTGTGACACCGTGGACTGCAGTATGCCAGGCTTCCCTATCCATCACCAACTCGTAGAGCTTGCTCAAACTCATGTCCATCGAGTCAGTGATGCCATCCAACCATCTCATCCTCTGTTGTCCCCTTCTCCTCCCACCTTCAATCTTTCCCAGCATCAAGGTCTTTTCCAATGAGTCAGTTCTTTGCATCAGATGGCCAAAGTACTGGAGTTTCAGCTATAGCATCAGTCCTTCCGATGAATATTCAGAACTGATTTCCTTTAGGATGGACTGGTCAGATCTTCTTGCAGGCCAAGGGGATTCTCAAGAGTCGTCTCCAACACCACAATTCAAAAGCATCAATTCTTTGGCACCCAGCTTTCTTTATAGTGCAACTCTCACATCCATACATGACTACTGGAAAAACCATAGCTTTGACTAGACAGACCTTTGTTGGCAAAGTAATGTCTTTGCTTTTTAGTATGCTGTCTAGGTTGGTCATAGCTTTTCTTCCAAGGAGCAAGCGTCTTTTAATTCCATGGCTGCAGTCACCCTCTACAGTGATTTTGGAGCCCCCCCCCCCAAATAAAGTCTGTCACTGTTTCCATTGTTTCCCCACCTGTTTGCCAAGAAGTGGTACCTTGCTTACTTCCATACAGATGTCTCAGTTCCCCATTGGCACTCTTGTCCCACCACTGACTGGATGTCAATATAGATAAAGTCTTAGTCGCTAGGGGAATTTTAAATGTTTACTCCCCTGGAACGAATTCCTCAGTTAAATCTGCTATCACATACTATAAGTATCACTGTCTGCAGCGCTTCCCCCTTACTATTACAATTGCTTGTATATGTGACTGATTTCTAGCTGTAACCAACTCTTACTCATATTGGGCCCCCTAGCGTAGTGCCTGGCACTCGGTATATGCTCAGTGTATTTACTGGCTAAGTAAGTGAGACGATGCCGTGTATAAGATCCGATTGCCCAATACAAGTACCAGAAATTAGGGTAAATGTAGTCACTAAACATCTTACTTTTCAGAAGGAGCTTAAAACCAACATAGGGGTATAACTTTAAAAAAAGAAAAACAAAACCAACAAAAAACTAGTTTTAGAGCTGTTTTGAGGGACTTATTAAGATGAGTTTAAACAGTTGTTGGTTTAAAAAGTTGTAGGAATGAGAGCTCCATGGGGGATTAAATGGCCCAGGAGACAGCAGCATTTAAACTCTGGTGGGATAGAAATCCCAGAGGCCAGATGGGTCGTTATACCGAGTCTTTCCTGCGTTTGAGCTGTGTCCCGGGGCCTTATGAGATGCGTGGTCCTTCATAAATTTGGAGCTGATTTGGAACCAGCTAGCTGTTTTTCTCCCTGCTGAATTAATGTGCTGTTCAGCTGAAGCTCAAATATGAAATATATTAAAAGCAAACTAAAAACAGGTCAATGTTTTCTCTCTAATGCTATGGGAATATTTGTTTTTAAATCATCTTTTAGTACTCCACAAATTTTCCCTGTGAAGTATTTTTCTTTTCTTCTTTTATTGAGGGGGGTGGCAGAGACTATTTTTCCCAGTCTAAAATGGCCATTTCTCAAGTCCTGATTTATTCAGAAATTTAAATGGAGAAAATGGCCCCAGATCCTACACAAGTGAAACTTTATTTTTTAATCTGGGGCACAGTAGGGAGTCCTGAGAAATGCATTTTCCTCCAGGATTGTAGGAGGAATACATAGTGTTTGTTTAAAGCATCAGGTATTGAGAAATGTAATGGCAGGGTGAAAAGTTTGACCTCAGCTGCCAGATCCGATCTGCTAGGGGGTAATTGAGTTGCCATGTTTTTTCCCTCTTCAGTTTAAATCAAGTTTTGCTATAGCCCATTTAAGTGTCAAATTGGTAGCAAAACTTGACAACTTCAGGGTACAGACTTGCTTTTGATCAGAATTTACATGCAAATCATTTTTGCCTTGAACTGTCAGCTCCTGTTTCTGATACTCTTAAGGGGGACATGTCCCTCCCCACCCCTTCTCTCCCCAAGCTGAAGGGGATGGTTGGCTAATGTTATTAATCAGCGTGTGGAAGAAAAATTATCTTGATAAATATGGTGGTTAAACTATATTTTCCCTTTTGTGTGTCAGCTGTTGCAGCTGGGCATTTAATCTCCTTTTACCTAGAAGGAAATCAAACAATTATCCAGCGCTTGATGTCAAAAAGAAACTAGTGAATGAGGGGTTGGAGGGTCACCAGTGTATTGGGGAATGGACTTAAGCCACCAAAACCTGACAAAGGGTGCTGACAGTCTGCATTTTCTTAGGCATTAAACAAAGTCTTTGGTAACTTTAAAGAATCTTTCCTTGCATGACTAAACTCATTGAGAGGGTTAGAGAGAAAGCTGCCTCAGAAGTCTTAAGCCTGAAACTTTTTTTTCAGTTTTGCCCTAAACCCTTGGGATGCTTAAAAGCACGTGAGCGTGTATAGCTCCATCATCCAGCGAGACAAAGGAGTGTTTGCACTTTCACAGAGTTAATAATGACAGTAGCGAGTCTTTCTTGTTTCCAACCACCCCTGTCTTAGGGTTCCCAGTCCTCCACCTTCCTAAAGAATTTAATTGTGATTTATACTGTGTCTCTAAATTCTTAGAGACAGCTCTACTTTGGAAAGCAAGAGCATAGGAGGCCCCGGTGGAAAAAAAAATGGAGAAAAAGAACTTTCTAGAACTCACTGTAGATTAATAGAGCTGATTATGAATATTTATAATTATCCATTACAGAGCCAAAACTTTCAGTGAAGTAATATGTGAGATTTTTGTTTCCAGCCAGCCTGAAATTCCTTCCCATCCCTGCACCCCCAGCGGGTGAGAACATCAAACATGTCATCTTGCCAAGATGACAGCCAGCATCGCGTCAGATGGGAGACACATGCAAGCCTGACTTGTGAAGTCAAAGAAATTTCAAGATTGGATTCGCTTGATCCGACGTGGCCCTGTTGCAGGCCCTTCGGAAATCTCCTCAGCCAGGGCTCCTTCCCGCCCCCTGTCCAGCGCTGCCTGCCTGTGTGCTGTGAAATTTTAATTGAATCGTTAATGACACCGAGGAGTGACACAGCACATGAGAAACTTCCAAGAATCAGTCAGGAGGAGCCCTTTTTCTTACTGCTACAAAACAGAAGACACTGGGAAATTGACAAGTCCAAGCAGCGAGGCCAGGGTAGTAATTGATAGCAGGCTGCCTAGAGCCAAGGTCCTTCCCTGGTAATTGCAAGCAGAGGCTGCCTCTGTGATCTCGCCAGTGGTGTTGGCCATGCCAGAGCGACCCGGCTTTGACGGATGGCTTTCCCGCGGTAATGACTTAGGCATGTTCGCTCTCTCGCATGAGGCCATGTGTCCCTCCCACCGGAGAAAATGAGCTGAACATTTTGCTTCTTCTTTAACAGGGCACTGTTAAAATAACTCTATTCTATTATATAAGCCCTGTAGTGCCAGGGGCTAAATTTATATGGTTATAAACAAGAGATATTACTTTGGAATACCACAATACTGTGTTTTGCTATTTCTTTAGGATTTCAAATGGTGTTTTCAAAATAATGGATTTTACTTCAAGAAAATAAAATTGGGGAGGGGAGAAGGGAGGAAGGATCCCATTTCTGAACAAAACTCTCATCCTGTTTTTAAATTCCTCTGTGTATCTTCCCTAATTCACTGGCCCAGTATTTATTTGTATCTGTATTTGTTTTGCTGGCTGGATTTGACTCTCTGTGGGGGCATCAGAAATATTATTTACTCCAGGATTCTGAAATAAGATAGACATTTTATTTCATGGTTGTTTGTTTTTTTTTTTTTTTTAATTCGCCAAAGGTTTTTTTTTATTTTTTTTTCCTTTCCCATTTCTAGACATTGATATATTTCAGAACTTTTATGTGGCTTTTTCTCCCTCCCTACACCTATTCTCCCTTCTCCTCTCTTTCCCTTCCTGGGATGTAATTTTGTTGATAAAATATGATCGTAAGCTGAAATGTCTCTGATGATCTATTGCACTTCTGGATTTTCACTCCTGTCAGTGACTGAAACTTACTAATTCTGAGATAGGGATCCCTGAGTTCTTTTCCCCACTGGGGCTTGTGCTCTCTGGCATACTTCAAGTTTGGGTTCCTCACTCCTCCTCTCTTCAGTCAGTTTCACACCAAGAATCAACTTCAAAAGAGTGCCAGGAAAGATCGCTAAAAAACTCAACTGCAGATGCACTTAAGAATGAAAAGAAGCCGTGCGTATGTGTTTATACTCACGTGATGAGTTTCAGTGGAGAGCCTGAGAGGAAGGAGACATTGATGAGAACTTCTGGATAAAAGCAGGTAGAGGACAGATTTGATTGTGGTCTTATATTTAGTCTCTGACTCCCCAAATTTGCTGTTAATTTTGGTAGTGCATATTTAGAATTTATATTCTTACAAAACACAGGTTTAAATGATGATAGGTTTCCAGGCATCTCACAAAACTGTGCAAAAGAGCACTGTTTTAGATGAAATACTTTTGTGGGCTAGCCTGAAAACCTCACCATTAAAGAATTTGTTCTATTGGAAAACATCTTCAGGGTCCTAACTTGCATATAGAAGGCTAGGAAAACAGTTTTTCTTGCCTTTCCCCTATAATTTGGAAAGGGAGAAACCCCATATTCTGCTGTGATCCTAGTAGTGAAAAGATTGGCTCTAACCCTGTCTTTAATAATGGGGCAAGAGTGTAAACCCCTCCCTCTGTCTGTAAGGTAGTGTTGTTCCTACAGTAGGGCATGCTCATAAGTCAGGTGTTTTTCAGAAGGGGTGTGTTGTTGGAATTTCGGTGATTACTTGACTGCATTGCTATTGTTCTATTCATATGGTATTAGACTAATGCTTTATTCTTTAAGCCTGTCTTTCCTATGTGTTCAGCATGTTTTGTTTTAGAGTGGTGGTTCTCAATGAATGATGATTTTGACCCTTTTTTTTCTGGGGACATTGATGGGCGCATTTGGGAGGGCAGTTTCTACTGGCATCTAGCTGGGGATGCTGCTAAACATCCTACAATGCACAGGACAGTGCCCACAACAAAGAATTGTCAGCTCCTAAATGTTAGTATTGTTCAGCAGAAGGACATATAGAAATAAGCTCTCAGTAAATGTCCATGGATTGAATCAGAAACCACAATTTGTCAATCAACAAATGTTATTGAGTACTTGGAGTTGCTAGGGGGAGCCCAGAACTGAAAGATTGGGGATGTATACAACTTCCTGATCATGAACATAGGATTTAGACCTACATCTGGATTCAAATGATGGTTATACTCCATGACTGGGCTTGATGCTTAATCTCTGTCAGTCTGTCTTCTTCTCTGCTTTGACAGTACTAGGCTTCCCTGGTGGGTCAAGAAGATTCACTGGAGAAGGATCCAGTATTCTTGTATAGGATATCCCACAGACAGAAGAACCTGGTGGACTACAGTCCTTGGGATCACAAAGAGTAGGACATGACTTAGTGACAACAACAATGAAAATGGCAGTACTATTAACACATTGTAGGACAAAGCCTGTAGACTTATGTCTGGCTTACACTAGACTTTAAAAGTAAATGACTGGATGTATAAATTAGTCACTGCCCTAAAGTTGTTGACATAATGAATCTGGAAATAATCTTACTGCAACATTACATTTACAAATGAGAAAACTGAGACCCAGAAAGGGAGGTTATTTACTCAAAATTATGGCTGCTAGCAACTTTCAAAGTTGGGAGTAGTACTCGGGTCTCCTGACTCCAGGTCCTAAATTATTTCCAATATTAAGTTTCCCTTTATGCTCTAGAACTTAAGTCTGGTTGGGAAACAAGTCCATCATATTTGAAATAGAGACTCTATTTAGAGACAAAATTTCTAGTCTGAGAGCTCTGGATTCTGGAAGGACACAGAGATAAAGAGATTGGATTATCATTTACAGTGATCACAAAACTTATGTAGACTGTCATGGTCCAAAATCTTTTGTGAGAAGCTGAAGAAAATGAGTAGAAGACTTACAGAGATGGTCTTGGGATTCAACTCTTTCAGTGCTGAGAAGCCTTATTTCATGGTGGTAGTTGGAATCTCTGAAGTTTCTCTGAAGACCCCAGACACTCAAAGGAGGAAAGAGAGGACGTTTGTTGAGTATTGTCCACCAGCATTAGGCACAACATCCAGGGATTCCACACAACATCTTGTTTCATTGGTCTTACTGAGCTGTAGTATCACAGGTGTTCTCCAGTTCCAAGATAATGGATGAGAACTGTGGGTGATAGAGCCGCAGGATGACGTGCTGTGCTGCCTTCCGAGGCCACAGTTCTGAATGATGTTGAATGGTAGGGTTAAAATATCCATGAATTCCTCTGAAGTTAAAGAAGTGAGTTATGACAGCTGTGGGTATCAGTTGTTCTTTAAGACATGTATAAGCATTGAAAAAGGAAAGGAAAACTAATAATGCATCAAGATATTAACCAGTTATTTCTAGTGTTGGGATCAAGGATGATATTACTTTTCCTTTTTCATCTGTACTTTCATAAGTCTGTTTTACAAGGAATAATGGTAGAATTGATGTGATGAGTGTGTAAAAGTTGATTGTGCCTGAAATCTATGAAGAAAGCAAAAGAAGATCTAAGGTGAAAGTTCTTCTGTTGAGGAAGCTTTATTCTAGTTCTGGAGAGAAATCCTACACATATGGGAAGTTTATGAATAATAATAACATTCATTGATAGCTTTTAACTACTGTGCTCTATATGTGACTGATTAGATTATGATAGAGAATCTCTAAATTTTTTTTTTTTTTAAACATGGCCTTTTATTTATTTATTTATTTATTTATTTATTTATTTATTTTTAATAGTTTTTGCCATACATTGACATGAATCAGCCATGGGTTTACATGTGTTCCCCTTCCCGGACCCCCCACCCACCTCCCTCCCCATCCCATCCTTCTGGATCATCCCATTGCCCCGGCCCTGAGCCCTTGTCTCATGCGTCGAACATGGAATGGTGCTCTGTTTCACATATGACAATACACATGTCTCAATGCCATTCTCCCAGAACGTCCCACCCTCACCTTCTCCCTCAGAGTCCATATAATTGTTCCATGCATCTGTGTCTCTTATTCTGTCTCGCATATAGGGTTATCGTTACCATCTTTCAAATTCCATATATATGCATTAGTATACTGTATTGTTGTTTTTCTTTCTGGCTTACTTCACTCTGTATAATGGGCTCCAGTTTCATCCATCTCAGTAGAACCGATTCAAATGTATTTTTTTTAATGGCTGAGTAATATTCCATTGTGTATATGTACCACAGCTTCCTTATCCATTCGTCTGCTGATGGACATCTAGGTTGCTTCCATGTCCTGGCTATTGTAAACAGTGCTGCGATGAACATTGGGGTACACGCGTCTCTTTCAATTCTGGTTTCCTCGGTGTATATGCCCAGCAGTGGGATTGCTGGGTCATATGGCAGTTCTATTCCCAGTTTTTTAAGGAATCTCCACACTGTTCTCCATAGTGGCTGTACTAGTTTGCATTCCCACCAACAGTGTAAGAGGGTTCCCTTTTCTCCACACCCTCTCCAGCATTTATTGCTTGTAGACTTTTGGATAGCAGCCATTCTGACTGGTGTGAAATGATACCTCATTAGATTATGATAGAGAATCTCTAAATTTTTAAAAATGGATCACCACCATCCATGTAACTTCTATATATTATTTCACTGACTCTCCCCAAGAGTCATATAGGATCCTTACTAATATTCTCATTTTACAGATGGAAAAAACAAGTTTAGAGAATTTGGGGAGTGGTGGAGCAAGGATTGACTCCAAGGTTTATGTCTTTAACCACCAGCTAATATTACCTCCCAGGGAACCCTGCTTAGCTAGTAAAGCACCAAGTATCATTGCCAGTGAGGATCTGTACGAGGTACCAATTAAAGAGGAACAGATCATTTTAGCCTGGGTAAGAGAAGGGAGAAGGACTGGGAGTCTCATCCTAGTCTTGGCCTGATGGCAAATAAAAGGTTCCTAACCAACTTTCATCAAGATTCAGTTGACTTGTCAGTAATGAGGTTTTAGGATGATTCTGTTCAGCCTGACTGAGCGCCTCTGGACCAAAACACATGAACCACTTGCAGGATTATGTTAGGAGCACATGAGGAGGATGAGACCAGGCTCATGTTTGAGAAGTATGTTGAGAAGCTGCCTCTTTCTGCTCATCTCTAATTAAAAGCCCTTTCGAAGATGTCAGCACTGATTGGGTAATGTGGCTATAATTGACAGTACTGCTCCCTGGCCTAGTGGAATCACCTTTCAGTTTACAGTCTGCGCTGGGTCTGTGGTGCCCACACCATGGTCAGAACCACATTGGCCACAGTTAGTGCTGTGGAATGTGTGTGTGTTTCATCTTTATCAGGAATGTCATGTGGTGTTTCCTGATTGCACCAGCAGCTTACTGCCCCATCTGAGCTTCCAGACAAAATACCAGGGCTCAAGCCACATGTGTTTATGGTATATAATAAATCTCTATTTGTCATAATGGTTTAAATTTAAAAGAAAAAGAAAGGTGAGCTGTTATGTGAAAAAAAAAAAATTGACTGTTGTAAATTAACTTTCTTGGAGTTTCAGGTCAAGCCCAATTTATTAAAGGGGATAAAAGAGATAGAAACCTGGTCTGCAATCACAGTTGTGATTTACCCACACCTTGAGTGGGTCCTCCTTTGGACCTTTTCTTGAACTGCAGCTGGCTTGGTGTTTGTAGGACCTGCTGGGAGCTGAGGTTGTAATGAAAAACAGTTATTCTTTCAAATTACTCACAAGAAGAGGCCTCATTTTATCAAGTGCCCTCCTTAATTTGATTGTAAGATTTTTCATATTTATTTTTTCTGCATTAATCATGCTGTATCTTTGTGGCAAGTATAAACACCACAGTGAAAGACTACATTTTAAAGGGAAAAAAAAATCACTTAGATGACAAATGTTTCTCTAGAGGTGTCCTGTTGGGAGTCCTTGACAGATAATTAAGAAGGCTATTTTGGGTTTGGTTGCAACATTGTGAACTTTTCTAAAGACTCTTATTCAGAGCAGGATAGTATTAAGGTTTTTGCAGATTAACTTTTAGTGGGGCTGCCCAGGTGGAGCTAGTGATAAAGAACCTGCTTGCCAATGCAGGAGACATAAGAGACATAGGTTCGATCCCTGGGTTGGGAAGATCCCCTGGAGGAGGGCATGGCAACCCACTTCAATATTCTTGCCTGGAGAATACCACTGACAGAGGATCCTGATGGTTTGCAGTCCATAGGGTCATAAAGAGTTGGACACTATTGAAGCGACTTTGCATGCACAACCTTGATGAAAAGAGTGTTCAGTATTGACTTCCTCTGGCAGGAACCAACAAGGCTCTGGGAGTTTTAGCTAGCATTTTCCTTCTGTGCAGGAAGGCTCTCTTTGCACCCTGGCCTTGCCTGAGAAATAGGTCTCAGTACCTTCCCCATTGAAGACTGAGGAATTCTTATTTTGATACCCTGGAGCTGACCCAGGAGTCCAGGGACCAGCCTAGGTGTTCTTTCCTGCCGATTAGATTCCTTCTGACCCGGACAGCCCACAATATTTTACACAATGAAGGACAGTTTCTGTTCTCAACAAAGGCTCCCCACATGGTCTTCTGCTTTGTGTTCTTAAGGAGGACAACTTAGAATCAGATTCTGGGTGGTCCATTACAGACATGAAAATGAATTTTTGTGTGCCTTCATGTTACTTAAATCTGTAAGGTTTCTTATCTCTTTGATCATTGTGGTACAGAAGAGATCTAAGTGTGCATTGGAGACATTTATTCTTTGATGTGCAGGCCTATTTGTGATGAAGCTTCAATGAAGTGTTGTGTGAGGAAGTAGGACGAGATAATTTCTCAAGAAGTTTTTTCCAGAAAAGTAAGTCAAGGCCTCCACTGATCTTAATAAACACATTAAGAGTTTATTATTCTCATCACTCTATTTTTTTAGCATATTTTTTACCATTGTCTATCTTGGGTAACAATATTTGTTCATTTTTTATTTTAAAGGTTAGATTAATGAGATAGAATTTACATACAAAGAATTCCATTTGTAAGGAAACAGATGATTTCTGACAAATGTATGCAGTTTTGTAATCAGCATCATGATCAAGATAGAACATTCCCATCACCCCAAAGATTCCCTTGTGCCCCCTTATCCTATCCCTATATGTCTTTCCCTATCCCTCGCTACTGACCATGCACTGATTTAGTTTTTGTTTCTGTAATTTTGCCGTTTCCCAGAATGTTATAAAAATAGAATCATATAGTATGTAGCCTTTGGTGCCTGGCTTCTTTCACTTAGCACGTGGCTTTTGAGATTGACCCGTGTTGTTGCATGTATGTTCATCCCTTTATATTGCCGAATAGTATTCCGTTGTGTGGATGTCCTGTGATATGCTGACAAGCTCAACATTTGATGGACATTTGGATTATTTAAGGTTTTGCACTATTATACATAAAGCAGTTATAAACATTGGCTCAGAAAAGTCTTGTCTCGGTGAATGTTCCATGGACTTTTGAAAAGAATGTGGACCCTGCTCTCATTGGTTGGAGTTTTTTTGTAACTGTCAAGTTGATTCATAGTGTTGTTCAGGTCTGTTATATCATTAACAATGTTTTTGGTTTGCTTTTTAATGTTAATTAGATGAGTACGAAATATCTATATATGATCGTGGATTTTTTATGTTTTTTATTTCACTTTGGCCACATTTTCTTTATGTATTTTGGACCTCTGTTACTTGAATACATATTGTTATATCTTATTGACTAATTGACTCTTTGGTGCTGGAAAATATTCCTTGTTTTGAAGCCCATTTTGTATTATTTTATTATAAAGATCTCAAATTTTGTGTGGTATATCTATTTATATATATATATTTACTTTATACATACACACACTTACTCTTACTGTATCTCTGAATTTACATTTATAGTGTATTTTTTTCATATCCAATCTCATGATTCCTGCATTTTACTTGAAGTGTTTAGGGCATTTACATTTAATAAAATTATCCGTATACTTGATTTTAAATCTCACATTTTGCAAATTGCTTTCTATCTGCTCCATCGGTTCTCTGTTCCTGTTTCCCTCTTTTCCTTCCTACCTTTACTTTATAAACATTTGCTATTCTATTTTATCTGCATTATTGACTTAAAAATCTTTCTCCTTTAAAAGTATTTTTTTGTTAGCTTTACCATGTATACTATATATCTTATCGCAGTTTGTTTTCAAATAATATGCCACTTTTTATGTGGTTTAAGAACCTCAGTATGGTATACTTCAATTTCCTCCTGCCCATCTTCTGTTTTATTGTTGACTTACATGTTACTGCTGTATATGTTTACACCCCAGAGATTATTTTTTTTTTTTTAGACAGTAGATATCTTTTTTTAAAGCCAGGAAAAATGTTTTGAATTTGCTTCATTTAAGAAAAAAATTTAGTCTTTTATTTTTTTCTAGTTTGCGTTTGCAAACTTAATCTATTTTTCAGAGCCAGTATCTTTTAAAGAAATAAAAAGAAAAAAAAGTTGATCATATTTTCCATGTTTTTAGCATTTGTGGAGCTCTTATTTCTTTATATATGTATCCAGATTTCCTTCTGGTACTGGACTCTTGCCTAAAGAACTTTTTCTAATGTCTTTTAGTACAGGTTTTCTGGCAGTAGTTTCTTTGTTTTTGTTTGTCTGAAGAATTCTTTATCCCACCTTCATTTTTAGAAGAAAATTTAAATGTGAATAGATTCCTTATAGAATTTTTTTTAGTACTTTCAGAACTTTACTGTCAGTACTTTAATGATGCTGTTCCTTTTTTTTTTTTTTTTGGCCTTGTATTTATTCTGTTGAGAAGTCTGTGTTTGTGTACTTTTTTCTTTTTCTCTCTGGTTGCTTTCAAGAGTTTTGCTTTCTCTTTTGTTTTTAGCAGTTTTTACTGTGAGGTGCCTGTGTCCTTAACCCCCACTTGAGGATTTCTGAGGTTCTTTGAATTGTGGTTGATGTTTTTCATCAGTTTTGGAAAATTCTTGGCTATTATCTCTTTAATTTTTTTTTTTCCTACTATTTTTCCTGTCTTGCCTGCTTTTGGGATTCCAAATATATGTTACACTTTTTGGTATCGTTCCATAGCTCTTGAATGCCCTGCTCCGTTTTTTTTTTTTGTTTTTTTTTTTTCCCCACCATTTTCTTCACTATTAATTTGGATAATTTTTTATTCACTTAACATTCAAGTTCAAAAACCCTTTTCTTTGCTGTGTCGTCTGCCAATAAGCCTGTTGAAGGAATTCTTCCTCTTTACTACCATGCTTTTATTTTTAGCATATTTATTAGATTCATTTTTATAGTTTCCGTTTTTTCCCCTCTGGAAATCACCCATCTGTTCATCCATTATGTTCACCTTTTCCTCTAGGTTAAAAAAAATAACCAGTAATAATTATTTTATGTCCCTAGCTGTTAATCCCAACATCTGCATCACTGCTGGTTCTGGTCACGTTGACTGTTTTATCTTTTGATGAATCTCTTTTCCTTGCTTTTGTGTGTTATATAATTTTCGATTACACTTTGGATGGCATATGTAAAACAACTGCAGAAATTGAGATAAATAGTATCTAGAAATGTGTTGGAATATTAGCATGGGTAGTTGAGTCAATAATCAGTAATTGAGCTGGGTCTGAGTTATTTTGTAAGATGTACCAGATTGGTGGCTTGCTACTGTCTTGGTTTAGTGGGGAATTGCAGAAATAAAGGGTTTTCTCTATGTCCCTATTCCATCCTTAGCTCTTGGCAGGTCTCAAATGCCTAACCCATGTCCATACCTTTTACCCTACTTGAGGATTGACTGCTATTGTTGGTTACTCAGTGGTGAGGCTTGTGGTGGCAGGAGGGTTTCTCTCTCCTCTGACTCTGTCAGTCTTAGGCAGGTTCTGAGTGCGTAATTCCCAGGCATAAATTTTTCTGTTTCATATTAATAGATGCTCGTGAGTAGGACAGCATTTTCTGTCCCTTTTCCAGTATTATCAGGCCCCTGCTTTCTATCTGTGCAAGTTGCTCTACCTGAACAGGCTTTCTGTCCCTTTCCTCAAGGAGCAGATATCTTTTGCTTCTAGCTCTTATTTAGTTGCAGTGTACCTTTATCAGGGACTATTCCTCCTTAGTGGCTTATGGCTGGTGTTTTCTTTCTTTCTTTCTTTTTTTTTTTTTTTTTTTTTAGTGAGTGAAGGTTTTGAAAGTAGGCAAGATTTCATGCCTGTGTACAATTTTGGAGCTTCTCCCTATTTCTCCTGCTTTGCCTTAAGCTGTCTTGTGAGTACCATGGGGGAAGAAAGCTGGTAAGTAAGTACAGACTCTACTTGTATCTAGGACTCTCAGAAATTCTAAACAACTCTGGCTTGCCTATGTTTAGCATTTACATATTTGTTAACATTTCAGTTGTTTTATTCTTAATTACTTTTATGATGGCTACCCTTCAGCCTGTCCTCTGCCAAAGGTGAAACAGTTTGTATGTCTCATCTCCCTATATAGAAGGACAAGTCAGATTTTGGAATTCAGTTCACTTGTCTGCCTTGTAACATCAGCTGAATGTCTCCCATCAGCTAGTGGAGAGGGAATTTCTGCCTGATGATGGCTTATCTGATGGTCCCCAACAGTCAGTCTTGAGGGACTAGGATTTCAGAATCTATGTATATCTGATGCAGGGGACAGTTGCTGATCCTGATGAGAAGAATTTGGTGGACCTTCTGCTGTTTGCTTGCTATTGCCTTGCAATAAAGTGGTAAAGAAAACTAGAGATCTAATATTCTTATATAATTACTGAGGGAGGAAGAAGCAGACAATACTTGGAGGGGGTTGGCACTTGAAGGAGGGGTAAGGAGTAGGGTAAATTTCTCTTTTTTTACAAGTTTTATCTTGAGGGCAGTCTGTAGTCTTTGCCACATAGAAAGGAAAAATTAATAGAAAGCATACTGTTTTTGGCTTGACTAATGAGACATCTAGGTTTAGGGTAACCTTAGCTGCTAAAAGACGAGAATCCCTGCAAGGAGTGAGCAAGTGAGTGGAGGTCCAGGTTCTATGTATAAAATCTGCCCAAATCTGTAGTTGGACCCTGAACCACATAAGTAGATTTCACACTAGTAAGAATAAACCAGTTGAACTGAAATTTGAACTGTTGCCTACCACAGGGGAGACAGTGTCTTGTGGTTTGCTTTCAACCAATATATCGGCTTGCTTAAAAAACGATCTTCAGAGAAACTTAACAGAATCAAGAATTTCTTCAGCATATAATTCAAGACATCCAAGATCAATCTAAAGTTACTCACTGCATTATGAAAAGCAGTCAGTAGAGACCACCCTTTTAACTGAGTAGATGACCCTTTTAACTGAGTGCCAGTTTGACTGCTTCTGTGACAGTGTGTTGATTAATCCTTTGCTTCACTTGCTCTTCTTTCAGTTAGGGTGATAACTGGCTATACTTCAGTGTTGAACAGCAGCTGGAACTGGGATTGAAGTATAGGGCAAGATGCCTATGTGTCTTTTCTCCTGTTTTGCCTAGCTGCATCCTGTCCATCTTTAAACACGTTGTTCCTGTTTTCACTAGGCCCTGCCTCCCTCCCCCACCTGCCTTAGAGCCATAAGACGTATGGATCTCTGTGTTGATTTGTTAAGTTCTTCCATCTGGGCCCCCAAGAGGTTTGGAGAACAAAGTGTTTTGATGTGTCCTTTCAGACTGATGTGCAGGAGGCCTAGTGTGAGTGACTGATTAAGTGGTATCTGAATCCTCCAAGACACCATTGGCACAGAGGATACAGCCAGCACAATGACATGTTTTTTAGTTCTCTGATGAAGAAATGGGTATGCAGTGTTCTGCTTCACTAGGCAAACAACAGTCACACCCCATACCCTTCCTCCGGAAAGGGACTAGGAAATATATTTACCAACTTAGAAAAAAGCAAGTTAGATGACAGTCCACAGTATGATTTCTTGTTATTTTTCTCCTCGTCTGATTGGCCTACTATCCACTAAAAACTTTTAAAAACACCTCCCTGAAATTTAGGTTATGTAAAGCAGTTTGGGGCTCAAATGTGACCAAGAGGGTTTTTGGCACAGTGAATTCTCTTTCATTTGAGAGAGCAATACTGTTTTCAGGCACCTTGATAATGGAAAAAAAAACCCTCTGTGTTTCAGTAAGACTTTGCACTGGACCTAAAACTAATCCTCAAGGTATTCATTGACTTGAATCCTATTGAAGGGCATCTTGGATAACACTGTTGTCAACCACATGACTTCTGTTTTAGGTACTTTTTCAAGTGAGGTGGAGTATAATTTTAAAATAGGCCTTAGGAAAGTCACTTAACTTCTCTGGATCTTATGAATAAAGTGAGTATAATTGGACACTTATGGAGAGTTTGGTGTCAAGAAGTCCATGATGTGGGGTTAAGCTTGGGCTTATGCAATTTCAAGGAACATCATAGGTGGTCCTTTTGCTGATCTCTAATAAGCGTCTCTCCAGTTGGTAGCATTCTGTGATTTCATGACTTAACATAAATGTTATAAAAAGATATTTTTTGTATGTAAACTCCTCTTTTTAAAATGATCCATTTAGGATGATGAAATGTTTTTATCTTAATAACCATTAGGCTCCATCCCATGGCAACCTCTCTCTTGACAATTCATTTGATTGTTTTGGTTGATCCATCCCAAGGAATGGAAATGGTTCACAAAGATTTCCTAGTCAACTCGGGAAGCAAGAGCTCTGACACCCTGGGTAGGGAGTTTATCTGTGCAGTTCTGACTTGTCTTAGGACTGTCACGTGATCTTGGCAGATTGGACATTCTCTGTGGGTTTGGAGGGGAGGATTTTATTTCTTAGGGTGTATCAAGATGATATGTAATTTTCTTCAAGAATAGAGTTATTATTTAAAAGCAGAAAGGCAGTTGTTGGAGGATAGGGGCTGAATGCAGAATTCATTCACTAGGGAATTACTGGTGATCTTGGCAGCAGTTCGCTGAGACTGCTTACCTGAAATTGTTGCTTTCTGCCTTTTAACTGAGTGCCAGTTTGACTGCTTCTGTGAGAGTGTGTTGGTTAATCCTTTGCTTCACTTGTTCTTCTTTGCACAGCCAAGGGAGCATTTCCAAAGATAATAATCTGTCAACAGAGGCTAAGTCCTAATCAAATAGGTGTGGATGAGTTGGGGAGAGATAATTGCATTGTAGGAGCATCCCTCTAGTCAGAAAGTATCTTGGAAGGAGAATGAGACAGTTGAATGTTGAACCAACCAATGAACGTGATCATGAAGGGGGGTACATTAATTTTTTGTTGACCAGCTCGTTTGCCAAACTCGACACTTTCTGCTTAGCTTTAAGCTTTAACTCACTCAGGTCAGGTATGATTAAAGGACAGAGGAACTGAAAAATCATATACGGAATCCCCTTCATACACTTATCAAAGCTCTTAGGGTGAGTTTCTAGGCCTGAGGACTTAAAAAATATATATAATATGGGCTTCCCTGGTGGCTCAGCGGTAAAGAATCTGCCTACCAATGTAGGAGACCCAGGTGTGATCCCTGGGTTGAGAAGATCCCCTGGAAAAGGAAATGGCAACCAACTCTGGTATTCTTACCTGGGAAATCCCATGGATAGAAGAACCTGGTGGGCTTCAGTCCATGGGGTCACAAAGAGTCAGACATGACTTAGCAGCTAAGCATGCATTCATTGCTTAAATATAAACATGGCACCATAAAACTCCTAGAGGAGAGTATAGGCAAAACATTCTGTGACTTGAATCATACCAGTGTTTCTTAGGTCAATCTCCCAAAGCAATAGAAATAAAAGCAAAAATAAGCAAATGGAACCTGATCAAATGCATAAGCTTTTGCACAGCAAAGGAAACCACAAGCAAAATGAAAAAACCTACAGACTGGAAGAAAATATTTGCAAATGATGTGGCCAACAAGGCCTGAATTTCCAAAATATATAAATAGCTTGTACAGCTCAACAACAACAACAAAAATAAACAACCCAATCTGAAAAAAAAGCAGAAGACCTAGACATTTCTCCAAAGAAGACATACAGATGGCCAATAAGCACATAAAAAGATGCTCAACATTACTAATTAATGGAGAAATGCAAATCAAAACTATACTAAGGTATCACCTCACACTGGTCAGAATGGTCATCTTCAAAAAGTCTACAAATAACAAATGCTAGAGAGATTGTGGAGAAGAGGGAACACTCCTAAAGATTGTGGAGAAGAGGGAATACTCCTACACAATTGGTGGAAATGTAAGTTGGTACAGCCACTATGGAAAACAGTGTGGAGATTCCTTAAAAGATAGGATTATGATATGATCCTGCAATCCCACTCATGGGCATGTATCTGGAGAAAACTCTAATTCGAAAAGATATATGTGTCCCAGTGTTCATAACACAGTCCTATTTATAATAGCCAAGATATGGAGTCAACTAAATGTCCATTGACAGATGAATGGATAAAGAATATTATATATATATATATAAATAATACCATGGAATACTACTGAACCATGAAAAGGAAATAATGTCATTTGCAGCAGCGTGGATGGACCTAGAGATTATCACACTAAACTAGAATAAGTCAGAAAGAGAAAGAAAAATATATTAATAGTACTTAAATGTGAAATCTAAAAAATGATGAACTTATTTACAAACCAGAAACAGACTCATGGACATAGAAAACAAACTTATGGTTACCAAAGGGGAAAGAGGGATTAGCAGATACAAACTACCATATATAAAACAGATGAACAACAAGGTCCTACTGTATAGAACAGGGAGTTATATTCAATATCCTGTAATAAACCTCAATGAAAAGAATATAAAAAGGAGAATATGTGTGTAACCGAATCACTTTGCTGTACACCAGAAAGCTAGCACAACATTGTAAATCAACTATACTTCAATCAAAATAAACCCAGCACTACTAATTTTTCCTCTGATTCTTAATTCTTTTAGCACTCATGCTGTATCCCATCACTCAGTCCTCCAACTGTACTGAACTTCCTGAAAGTCCTCTCCACTCACTGCCCCAAATGCCCACCTCCCATTCACCCTTCACTGTTGTCCAGTCCTGGCATCCCTGAGAGCTTGTCAGAAACTCTGAATTGTAGGCCTCACTCAAGACCCATTTCAGAATCCTCATTTTAATTAGATCCCTAAGTGATATGTGGCACTTTTAAAGTCTGAGAAGGACTGCTAAAGCTACAGTCCTTTCTTATAGGTCTTCTAAGCACAAAGTCTGATGGTCACTTCTTACTCTATCATTTGACATGATTTTTTTTCTTCTTTTTAAGAATGATGACTATCAAGTTTTCATTAGAGGGCCAGAGTGTCATGGTTGAAATACCATGGTGTAAGGCACTGAATGACTATTCCTATCTGATGGAGAGTTTGTTTGGTTTCCCAAATGTTTTTTTTTTTTTTTCTTTTTTTTTAATTATAGTTTATTTACAATGTTTCAGGCATGATTTTAAGTGATTTGCAATGTATAGACATGATTTTCTTCTTTAACCTTCTCTCTTTGATTTCTCTAACATAGCTCTGTGTAGATCTTCTTGGCACTTAATTGGCCATTCTTTCCCTGTATTATTTTCTGGCCCATTTTTCTCTTGTAAAAACACAGATATTTTCACTACTGCTCTGCAAATAGGATCATCTGTGCCATCTCTCTAAATTCCATAAACCTGTATGCAGGTCAGGAAGCAACAGTTAGAGCTGGACATGGAACAACAGACTGGTTCCAAATAGGAAAAGGAGTACATCAAGGCTGTATAGTGTCATCCTGCTTATTTAACTTATATGCAGAGTACATCATGAGAAATACTGGGCTAGCGGAAGCACAAGCTGCAATCAAGATTGCCAGGAGAAATATCAATAACCTCAGATATGCAGATGACACCTCCCTTATGGCAGAAAGTGAAGAAGAACTAAAGAGCCTCTTGATGAAAGTGAAAGAGGAGAGTGAAAAAGTTGGCTTAAACCTCAACATTCAGAAAACTAAGATCATGGCATCTGGTCCCATCACTTCATGGGAAATAGATGGGGAAACAGTGGAAACAGTGAGAGACTTTATTTTTTTGGACTCCAAAATCACTGCTGATGGTGATTGCAGCCATGAAATTAAAAGATGCTACCCCTTGGAAGGAAAGTTATGACCAACCTAGACAACATATTAAAAAGCAAAGACATCACTTTGTCAACAAAGGTCCATCTAGTCAAGGTTATGGTTTTTCCAGTAGTCATGTATGGCTGTAAGAGTTGGACTATAAAGAAAGATGAGCACCAAAGAATTGATGCTTTTGAAGTGTGGTGTTGGAGAAGACTCTTGAGAGTCCCTTGGACTGCAAGGAGATCCAACCAGTCCATCCTAAAGGAGATCAGTCCTGGGTGTTCATTGGAAGGACTGATGTTGAAGCTGAAACTCCAATACTTTGGCCACCCGCTGCAAAGAGCTGACTCATTTGAAAAGACCCTGATGCTGGGAAAGATTGAGGGCAGGAGGAGAAGGGGATGACAGAGGATGAGATGGTTGGATGTCATCACTGACTCAATAAACATTGGTTTGGGTGGACTCTGGGAGTTGGTGATGGACAGGGAGGCCTGGTGTGCTGCAGTTCATGGGGTCGCAAAGAGTTGGACAAGACTGAGTGACTGAACTGAACTGAACTGTGATATTTGTTTTTCTCTTTCTGACTTAGTTCACTCTGTATAATAGTCTCTGGGTTCATCCACCTCACTAGAACTGACTCAAATGCATTCCTTTTTATGGCTGAATAGTATTCCATTGTATATATGTATCACAACTTGTCTTTTTTTTTTATTTCTTTATTTTAATTGGAGGCTAATTACTTTACAGTATTGTAGTGGTTTTGCCATACGTTGACATGAATCAGCCATGCGTGTACATGTGTCCCCCATCCTGAGCCCCCCTCCTACCTCCCTCCCCATCCCATCCCTCAGGGCCATCCCAGTGCACCAGCCCTGAGCACCCTGTCTAATGCATCGAACCTGGACTGTTGATCTATTTCACATATGGTCATATACATGTCACAATGCTATTCTCTCAAATCATCCCACCCTCGCCTTCTCTCCCAGAGTCCAAAAGTCTCTTTATATCTGTGTCTCTTTCGCTGTCTTGTATAGAAAGATGTTTACCATCTTTCTAAATTCCATATATATGCATTAATATACTATATCGGTGTTTTTCTTTCTGACTTACTTCACTCTGTTCAGTAGGCTCCAGTTTCATCCACCTCATTAGAACTGATTCAAATGTATTCTTTTTAATGGCTGAGTAATATCCCATTGTGTATATGTACCACAGCTTTCTCATCCATTCATCTGCCGATGGATATCTAGGTTGCTTCCCCGTCCTTGGTATTGTAAACAGTGCTGCGATGAACATTGGGGTACACGTGTCTCTTTCAATTCTGGTTTCCTCAGTGTGTATGCCCAGCAGTGGGATTGCTAGGTCGTATGGCAGTTCTATTTCCAGTTTTTTAAGGAATCTCCACACTGTTCTCCATAGTGGCTGTACTAGTTTGCATTCCCACTAACAGTGTAAAAGGGTTCCCTTCTCTCCACACCCTCTCCAGCATTTATTGCTTGTAGACTTTTGGATAGCAGCCATTTTGACTGGTGTGTAAAGGTACCTCTTTGTGGCTTTGTTTGCATTTTTCTGATAATGAGTGATGATGAGCATCTTTTCATGTGTTTGTTAGCCATCTGTATGTCTTCTTTGGAGAAATGTCTGTTTAGTTCTTTGGCCCAGTTTTTGATTGGGTCGTTTATTTTTCTGGAATTGAGCTGCAGGAGTTGCTTGTGTATGTTTGAGATTAATTATTTGTCTGTTGCTTCATTTGCTATTATTTTCTCCCATTCTGAAGGCTGTCTTTTCACCTTGCTTATAGTTTCCTTTGTTGTGCAAAAGCTTTTAATTTTAATTAGGTCCCATTTGTTTATTTTTGCTTTTATTTCCAATATTTTGGGAGGTGGGTCATGGAGGATCCTGCTGTGATTTATGTTGGAGAATGTTTTGCCTATGTTTTCCTCTAGGAGTTTTATAGTTTCTGGTCTTACATTTAGATCTTTAATCCATTTTGAGTTTATTTTTGTGTATGGTGTTAGAAAGTATTCTAGTTTCATTCTTTTACAAGTGGTTGACCAGTTTTCCCAGCACCACTTGTTAAAGAGATTGTCTTTTCTCCATTGTATATTCTTGCTTCCTTTGTCAAAGATAAGGTGTCCATAGGTGCATGGATTTATCTCTGGGCTTTCTATTTTGTCCCATTGATCTATATTTCTATCTTTGTGCCAGTACCATGCTGTCTTGATGACTGTAACTTTGTAGTAGAGCCTGAAGTCAGGCAGCTTGATTCTTCCAGTTCCATTCTTCTTTCTCAAGATTGCTTTGGCTATTTGAGGTTTTTTGTATTTCCATACAAATTGTGAAATTATTTGTTCTAGTTCTGTGAAAAACACTGTGGGTAGCTTGATAGGGATTGCATTGAATCTATAGATTGCTTTGGATAGTATACTCATTTTCACTATCGATTCTTCCAATCCATGAACATGGTATATTTCTCCATCTATTTGTGTCCTCTTTGATTTCTTTCATCAGTGTTTTAAGGTTTTCTATATATAGGTCTGGGGGCAGGAGGAGAAGGGGACGACCGAGGATGAGATGGTTGGATGGCATCACTGACTCAATGGACATGGGTTTGGGTAGACTCTGGGAGTTGGCGATGGACAGAGAGGCCTGGCGTGCTGCAATTCATGGGGTCTCAAAGAGTCGGACACAACTGAGTGACTGGACTGAACTGAACTGATATATAGGTCTTTTGTTTCTTTAGGTAGATATATTCCTAAGTATTTTATTCTTTTCGTTGGCAATGGTGAATGGAATTGTTTCCTTAATTTCTCTTTCAGTTTTCTTATTGTTAGTGTATAGGAATGCAAGGGATTTCTGTGTGTTAATTTTATATCCTGCAACTTTACTATATTCATTGATTAGCTCTAGTAATTTTCTGGTGGAGTCTTTAGGGTTTTATATGTAGAGGATCATGTCATCTGCAAACAGTGAGAGTTTTACTTCTTCTTTTACAATCTGGATTCCTTTTATTTCTTTTTCAGCTCTGATTGCTGTGGCCAAAACTTCCAAAACTATGTTGAATAGCAGTGGTGAGAGTGGGCACCCTTATCTTGTTCCTGAGTTTATGAGAAATGCTTTCAATTTTTCACCATTGAGGATAATGTTTGCTGTGGGTTTGTCATATATAGCTTTTATTATGTTGAGGTATGTTCCTTCTATTCCTGCTTTTTGGAGGGTTATTATCATAAATGGGTGAAGAACTAATATTGTTAAAATGACCATCCCACCTAAGACAATCAATAAAATACCTACCAAAAACAAGCCAATGGCATTTTTCACAGAACTAGGACAAATAATTCTAATTTTTTATGGAAACATGGAAGGCCTTTAATAGCCAAAACAATCTGAAGAAAGAAGAACAAAGCAAGAGATATCATGAGCCCTGGTTTCAAACTATACAACAAAGCTACAATAAAGCACGCACACACACACACACACACACACACACACACACAAGACACATAGATCAATAGAATAGAAAGATGAGAGAGACCAGAAATGAACACACTTATATGGTCAATTAATCTACAACAAAGGAGACAAGAAAATACAATGGAAAAAATACAGACTCTTTAATAAATGATGCTGGGAAAACTGGATAGCTATATGCAAAAGAATCAAAATAGACTACTTCTTCTTTTCCAATCTGAATTCCTTTTATTTCTTTTTCTGCTCTGATTGCTGTGGCCAAAACTTCCAAAACTATGTTGAATAGTAGTGGTGAAAGTGGGCACCCTTGCCTTGTTCCTGACTTTAGGGGAAATGCTTTCATTTTTTCACCATTGAGGATAATGTTTGCTGTGAATTTGTCGTATATAGCTTTCATTATGTTGAGGTATGTTCCTTCTATTTCTGCTTTCTGGAGGTTTTTTTAATCACAAATGGATGTTGAATTTTGTCAAAGGATTTCTCTGCATCTATTGAGATAATCGTATGGTTTTTATCTTTCAATTTATTAATGTGGTGTATTACATTGATTGATTTGCAGATATTGAAGAATCCTTGCATCCCTGGGATAAAGCCCACTTGATCATGATGTATGATCTTTTTAATATGTTGTTGGATTCTGTTTGCTAGAATTTTGTTAAGGATTTTTATGTATCACAACTTCTTTATCCATTTATCTGTTGGTGGACTAGGTTACTTTCATGTTCTAGCTGTTGTAAATAGTGCTGCCAGTGAGGGGACAGAGAAGGTGGGACTAATTGAGACAGTAGTGTTGAAACATATACATTACCATGTGTAAAATGGATGGCGAATGGTGGGTGGGAATTTGCTGTATGATGAGGGAGCTCAAACCCAGTGCTCTCTGACAACCTAGAGGTGTGGAATGGGGTGGGAAGTGGGAAGGAGGTTCAAGAGGGAGGGGACATGCATGTGCCTATGGCTGATTTATGTTGACATATGGCAGAAACCAACACAATGTTACAAAGCAATTATCCTCCAATTAAAAATAAATTAATTAAGAAAACACAGATACTTTCAATTTATCTCCAGCCCCACTTTGTCTTTCTCCTAAGGTATAAATCCACTGTTGTAGTTGACTTCTGGACAGCACTTCATTGGATGTTTCTTTGGAACCTTGAGTTTACTCTGTCCTAACTAACTTATTTTTTCCTTTACTCCAAAAGGCTGTTTCTCCTCTGGCCTCCTTACTTTGCTTCATGACATCACTGGGGGACTGTAGCACCATTGTTGACTGCTTCTCCCCTTCCTTCCTTGTCTAATCCGTCACTTGATTGTGTCCCCATCACTGTCATGTGTTCTGATGCTCTCCTTTATTGCTTCATCTAATTATTTAAGTCTCTTTCCTAAACCATTATAAGGGTCTCACCATTATATCTCTAGCCACTGCCTACTCCTTCCTCTCTTGCCCTCTACTGTTGGCTTATTCTTTCTATATGTTGTAATCCTGCTTTTCCTCTGCATCAAATCACTCGTTATCTCTGTACTGCTTTCAGAATGAAGTGCGATTTCTTTAGTGCAGACTTCAGGGTCCTCTGTGCTCAGATCCCAGTTACTACTTTACTCTTCTCTCCAAGTGCCCTATGCTTGGCCAAACTAAAGTACTCTTTACTCTCTTTGGCATTCCCCTACTAACTAAGGATGACTTTTGAAATCTGGAATGAAATTCTAATACAGATTATTACAAGAATGGATAGTGAATCAGAAATTGTTTATGAATAAGTTTTGGTTTATGCTCACAGATCAGGTCATATGATTTCCTTTTTTCTTTTCTGACTTAATATATAATGGAGATGTGTCAATCATCATATATTTGAAGATGAGGAAGGCATTTAACACTGGGTTTGTGCCAAACCACTGTACTGAAAGGGGACACCCAAATAGGGCTCTGTTGGTTTGGAGGAATGTTTCTTGTTTCCCACAGAGCTTGATTTTGTACCTGATTCTTGAGAAAAAATTTAGGAAAAGTGAGTTTGGTAAAGATACAGAAAGCACATGTACCATAAATAGGAGACAGATCTAGGAAAGAGGGTTAAATCAGATAATAGAATCAACATATTAGGGGTTCATACCAGCTAGAATACGGGCAGATCAGAAGAGGTGAAATTTAAGATTCTATTTGCTTTTGGGTCTCCAAATCAGCTGTTAGAGTGAGGTATCAGAGTAGAGGTGATGTGGGGGAAAATTAAGTTTTGTTTGGCGTCTTCAAATATCTGAATGTGAGTGTTTAAGGAGCTCTTGAGATTATCGATTCAATGGCAGGAGCATATTATCTTGAAAAAGAAGGAAAACCACACCTAGAATATTGTGTTCAGTTTTGGGCCCTACACTTTAAATTGGAAGTAGACAAATGGAAATCTTTTTATGGGAGTCACAGGCAAAGTTTTTGCACCAGGATGTGCTTGAGGGTGAAAAGCTCCCTGGGTTGTCTTTGAGGTCCCTTTTCAAACCCAGCTCTACTCAGTTGTAGTCTCCATGGTGGAGGGTAACTGCTGTCTTGTAGTTTCTCTGAAGGCATTTAGTTCAATGCTTTGCTTGTAGCATTTGTTAATAAATACTGGTGAGTGAATGTTACTAGTGTGATGTAAATTTTGCCTCCAGACTCAGAACATAATTTCCTTGAGGGCACATACCACATGTTATGTTTTGTATCACCCTCTGCATCTTGAACGAGGTTAGATTTTTCAGCAGGTACTTGGTAAATACAGGCCGAGTTCACAAAATTAAATATTGGGAGAAATCCCATTAAACACCTCATACTTAATCCCCCAGCTCCCCCTTTCCTTTTATATAAAAACAAGGGAACAGTGTGGTCAGGGGAAGGAATATCGACCAGGTCCGAAACCTTGGTTTACAGGGCTGCCTCTTCCACTAATGAGCTCACTTCAGGCCCATGTACAGTCTGATGATGAGGAAGAAGTAGGGTGGGAGGTGTCATGACTGCTGCAATTTAGGGTCGAGTGTCTGAATGACACAGCTGGGTTTCTCCCAGACTTTCAGTATTGGTTATGGTAATGAAATGCTTTAAGATGACATAATTAAGATACTCAATCATGTGCAAGTTTAAATTCCTTTCAATTGGCCTGGGAGCAGCAGAAATTGTACAGCTTGCTTCCTGGGAGATTGTAGCCTAAGACCAATAACTCACTTGTGTCTATACAGCTGTTATTTGCTATTCACTGGCAGGTGTGACTAATTCCACCAGTGACACAACCCCTTGGATGAATGTGAGCTTTTAAAGCAACTCGTTCATGAGTATCTGTGAGAGAGCATTGTTGGAAGGGTGTTGGGCTTCTCTTTGTTGTTACTGGTGAGGCTGAATCCACTTCTGAGAATTTTGGATTAATGTTGGCCCTATTTCCTGAGGGCACGGCTGCTCTTCATGGAGCCTCTCCTGGCATACACCCATGATTCTTCTAGTATGATTTTTCTACTCTCTAGTTCTCTGTATTGTCATAGCTCTCTGGACTGTGTAGAAATGTTTCCGAAGGCTCTAAAAGCACAATTTTGGAAGAGAGACAAGTGATGGTATTGGGGAAACAGACATGAAAACCCAGGGCTGAGTTTTGCATACCTCTGTGTTAGAAGAAAGCAGTAGATTTTTCTGGATAAGGGTGAAGTGGCTAAGAAAGCTTGTAAAAACAATCTGATATTAACTGTTCAATCTTAAAAGAGTTAAAAGTTGGAGTGGCTTTTTACCATTTAATTGTGTTTAGCTTTGTTCTTAAAAAAAAAAAAAAAAAAGAACTTAAAAATCATGTCTCATTAATGTGCCAGCTTGGATTATTTTCCCTGTCAGTTTAGCAATCAACAGTAATAAAAACCCAGATATAAAATTTTCATACATTTACAGTAGCATGAAGACATTAAGTGAAAACCCTTTAAAACATTTTCCATTTTCATTTCACTTAGCAGGTACTACATATCAAGCTATTATTTACCCAGCTAAAATGAGCAGGAAAGTGATCCAAGTTGGTGAAGTGCCTCCAGACAACTTGCACAATTGTTATTTTCTCTTTTTGATTATGCCCAGCTGAAGAGATTAGTTTTAGCACAAATCAGATCAAGGTGATATGAAAGTTACTTGGGATTACCTGGAGAGTGTTGAGATTAGCCGTGGAAAACCTCATTTTTGCCACCTGGATAGCCCATGTGTATGGAGATAGTTTTTTTTTTTTAAGGCATGGCCAGTGCTTTTCTCTAGGCTAGTGAAGTAAAAACAGCATGGATAATTCAAAGTAAGCAGATAATCCAAAAGAGTGTTCTGTTTAGCTTTGGAAGGAGCATGGCATATTTTTTTTTTCTTTTTCTTTTTTAATTTAAGGATAATTGCTTTACAATATTGTGTTGGTTTCTGCCATACATCAACATGAATCAACCATAGGTATACATATGTACCTTCTCTCCTAAAACCTCCTTCCCAACTCCCACCCCATTCCATCTCTCTAGGTTGTCACAGAGCACCGGTTTGAGCCTCTTGAGTCATATAGAAAATTCACGCTGTTTATCTATCTAGTTTACATATGATAGTGTATATGTTTCCATGCTACTCTCTCCATTTGCCCCATCTTCTCCTTCCCCACCATGTCCACAAGTCTACTCTCTGTGTCTCCATTGCTGCCCTGCAAATAAGTTCATCAGTACCATCTCTCTGCGCTGTGCTTAGTTGCTCAGTCATGTCTGAGTCTTTGCAACCCCATGGACTGTAGCCCACCAGGCTGCTCTGTCCATGGGGATTCTCCAGGCAAGAATACTGGAGTGGGTTGCCATGCCCTCCTGCAGGGGATCTTCCCAACCCAGGGACTGAACCCAGGTCTCCCCCATTGCAGATGAATTCTTCACTGTCTGAGCCACCAGGGAAGCCCACCATCTCTCTAGATTCCATATATATGTGTTAATATACATTATTTGTCTTTCTCTTTCTGACTTACTTCACATTGTATAATAGACTCTAGGTTCATCCACCTCAGTAGTACTGATTCAAAGGCATTCCTTTTTATGGCCAAATAATATTCCATTTTTTCATACTGTTCATGGGGTTCTCAAGGCAAGAATACTGAAGTGGTTTGCCATTCCCTTCTCCGGTGGACCACATTTTGTCAGAACTCTCCACAATAACCTGTCTGTCTTGAGTGGCCCTACATGGCATGGCTCATAGTTTCATTGAGTTAAACAAGGCTGTGGTCCATTTCAGATCCTAAAAGATGCTGCTATTAAAGTGCTGCACTCAATATGTCAGCAAATTTGAAAAACTCAGCAGTGGCCACAGGACTGGAAAAGGTCAGTTTTCATTCCAATCCCAAAGAAAGGCAATGCCAAAGAATGTTCAAACTATTGCAAAATTGCACTCAGCTCACATGCTAGCAAAGTAATGCTCAAAATTCTCCAAGCCAGACTTCAACAGTATGTCAACCATGAAATTCCAGATGTTCAAGCTGAATTTAGAAAAGGCAGAGGAACCAGAGATCAAATTGCCAACATCCATTAGATCATTGAGAAAGCAAGAGAGTTCTAGAAAAACATTTGCTTCTACTTTATTGACTACACCAAAGCCTTTGACTGTGTGGATCACAACAAACTGTGGAAAATTCTTCAAGAGATGGGAATACCAGACCACTATAGCTGCCTCCTGAGAAATCTCTATGCAGGTCAACAGTTAGCAACAGTTAGAACTGGATGTGGAACAACAGACTGGTTCCAAATTGGGAAAGGAATATATCAAGGCTGTATATTGTCACCCTGATTATTTAACTGCAGAGTACATCATGCAAAATGTCAGGCTGGATGAAGCACAAGCTGGAATCAAGATTGCCGGGAGAAATATCAATAACCTCAGACACGCAGATGACACCACCTTTATGGCAGAAAGTGAAGAAGAAGTAAAGAGCCTCTTGATGAAGATGAAAGAGGAGAGTGAAAACGTTGGTTTAAAACTCAACATTCAGAAAACTAACATCACAGCATCAGGTGCCATCACTTCATGGTAAATAGATGGGGTAACAATGGAAACAGTGACAGACTTTATTTTTTGGGCTCCAAAATCACTGCAGATGGTGACTGCAGCCTTGAAATTAAAAGACACTTGCTTCTTGGAAGAAAAGCTATGACCAACCTAGATAGCATATTAAAAAGCAGAGACATTACTTTGCCAACAAAGGTCTGTCTAGTCAAAGCTGTGGTTTTTCCAGTAGTCATGTATGGCTGTGAGAGTTGAACTATCAAGAAAGCTGAGCGCTGAAGAATTGATGCTTTTGAACTGTGGTGTTTGAGAAGACTCTTGAGAGTCCCTTGGACTGCAAGGAAATCCAACCAGTCCATCTTAAAGGAAATCAGTCCTGAATATTCATTGGAAGGACTAATGCTGAAGCTGAAACTCCAATACTTTTTGGCCACCTGATGTGAAGAGCTGACTCTTTGGAAAAGACCCTGATGCTGGGCAAGACTGAATTCAGGAGGAGAAGGGGACGGCAGAGGATGAGATGGTTGGATGGCATCACCTTTTCGATGGACATGAGTTTGAGTAAGCTCCGAGAGTTAGTGATGAACAGGGAAGCCTGGTGTTTATGGGGTCGCAAAGAGTCAGAGACGACTGAGCAACTGAACTGAACTGAATATTCCATTGTATATGTGGTACACAACTTCTTTATCCATTCTTCTGTTGATGGACATCTGCGTTGCTGCTATGTTGTAGCTAATGTTGCTATAAACATTGGGGTACGTGTGTCTTTTTCAATTATAGTTTTCTTAGGGCATACGCCCAGTAGTGTGATTGTTGGATTATATGTTAGTTTTATTTCTCCTTTCATAAGGAGTCTCCATGCTGTTCTCCATAGAGGCTGTATCAATTTACATTCCCACCAACAGAGGAGCACAGTATATTAACAATAGTTTGTATGGCTGTTTACAGTTGAAAAAGTGCTGTTGTGTATTAGTGGAATGCCAACAAAGAAATCCAGGTATCACCCCAATTTTACTCTTACTTACCCATATGACCAACTCAGGTCACTGAGTTGTATTTCCTCATGTATAAAATGGGAGCAATAGACTGATCCTTCCTAGATGGTAAGGGATTTGAGATGATAGTTTTGTAAATTATCTTAAAAGATTAAAGGGTTATGCTGATCAAGGAACTTAAAGACCTTTACTGATGGCTTATCTTTTGATAGAAGTTGTGCTAGACTTGGGAATAGTGGTGGATTGGAAAATGGGTAGAGGTTTCCCCTTAATCATCTCACATTATGGGATTACTATTTCTGTTTCTTGGAGTTATGTTATAGATAGAATTTCTTGAGTTTAGAGTAGCTGGGTAAGATATAATAAGATTGACGAGGAGTTAGGAAAGGGAACTAGTGTAATATGATTTCCTACATCCAAATAATGATAGAGGAAATTGTAACCTCAATGTATTTATCTGAACTGGGGATGTTAGCTGTGTCTAATGGAGGGACTTTTAATCTTAGGATCCCTAGGTGAGCTTCAAAGAGCCCAGGAACAACCTGAAATTAGATGCAAAATTTGGGTCTGTGACTTGCCGCAAAGGTTGAGAACTACTGAATGAATGGATACTGTCTTGTTCCTGGGACTGCATGATAACGAAGATACAAAAGGTTTCTCCTGGATTAAATCTTATGTAAAAATGGTGCTACTGGCTTGCACAGTCTCATCTGTAAAATGTGGATGTCATATTAAATAGTATCTGGGAAGTCTTTTTTGGCTCTAACATTTTATTATAACTTCAATTTCTCAGATGAATGAAAGCATTCAATCCACTTTAGCCAGTCATTGCCATAACCTCCCTTCAACCTGATAATGTTGAAATAATTTGGAAATGGCTTTCAATGAAAAAGCACATTTATTTGATTATTTCTGCTAATCTGGAAGTGTCAGTATAGCCTGAAGAGAGAGAATTTTTATAGGGGTATCTGGGAAACTTTAAAAGTATCTGCATAGATCGACTGGTTTGGGCTTCTACATGGGAAGTGTTCTGATCAGCCATTTTCAGGGGTTGACTTGGGGATGGTCCTATTGTCCTTATAGTTTTGTTGGTTGTTGAATAGCACAATAGAGATGATGATTGGTTAACATGCGTGTTGGGCCATGAGCGTGTGTTATGGGCTTTGTTAAAGCAGCTGTCCAAAATTGGGAAAGGAGTACAACAAGGCTGTATATTGTCACCCTGTTTATTTAAGTTATATGCAGAGTACATCATGTGAAATGCTGGGCTGGATGAATCACAAGCTGGAATCAAGATTGCCAGGAGAAATGTCAACAGCTTCACATATGCAGATGATACCTCTCTAATGGCAGAAAGTGAAGAGGAACTAAGAGCCTCTTGATGACAGTGAAAGACGAGATCGAAAAAGCTAGCTTAAAACTCAACATTCAACAAACTAAAGTTATGGCATCTGGTCCCATCACTTAATGACAAATAGATGGGAAAAAGTGGAAACAATGACGGATTTTATTTTCTTGGGCTCCAAAATCACTGCAGATAGTGACTGCAGCCATGAAATTAAAAGATGCTTACTCCTTTGAAGAAAAGCTATGACAAACCTGAAAGTGAAAGTGTTAGTCACTCAGTCGTATCCGATTCTTTGAGACCCTATGGACTATAACCTGCCAGATTTCTCTGTTCATGGGATTCTTCAGGCAAGAATACTGGAGTGGGTTACCATTTCCCTCTCCAGGGGATCTTCCTGACCTAGGGATCAATCCAGGGTCTCCCGCATTGCCGGCAGATTCTTTACCATCTGAGCCACCAGAGAAGCCCCATGACAAACCAAGACAGCATATTAAAAAGCAGAGACATCACTTTGCTGACAAAGATCTGTATAGTCAAAGCTATGGTTTTTCCAGTAATCATGTTTAGATGTGAGAACTGGACTGTAAAGAAGGATGAGAACCAAAGATTTGATGCTTTTGAATTGTGGTCCTGGAGAATACTCTTGAGAGTCCCTTGGACTGCAAGGAGATCAAACCAGCCAATCCCAAAGGAAATTAACCCTGAATATTCATTGGAAGGACTGAAGCTGAAGCTCCAGTACTTTGGCCACCTGATGTGAAGAGGTGACTCCTTGGAAAAGACCCTGATTCTGGGAAAGATTGAAGGCAAAAGGAAAAGAGGGCGGCAGAGGATAAGATGGGTAAATAGCACCACTGACTCAATGAACATGAATTTGAGCAAACTCTGGGAGATAGTGAAGGACAGGGAAGCCTGCTGTACTGCAGTCCATGGGGTTGCAAAGAGTCAGACTTGACTTATTGACTGAACAGTAACAACAACAGCAAAGCAGCTGGACTTCTAGAAAAAATTAGTTGACTGTAAAGTTGCTTTTTCACATTTCCAGGGTGATGATATGCTGTTTCGTGGGGGTGTGATGATAGTGTCATATAGTCACCACTATGTTGTGAGTTTTGAGGCAGATGCTAGGTGAACAGAGGCTGTTTGTGGTTACCATTGCTTTCTTCATTGATGGAAAAGCTTGGATTTTGTCTGTGTGTGTCCCTTTCTCTGTGTTACCTATACCTGGCTAAAGGAGTTTAATCTGGATTGTTCTGAGATTGGTATTGGGATCCTCTTTCCCTTCCTGTGATAGTCATGGGCTTGTGAAGCTGTTTGGACCAATGAACCCAAGGGAACATGTGCCAAGAGACATCAGGGAAAGGTTTCTTTGCTTTTAAGAAGAGATACAAGTAAGAGATGGTTTTGCTATTTCCACTGATTTCTATTGAGTCTACATGAGAACTCTTGTAAATGCAGTCACCTTATCTCTCTGGGGTCCAATAGTTGGGGGACAAGCCAGCACACTGGAGGTGGCAAGGGAAAATAGGGAAAGAGCCTTGAAAGTTGACTGTTTCCCCAGCCCTGATGTCAGAACCTCTTTAAACCTGTCTCTTCCAAATGATCCTTGTTGGCTTTGTCTTCAAATCAGGATTCCTTTTTTTTTCTCCTTTTAAAACCTCAAAATTCACTTCTATTATTACTTTCAAATACTCAATGCATATTTTGACTTAACAATATAAAACCTCTAATGGAAGAAAAGCTATGACCAACCTAGACAGCATATTAAAAAGCAGAGATATTACTTTGCCAACAGAGGTCTGTCTCGTCAAAGCTGTGGTTTTTCCAGTAGTCACGTATGGCAGTGAGAGTTAGACTATAAAGAAAGCTGAGCACCAAAGAATTGATACTTTTGAACTGTGGTGTTGGAGAAGACTCTTGAGAGTCCCTTGGACTACAAGGAGATCCAACCAGTCCATCCTAAAGGAAATCAGTCCTGAATAGTCATTGGAAGGATTGATGCTAAAGCTGAAACTCCAATACTTTGGCCACCTGATGCAAAGAACTGACTCCTTGGAAAAGACCCTGATGCTGGCCAAGATTGAAGGCAGGAGGAGAAGAGGACGACAGAGGATGAGATGGTTGGATGGCGTCACTGACTAGATGGACATGAGTTTGAGCAAGCTCTGGGAGTTGGTGATGAACAGGGAAGCCTGGTATGCTGCAGTCCATGGGGTCGCAAGAGTCAGACACGACTGAGCGACTGAACTGAATTGAATATTCTTCCCTGTCTTCTTTCCTGTTCTATTTCCCTTCAGTGCATTTATCACCATTTACCAGAATACATGTAACAAATCAGGGATTTTAATTCATTGTAGAATCGCCACAAATGGAACCATGCCTGGCATATAGGATAGAGTGCTCAGTGGGTATTTGTTGAATGAATATTTTATCAACTAGTTGATTACTACTTCCATGCATTCTTTCCTTTTAGTTTCAGTTAGTGTATTGCCAAGTACATCAGTTAGTTTAGTAGATTTTTTTAATACTTATTTTTATTTATTCAATATTTGTGCCAAGTCTTATTGCAGCACATGAAATCTTGGATCTTCTGGTTGCAGCATGAGGGATCTAATTCCCTGACCAGGGATCAAACCTGGGCCCCTGCTTTGGGAGTGTGGAGTCTTAGCCATTGGACCACCAGGGAAGTCCCTAGTAGGTCTTTCAGTAATGGTTTAGATACAGGGATTTTCTCAATTTGTCTGAAAATGTCTTTAGGCCTTATTTCTGAAGGGTAAGTATAGTTCATCTGGGTATAGAATTCCGGTTACTTTTCTCTGAACACTTTGAAGACGTTCTGTTATAGACTGAGTTGTGTCTCCAGCCACCCAAATTGATACATTGAAGTCCTTACCACTAATATGACTATGTTAGGAGATAGGGTCTTTAGGGAGGAATTTAAGGTTAAATGAGGTTAGAAGGGTGAGACTCTAATCAAATAGGATTGGTGTCCTAGTAAGATGAAGAAGAGACACCAGAAATCTCTCTCTCTGAGTGTGTCTAGAAGACAAGCCAGGTGTGGACACAGTGAGAAGGCAGCTGTCTACAAGCCAAGTAGAGTTCTCACCAGAAACCAAACTGGCCAGCACCTTGATGATGGACTTCCAGCCTCCTGATCCGTGAGAAAATAAATATCTGCTGTTTAAGCCACCTCAGTTTGTAGTATTTTGTTATGGCTGCCCAAGCAGACTGCTAAAGATTTTATTGTCTCCTGGAATCTACTGTTACTGATGAGAAGTTGGCTCTAAGTCCTTCATTCCTTTGGGGATAATCTTTTCTCTCTTCTTGGCTTGAAAGATTTTTTTCCTTTACTTTCAGGGTTTTCATTGTAATACTGTGTATCAATCCATGGATTTGTTTAATTTAAAATTCTTACGACCCAATGATCTTATTCAGTCTAAGAATTCATGTATTTAAGTTTTTTTTACACTTTTATAAAATCCTTGGCAGTTCTTTTTGATCATTGCCTTTTCTATTTTCTCTGTTTTCTTCTGGAACTCCTGTTAAGAGTGTATCATGGATCTTATTCTTTCTTCTTTAGCATATCTTTTTTTCAACTAGGCCATCTTTTTTTTTAGTTGAAGTGTAGTTGATTTACAGTGTTTCAGGTATACAGTAAAGTGATTCAGTTACACATATGTATATATTATTTTTCAGATTATTTTCCTTTATAGATTATTATAAGATACTGGGTATAGTTCCCTCTACCATATGGTAGGTCCTTGTTTTATTTTATATACAGTAGTATGTACCTGTTAATATCAAATTGCTAATTTATCCCTTCCCCCCTTTCCCTTTGATAACCATAAGTTTGTTTTCTGTGTGAGTCTTTCTGTTGTATAAATGATTCATTTTTATCATTTTTTTAGATTCCACATATAAATGATATCATATGATACCTATTTTTCTGAGTCTGACTTTCTTCAGTTAGTATGATAGCTCTAGGTTCATCTATGTTGCTGCAGATCCAGGTATACCATCTTTTTATTTCTCTCTAAGTTCTGGATTTTTTTTTTTTCAGATTTACCCTGTGTCTTAATTAATTTTCTTTATAGTTGTATCTAATATTCTGTTTAGTCTATTCATCACATTTAAAGTTTTAATGACTAAGTGTATTTTTTTATATTCTATTTTTCCCAAAACTCCCCCCATAATGTCATCTGACCTCATAATGGTTTCTGTAACTTTTAAAATCTTGTTTTATGATCTTTTGGATTTTTCTATAACCTCTATTCTCCTTTTTGTGATTGGTTGATTCTCCCTCATAGTTATTTGTTTCCTTGTGTGTTACAGAATTTATTTTTAACTGGAAGCTTATATTTGTCAAGAGTTGTCTCTTGGGTTGTGGAGTAAGGAAGGGTTACTGTTTTTGAAAAACAGAGCTTTCATAAGTCTAACACCAGTTTTGTATTATTTTTCAGCTTGGATTTAAAATACCATTACTCTACAGACAAGACTAGTGCAGTCTTGGAGTTTTAGTTTCTTGCAAGAGGCCTTTTTTTTTTTTTGCCCCAAGCCCGGAGAAACAACATGCCTCCTTATTTTATGGGCTGGTAGATACTTTCTTTTGTCCCCTTTTTATATATTGGACAATACTTAGATGTTTAGCTTTATTTATGACTCTTAGTTTCAGTTTCCCATCTTGTGTCAGCTGAAAGCAACATATCCTGTCCCTTTGAGGGCCTCAAAAATCGGGCATCCTGATATCTTGACAAATATCGCAATGTGGATTTATTTTAGCTTGGTCTGCTGGGTTGCTGGAAGTGAACTAAAGTCTGAAATCACTGACTAAAGTCGTTGATGATATGTTAATTGCCAAATTCAATGAAACTATTTCGGTCTATTCATCCTGGAACTCTGGCTGCTACATTTTGGAGTACTGATAAGTTACTCATGTTTTAAAACTTTCCACTGCCTTGGCATCAATGACTTCTCAGTGCCCTGACCATTGAGGAACTCTTTGCCCATCCTGTTTCTGTCCTCTTTGCAGACCTTCTTCCTCCACGCCTTCCTTAAAGTTGGTGTTCCCAGGTGTTCAGCTCACTATGTGCTCACTGTGTGCATGCTGAGATTTCGTGCGCTGTGGGGTTTCTTGTGTGTGTTGACGAATTAATCTCTACCTTTAGCCCAGACTCCTTGCTGCCATACTCAGGCTCTCAGCTCTCCTGCTGAACATACTTCCTGAAGTCCCTACAGGCACTTCATCTTTAATACCTCCTGTGTTGACCTCAGGGTCATCCTCAGGGGACCTGTGTTCCCTGCCATCTACCCCACCCTTCTCTTCCTCTTGTACGTTTTTCACTTGCTGTCAGCCATCTGTCAGTTCTCAACAACTTCTCTTTCTCCTTCCCTACTCTCTTACCATGAATTAGTCCCTGAGTCCTTCTGATTTTTCCACCTAGGCATTGATTTTTTTCTCCTCTCCAACCCTGCTCCAAGCGGTCTGGTTCAAACAGGTCTATGGTGATGTCTCCCAGCCTCTTTATCTCCAATTTTGTTTCTCACACAGTTCCTTGGTGACAAACTTGACCCTGACATTCCCTTGCTCACTGCCTGCAGTGACAGCTCTCCCTCTCTGGCATGAATTCTCATCATTTCACATGGTTTGCAAAGACCTTCATGATCTTCTCTCTGCTTGCCCTCATCTGTCGTTGTTCAGATTTTACTCTTGTAGTTACCCACCTACGAGCACCCACATCTCTATACCAGATGTTTTTTTGCTCATGAAATTTCCTCTGCTGAGAGCTGCCTTCATCTTCATTTCACTGACCAACTTCCATCCTTTAAGGCATATTTTATGTCCTCTAAGAAATCTCCTCTAAGAATCATCTCCTTTTCCCCCACCCCCAAAATTGGCTTAAATGTTCCTCTCCAATGCTCCTACTATTCTCTGCATGTGTGTCTATCATAGTTCTGTTTTTGTGTCTCTTTTCCATATGGTGCTGTGAGCACCTAAAGGAAAAGAATCATGGTTTACTCAATGTTGTATCGTGAGCACAGAGCTGGGCACATGGTGGTTGTTTGTTAATGTTTAGATAGGTGAAGTGATGTGAAGTGAAAGTTGTTTAGTCATGTCCAACTCTTTGCAACCCCATGGACTATACAGTCATTGGAATTCTCAAGGCCAGAATACTAGGTGGGTAGCCTATCCCTTCCCCAGGGGATCTTCCCGACCCAGGAATCGAACCAGGGTCTCCTGGGTTGCAGGCAGATTCTTTACCAACTGAGCTATCAGGGAATGAAAAAAGACAGGCATTATGTTGAGAGAAAGGGAGCTTGGTGTTTGCTAGAGGGATCTATCCCCTGGAGAAGGAAATGGCTACCCACTTCAATATTCTGGCCTGGGAAATCCCATGGACAGAAGAGCCTGGTGGACTACAGTCCATAAGGTCCCAAGAGTTGGACACGGCTTAGTGACTAAACCACCAGTAGAGGGATCTAAGGGCTTCCTAGGTGACACTAGTGGTAAAGAATCTGCCTGTCATTGCAGGAGATGCCAGAGACATGGGTTTGATCCCTGGGTTGGGAAGATCCCATGGACACAGGAGCCTGGCGGGCTACAGTCCATGAAGTTGCAAAGAGTCAGATATGACTGAGTACGGAGGGGTCTGGAATGGTTTCTTGGAGAAGGCAGCCTGTGGTCTGGGATGTGAAGGGTTCAGCTTGAGGTTGGTGAAAGGTGAGTGCAACAAGAGAAAAACTAAACTGTCAACATTTTTGTCTCCTTTTGGGTGCTTTACAAGTCTCCGACTGATAGCAGCAGCGGGCAACTAATGGCCAACAGCGTTCTGACAGTGCCTGCTGACAAGCGATAATGAGATTAGTGCATTTTGATTCCATTATTAACAAGTAGCCAACAAATCATTTGGACATGTCAGGAGCTAATGATGGGAATTAAGGGTCCCTATGACTTTAGGGCAGCAGTTCACATACCTGATGCTTTGAAGAATAATTGCAGACAATTTTTTTCTAAATATTTTAAAACAAATGTTTTGGTGATGTATAATGTACATACACAAAAGTGAACAAATCCTAAGTGCTCAGATTAATTATCACAAAGTGAACACATCAGTATAATCAGTGCTCAGACCAGGATACAGAATACTGTTGGCATCCTGAACCAGAAGCTCCCCAAGGGTCTGCCCCAGGGACCACTTGTACCCCTTCTCCCACCAGGGGTAACTGATTGCTATCCTGTCCTCTAACAGCAGAGCTTAGTTTTGCCTATTTTAAACCTTTATGTAAATGGAATCCTGTAGTATTGTCTTCTTCCAATTTTGGCTTCATATGTCCACCTTTGTTTCTATGAGATTCATGCACATTGATGTAGCAGTGGTTCACGCATTCTCATTGCTATATAGTATTCCTTTGCATAGAAAGGCCAAATTTTTGAAAGCTGTTCTACTGTTGATGGATATCTGGGTTGTTTCTGGTTAGTATGAAACCAGAAACCAATAGTTTCTGGTTAGTATGAATTGTGCTGCTCTGAACAGTCTTATCCATCTTTTGGTGAATGTACATATCTATTTCTGTTGGATACATACCAAGGGGTAGAAATTCTGGGTCATAGAGTTATGTGTTGTTCAGTATTAGTGTAAACTGCTCAACAGTTTTCCATAGTTTCATTGTGCCAACTTACGTTTCTGGCAACAGTGTCTGAAAGTTCCAGTGTGTCACATACTTGTTAATAATGTTTTTCACCTCTAATAAAATCTTGTTCACTTGTTCACTTGGTGGCTTGCATATAGGGTAAACAGAATTTTACATTCTTAGTAGCTTTTGGTAGTGATTTGCAAAGCATGTGCAACATATGATATCCAGGCTTGTGGGTTCTTTTTCTGTTTAAGGGAGCCCATTGAGCATTTTAGAGGCCCCTTAAGACAAATAATATACTGAGATAATGCATTATCTTGTAATTGAAGTATTTAAATCCACACATTTAGCAGCATTTTGCTAACCTCTCTGTTACATACATGCATATAATTACCAAAACTGTATTTAAAATGCTGTGTGCTATAAAATGAATGGATGAAGAGGCATTTCTTTGCTGTCTCTAAAGGTTTGCCACAGTCCTCTGCCTGCAGTTCTGTGAGGGTTGCCATGACTAAGGCAGTTAGTGACTTATTGGTCAAGTCTTAGGTAGCTTGAAGTAGGAAGGAATCTATAGAGTCATTAAGCTTGAATGACAGAATTGGGCTCCAAAGACGATGTGACAGGCTGGGAAGATAGATGGTTCCAACCTAACAGGTTGCTGGTGCCCATCTATCCCTGGTCTCAAGGTTGGGAGAAAATTTGTTCCTTTAGTTACTCTCCTTCATTGGGGCAGGGGTCTGAGCCAATATCCTTACAGGAGGCAGTGCATGCTGGCTGTCTCTTGTGTAGTCTCAAATTTTGTCTCAAGGGCCTCTTTTTGTGTAACTGAATGGATAAAGGGAAATAGTGGAGGAGTTTTCTGTTTTCTTAGTGAAATGAAGCACCATTTTCCTTTGATCTTCTTTAACTTACTGATAACCTCAAGGGAGCACCAGGTTGCTGATCCAGTCATCTTCTGTGAATCCAGCCAGATCTGAGAGATGGAAGTTAGAATGGGATCAAGGGTGAGTTGTGGGGTAATGGAGGAGTGCAGTGAGAGAGAGCTTGTCTCGAGGCAGACCAGAGTGCTGGAGGAGGGAAGAGAAAGGTGGGTGAGACATCACAAGGAGGACCTGGGGATGAGGCAGGAAGAGAGAGGACCTGGGAAGTGTGTGTGGCCAATGATGTGTAGAAAATGAAGGCATGGCTAGAGAAAGAAAATGGACCAACTTGAGCTGCGATCTTCTTGTCAAGAGTATGCTGAGTTGTGTGTACTGAGTAACCTGTTGGTCAACTCAAGGCCAAAATGCATAGAACTTCCACACTCCCTGACTCTTGACCAGTCCTGTGAGTTCTTCCCCTCTCAGGGTCTTCATTTTCCTATTTACCTACAGCTCTAGCCAAGACGTGTTTTTTTGACTTTTAAAATACTCTTAACACTCGGTGAGTAGAAATTTATTTTTTGTCAGTTTCAATTCCTGAGGAGATAATCCCCCATATGATAGGAAAATTGAGATGAAAGATTATGAGTAGTTTTCCTTCCTTTCTATTCCTTACCTTTCCAAGTTCCCACTGTAACCCCCAAGGGTAACTATTTTGGTTTCTTTTCTTTTTTTTTTCTTTTTAATTTTTTTCAGAGTTTTTAAAATTTTGTTCATACAAGCAAAAAGAAATACATGTTATTTCTTTTCCACTTATACAAAAGATAGCATGCTATTCATATTATTTTGCCCCCCCCCTTTTTTCACTTAACAGTAAAATCTTTCTGTATCACTACAGAGAGCTTTCTCATGAACTTTTTATAAATGCATAGTGTTCCACTGGATGAATTCATAATAATTTGTTATCCAGTCTGCTACTGGTAGACAGTGTTCTTGTTAGCTTCCTTTCAGTATTACAAACTACAATCAGTGACCTTAGACTGTCATTTTTGAAAGTTTGCTAGGCTATATATAGAATAAATACCCAGAAATAGACTTGCTAGGTCACAGGCCATATGTGTTTGTAATTTTGATAGACATTGCCAAATTGCATTACTTAGGAGTTAATTTAAATCCTCCCAGCAGTGTTAGGTATATGCCTGTTTTCCCACAGCCTCACCAACAGAGAGTGTTATTAAACTTTTGGATTCTTGCTAATCTGGTAGGTTAGAACAAGATTTCTTAAGGTTTTGATTTGTGTTTCTTTTATTATGAATGAGGTTAAACATCCTATTATATATTTGCAACTGATTTTTATTTCCTTTTCTGTGAACTGTGAGTTTGTATCCTTTGTCCATTTTACTATTGGATTTTTGTCTTTTTAATGATTATTTTTGTAGCTCTGTGTGTGTGTGTGTGTGTGTGTGTGTGTGTGTGTGTGTGTGTGTATAATTGTGTATATCCATGTCCATGTATGTAATTAGTCCTTTTTCTTTGGTAGAGATACAGGCTCTGCCCCCCCCCGCCCACATTTTTCAGTTGCCTTCTGATTTGCTGTTGGTGGCTTTTTATTTGCTTTATTTTCTGTTTTGCCACAAAGAATTTTTGCTTTATATGCAGCTTTATATCATCTTTTATGGTTTTTTGATTTTTAGTTATACTAGAAAGGACTTCTCCACTCCTTAGTTTTCTTCTAGTACTTTCATGGTTTCCTTTTTAAAAATGTGTTTTTTAAAAAAATTTGGAATGTATCTTGTTATATGACATGATTTGACACAATGGACAATAAGGCAGGGGATCAGGAGAAATGAAGAGAAAGAAATAATGATGATGGATGTGGAAGAGGAGTAAGGAGAGAATTAAAATGCCAGCAGAAGAGAGGTGAGAACTGATGACAGTTGGAAGCTGTTAACTATTATAATCTGTGTCATTTAATAGTGACTTAAATATTTTTAAGACTTGAGCTGTAGTTGATCCTCATGATAAAATAGGTGGGCAATGATTTCTTCTTATAGTATTTTCTTTCTTAAAAAAAATCTTATCCAAGTATGGCTCAACATGTTAAGCATTGATAAAGTTGGGTGGATACATGAGTGTTGTAGATATGCTATTTTCATTTCTTATTTCTTTGTGCCAATAACTACATATTAAAAATAACATTTAAAAAGAAATGGCATAAGCCTTTTTATCCTTGTATACTGGAGACCAGATGTACCCTGATGATTGATAGGCCCCAATTAAATATGGTCATGGGTCTGGGTTTCTTTAAACTCCTTATTGAGTTTCTTTTTATTTAGATCATGGGCATTGCCCTTTATCTTTGTACTTTAAACAAAGAATACCAAATTTCTGTGGCTCATGCTCAATTCATGAGTAGTAACTTATTTCTGTACATTCTTAAAGATGTGAGAATAAAGATTTCTTTTTTTTGTTTGTTTTTATTTTTAGATTCTCCACAGTCCTTTCCACGATCGGGACCCATAATCTGTGCTCAGAAACCACTATTTGAGTCTGAGAGGTCTCTGATTTATGTCCGTGGGAGTGTTTTCTATACTTCCATAGAGTAGTTTTTAAGTAATGTATCAAATACCAGTTGAGCATCTACATGCTGGGCACTGTATTCCAGGTGCTGGGGCTAATGTTTTGAATAAAATGAAATCCTTTATGGAGTTTACCTTATGGGGGGGACAGGTAATAAACACAGTAATACATTGTTAAGTGAGTACCTCAGGCTGAAGTAGTGATCCAAAGAAGTCAAAAGGAAAACAGTGAGGATGGTGGACTTGAGGAGGGGGCAGGGGGCTAGTTGAGGTTGTACGGTCAGGAAAGGCCTTTTTCTGAGGAATTGCCTACTGAGGAGAAAACTGAACTAAGCAAAGGGAGGAAAAACTTTTCAGGCAGAGGGAGCAGCATGGTTTCTGGTTCTTTGGTGGCAAAGAGGACCCAGCTAGGTGTGAGGAACGGCCTTTGTTCAGGTTTAAAGTGTTGAGCGGCAGGGGTGGGAGCCAGGGGCTTGCCCGCCCTTCCGGGAGTGAGGGGCGTTGGGGGCACAGTCCTCATCTGCATTCGCCGACCTTCTGTTGTTGAAACCGAACGACAGCTCCTAGAGTCGCCTTTCCACTCTACATTGGTGCTCTTTCTTTCTTTCTTTGTTTCGTACTCATTCTCATTTTAGAGCAGTGATAGCAGTCAAACCTCAGATGTAGCCCAAAGTTATAATCAAGTCTTCACAGTCTCATTTCCTGCCCTGATAGGGACACCCAAAGTACAGGCTGCCCTCCTGCATGGTGGAATCTGGAGCCGCAAGGCTGTCGGCAGCATCGAGACAGGGGAGGGCACGGCTGAGGGAGAGGGTCTGCCTACTTTGATATTAATTCATCTTTGGGCATGAAAAGAAAAAAAAAAAAAAAAAAACTCGCCAAAACAGTATTGGGACAGCTTTCCCATAGTTGGGTATAACGGTTTTCCCGGCAGAGCAGCGCCCTGGCACGGCAGGCCCTCCCAGGCTGTGCCTCTGCATCCCTGTTTTTAGGCTCAGGAAAATGGCTGTCAATCTAAGTGGGGAAAATTGAGGATGGTGTTTCAGCGCTATCTCTGGCTTAGTTACATCAAGCGATTTCTTCAGAGAGTAATAATAGGTGCTGTCTTCAGAAACGGTTTAGTCACGAATGCCTAGTGCTTCAAGTTTACTTGTTTCCTTCCTGTTCCTTGCCTCCAGTATTATCCCCTGCCTCTAGGATACAGTCTCTTCCAGAGATGTCTTCCCGTGAAGACGAGCAGGTTGCCTTTCCTTTCTAGTTTCCCTCTGTGATCATATCCTCTACCTGTCCCTCTCCTCGCTGGAACCCCCCATCCCACCCCTAAGCTTCCACCAGGCTCAGCACTTGGAACCACATTGTCAAGAAACTGAATGACATTGTAAGGAAAAGAGTCTATCTGGGCCAGTGATGCTAATACGTTAACTTCTTCCTTCCCCCTCACCCCAGTGTCGGATAATTTATTTCTTAACCAGTTTTTACCAACCAAATGTTAACACATATGCCTGATTGCTAACCTCCTCTGGGCACCAAACCTGTTTTTTCTTGAGTGCAATAAGTGATTATCCAACTCATGCTGCTCCGAAAAAGAGGTTTTGTTTTAATAAGCAGTTTGCAGTTTGGCTCACAATGCTGAGGAAAGCAACATTATCTCCAGCAGTAAACTCTGCAGTCATTGCAAAGCTTGACAAGAAAATGATTGAGTCTGTTTGTTATACCTTTGTGGGGCTGCCACTGCTGCTGCTGATGGAAATGTTGCTGTTTATTCAGCAATGCAATAACACTTGCTGTAATTTATGGATGCACATTCCCCAGATTACTAAAGGTAATATTGTTGACTAAAGGAAAGTATACGAATGGATAGTTTCAGTTGTTGCTGTCCTTATAAAAGTGATTGACTGTTCACTTTGCACAGGGAAGAATTTGCACAGCCTTCATCCCCCTTAACAATTACAGATTTTCCTTCTTCTGACAGTTACAAATAACATGGCTTGTCCTAAGTGGTAAAAATTTACTGATTCCTTGGAAGTTCAAGCCACAGGCTGAGTGGGTCCCCTCTGGGTTATACTTCCTGGCCAGCTCTCCCATCTTGCCCCTGGGGGGCACCAGACAAGCCAGACCTAGATTGATTCGTGGTGGCCTTCAGCTTGCTGCATGGGTAGCACCTGGTTAAGTAGCTTGTGTCTTCAGGCACTTGGCTTTTCTGTGAGGGAGGCTGAGGAGGCCATGGTGATTCATGATGGGTGCTGAGAACATGTCAGGTGGCAGGAGATTGTCTTTGTGAGTGGTGGTTCTGTGGGAAAAATTGGGTGAAGTTGGACCTTTTGTCCCAGCAAATGTAGACAGAGATCCATGTAGAAGAGTAGAAACTTAGCTGCTCTTCTCAAAACAGTGTTGTTAGAGGATTACAAACTTTGCCTTTGGTCACCATGGGCGTACCTGTTGATGGACTCATGCATTTAGAGGAGTTGTGAATAAGAGCTGGAGGAGGGGGCGGGAGGTAGGGAATGGTCATCCTGAAGCAGAGTGCCCAGCTCTGGGGTACAGGGAAGCTGCTCAATGACCTAGGGATTTTCTTCCTGAATGGTAGTTGGTGCTTTTCCCCAAGTCCTGAGGAAGTGCTACTCTGTGTCTTAAAGCCTATTAGCTTCTGTGCCTCAATGGCTGACAGGTAGGTGACATTCTGGGTTGCCAGGTTTGGCCCTTGGTGAGATGGAGAAATAAGCAGCTCCTTGAGCAGTCTCTGAGGGAAAAATAAAAACAAAAAGCAAAACTTTGTAGGCACCAAAGACCAACAGGTTTGAAAGCTTTGCTCTCATTTTTGGGGAAACAAGTAGCTACAACACATACACAAATAGGAATATAAAATGCACGTAAGACATCATATGTTTTGCATCTAAAATTTCCTATTTTTCTCTAAGCAAACTCTCAGTGGGCCAGTGTGAGACTTAACTGACCAGCCCTGCACTCGATTGTGCTTTGTCAGCCCTGCAGTGCTCTATTGAATAATTTGTTACTTAATTGGTCATAGTAGGGGGGATCCCAGCATATGTGAGACAGTGTTTGTTAACTCTCAGTGATTGATGTCAGGAAGACAATAGTGAGCAAAATATTACTTATCATTTTGTTAGGCCAAATATGTGCCATTGAGAGGAGAAGAGTTAACATAAGAACATCTAATTTACTTACTCTGGGTGGATATTGGTTTAAAGATGAACTTGAGCTGACATACTTTGCTTTTGTCTATTTATGCCTCACCTGTTCTTATACATTCACTTTATAATTGATGAGAGATGAAAAATAAGGCTAGTTTAGTTCATATAAGTTATCACTGTGTATCAGTTTTATAGACTGATCATTTTTGTTCCTGTCTCATAAAGATTTGATGTGTAATTCTTTTGGTTTATGACATCAGTTATTTTATGACATGAAAATTGCATTTGATTTGGTGTTTTCTTAGTGTGAAATACAAATCTTTTGAGAATCAAACGTGCTTGTGAAATTCAAACCATGTTTTATTTACTAATGGCCACTAATAGCTCATAATGAAAACACTTGCTTTTGGTTGTACAAATAATTACAAAATAATGGATTTGCTGATTTTTCTTTCCTGTTGGCATCCCAAGTTCAGTTGACTCATGTCAGTCTTGACGTTAACCAAATTAGGATAATAAGAATGTTACAAAGTGGATATTAGTTTATATAATTTGGATAATCCTAATCTGTTATATTTTAAGGTTCAGCTGATGTTGATAGTGGGTTTTAGAGGAAATAATAGTCTTACTCTATTCTCTAATCTCAATCTCAAGACTAACCAGCTAATACTGACATGAACTATATTTGGGGGCCACAGTATTCTCTTTCTACTTACATATTTATCTGTGTTTACATATTTATGTGTATATCATACATGTATAATTTTTCTCTTCTTGTAATCCACATATTTGTAGTGCTTCTGAGTGATAAATGGTGTTAAGACAGTATAAATTATGTGCTTCTAAATTAATATATATATTTTTTCCAACCACACTAGATGGTTTTATTAGTCATGAGCTGATGAAGAAGCAAGTTGAAAAGAGTAGATAAAGAAATTTATAAAAGGGCAGAAAATAAATCCAACCCAGCTACACTGATCTCTTATCTATACATTACAACCAAATGAGTTAAAACATTTTCTACATTGATTAAAATTAAAGTTAAAGTTAAAATTAAAGTTAAAACATTTTCTACAATGATTCCCTACATTTTTTTTTTTTTTTTTTTTAATTTCATTGGAAGCTTACACTCCATAGAAGAAAAATAATTATATCTGGAATCTCAGAGAGAGTACTAATAATACTAATAATAGTCTTTTTTTCCCCTGTATAACACTATTAATGTTTTAAATATACATCTGTATATATCTGTATATCTATTAATAAATGAACAGATACTGTTTACTATGAACTAGACTTTTAATAGGCATTTAATCCTCATACTCTCTGAGATTTGATTATGATCCCTGTTGTACAGATGGTAAAACTGAAGCACAGAGAGTGTAAATACCATTTGCCCAAAGTTACATGACTTCTGAATGTAATAACCAGGATTTGAAACTGAAGTGTCTGCGCACCCCCAGCATCTGGGTTCTTCGTTGTCAGATTTGGCTGCCCTGCTGAAGAGAGGAGAGAGGAGGTGACTTTCTCTGTGATAGGATGCTTTCCTGGTACCATTGTTGCTTCAGCATTTGGCCAATTGGATGTCTCCTTATTTGCCCTCATTCTTGGGCCCATGTCTCCTTCCTTGGAGTCTCCTTGGCATTCCCGTTCCACATGCACTTACAGCAAACTTTCAGAGGAAGGATTAAGTTCATTTTTCCATCTGTGAGTCTGCTGAGAGATTCTACAGGAGCAAATGAGGTACATGAGAATTACTTGAGCTGCTCATTCAACCCCACCTTTCTCTGTATAAGCTGGAATTGAAAGGGCTTGAATCGTAGAGATAAAGGGAAATTTTTTGTAAACTGCTCTTTGCTGTTCAAGTGCCCATGTACTAAGTGTCTCTCCCTCTCTCTTAAATACCATATTTTGCTAGAGTTTTTTTCTTCAGTGTTAACATAATTATAAAACCACACCTAAAAACCAAGCCTAAATATTCAACTCTAGTTCTTATTTCGTAATAAAGATTCGGTGATGAAATAATGTGTTAGACTGTTGATCTCTGAAGTATTTTGGTAAAGGTTTACCTTGACATAGTTTGAATGCTTTAGTAAGAAAAGTGGTCAAGGGAGGTGGGGTGGTGGACCCTGAAGGGCCTTTGTCTTGGAGAAACCTTGGGGTGGCCTTGGACCTCTGCCTCCCAGCCCCTCATCTGTCAAACCGCCTGCTCTGGCAGTGGGACTGGCCCCAGGTGAGCGGGGAGGAGCCTGGGAGGCAGAGCCCCTGCAATCTGGGATATTGTTTAAATACCGTAAAAAAACCTCACTCATTTACTCCTTCTGAGCACCAGAGAGAAAAACGGTGTGGTAATCCTGGCATAGCAGGCGGTGCTACTTTCATATCAGTATAAAATGAAATTGTGTGGCTGTTTTTTCCTCCCCACCTTTCCCCCGTTCACTCTTTTTAATCTTTAAATAAGACGATTGGTAGCCTGTTGGCAAGAAAATGGGCCCTGGATTTTTATTCAAAGTTATACAAGGATGATAGTTGGAATTTTTGGCAGGAGGCACGCCATTGCTTTTTAGAAAGTGCTGTCAAGGGAAGCTTTTTCTGAATTACCTGCTGGGCCTGGGCGCTTTTATGTTGTTGTTGTGACAGGTAGATTTATAAGGCTTGAAATTTGTACAAATCAGTTGTCATTCAGTGCGAGCTGTCAATGTGTCAAGCTGTCAGCCTGCTGTGAGGGGACGCCTGAGGGGGAGTACAAGGGGGCAACCGTGGAGAAAGGAAATGAGTTCAAACAGACCTGAAATGGAGCTCAGTTCTCCGGGTTTGCTGCCCCCGTAGAGCCGGCATTGATTTTTCTTGATGTTGAGCAACAGCAAACCTTAAATGACACGTTGTTAGCAATCTAAAGTTGCTGTTTATTGTCTTTTAAATGGCAGCAAATCATGCAGAAGAGAATGCAGTGCGTATTTGCGAATCGGGCATGTTTAGCAGCATCCTGTTCATGTCACTTTTCTGGCCTGGCTGGTCTCAACCAAGGGACCTGCTGCTTCACTGATGAGTCCAACTTTCTGGAGCATTTTGCAGACGCAGCGTGAAAGGAAGTTGTGTGCTCGTCTCTCCATGGGCTGCAGATCGCTAATAAACACGGGATTAGAGGAGCAGTGAATCAGCGCCGCTGTTGAGCCTAAAAACCTGAGCCGTGTCCCTTGCACGGCTCTGGCTTCCTTTTAAGACAGATCTGGCCTGAGCTCCTTTCCAGACAGACGGCCTCAGCAGAGAGGGCTTTCCTGGACAGTGCTGGACCATGTAGTTAGGTTTTCTGGGCAGAATTAACCATGACATCCAACTCAAACAATCTCCCTAGACTTGAAACCGATGATTGAAAAACAAAAAAACAAAATTTTCACCAGTAAAAAGCAGCAGGATGCTATTACTGCCCCAAACAGGGCGGTATGTTTTCCCATCTAGCTGAAAATCATCTTCGTTCCATGTCCGTTAGAAAATACGTGGTGTGGCTCTCATTGTCCTTGCCTGCCTGTGCGTGGCTCCTAGGACACTTCAAATATAGCCCTCCTGTCATTGTCCTTTGTCTCCCTCAGTCTTTTTCATATGTACCCAGTACATAGAGAAATGTGAACATTTTGCAGAGAGTTAACAGGGAGGAATAGGCATATTTTTGAAAAATAAAATTAAATAGGCACAGAGGGCCCTACTTTTTCAGTGTATGGCATTGAGCAAGGAGGCCTGGCTTCCATCCAGATATTCAAGCCTTTGCCCCTCTGGGCAGCGTATCCTGGCTTCAATCAGTCATGTGACTTTGGCCTGTTTCCCTCATCCCCTTGTCCATCAAGTGGCATAGAAAAGATGAGGTGAGGCTGGGAGGCAAGGGGAGAGGACAGGGAGGGATGAGGTGGCTGGGGGGGCAGGATCCAGGAAGGTGACACCTGAGAAGCAGTCAGCACCGAGAGGTAAAGGAATTAATCAAAGATTTCCATTTAGCCATTACGGCTGGCGTTCACGGCCTCTGAGCCTCTGAGCTAAAAAGTCTGCAGAGAGGCTCCTGGCGCTGCAGAGTTTGTCTTGTAAAAGTGCAGCTGTCCAAAACATGACAGCTACAGCATTAGCAGGGCCATTAAGAGGTGTAGAACATTTCCAGGGAAATGATTTGAAAAATGACAATGCTGGCTCCTGTGTGATATTAATTATACCCTGTACTCGCGGCAAATAAGCTAAAATAGTTGGCAAGAAAGACGAAGTGAAGTGTCCTGTTTCTGACCGTCATTCGGATCAAACAGTTGCCAGGCGGGTGGGGCTTGGTGGTCAGCAGGTAATCCTGAAGGTGAGAGGTCTGTACTTGAGTCATCAGTCAGGGCTGTTCTGGAGGATGGTCTCAGGGTAAATATGAAATACTAGAGACTGAGGTCAAAGGGGATGTGCATGGCGAGGGTTGGGTGGCGGTGGGGGAGAGGTTGGCAGGTCTGTCCTCCCTTGAAAGTGGGTAGGTCTACACTGGAGTGTGCCGTGGAATTTTTGGTGGTGATAGAAACTTTCTCTCTCAGCATTGTCCAGTATGGTAGCCACTACCCATGTGTAGTGCTGGGCACTTAAAATGTGAAGAACTGAATTTAAATTTTATGTAATTTTAAATCAACATTTAGATTTAAATAGCTGCACATGGCTGCAACATGGGGCAGATGAAGACTCTGGAGGGTGGTTTTTCAGTGGGTGTCTGAGGCTGGAGTAGGATGTAGAAATGAGTGGTGGTAAGAGTCGGGACTACCAGTGCAAGTCCTTGGTGGTGTCAGCTAACACATGGCTTTCTCTAGTGACCTTTTACTTTGTTTTATCTTTACCTGATCTGTGGAAGTAAGCGAGAAATATTAGCCCATTTTGGGAATGGGCAAACTGAGCCCCAGGAAGGTCAAATCCATCTGCTTAAGATCACAAAGCAAGCACTTGTGATGTCTGCCAACTTCAGGTCCTATTCCTGTTCCTTAAGATGCTGCCTCCTGTTTCAGGGCTCTAAAGAGCGACTCTTCTTTCAGGGAAGCTTGGGGTCTGTGCCACCTGTCTGCTTGGCCTTAGGCTCTAGCACCTTCTTTCCACAGCTTTCTTCATTGTAATGCCCAATGCCCTGTGTTTGAAGGATGTGACTGAGTCTGAGTCTTCCTGGTGGGTGCTCCTCACTTCCAGTGCCTTGGCTGTACTTTCTAGAAGGCAGCCGGCCCCTTGGTCCTGCCCCTAAGGAGCCCCCCTTAAACCTGTTGGGCCTGCACTTCTGAATTGTGCCTTGGACCTGTGGATCACATGCATCATCCTTCTTGCCTGCGCACTGATCCTGTAGCTAAATTACCCTATATAAACAAGCCTTTGTTATTCCTGACTGTGAGAGATGTCGGGCTGGCTCTTGGTGGAGAAGAAAATAGACCTGGGAAGAAAGAGGTCATGAGCAGGTCAAAGTGCTAGAGGAAAAGGCTTCTGGAGCTAAAGTTTGCAGATTTGGGGAGCACGGGTGTGTGTGTATGTGTATGTGTGTTTGGGGGGCCCTCCCTTGGGTGTGTGTGGGTGTAAGTGTGTGCATTCCGTGTATGCAGCCGCTTACTTGTTTTAAGTGGAATCCACTTGTGAGATTTACTAAATAGAAAGAAAAAAATAAAGCTTTGGCTAAGGTCAGCCCAGACCTTTTGAAGAACTGTTGAGCTGTTATCTGCTAATCCTCCAAGTGTGCCAAACACAAGAAATAACATTCAGTGTTAAACCACCAAGTACAGAGAAAATGTCTTGAAATTATAGTGTTTGGTAAATTAGAGATTGCTTCTATTTCTCCTCTTCCAGAGCTGAGGCAAGGCTGCTTTCCCTCTTTCCTTGTTTACCTTGAAAACGCACTTTACTGCCTGTGGTGTTTCTGTTAACCTCCCTGAACCCTTGCGATTCCATTCATGTGATTTGTTATTGAATGACCTTTTGAGGATTTTACAAAACATGACCTTTTCTTGTCAAACATTCAAGGGTTTGTAAAGTGAAGCTGTCACAGGGACTCTGCGTGTTTGCTAATTATAACTAATATGTTTCCCCACATCCTTGGAAATGCAAATCACTTATTTGTTCCATGAATGGCTGCTCTTTCTTGCCTGTTGGTTTGAGATGCCTCTGAGCTGCTCAAAGGGACATCTCTGGCCTGGGAATTCTGACTTCTGTTCTTACTGTTAGGGAACAGGAAGGCTGATTGCCTTGTAAGTTAATTTGACCTCTTGGGAACAGCGACAGAAAATTCTGGGAGCTAAGCGATTGAAAGCATTCAGAATAATCCAATTCTTCAGAAAGTGATGGGAATAGTGGGCACTGTCAAAATGTTCTGTGTGGTTCTGGTGTTTGCTTCCTCCAGGGAAAGCGGTTAGGGTGTGTGTGTGTGTGTGTGTGTGTGTGTGTGTGTGTGTGTGTGTGTGTGTGTGTGTGTGTGTGTGTGTGTGTGTGTGTGTGTGTGTGTGTGTGTGTGTGTGTGTGTGTGTGTGTGTGTGTGTGTGTGTGTGTGTGTGTGTGTGTGTGTGTGTGTGTGTGTGTTTAATTTGGTGGTGGAAACAAAGGCACAAATAAGGGAGTTTTTGTGCTCAAGAATATAATTAGAAGCAGAATCAAGGGAAGAAACATTAGTATCTTGCTTTATATTCCTTGATTTTGGTAATTAAAAATGTAGTACTAACAATAGCTAAACTTAATATTCATTGACTATGTTAGACACTGTGTATGTTAGACACTGTTGAATGGTTTACAGCTGTGATCTCATTTAGTCATCTCAACAGCCCTGTGAGTTAGGTACTATTATTATTATCATTGCACAGGTGATTAAGTTGCTACATTGTGTCCTGCTCTTTTCCACCCCATGGGCTGTAGCCCACTAGGCTCTGCTGTCCTTGGGATTTTGCCAGCAAGAATACTGGAGTGGATTTACCATTTCTTCCTCCAGGGGATCTTTCCCACCCAGGGATAGAACCCATGTCTCCTGCATCTCCAGCATGGCAGGTGGGTTCTTTACCACTGAGTCACTGGGGAAGCTGCCCACTTGACTGCAAAAGTAGAAGGTGATCTGCTTTACTTCACAGGCCATGTAATCTCTTTCCTCTTCCAGAATACCATCTTCAGTGATGGATAATCACCCTATTGAACTATTGTCAGTTTACCTAAATCCTGGTTTAAGGAATGCACTGCTGGGTCAAATCTATGCTGTGTATTTGCTGCTAATGGAAGAAGAGCTGAGTAGCTCTCCTGAGACATTTCTAAAAGTGCATCCAGTGAGTTTCTTATTAGGAGGAAAGAATAATCCCCAAACATTCCAAATGACGCATGGTTGCTGTCACTAATGATTTGTGGTTACTGGAGGAGGGACTCTGATCTTGAATGGCTAAGAAATGGCTGCTTCTCTCTAAGCTCTCTTTGTTAAAAGGGAATGAATAAAAATCTAGGATAGCATATGGACTGAATAAATTTTAAATTTTCTGAGCTTGGGGGAAATTCCATTGGAATTGTGTGTAAACTGCTGGAAGACACTGTTTTGTTTTGGTTCCCTTCCACTCTAGGTAGGGCTGTGTCGTAGAGAGGTTGGCCAGCCATAAAGGAGCTGCATGTTGGTTTCTTTTTGCAAAGCCTAATATGGAGTCTGCTTTATAACATCCAAGTGTTTGGCCCTGCTCCGTTGTTGGCCCCCTTAGTCATTTGAAAAACTCTATTTATGTAGGTAGGGGACTACTAGGCTTTTCCAGCTTCCAAGCATAAGTCCTAGGAGAGGTTGTCTTTCAAATGACTTTCGTCTGTTTTCTTTCCTCATTCAGTTGATGGACATAGATGCACAGAGTAATTTGTATCTTTGGAACAATGGAAATTTTTGAAGTGTTGGCTCATATTATTTGGAAAGGGTCATTACAACTTTATCTATTAAAAAAATAAGTTCAGATTGAGGATAGAGAAATATATTTCACTCCTTTTATGAGTCTGTTCTCAAGAGCCAAGCAATTTGTTGTAAAAGAATATAAGAAATATTGAGAATGAGAAAAGTTATTCATTCTATAAATCCCTGTCCCTCTTCATACTTCTTTTTCCCACTACAGCCTTTGATCGCTTCATAAATGACCCTCAGTGTGAAAGAACCTGTCCACCTGCTATTTCAAATGTATTGAAGGTGTTTATGATGGATAGTTAGGTTTCAACTGTACAGTAACCCAGTTTTCTACTAAAGAGGACCCTTATATCTTGGTGTTTAATAGCAATGACTTATATATTTCAGGATTTCACCATTCTGGATATAGTCAGACTGACCTTACAGCTTTTTAAAAGTCAGTATTTTGCAAAGCAGATTTCAGGTAAAGAAGGCAAATCATGAAAGTTTCATCTTTGGAGCTTCTCTTTTGAATTGAGTCAAGTTTAGTGTCTATTTAATTATTAGAAATGTACTTTTAAGAACTCTGTCTACTGTGGTTAACTAGAAATACCCAGGACCATCAAGACACTTTGCCAGTGAAATACTAGCCAGGTAGTATTGGTTATGGTAGTTATGGTAGTTATGGTAGAGGTCGGAATGTATTTAAAAAGTCTTCAAAAATATTGTTGAATTAATGAATGGAGGTGAGGGATTACTGTAAATTAATAGGAAGTGGTGTATTAGGACAGTGATTCCTAATATTCTAAGATAAGATATTTGTGAATCCAATGATAACTGTGGCTATTTGTCCCACAAAGGTGCATATTAACATAAAATTTTGCATTTACTCTCAAAGTTTCATGGATCATCTGCAACATCATCCTTGGGACCCCAGGGGAAGCCATTTAGATTGAGTTCCTCCTGGCCCAGTTAGAGAATCATGCCTGACCAAGGAGGCAATTTAGTCACTGACTTTTTTTTTTTTTTTTTTAATTTAAGGCAAAATTTGGGTTCTGTGATAAAGTTTTTGTCCCGAGTGCATAAATACTGTGTCACCACTACTGAGTTTGTGAGGACGGCCAAGGATCTTGATTCATATCAGCAGAGGTTTTAGAAATACAGCCATGAATTGTTGGATGTCTACGCAAGGTAATGTGACAGGAGAAAAACAGTGAATTTGAAGCTAGGAGACTTGGGTTTTAGTCTTTTTCCCCCATAGAGTAATGATGAGGAAGTGATTTTTCTGATCCTCAATTTCATATCCATAAAAATAAGCAGTTGGATTGTGACCCCCAATGTACCTTGCAATCTTAAGATTCAATCAGCTAACCATTCTTTTTTTCGTTTTGTCCCCTATTTGTATAAGTTCAAGAAGTTGAAGTTCATTGCTGAAGTTCAAGTTCATTGCCAAGAATCGAAAGTGAAGACAAATTTTGTTTCTTGAAAAAAGTTTTTATTTAATTTAGGGGTTTCAAAGAATCTAGAAGAAATAATGCAGATTAAATGTTGTAACAAAAGTGCTGAGCTTTTTTGGGTGAAATATAGCAAAAAACATGAAATTCTGTTAATATTTGAGTGAGGCTACAACTTTTCAGACCCATTAGGACTCAGAAACCCAACTTAGTTGTCAGTGCCCCTGTTTATCATTAGCACTTCTGCCATCTCCCAGTTACTTTTATCACAGGCTTCTTGGGTGGAGTTAGAGCTCCTAGCAACCATTTAGAAGTTTATCCTTGAAAGTGAGTGAGTCCTGGAGAACTGAAATGAGATTTGTTACTTCAGAAATTTGTGATAATGAATTAGAAAAGGACATTGAGGACAGTTTCCTCTGAATCAATCTGGACCCTCCTTTTAAGGAGTTAAGAAAAAAAACAAACAGGGACTGCTGCAGGATTGACATGACTGTGTGATGATAAAGTCCCGGAACTGAGTAGGAAGAAATGTAGATTCTAAGCCCTGGTCACCATTTCTCTTAGTTGAGATGTGAGTGTCTCCTTCAGAGTTCTTTCTTCATCTTGGCATTGCTGGTTGTATGTCTACTAGCTCAGCTGATAGTAGCTATGTGAATATAGAAGGCAGTTTGCCTCAGGCTGTATTTTACAGTGGGTCCCAGTTAAGACTCAGCAAAATTAAGCATTCCGCCCCCCCCCCCAGCAGTAGAAAGACCAGAAAAGGAAAAGGTTAAACATCTTGAGAAGCCACTGGTAGGACACTCAGATCTGAGCTGAGCATGAGAACCAGGACCTGTGTCCTGGAACCATCCTTTCTGGGCACATGATAGCCCGTTCTACTGGGATGCTGATGATGGAGTGATAGTGGCTGGGATGAAAATGAATTAATCAGCTTTTTAAAGATGAAGAAAGGGAGTCACAGACATGAGTTAACTTGTTAAAGGTCACATAAGAAGAGGAGGTGAAGCTGGGACAGAACCTCTGCCTCAAATGTCCAAGTTCTTTATCATGATGTGAAGAGCTGAAGGAGAAAGATGGTGGGGGCTGTAACTGTAATTAACTGCTCTCTCCCCAGTCTTAATCTCCTTCCACATAACCTTCATTTTCTAACAGTGAGATAAGAAGATGTCACTGCTGGTGACAGCCTCTCTTAAACGGAACAAAACTGAAGTAACATGTATGTGTGCCCCTCCGTGTATATGTCTGTGTTAGGTATGTGAGTAGGTGGTGTCAACTCTTACCACGTGGTTTAATTTCCTCTCCATTGATTCTCAAATGGAAAGAAAATGTCAGAACTCCTGAAGTGTTTTTAAAACAAAGGTGCAGTTCAAAGTATTAAAACCAGAAAAGAAAAAAAAAGAAAAGCTATTTTTAGAACTGAAGTTGTATTTTCTCACAGACCCCCAGCTTCTTGTTAAGTGCAGAGGTCCCACCCCAGGCTGTTTTGGTTCTCCCAATGAGCTCACGGTGCTTCAGACTCCCTGTGCCCACCAAGGTCCTGGGTTTCCACTGTTCCTTTGGATTTCAAACATTTCGGGGACTGGGGACATTTAGAAGAAGTGATGATCTCTTGGCACAGAAACTGCTTCTCCCAAAGCATCTGCAGTTTTTTTTTTTTTTTTTTCTTCTCTTTCTTTTCACTTCCCTTCTGTTTACCTTTGGCTTGAATGAGTCAATTGGCATTTCTCTTTGTACTGGAAAAATTCACTGTTTGCCAGGAGCAAGAGAAAAGGCAGAAAGCAGGGTTACAAATAGATCTGAAGGTATGTTTGTGTCTGCTTCTCTATTTCTGGGGGCAAGGGACAGTGTTGCCATCCATTAAATATTTATTGTGTTAACAGCCTCTGGTCATCCCTCCTAATGGAGGCATGGGATGATATGATCATCCCAAATAGCACAAAGTTCCAAGTTATTTATATGTGATTTGGCAGTGCATTACAATAAAACCCCATGAATTCAACCTAATTAGGAAGAAGGCCAGTTTGGATTAGTGAAGCCCAAATTATATTTTATGGAAAATTGATTTTGTAGCTTCCAAATTTACACAGTGATTCAAATTAGGTATCAAAGTCTACAATAGAGATTCTCAGGACAGTTTTAATGATGAGTTTAAAGTATTTGGCACAACATTGTAAGATGTTATACAAATGGCTGCTTTCAAAGTGATTAGACATTTCAAAACTGTCCTTTTGTGGGTTTTAACTATTTCTGTCCGTCTTCAATTGTGAACAACAGCCTTTTTAGATACATGATAGGGAAGTGAATGACTGTTAAAATTTCTGCAAATTTCTGATCTGTTAGATTTGAGTGAAGAAAATTGACCTACATGATATTTTTCCCTCAGCAGATTTATTGCCTTCATTATGTATTGTTAGAGCTAATACAGATGGAGAGTCATTCCATGTAATATTGAATTTCTTGGGACATCATTATACTGAAATCTATTTTTCTGTTGATGCAGGTGATAATTTGTGATATTCTATTTCCCGGTACCTCCAGTTTTAGTTTTTGATACACCATTTTCTTGGGTCTCTAGCCCTTTTCTCCCCTCTATATTTAATCATCAGTAAATGCACACTAAAATATTACAGGTGAGCATCTTTTTCTGTGTAAAGGAAGATCCCCGCCTTGCTTAGACTTTGTAACATCAGCGTTGACTTTCATTCCTCATGTGAAAGTGAAAGTCATGTCCAACTCTTTGCAACCCCATGGACTATACAGTCCATGGAATTCTCCAGGCCAGAATACTGGAGTGGGTAGCCTTTCTCTTCTCCAGGGGATCTTCCCAACCCAGGGATTGAACCCAGGTCTCTCGCATTGCTGGTATATTCTTTACCAGCTGAGCCACAAGGGAAGCCCAAGAATATTGGAATGGGTAGCCTGTCCCTTCTCCAATCAGATCTTCCTGGCCCAGGAATCGAACCGGAGTTTCTTGCATTGCAGGTGGATTCTTTACCAACTGAGCTATCAGGGAAGCCCATTCCTCATGTGAAAGCAGGCAAAAGTGACTTATAGCTCCCAGATGGTGGTCTACGGACTGGATGTATTGAAACTACCCAGGGAGCCTAAAAACACAGATTCCTGGGCCCTACTGCTGGAGATTCTGACTCCTTGGGTTTTGGTGGAAACTGGGAATTTCTTTTTAACCAGCTTTCTGGTTGCTTCCAGTGGGCACCCAGATAAAAAGGGATTGACTAGAGTGGTTAAAAAGCAGGGGTCCTAATTTATCTTCCATGTCTACAGAGTAGTTGAGGACTTACTTAATTTGGGAGCAGTGGGGTAGTGAGGGTCAGGAACTGAACTGGTGAACCTGGTCCTTTGAGGGTAAAACTAATGAGGCAGATCATGTTTGCACTTCACACCGGAGTCCAGCTCCTCTTCGTTCACGGTTTCTTCCAAAGAACCCCTTCCTGTTACTGCTGCTGCCTGGCTTTGCCTTCTTGGTCAAGGGCCACATTCCAAGTCTTGGTCTCCAGAGACCTTTAACATCAGCAACTGTTTGTTGGAGTGCAGTGACCCTTCTTTTGGTCCCTGGTCCCCTCAAGGAGCCACTCCACCTTTGTTTTCTCCTTAGCCTTCCCTCATTCATTCATGGGCCACAGTTAATCTCACATAGCACCTAACAGTGCCACCCTCGAGATCATTAGCAGTGAGGATCCTGCTAGTGGTGTGGAGCCAGCCCTTTCCAGGCTGAGAGGTGGGGTTAGAATCAAGGAACAAAGCCCAAAGTACTGGCTCCAGGAAGCTCCAAAGAAATACTCATAGGTTCGAATTGCTGGAGACAGTTCATTATTTACTTCACAAAATGGACTTATTAAAAGGCCATGAAAGGAGGTTATGTCATTTGCAAATAAATCTGTGCTGCAAATCCAGAACCGGCAATGCCCAGAAGCCCTGGGGAAGCTCTCGTTAAAAGCCACTACTTGGAAATGGGCTTTCTGAGAGCACCCCCCCACCCCGCCCCAAACCCTACCCTTCATGTGAGGTTTGTTCATGAGTGAAGTGTCAAGGACTCTGGTTCTCGTCAAAGGCAATTAGTTGGGACTTAAAGCTCCAGTTTTGGGGAATGAGATTTAAAAAATAACAAGTGAGCTTTATTTGAGCAAGATCTGTGACTGTACCATCAGGCTCCTTAGTTGTCAATCTCTGCCTTCCAGGACGCAGTTCTGGAAGGAATAAGTGTGGCATTATAAGAGAATTCAGCAGCTTTCTCCTTTGTAAGAAAATTTTTAACTGTCAAGTTCATGGAAGCATTTTGTTAGCTTTAAGTTGCGAAACTGGGACAAGAAACTTTGCCACAGTCTTAAGCATTGTGGACACATGTGGTCCATTGGAAGGAACCCCATTCTGGACTGGGGAGAAGATCTGAGTGTGTGCTGTAGTGAGTTATGCAACTGTGAAGCAACATGTGATCACTGAGCAGAAAAGGGGTCCCCAGTATGCCTGCTCTGTGCAGTCCTCCAGTGGGAACACTTATTCACAGCCACCTTCAACGAGGAAGTAACTAGTACTCAGGAATGTGGCCTTCCCTGTAGGTAGAAGGTGAGGCTTTGACATCTCATTGGCCAGACAGTATGTTCAGTTCTCGCTCAAGCATGGCACATCCAGAAGATGTCAGGCCTGCATTAAAAGCCTGTCTGGGTGGAGTAGGTAGTGTGTTTCTAATACTGCAGAATCCTATTAACTTGGACAAATTGGACTGAAGTGCAGCTTAGAAACCGGTGTGCCTGCTTAGTGTTTTAAAAGAAATATAGCTGTAATGCTTTAAAAAAAAATGGTGGTAAGATACACATCATGTAAAGTTTACTGCTTCACCCATTTTTCAGGCATATGACTCAGTGGCATTTAGTATATTGACACTGTTGTGCGACCGTCACCATTATCTAGCTTTACCACTTAAGTATAAAAATTATTTTAAAATACCTGACACATTGTTTCTACCCAGAGATAGACCTTATTATTACATACATGTATACACGCCACCCCCACACACATGTATACGTACACATAGTACATTATATGAATTTCGTAGTCCAGTGGTACCCAGAAGGACTTCAGAGATTTCTCTGTCCAACTCTGTGGATGAAGAAACTGTGACCATGACCCAGGGGGACTTAGGGGTCTGGCCCATGCTTGCGTGGCAGAGGCAGGCCTGTGTTTCCCAAACCTGACATGATGTTTTCTGTAATGTGTTTATAATTGGCAATAAATTTTCCATAAAATATATTATTGAAATAAAGCCTTTGAGAATAATTTCCTCTTTGCTTGAAGGTTTTCCCCCTCAAGCCTTGTTTACATTGTGAGTTTTCACAGCAAACCCTTTCTTTGGCCCAGCTTAGGCTAAATTTTACCGCAAATTCCAAATTATAGGAGTCATGAACTTTTCTTCTTCCTGAATTGGGCTGGTGCTGGTGGAAACTTGAAGTGTGTAAAGTAATGAAATGCTGTGGCTGTGTGTGTGTGTGTGTGTGTGCACGCGCGCGTGCAGGGGAGGGGGAGGAGGACTTGGGTGAAAACATGCCTCTGTTTTTCCAGGGCTTGGAGTAGGGTGAAGCTGGGAACAGGGAGGCAGCTCACCGAGCCCAAAGCTGGCTGAGGACTCTAGCCGAGAGGGAGGGCAAGGTGAGAGGGTTCTGCCACTGTGGGTGCAGGGACCCCCTGGAGAGAGGCCCTAGTTCCTTGATGTACACCCTTTGGAGACAAAAGATGGGCATAAGGAGTGGTGGTAGGAGCAGGTCTCACCTGGCTAGATGTTTGTACAGCCCCGCACGCTCTCAGCTATGGGACAAATGAATTGAGCTTGTGGAAAGCCTGTCTCAGACTCTTTATTTTTAATATCTTGGCCTAATTTAATGAAATAATTTTTACGTTTTGGCCATGTGGCATGTGGGATCTTAGTTCCCTGACCAGGGATCAAACCTATGCCCCCTTGCAGTGAAATCATGGAGTCTTAACCACTAGGCCTCCAGAGAAGTCTCCGTCTCAGGCTTTTTATCCAAGACTACATAGTCGTATGTCACTGGGCAATGGTGGACTTTGGCTTTCTTTTCTGTTCTGTTGAAGAAAGATATAGGCGACATAAAATTGAATATTTTAGCCATTTTAAGTGTATAATTCTGTGGAATTAAGTACATTTACTTTGTTGTGCAGTCATTACCACTGTCCATCTCCAGAATTTTTTCATCTTCTCCAACTGAAACTGTTTTTGTTACACAACAGCTCCCCGTTCCCCACTCCCTTAGCCCTGGGGAGCCTCCTTCCACTTTCTGTCTTTATAAATATGACTACTCTAGGTATCTCATGTTAGTGGATTTGTATAATAGTTGTCTTTTGGTGGTTGGCTCACTTTGGTGTTCTGAATATGACATTATCATCAGGTAACCCATACAGTGCCTTTGGGAGAATTAGAAAAAGGCGCCTCCCTTCCTCTGGGTAGATGCAGCCCCTGACCAGAATCTGAGCTTGGCAAGTGGAGCATAGCCTAGATTTCAGTTCCTACCTGTCCCCTTGGCCACACACTATTGCATAATGAACAACCTGAACACAACTGTATGAGTTCCTCCTGTTGACCAGGCCCTCAGAGGGAGGTTTCTTGTTCCCCTAGAGCCCTGGCTGGGTGTCTTTTCCATTACCCATTCCTGTTATTCCAGCCTCCTTCTCTGGTCCCCTAGTTTTCTTTGCTGTTAAGGTTCAAGTTGGTTGATTACCCCTCCAAACGGAGCTTCCCAAGAATGACAAGTTTTCAGAGGGCGACAGAAAAGGTTGTTGGGACTTTTACGAACACACATAATTCATTCAACTTGTCATTTGCTGTGAGCTAAGTGCAAATGACTTAAGTGGATTAGATTTCCTCTGGAAATACTCGAGAGGTTAAAAAATAAGAGGAAAAGAGTGTAGGGAAATAAGTATGAGGTTGTACTTATGCCGATACCTCTGAAAACTAGTTGAAATATTTAGGAAACTGAAGGTGCAGCTGGTTGGGTGTGCTCTGAACCATGCTGGATCCTTCAGCCCTACCTCTTCTAATAAAGCAGTGACTGAATTGGAAGCAATCTCGGCAATAATAAATATTCTTGTAAATCTCTCTGGTTGAGAAACTCTCAAAATATGGCCAGAGCCCAAGCAGTACCTCTTCCCTCTTAATTCTACTATAATTTGTGAATGATCTTTTATAAGGCATTAAACTTTAATTGATGCCATTTTACTAAGCAGATTTTAAAAGCAGTGATGGCAGTGATTGAACTTACTAAGATGACTTCTAATTGTTATGTGTGATATGAAAAGAAAGTGTTTTTAATCTAAAATGCTGATTATTTTGTTCAGATTTCCAGAGTTTCCTTATTTATTTTCTTTCTTTTTTTTGAAGTAGTGGATATAGAGAGGCAGTAACATGGATAAGAACTGGCAAGCATGGATTTCCATATTAGAGGAAATATTGATGCAGATAGTGATATATAAAATTAAAAAGTATAAAATAAATCACTATAAAATCATCTAGTGAGGGAGTTTTTCAGAGTGGGAGTTTTGGAGAGGAAGAAATGAAGGTCAAAGCCCTGGTCCCGCCTTTTCACTTTGCTTTTGCTTTTGTTGCTCTGCTGTGCTAAAAGCATTCCTCGAACGTGTGCTATTGCAGTTGAACTTCTTTTTGCCCTTCCTTCATCTGACATTCCCAGGCAAAGCTGTCTTCACTCAGGACAGGCAGTGGGGAAAACTGTAGATGTGAAAATCTGGCCAAATATTTTGTTGCCACAGTGAACTGTGGCTCAGGAGTCAACTTGAAGACTGTACTCCCTGGCTTGCCTCCTCCCCTCTTCTGTCATTTTTCCCCCCTTCTGAGTTTGGTCACTTGTTTTGCTGCCTTTGGAGTTTTAAAAAGTTGGATTGTTTCTCTGTTATAAAAATAACAACATACATCAGACTTGCTGATAGCCACCAGCCAAGGAGAGAGAGGTATTTGGGGGCAGGGCGGGGCAGCAGTGGGCAGCAGGCTCTTTTCACTATCTCTTGACTGGTGTACTGAGGAACAGAGTGGATAGAGGGGCACACTGTAGTGTGCATTGGTAAATGTACTGATGGAGTGGACCAGATCCCTAAAACTCTCTGCTCCTCATCTGTATACCACCTTCTTTTTTTTCATCCCTTACCCCTGGGGCAGCTGTCCCGTTTTCTGGGTGAAAGAAAAACGAGAGGATCCCACAGTTGTCTTTCAGTGTGGTTGCTTGGGCTGTAGTGTTTGCAGAGTTCTTCATGTTTCACCTTGTTTTTTTTTTTTTCCCTGTAAAAACACGATTTCTTATGCAAAATGGGTCACTTGAAAGCACCAAACAATTTCTCCAGAGCAACAGCCAGTGTTTCATGCAGGAGAGATGTTAGCAAACCACTGACATATGGATGTGATCTCCGTTACTTTGACCAGATTTGGTTTCTACAGAGTGCGTGAGAAGGGAAGATAAATTTTGTCCTAGTAATACTATAGCGACTCATAAATAAATGGTTACCCTTTGGTGCTTGCAGTTTTCATTAAAGTCGCCTGAGCTTTGTTATTGACACCATAGGTTGCCTATTCAGGGAAATGCAGTAAAATTTATCAGTGTGCTTTCTACACCTAATAAATCATCCAAACAGGGAACCATATGGCAGATAAGACCTTGAAAATGTGGCTTCAGCATGTGAGGAGTCAAGTTGCTGAAATCTTGAATGATTACAGCCTGCACATTTTCCCCTGGAATATCTTATAGTTATTTTACATGCCATTTTCTTGTTCACCCCACCGCCTCTTTGTCTCTCCCTCTCCTTTCTCTCTTGTGTGCCTTTCTCTTTTCTTCCCCCCCTCAAGCACCATTCTTTTTTTGGCTGTTCTTTTCCCACTCTTTGTTTTTCTTTTGGGTGGGGGGCTGGCTGTGATTTCAGCTAGAAAATAAGCGTCCGGAGCAGATAAGACGTTGTTATAATGCCTTGCTGGTAGGAGGAAGAGGGGCCGGGAGGAGCAGAGACTGACGGGAAGGGATGATGTATGCGGCGGCTGTGTCCCTACACTCTCCTCCAGCCCATTGTCATTAATCACGGCCATTAGTTTTTTTCAGAGCTGCCTTGTCTGCACCCGGCTTCAGAAAAGCCATTGTTTTTTCATGCCACAGACTAGTGAGGGCAGGGGCAGGGGGCGGGGAAGGAAAGAAAGAAATCCTACGACTTTTTTCCCCACTTTTTTCTCATTCTGCCTCCCAGAATCTCCTTCCTGTCCTATCTTCTCTCACCCCCAATCCTCATCCAGCTGCCTTTTCTCTCACTGCAAGTTGGTGGTGGTGGGGTGGAGGGGAACCCAAACTCTCACTGCCTCCTGACACCTGCGTTCTACTAGACAGCACAACACAGGGTGCACCATCGGGATGTTATCTGCTGAATGATAGTGGTTGTTACTCATCATGCACTGTTTAATTTCAAAGAGCTTTTGCAGATGTCTGTTTTTTTCCCCCTTTTTCTTTTGGAGTCAAAATCTAAATGTCCTTGTAACCTGAGGATATGGCAAGATAGGAAAGTGCCTCTAGTGGAGCACCTGTGTTGCATGTCTGGGGAAGAGGAGGCTGGCTGCTACCTGGGGAGGCGTATTTAGGGCTTACCAAGCCTGGACCATGTCTTGGAGATTCTACCACTGCTTTGCAGTTCTTCCAGAGCTGCCATGGCCTGTGGTTAGTTGATGCCCCACAGTCAGATTGGGTGAATCTTGCTGGTTGATGAAGGACTGCCATTGTCCTTTCCTTCATCTCTGAAAGACTAAAGATTCTGTCTTGAGGAGAGGGGACTTCTCCCTCACCCCTGCTCCTGCTAAAGTCTGCAGTGACTCTCTGAGAGCTTTCCATCATATACCATACCTGAGCCATATACATAACGTGCAGCTGCTAAATAAACTAATATTTTTTAAGAATATGCATAGGATTTTGTAAAACATATAAAGGCCAACCTCAGAGAGCCCAGAGTATAATTTTAAGTATGTGTGTGTACTAAGTTGTTTCAGTCACGTCCAACTCTTTGCGAGCCTATGAACTGTAGCCCACCAGGCTCCTCTGTCCATGAGATTCTCCAGGCAAGAATACTGGAGTAGGTTGCCATGCTCTCCTCCAGAGGATCTTCCCAAGCCAGGGGTGGAACCCGTGTCTCTTACGTCTCCTGCGTTGGTGAGTGGGTTCTTTACCACTAGTGCCACCTGGGAAGCCCTAATTTTAAGTATAATTTTATGCAGTTTTTTTTTTTTTTAAACAGCAAATTCTTGGTGGAAGGGTAAGTGCAAGAATTAATTAAAAGTCTCTATGACAAAAGGTTTTAAAAAGAAAAGAAAAACTCCTTAATTAGTTTCAGATATAAACAAAGCTGTTTGAACTAGGATCCTTAAATATTGCCTAGTAGAGGTACTTAGGATACTTATTTTAATGAAAAGATGGCAGAGATTTTTTTATATGCATCAGTTGAATAGTCACAGTATAGGAAAAAATGTAAGCAAGGAATTGGGAGACAGAGCAGAGTTACGCTTATTCTGCCTAGTATCTGTGTGCATACATGTGTGCTAAATCGCTTCAGTCGTGTCCAGCTCTTTGTAACCCTGTGGACCTTAGCCTGCCAGGCTCCTCTGTCCATGGGATTCTCAAGGCAAGAGTACTGGAGTGGACTGCTGTAACTTTAGTCAAATTACCTCTCTGAATGCCCATTCTGTCTTCTTGTCAAATGAGATGGTTGGTTCTAAATAAATGTTTCCCAGAACGTTGAATCATGGGTGGTATAGGAAACAATTTTAGGTGGTACATGGGATGGACTTTAAAATTTTTCATAACTGTGTTTATGTTTATAATTAAATTCTATTTATGTTAGGTAATATTGGCTAATTACTTATGACTGTATTATAACTTGTATATTTTAATTTCTGAATTAGTAGGAAAAATGAGTTGATTCAAGGAAAAAACATTAAGTATGGGATAATATAACTTCACAACTCTTGTGGAGATACAGTAAAAATTATAGTGTGATACCCAGGGTTTTCCAAGTGGCTCAGCGATAAAGAATTTACCTGCCAATGCAGGAGACACGGGTTTGATCCCTGAGTTAGGAAGATCCCCTGGAGAAGGAAATTGCAACCCACTCCAGTGTTCTTGCCGGAGAATCCCTCCAGGCTCCTCTGTCCATGGGGTTGCAAAAGAGTCAGACACGGCTTAGCAGCTAAACAACAAGAGCCCTGATGACCAAAAGTTATGACTTTCCAGACCAGATGATCAGGGTCCAGGAGTTAAATGGTGGATTATTCATTGTGTGTATGTGTGTAGAGAGAGAGAGAGAGAGGAAGAGAGTGAGTTTTTCTTAGAAGTTTAAACACAATCTTTACCATTGTCTTTACTATGCATAATCCTTCTTTGGTCAACAGAGTAAAGTTAATTTTAGTGTGGGTCGTATCTGAATGATCTCAAGTTTTGATTTAATGAGATCTCTGTGAGGATAGCTGTCTGTATATGAACCTAGACACTGGGAAAAACACCTGTCTGAGATATAGTGTTGGGGCGCTGTAGAGCACCTCTTATATTGTTTTATTTGACGACATCTAGAAAGGGTAGAACGTAGCACTATTTTCTCTGCTAGGATGTCTGCGATTTCTGTTTGCTGGAGTTTCAGTGGTTTCAAACCTGTCAGAACATCAGTCATCTGGAGGTCATTTAAAAAATGCAGATACCTGGGCCCTATCCCATACCTGTTGAACCAGACCCTCTGGGGGTTGGGGCTGAGGTGATCGCAGTATTTGGGAACCACCAAGCTAAGGCACTGATGGTCCCTGAGAAAAATGCGTGTGAGCGGAAGACAGCCCTCTGACTTCAACAGCCATTGCAGAAGTCCCTTTGTCAGACTAGCAGTAGTTGCTTGCAAGGCATGTACATTCTGATACTGAGAGGCTTCTGGGTAAGATCCTGGCCTTGGACAGTTCTGGATGGTCAGCACAGAGGGGAGGAGAGGTATGGTGAGCCCAGAGCAGCAGCATAGGGGCACAGAGGGAAGGCTGCTTCAGAGTCAGGTAGGTCCGAGTTCACTGTGGGCTCCTGCACACCTGAGAACTGTCTGACTCTGTATGCAGGTGGCTTTACCTAAGCCCCAGTGTCCTCATATGTAAATGTGAGGACATTTACATTATATTCAGATGCCTAGCGCAATGCATTCATTTATTTTACAAATCTTCTCCTTTCTTTTTGTAGTCATAGTTGTCCTAATAACCCTAGGCCACACAGTCTATCATGCTGTATTATTATCTGTGCTCATCTTGAGGGCAGGGTCTGCTTCCACTGTAGCTGGTGAAAGGCCTGGGTCAGCAGGCTTGGGGCAGGCCCTCCAGAAGTGTCAGAGAGAGAAGGCCAAGAATGCCTGCTCCTGAAAGGATAGTCATGTGTACAGAGGGGCTACTTACATTTCATCATGGAGGACACTCACATTTTTAGCCCACCTCAGTCTTGATGATGCTTCTCTGGTGGCTCAGATGGTAAAGAATCTGCCTGCAGTGTGGGAGACCTGGGTTCGATCCCTGGGTTGGGGCAATCTCCTGAAGAAGAGAGCGGCTACCCTCTCCAGTATTCTTGCATGGAGAACTCCATGGACAGAGGAGCCTGGCAGGCTACAGTCCATGGACTCACAAAGAGCCAGAAGTGACTGAGAAACTTTCACATGATTTTGGTGATACATATCAGGAAAGGAAAATATTGAATGAACTGTAAATGAAAGGTGCACAATTCAGGTCCGTATGTAAAAACTGAACTCGTTTTCAGTTAAGACTTTTGATGTAAGTAGATCATGTCATTTGAAAATATAAGCCTTGAAAAAAAAAAAAAATATAAGCCTTGAGAACCTAGGTGTAAATGGCTTTGAGGATGAGGAGTTGGCCAGTTGCTGTTCTGTTGTGGATTTTGGCTGCATTGGTCTTCTTCAGCAGTAATGCAGGGTGGTCCACTTCTATGTTTCCTTGTCCTGGATCCTGGGTGGGCAGGAGTGGTTCTTGGCGTCTGATGCCTTGTGATCCCCTTGTACCTTGTACTGTATAGAGTCTTACTCACCTTGAACACACTTTCCTGTCTTTTAATCCAATTTTCAAGACTTAGGTCAAATCCCAGCCCCTTGTAATTCCTTCCCTAACCTCCCCATCTTAGTAATTATGAATTTCTCATGTTGAAATTGCTGAATGGGTATTTCATTTGGCAGTATTCCTTAAGAATTTGTGGTTTCTTTTCTGTTGCTATTTTGAGCAATAACTTTGAACTTCATGGTTTTCCTTTTTCACACCTGTGCATCCCATCCTTTTTTTTCTTATTGAAATATAATTGATTTACAGTGCCACATTAGTTTCAAGACTCAGTTATACGTATACATTCTTTTTCAGATTATTTTTCATTATAGATTATTACATGATACTGATTATAGTTCCCTGTGCTATACAGTAGGTCCTTATTGCTTATCTATTTTATATATAGTAGTGTGTGTCTATTAATCCCAGTTTCCCAATTTATCCCTGCCCCCCTTTTCCCTTTGGTAACTATAAGTTTGTTTTCAATGTCCATGTGTCTGTTTCTGTTTCATAAATAAGTTCAATAATACTTTTTTTAGATTCTACATTTAGCTGATATCATATGATATTTGTCTTCCTCTGTCTGACTTACTTAGTATGGTAATCTGTAGGTATATCTATGTCACTGCAAGTGGCACTATTTCATTTTTAATGACTGAGTAATAGCCCATCTTCTTTATCTATCCATTTGTTGATGGACACTTAGGTTGTATGCACATCTTGGCTATTATAAATAGTGCTTCTATGAACATTGGGGTGCACGTATATTTTTGAATTAGAGTTTTCATCTTTTCCAGATATATGCCCAGGAGTAAGATTGATGGATCTTATGGTAACTCTAGTTTTTTAAGGAGCCTTCATATTGTTCTCCATAGTGGTTGCACAAGTTTACATTCCCACCAACAGTGTAGGAGGGTTCCCATTTCTCCACAACCTTTATAACATTTGTTATTCGTAGACTTACTGAGGATTGCCATTCTAACTGTGTGACTATGAGGTGATATCTTATTGTAGCTTTGATTTGCATTTCTCTAATAATTAGTGATGTTGGACATCTTTTCATGAGCCTGTTGGCCATCTGTATGTCTTCTTTGGAGAAATGTCTATTTAAGTCTTTGGCCCATTGTTTTGACTAAGTTGTTCATTTTTAATAATTGAGCGGTATGAGCTCTTTGGGTATTTTGGAAACTAATCCCTTGTCAGTTGCATTGTTTGGTTATATTTTCTCCCATTCTGTAGATTTTGTTTTTGTTTTGTTTATGTTTTCTATTGCTATGCAACAGCTTCTCAGTTTGAGTAGGTCCCATGTCTAATTTTGATTTTATTTCCTTTGCCTTGGGAGACTGATCTGTGTCCCATGTTAAGATTGTTTCTCCACAGGGTCTGGTGCAGTGCCCAGCATAGAGTAAGTTGTGTTGGTAGGTTAGACTGAATGACTTGTTTCCCTTACCTTTTGTACTATCCTCGTTCTTGCAGGAGGATATGCAGTAAGGTATTCCTTTTCCATTTTTGGATTAGCTACTCTGCCCACTGTTGGTTGGTATGTGCCTTGGCCATTGTTGAGCAAATACTCAGAGAACTGCCTTCTCCCAGTGGTAGAGGTAGGCTTGTGCTGCCCAAGAAGAGGAGGGCAAGTGAACCATGGTGTTTATATGTACTTCCTGGGCATAGATGACTGTTGGAACCTTTCTCTGAGGTTTGTAAGCTCTTTGGAATCATGTGTAGTTAAGACTTTGGCCAGAGTAGATTGAGGGAGTGGTTTCTCTGAGGTTCTGCTGTGGCCTGATCCTGGTGCGACCTCTCCTGGGGCCCTTGGAAGGAGAAGTCTGGGCTGCCACTGAGTAGAGAGGGAATGAGAAGATGGAGAAGGGGTGGGCTGCTGTCCTCCTTTGTGGATTCAGAGGCCATTTCCAGGCCCTGGTTGCTGATCACCACCTCTTTCTGCTTCCCCATTCCATGTTTATAAACAGGTTTCAGCCATTTACCTAAAATCCACACCAATCCAGGGGCCACAGCACCTTTAGATGCTTGAACTAAATATTGACTTGGTAGTGCCGGTGATTGCCTACAGCTCTGATAAAATTCACCTGCTTTGAATGAATTGAGTTTTTAAAAACTCCTTGTGTGTTCATGTGTTCATGAGAAAGAATGGAATTTGATTGTTTTTTTTTTTTTTTTGAGGAGGATTTATCTTATTTAGGGCTGATAGCATTAGAAGAGAGAAGGTTCATAATGTGTTTTCCGTGAGCTTGAGAAAGAATAAATGCAGACATGAACTTGAACGGGACAAATACAAAATTAATGGTGTTTTACAGTGAATAAAAGACAATGCAACAATATAAAATGTCCCAAAGGTAAGAGGGTCAAGACAGATCAAATACTCATGCACACAAAACCATGTGTGTATGTATTTAATTGTCTTCTTTCCTGGCCTTACCTAATCCCTGTACTCTGAAGAGGCATCCAGGCCCCTGTGCATGTAGCTTTGTCTATAGTCTTTACTTTCTGCAAAGTCATATGTTTTTAGCTGTGATTGCAGTCACTACCCAGTGGCTCACCTTGTCTTGAGTAATGAGAATAAACAACTGGTCACTGCACTGACCACTGAAACTAATAAAGATATATAGTGCTGGTCTGGCTTAGGGAGTCACAGGCGCATTCTTAAACTCTATGTGACATTTATACCAAAGGAACATGATTCCAAACTCACTCACTGCTTACCCATTCTGAGAAAGAACAAACTATTTGACTGATGCTTTGCTAAATTTAATATGCTTAGCAAGTAAAATTATTGCCTACTCTAATGCTGTGTAATTATTAAGATACACTGCTTTTAAAAATACCAAGTGAATAATATTGATTTAGTGAACTGCTATTTAGAAAAATGCCAGCAAAGGAGGAATATTTTATTTTAGCTGCCTTAGAGCTGTAATGGGTCTGGGCTTGAGAGATGCATGTGGAAATAAATTATGTACAAGGTAAACTATTTTGTTATACAGTACCCATAATATTAATTAAGCCGTAATTTTACCAACAATGCTTTAATTTAACAAATAAACAGGAATCATCTGTACCATTCTTTCGAATATATAACTTTGGGACTGTAATAAAACATGCAGAAGCACCTGCAGTTAATTGTAAAGCAAACAGTGAGACTAGCAACTTTAAAGGGTAATTGTAATTTATAATTTATTTATTTGACTTATGCTGGATATAATTACCGTTCTAATGTGTTATTATTTTCAGTCCAGCATGAGATCTATCTGATTCCAATTTAATGCAGGCAGCCTGGTGGAGCGCTCTTCTCGGCCTCTTGAAAGTGTGCCCTGTTCCCCTCCCTTCCCCGGAATGGGAGCTTGTACAGTAAAGAAGAATGGATGGGCCCCTGTCAAAAACAATCCTTGTTCAAAGCCATAAGAATGTTTCCATTTCCATTTCAGTCAACAATATTCCCTGCCCTCTCAGTCCTTTCAGTAGCAGTACTGGGGAGCTGCATGGTCACGGTCAGAACACAGCGAGCCCTGTGTGGGTGGGCTGGGCTGTTGGGTCTGCAGGGCTGGCAGTCAGGCCGGGAGAGGTCTGGGGGCAAAAGCTGAGCTTTCTCTGACATCCTTGTCTGAGGGGTACCAGTGTTTCTTGTTGTGGCGCTTTGGGGCTTTGTTGTTGTTACTTTCGAGAGCAGCCTTGAAGGCACAGCACGAAGGGGGGGAAATAGCACCGTGGAAGCAAAGGAGCAATTATAGCTGGCTGTTTGTTTGTGGCTAACAGAATGCTGAAATGGCAGATTTGCAAATTTGTAAGAGAGGGAAGCTTAGTGTTCATCTTTATCAGCCAAAGTGGTTTCTTGTTAGCTGAGCAGCAAGCTAGAAAGCGACCGATTTTGACAACATAATTTACATCTTTGTATAAAACTATTGCTGGCAGCCGAACTAATTTGTGCTGGATTAGGTTGTTTGTCTCTGCTGCTGACTAACCATGCAATCTATCAGAGGCCGTTTTCAAATATCACTTTTCAACTGTGCCCTTGAGAGGGGGAATTGATCGGGAATATACGGAGCAAAATTACTCCAATAACTTTATAGAAGAAACAATTACGGAATCATACAGATGTGAATAATTCTGAAAAGTAGAAACAAATAGAATGAATTTAGCCCTGTCCCTATCTTTCACATGAGCATGGGATTTATGAATAATACAATAACACGTTATTGGGTCTGTTTCTTCTCTTTTTGGATCTTGGTCTATGATGGCAAAAGAAGAAAGACTATGGAAGGCCTTGGTAGAAAACATTCTTGGAGATTATGTAGGAGGATTTTGAGAGGAAGGATATATGAATATCACATATGGTGTTGGAGACAAGAATTAATGTATGTATGTTCCTTAGAATGTCTTTTTGGGGGGAATCTGAGTTTTAGAAGTTTAAAGTGAGGTACTGTGATAGAGCGAGACATCAGTCAGATCGATGTATTTGTGCTACCAACATGGGCGATAAATGTAAGAATATATTTTATCACATATTTCTACATTATATTAATAATTTTCTCATGCAGAAGAGGAATGGAGTCTCTCTTCTGCTTTTAGGTGAATGTTTTAGACATTTCTTGTACTCAAGAGAGATATGGGATGATAGAATAATAGAGGGGGGCAAGAAGGAGTAGGAGCTGGATTCACAGCTGATAACAGGGCTGGAGTTGTTTATAAGATGCCTGAGATTAGCCAGCAAACAAAAAAACCATTAAGCACCTATTATTTTAAAGCAATGGGCACATTTTTCATCACTTTCCTCTGATAAATTTTCACTTGTGCATCCTGCTCCAGGTAATTAATTGCTTTCAGTTCAGAGGAGTAATAATGCAATAAATTATGCCAGTATTTCTAGCCAGGGGATCAGACTGCAGCTTCCCAACCAAAGTAGCACTAATAATCCTGGAGACTTGTAGACTACAAAAAAGCTCCATTATTATATACTGGTTATATAAAGAGTTGAAGGTCCAAGCCCTCAAAATTGCTTTCAAGTGACCTCATTCATGGAGGTTTACTCATTCATAGGTTTGGTCAGGATAAGCCTGTTTAGTAAGGATGATACAGCTACTCTCAGTGCTGGAAGCTATGCAAACACCGGGACCTCAATAGTGATGGTGGTGTCATTGGTACATGGAGTAAAGCTTGAGTGGGAAAGACTTTTCCAAAATGGTAGTGATACTCATGCTGATGGCAGTTAATGGCATGTTGAGCTCTTGCCATACATAAGCATTGTTCTGAGCACTTTACATTGACCAACTGTATTTAATCCTTATAGCAACCTTCTGAGATAAAACTATTGTTAACTACATCTTAAAGATAAGGAAACCGAGACACAAAGATTGTGGTTTGTCAAAGCAGTAGATGGGGGAGTCAGGATTTGACTGTACTGTGTCTTGGGAGGACATTCACTTCTATTTCTAGGCTGGATTGAAATAGATCAGGATGTGGGATGGGGTTACAGGCAGTGGGAGAGGTGTCATCTGTTTCTAAAAAGTAATTTTACATCTTTCTTGCTTTCTCACCCAGGTGAATACCCCACTTTGGTCATCTTCTTAAAACCTCTCTACTGTGTAGATCTCCTGCTGTAATTTGTTAATTTCTTTCTTTTTTTGGTGTGTGTGTGTATATATATATATATATATATATATATATATATATATATATATATGTATATTAAAACTGAAGTATAGTTGATTGTTAATTTATCTTTCTATGCTTAGAAAATAACACAAGTATCTGCTCACTCTCCTATCTGTAAAAGACTTCAATAGTTCCTCTTCTCTAATCCCATCTTCACCTGTATTTTCCAACTTTAAGAAAAACCTTATGGAGGAAATTTAGAGTTTAAACTCCTGTGCTTTGTTTTTTTATTAGTACAGTATTTACTTTTAATTTATGTGGACAGCTTAATGAGGAGATGATACTCTATTTTAGCTTCTTACCACCTGCCTACATGCCCAGACACAGAGAGACCTCAACTGTGCTTAAATAGCGTCAATGGCGAGAGAACCAATTGACTTTCACTGTCCCATGTGATAACAGTCCCATGATCACTCTCCTTTGACAAGCTAATGGTTTTCTTGCTGCTTTTACCCTTGAGTGATTTCTTAGGCCAATGAGGCCAAAGAACAGCTCTCAGGAAGAGAATGGTGGGGGTGAAGACCAAGTCGAGGGAGAATCACGTCAGAGACTATGGACTGAGGAAGGAAAGAAGATTGCTGTCTTTGACTTGAGGCTGGGCTGGAATTCTTCCTAAGTTGCTAAAAAGGAAGAACCCCTTGGAAAGGGCTTAAGGAATGGGGTGAGTAGGCTCCATAAAAGTTGTAGGTGTTTTTACTGTAACTCCAACTGCTTCGCACAGACGGGGAAGCAGGGGCAGAGAGCCTTCTACTGTCCATAGCTTTCCCTAGATATCCCTAGGGTACCCATAGCTAGGTAAAGGGGAGACATGTACAATTGTTTATGCCATGGCAAAGGAATCAGCATTTGACCTGTGTGTCCTGGCGGTTGCTGGACTGTGCTGACTGACAGGGGAAGAGGATGGGCTTGTGTTGCAGGGATCACTCCTCTGTATTGGCTGCAAAAGTCCCATCCAGTTTTCTGCAGTCCTATCTTGGGTCGATGCCTTACTTACTGTTCCAATTATTGGACTTTGTCCCTAACTTCCTGCCACTGATAACTGTTTCTCGAATTGAGGTGATGGTTTTCTCATGGCTGGACTCTTCACTCACTGATCTCAAGACCTCCTGGAAGGTTCATGCCATAGTGATCAAAGACCATGTTCACATTGGGTCTGACAGATGGTCAGTGCTAACATACCCTTACTTAACAGTCTCTACTTGCCCCTAAAGGGTGAGCATGTATTTTATATATTTTACCTCTCAATGAGCTTTTAACATTTATCCTTAGAGTCATTTATACATATTAATCTTCATACCCACAAATATTCTTTCCATATTATTCTTGAACCAGAGATTGAATTTCCCGGGGAGGAGAGTGAAGAGGAAGAATAGAATGGATGTAGCAACTAGCAATTTTCCTTAAAACTTTTCTCCACTATAACAGTTTTCTGAGATATGTAGTCTCCAGATATTTAAAGATAGGGAAATATATATATATATATTTTTGGAAATATCAAGTCTTTTAAGACGATTGGGCTTGTGCTAATGTTCAGTTGCTCAGTTGTGTCCAACTCTTTGTGGCCCCATGGACTGTAGCTTACCAGGCTCCTCAGCCCATGGAGTTTTCCAGGCAAAAATACTGGAGTGGGTTGCCATTTCCTACTCCAGGGGATCTTCCCGATCCAAGGATCAAACCCTAGTCTCTGGCGTCTTCTGCATTGACAGGTAGATTCTTTACCACTAGCACCATTTGGGAAGCCCTTAAAGAGAATAATTGAGGGCAATTTTTGCTTGATATTTGGGACTGATAGAGAGTTTAGGGCTTCCCAGGTAGCCCAGTAATAAAGAATCTGCCTGCCAATGCAGGAGGACACAGGAGATGCGGTTCAATCTCTGTGTCACGAAGATTCCCTGGAGGAGGAAATGGCAACCCACTCCAGTATTCATGCCTGGAAAATCCCATGGACAGAGGAGCCTGATGGGGTCACAAAGAGTTGGGCATGATTAAGTGAGCATGTGCAGTCGCAGGTGGAGAAAGTTTGGGCCGCAGGTGGGGTTGTTGAGTCTGGCTGTTCACATGCAGTCAGTGTAGAAGTCAGTGGAACTGAAAACGTGGAGGGCCTCAGGTACAGCTGTTTTGGGGAACTACTTGCTAAAGCTTAGTTAGCATGAGAGTCAGGAGAAGAGTTCAGGGCCTCAGCTCAGCTAACCACCAACATGGTTTACCTAGGTGCTTAGGTCTTGGATCCAAGAAGTCCTGCACCTTCACCATGGAAAAGTAGAAAATGTAGTAATTTCTCAAGCCTCAGACACATGCGATGGGCTTGCTTTCTGTTTTAGGAAGATAGGAACACTCTAAGTTGGAAGGTTTCAAACTTGCTCAAGACCCAGGAAATATGTGTAGAATCTAAGTAGCAGTAAAAGCTGTGTGAATCCTCATTAAACAAACAAACAAACAAACAAACAAAAAATGCACAAATCATTGTGTTGGTCATTGCTTGTTTGATTCTGTCTTCCCTATTAGGTTGTTTCCATCAAGAGGGCAGGAAACTTGTCTGTCTTGAGTGCTGTTTTTCCAGCATCCTATGCAGTGCTTGATTAGTCACTGGCCCTCTGTAAATGTTCCTTAGTGGAAAGATGGGCATTGTTAATGCTTAGAAAATACATCAAAGCACAAAGAAGATGATATTACCCATAATCAGACTCCTCTAAGTTAACTGCTATTACACATTTTCTTATACATCTTTCCAATCTTTTTAATCTGTGTATTTCCCTACTCTCATTACTACTCGGGTACATTCTCCCCATCCCAGGGCAGGATCCAAGTGCATATAGTTGTAACTTCTTAGCCTTTATAGTTTTTAATTTGTAAAATTCCCTGGCAAAGACAGCACAACATAACGGATACTGGTCTGTGATTTGAGCTTTATATTTCTGAGAAGAACTTGAAGAATGTTAAGATGCTAAGTGTGAGAGTGGAAAGTGTGGAAAGGATAATAAAATCTCATTTTCTTCTTTTTATATTGTTCCTTTTGGGTCACAGCAGAACAATTGTACTATATTTTCTGTTGGTATATGTGCTATTCATTTTCTGGCTCTGAAATGGATTCTACTGAGGATCAGATGGACTCCTCTAGGGTGAAGATGGGAATATGATTTGGAGGGAACAAAAAAAAAAAAGAGCTAGATATTGCCCAGATTAACTTACACTATAGAAACAATTCAGTCCTTTCAATAAAAAAAAAAAATATCCCAAGCTTATTTCTGCTTGCTGAGAGCCTAGTAAGACTCTGCAGAACACTCCGGCTCTCCATTGTAAGTCAAATCCATAGCCCAGGCAGTATTTGACCTCTTTGGCTACTCCTTTCTGGGCCTTTATCTGTGACCTGACCCCCAGAGCACTCACCCAGCAGAACCACTGCCCTCTCTACAGTGGCACTGACACTGGACATGCTGACCGAGTTCCAAAAAGCCACCACAGTAGACCCATGACTTTGAGGCTGGGGGAGGACCTTGGAAAGTAATTCTGTCCCTCACTCTGCCTTTTGGCATTGCTGCCTTCAGACAGCCTCTTCATTGCCCAGATAGCCACAGAGGCTGTTCATATTCTCTGGCAGTAATTTTAGCGCCCCCTGCGCCCCCACCCCTCCCACTCTGGGCTTCCCTGGTGGCTCAGTGGTAAAGAATCTGCCTGCCAATGCAGGAGACACAAGTTTGATCCCTGGGTCAGGAAGATCCCCTGGAGAAGGAAATGGCTACCCACTCTAGTATTCTTGCCTGGGAAATCCCCTGGACAGAGGAGCCTGGCATGGTCCATGGGGTCACAAAGAGTTGGACATGACTGAGCGACTAAAACAACAACAACAACCACCTTCGGGATTTGATTGCTTTTGCACATCGGTAACCCACATCTGTAAATGTCAAACCTTTCACACCTCTTCTCGCCCCTATTGGGCCCAGAAGCAGGGAACTCGGACTCAGAGTGACTCACCAGGTAGCTGTCCTGGGGAGCCTGGCAGGAAGAGGAACAGACATAAAATATACCAGGAAGCTGTGTTACTCCAGAAATATTGCAGGATCGGATGGTGGGAAAACCTTCCCCGAACATTGGACCACAGCACCATTCACATCAGGACGAGCTGCGGTGAAGGAAACATCAGAGCTACTAAAGGAAAGACATTTTACTTGATGCTATGTAGGACTCAAAGTGGTAATAAAATACGGCCTTTATCATTATTGATCTTACCATCGCTTTGAGGAACTAAAACATGCATAAGTGAAAAATTAAAAGAGAAACTTTGCTGTTATCTGATATGAAAAGCTGAGAAATGGCTGTAGCCTTCTGCATGAAGAAAATTATCATCATTATCATCTAGTGAAAAAGAAATGTTGGACCTTTGAACTTGACAGTTTTCTGTTGTATAAAGATGAGTTTTAGAGTTGTAGGTTTTCCCCACACCCGGTTTGTTTTTCTTTCTTCTTTTTCCTTGTCTCCTCTCTTCCCCCTTCTTCTTTCTGGACTTAAGAAAGGCTCCTCAACTTTGTAATTTTAAAACATAATCTCTTGCACATGTCGTTGTTCGTTTTAATAGAATCTGCCAGAACCACTCTGTGCAGAGTCCTGCATTTTCACATTATTATCTCATTGTCTATCCTGAGTGTTATAGCCTCACTACGACTTCCTAACTAATCAGCTATTTCGACTTTCATTCCATAAGCTTTATGTCTGAGTGTAATTAAATGAGCATTAAGTCCTTTTTTTTTTTTTTTACTAGCAAAGCCTGAAAGTTCTGATATTACAGTAATAAGTGTGAAGTGAATTTTGAATGGCATTTATATCTGTTCATGGGCTCTAAATGTTTGATTTGCATAACTAGTTAAAATGATATCAGAGCAGCATATTGATTTAATTCCATCTCAGAAAACTGTTAATTAATAATGATAATAAATGTGTCAGTCCTTTATTATCTGCTTTGAATTGGTGATGATAGCTATATTAATACCACTTCAGTAATAGACCTCTGCTGGCTATTGTTGGCAAAGCTTTCAAGGCCTGAATCACCTGCAATCAGAATTTAGAAAATTTATTGCAGACCAGTTTTAAAAAGAACAGCCATTCCATCATATATGTAATTTTATTAACACCTACATTTTAATTTAACATTTTATTTACATAAATCATCATGATCAGAAATTTCAGAAGGATTTTAAACAAAGGCACTTTTTCATTTTTATGTCCCAAGTTAAAAGTTGCCTAACGGAAAGACTGTGCCCGGGATGATCCCTTTCTGTGGGGTTGGCAGACCTGCGGCCACTCCTGCTACATTTTCCTCTCGACTGGGCTGGCCACCCTTTGGCTTTCATCGTTAAGGTAGAATCTGCTGGTTCTCATGTAATGCACGAGATTTTGTGTGTGTGTGAATGGTGGGTCATCAGGGGTTGAGAGGTAACCTCTGTTCCCCTCCTTGCTCTTTCAAGGTCTACCATAGTTTTAGAGGCAGAAGAGATCTTCTATGAGGCTCTTAGTGACTTAATCTCCATCTTATCCAATAGCCATGACTATTGTTGAATGTTTGTTGGGAAGTTTATAATCTCTCTCTAAGCTGGTTGTCTATAAAATGGGTAACTGGTAGGATTAAGTAAAATTTCATAGACACACTCATACATATCACAGTGTTTAGCACCCAGAAGCCACTTAATGACTGGTAGCCCTTCTATTCCTTTTCCTCTTAAGTTAGAGCACACACTTACTATTCCTTGTGCATCTGCAGGCTGAACAAAGACTTGAGCAGCCTCCATCCTCAGAATCAGCAGTTTTTAATAACTATTGGGTCTACATCAAGGAGACTGAGGAACTTGCTCTTTCCCCAGTAGAAGTTTGGCTCTAGTCCTCCTGAAGATGTGGATATCATAAGTCTGTTTCCTCAAGGTCTGCTTCCCTCCCAGACCTGTATATTGGCTTCATGTCTGTGGATGGAAGTGATGGTTGTTTTAGAATGTGCATTAGATCTCCTTTCTTCTCCTTGAACTTGGTTTTGCATTTTGCTCTGCCTTCTGACCTGCTTGTAGGGAATTTCTAGCCATGAGACCACATTTATGCAGAGTCTTCTCATGGGTTGTTACTGAACTGTGGTCCAGAGAGTGTGTGACTTGCCCAAGATCTGTAGCCTGTCTGTGTAAGTCTTGTGTTCCTTGTACGTCACTTACCAGCACTCTCAGATAGCTCATGGAACCTCATGCCACCTGGAAAAAGAACTCCAGTTCTGTCTTTGGGCACCCATCTTTTGCAGTTTCTGGTCATTACTCCCTTTTTTATATTCAGGTTCCATCAGCCAGTAGCCTGGTGACATCCCCTCCCTCCCACTCCCACATGTGGCAAGAGTAGGTCTTGGCCTTCAGAACGGCTCCCCAGTTCTCCCTTTGGACTGTCCCATCACCAGCCCTTTCCACTTCTCAATGGGAAAAAACACATCTTTTTTCTGAGCCTGTGATAAATTAGCATGGCTTGGAGGAAGCACTGGCTCTCCCAACTCCTGTGGGTGTGTCTCCAGCTAAATGTTCATCTCCTGACTTTGATTTCTCTTTCAATGAGTGGGGGTATAATTCGCCTTGACATTGCTGGCCATCAGTGCCACACTGAAATGGGCCTTCTTTGACTCGAAGTGACAGCCCTTGGCCCCTGTGACATTGTTTCCATAGATTTGCAATGAAACAGTTTTATATTTTGTAAAATAGAGTGATCTCCTACAACTGGCATTGATGTGGCTTTTGCCATGGTGTTCTGGAGGGTAAAGCTGTTTCCATTGACCCACCCTCAACCAATTTCCCTTATTCTGGCATCTGGACACATCCCTCTTGGGCTGCCTGGGATGCTTATTTCATTTGTTTTTTTTAAAATTGGTATTGGACACCATAATGTGCTCTGTCCTTGTTTGGACCCCTCTCCCTGTTACTCAGTATCAGCCCTCAGTATTCTTGGTTCTTTGCTGCCCATCAGGAATTTTTCCATTTCTGCTCTTCCACATCACAGAAGTGGTCCATATCCTGGAGAATAGTAAGCTTGATACCTTGTCCTGGAAAGTTAGTTACTCTGGTGCCTTTTACATTTTGAGACAGCTTGAGATAGAATCAGAGGGAATAGTAATGTGAAACCTTTGTCTGATGTGGAAATCTTTGCAGAAGATTATTAAGGGAAGGGATTGGGCTGTCCATTGGTGGTCTTTACTTTTCAGAGAAGCTTAAATCACAATCTGGTTGTTCTCAGCATTTTCTAAAATTATATGGAGGCAAACAAATACAGATGTTTCATCATCCCATCTAAAAAGAAGAGGAGACTGTTGTGCTATCATTTCCACCCTCTGGAAGGCTTCAACCTTTGGACTTTGAAATTTACCATCTTAGACTTGCTGAAATTGAGTTTACTAATAAACTTATGCTTATTAGAAAGTATAGCATTTATGGAAATATGTTAATATTTTATCTAAGCTTGTACCCTTCAGACTGTCACTTGTATTAAAATGTACCAGGGACTTAAATATTACTTGGCTTTTTTTTTTTTTTTTGGCCACCAGATATGTCTTATGGGGAGGGACCTAGGTTACCGTTATAGCATGTGTGGGAGAGTCTGTGTCTCTTCCAGCATAGGACTGCTGAAGGGGTCCCTAAAGAGTTAGACTTATTTTCCATCCTCCTGTTGTCCTACTCGCCCCCAAACCCACCAGGCTTTGCCTTGTCCTTGACTCTGCTGGTGCGAATTTTCTGAACAACTCCATGTGAGTGTTTCTGACCCTGAATCCTCCCTGTGGGTTGGGGAAGAGTCCCAGGAGAGTGGATTCCTGGCAGATATGGTGAGCACTTGAGCCTGTGTTTGAGATGGGATGTCAGGCTCTGGGGGATTCTCTAGTGGAGTCTCTCAAGGCATGGAGACTATTGATGTATTTTGAAAAATATTAAGACCAAATTTCTCAAAGTCATGACTTTTCTTCTTAAAGCTACAGGACATGCATTGTTTTTTATGCTGACCAAGCTCTTTCTGGCGGCCACAAACTTCACAGCCCAACTTGCTTAGATGGTGGAGAAGGATTTCCAAGTTAGAGTTTGTACTTAGAAGCCTGGGTCTAGGAGGTAAGGAGGTAGGCTCATGAACTTTGGGTGAGGTAGTTAACCTACTTTGTGGGTGTTAAAGTGATTCCAGCAGAGGAGGTTGAGTTTAAGTGTCCCCTTTGATGGTGTTTGAGTACTTTTTCCCTGCTCCTACCAAGTCCCTGTGTGGGTTTGTATTCTTTAGCCCCAGCTGTTTGTGATATTTCACTGTCAAATGTATAATTAACAATTTTGTAAGCCAAGTTTAGTGATGTTTTTACATTCATGCACTGAATGTCTTTGCTGTCTTGAGTCAGTTATATCTTTTTTATTTAATACTGTTTCCCCTCCCCACTCCCCAACCAAAACCTGTTTCCAGAAGATTTGTCATTCTAACATCTTTCCAAAGAGTGAACTGTATCAAAGTGGACTTGGGAATACAGATGTGAATTGTGGTGTGGAATTGCCTTGGAATTTGAAGCTGGTTGTGTAGACTGAATTGATGATGGATCCAGTTGTGAATAATTTTTTGAAACTGATGATGTCAATGGCAGTTTTATAACTAGGACTTTGATAGACGAGCTTAAGTTGCTGGAGTATGGGTGAGAGAACAAGTCACAACTAAGGGTTGAGCCAATAAAATAAAACTAAGGAGTTAAAAAAAATTAGGTTTGTTTATATTTTTTAAAGTGGTAGTAAACTTTCCCATAATATATCTTAAGTATTCTGTTATATTTTTTGCTAGTTTTAAAAAATTTATTAATAAAAATAATCACATAGTGTCAAAGTAGAGCCAAATTATTTGAACAGAATTCAAAATTTATTTCTGATAAAATATTCCCAATAAACCAGCTTTTATGTACCTGCGAGGGTGGCCGGGGTTCCCGGCTTGGGGGGGGGGCACCATGCTGGGTGAGGCATCCACCATGTGGAGGCCCCTGAGCCACTGCCCCTGCACCCCCTTGTCTGCTGCAGACTCCTATCCCTCAGTGCTACTGCTGCTCCTCTGCCTGCTGTTGCTCCTCCATCTCCAGATCGGGTCACAGTGAGGAAAAGATGAGCAAGGAGATGGCGACTTCTGACAATGAGGTGCATTTGTGGCATAAGATGACAGAGTAGAAGGACATGCACTCATCTTCTCCTGCGAGAACTCTAAAACTACAACTCGCGGCTGAACAATTGTCGACTGGAGAATGTTGGATCCCACCAAAAAAAGATACCCCATGTCCAAGGGCAAAGGAGAAGCCCCAGCAAGATGGTAGAAAGGGCAAAATCACATTTAGAATCACCTCCTTACCTGCCAGAGATGCTCAGAGGGCTCAAACAAACCTTGTACACACCAGGACCCAGAGACCTCACAGAGACTGAGCCAGAACTGTGTTTGAGTGTCTCCTGTGAAGGTACAAATACATGGGGAAACAATGGAAACAGTGAGAGACTTTAGTTTCTTGGGCTCCAAAATCACTGCAGATGGTGACTGCGGCCATGAAATTGAAAGACGCTTGCTCTTTGGAAGGAGAGCTATGGCCAACCTAGATGGCATATTAAAAAGCAGAGACATTACTTTGCTAACAAAGGTCCATCTAGTCAAAGCTATGATTTTTCCAGTGGTCATGTATGGATGTGAGAGTTGGACTATAAGAAAGCTGAGTGCCTAAGAATTGATGCTTTTGAACTGTGATGTTGGAGAAGACTCTTGAGAGTCCCTTGGACTGCAAGGAGATCCAAGCAGTCCATCCTAAAGAAAATCAGTCCTGGGTGTTCAGTGGAAAGACTGATGCTGAAGCTGAAACTCCAATAATTTGGCTACCTGATGTGAAGAACTGACTCACTAGAAAAGACCCTGATGATGGGAAAGATTGAAGGCGGGAGGAGAAGGGGCTGACAGAGGATAAGGTGGTTGGATGGCATCACTGACTGGATGGACATGAGTTTGAGTAAGCTCTGGGAGTTGGTGATGGACAGGGAAGCCTAGCATGCTGTAGTCCATGGGGTTGCAAAGAGTTGGACATGACTGGGTGACTGAATTGAACTGAACTGTGAAGGTACGGGTCAACAGTGGCCTGACGCAGGGGCAGGAGCTGTGGGTGCAGCAGACCTGGGTACGGCATAAGCCCTCTTGGAGGAGGTTGCCATTAACACCACCATAGAGCCACCAGAACTTACACAGGACTGGGGAAACAAACTCTTGGAGGGCACAAACAGAACCTTGTGCACACCAGGACCCAGGAGAAAGGAGCAGTAACCCCACAAGAGACTGATCTAAACTGGCCTGTGAGTGTCCAGGAGTCTCTGGCAGAGGTGTGGGTCGATGGTGGCCTGCTGCAGGGTCAGGGGCACTGAGTGTGGCAGTGCGAGCATAGGACCTTTTGAAGGAGGTTGCCATTATCTTTACCTCCACCATAGTTTGGCCTCAGATCAAACAGCAGGGAGGGAACTCAGCCCCACCCATCAACAGAAAATTGGATTAAAGATTTACTGAGCATGGCCCTGCCCATCAGAACAAGACCCAGTTTCTCCCTCAGTCAGTCTCTCCCATCAGGAAGCTTCCATAAGCCTCTTATCCTTATCCATCAGAGGGCAGACAGAATGAAAACCACAATCACAGAAAACTAACCAAACTGATCACATGGACCACAGCCTTGACTAACTCAATGAAACTATGAGCCATGCCTTGTAGGGCCACCCAAAATGGACGGGTCATTGTGGAAAGTTCTGACAAAATGTGGTCCACTGGAGAAGGGAATGGCAAACCACTTCAGTATTCATGCCTTGAGAACCTCATGAACAGTATGAAAAGGCAGAAAGATAGGACACTGAAAGACGAACTCCCCAGGTCGGGAGATGCCCAATATGCTATGGGAGATCTGTGGAAAAATAACTCCAGAAAGAATGATGAGACGGAGCCAAATCAACAACAGCACCCAGTTGTGGATGTGACTGATGATGGAAGTCAAGTCCGATGCTGTAAAGAGCAGTATTGCATAAGAACCTGGAATGTTAGTCCATGAATCAAGGCAAATTGGAAGTGGTCACACAGGAGATGGCGAGAGTGAACATCAACATTTTAGGAATCAGCGAACTAAAATGGGCTGGAATGGGTGATTTAACTCAGATGACCATTATATCTACTACTGTGGGCAAGAATTCCTTAGAAGAAATGGAGTAGCCATCATAGTAAATGAAAGAGTCCAACATGCAGTACTAGGATGCAATCTCAAAAATGACAGAATGATCTCTGTTCATTTCTAAGGCAAACCATTCAATATCACGGTAATCCAAGTCTGTGCCCTGATCAGTAATGCTGAAGAAGCTGTAATTGAATGGTTCTGTGAAGACCTACAGGACTTTATAGAACTAACACCCAAAAAAGATGTCATTTTCATTATAGGGGACTGGAATGCAAAAGTAGGAAGGCAAGAGATACATGGAGTAACAGGCAAATTTGGCCTTGGAGTACAGAATGAAGCAGGCTTCAAGGCTAACAAGAGTGTTGCTAAGAGAATGCACTGGTCATAGCAAACACACTCTTCCAACAACACAAGAGAAGACTCTACACATGGACATCACCAGATGGTCAATACCAAAATCAGATTGATTGTATTCCATATAGTGAAATGGGGCAGGGAGACGGAATCACACTGACAGCTAACAATAGCATCAAATGCTTACAAATTAATTTACTATGAAATAATGCAGGACTCACACGAAGAAAGCACTATAAGATGTTACTGAAGAGGGTAAAAGAAGATGCATACATGAAGAAAATGACCCTATTCAAAAATAGTTGAAATCTATCAAATTGAAAACCTGTGGAAAGCTAGTCTTCCCATCTCTGAAGAGTTGATGAGACACCTGGCCACCCTTTTTGAGAAATGCGAGAAGTTGTTGGGTTGCTTTTCCTTGGGTGCCTGAGGAATTAGGACCAGTTGAGGTGGTTCCCAGGGAAAGATGGCATACAGGGTCTGATGACCTTTGTGCAATGCTTATGTTTTATGTAGTCGACAGATCATAGGTTGGATGTGAGTTGTCTTTCAGGAGCTCTTTGCCGACAGTTACGATGATTTAACTTTCTTAGATGCCAGTTTCCGGCAGGGGTGGACTAAAACTTTGGGAGTTGTGCCCGAGTGTCTGAGAGCAGAATTTGACCTTTCTTGTTGGATGATGGCCTTGTTTCCCATTTTCTCTTCAATTTAATAACTTTGAAAGAGTTGAGGTTGTCACTTGCTGGGTAGTTTCTGCTTTCAAAGTCTTGTAGCTCAGTTTTCTGAGGAATTTGAATCTCTCTGCTCTCCCTGCTGGAATAGAATTCAAGGTTCTGTCCTTGAGAAGAAAAAAAAAGTGCCAAGTGAGCCTAGTTTCTGACCATAATTAAGTCTACCGCCACCAGCACCCACAAGGAAAGAGATGAAGAATGGGCCCCAAGTGGAATATTTCTGGTTCTACAATTACAGAATTGATGAAAAAGGGGATTTGAAAGGTTTGATTTGAAAGGTGGAAAGAGTTGGCCATTATTGACATTTAATGGGTTGCCTCGAGCTGCTTTTACTGGTGAAAACATTTGTACAGAAACTCCTATCCCTCCATGATACCAAGTTCTTGGTTCCCCCCCGCCTTTTCCTTTTAATTTTTGGTCTGTGTGGCCCTGCTATTTTCTGAGAAACCCTAGGGTTGTAGGTTTGTGTTACACTCTGTTTACTCATCTTTGGGAAGTCATGTCCAAAGGTTCATGGGTGAAACTGAAGTGGAAAGTACTTGGGCTTGAGATTTATAAAACTTGCCCATGCAGAAACTATCTTACATGAAAAAGTTCAAGGTTCATGAGACTGAAGATGTGCCTAGATGAAATATATTTTAATACATAAGTAATTATATTGATTAATCCTATATAAAAATTTAAATGACTCAATGGGAATTTTTTGCATTTGTTCATCTACCTACTTGTCTCCCTACTTAACTGTTTCTTGGCTTAGGAAAAAGATTTGAAGGAAATAGACCAAAATGTGAACTTCTATTATTTCAGGGAAGCAATCTTCTACAGAGCTTAAGCATATAAGTTTTGGTTTCAGACTCGGTTCAAATCCTGATGCTGTCACTTAGGAGCAATGTGACATTATTTTAAACAAATTACTTAACCACTCTAAGCCTCTGTTACTTATATCAAAGACTTATGAATATTAAATTAGTTGGTATAATAAAACATTTAGCCCAATGCTGGCAAATAGTAAATTTTTAGTAAAATATTAGATATTTATATTATCATCATCAGTTGATTTTAATTGCTTTTTTGATTTTTCCCATGAGCTGTATCAAGCTTTGCTATGTAAAGAATTATATGTATATATTTAACAAAAATTGATACGGTGGTTAAAAAAACCTAATCAAGTGATAAGAATCTTCTGTGTGTCTGGGTAGTAACCCTGGCAGTATGAGCTTTACCACCTGCAGTTCATCACCTGAGACTTCACCCCTCACATAATCCACCCAGGGGCTGGCATTTCCCCCTTTAATGCGCAAGACTTTCTGTTTTTATTTTGTTTAGGGGGGAACCCACAAAACAGCTAGAGGTTCTAAATGACAAGTACAAACAGAAGTCAGCTAGCCAACCCTTCGTATTTATGAGCACTTAAGCTACGTTTTAGTTTTATCTGTGTTAACTCATTTACCTTTCCCAGGCAGGAGCTATCCTGCCTGTGATACAGAGGCAGAGATAGATTCTGAGTTGAATAATCCTAAGGTTCAACAGATAATAGAATGGTAGAGTGGAGTTTTGAACTCCGACTTGGAAGCTTTCAGAATTAACTCATGGGATGTACTGTTTCTCTTTCTTTTGGTGTCAAGACTTATATTGATGGATTGAGTTCACCTCTGTGTATGATTGTTCACTGTCCATAGCCAGCTTCTCTTCTTGTTGGTCCATGCCTGCACCATGTCAGTTAAATATTGTGAATATTACCTCCAGTGAGGGAAAGTTGTTGTGCTACAGGATGCCAGATATGCTCTATGTGGGAGCCGTTACTAGTAAATAAGTAGAACAGTGGAGACAGAGCAGGAGGAGAGGAAGATGCAGAGGTGTAGAGTGAAGGCGACATGGAGAACGTGATTTGCTTCAGGTTGTCAGTGTGTGAAAGGTCATCCTCCTGGAAACATGCAGTAGTAGCTCTGTCATTGACTCCGAGAGCTGCACCCGACTTCTGTGCTGTAGACATGCTTAGATTTCCTTCGAAAACGTTGAGGAGAACAAATTTGAACTGCTGCATTCCTCACTTTCAGAGAACACAGGTCTTTTAAAATTTATTTTACTTTGAACAAGGCAGTGCCTGTCACACACTGATTGCTCCCTCCCCTCTGGGTCTCAGCTGTCTTCCTAATAGGCAGCTGCCCGGCGTGGAGTATGGTGGTGTTAGCCATCAGGGGTGGTTGGCCTGTCAGCCTGTCTGTCTGGAACCCTGGACTCTTGAGGCACCTGACAACAGCTCCATTTGCATCCTGTGCAGTGAGAATGCTCATCCTCTCACTAAGAGAAGAATTACCTCTGAACACCAGAATCCCTGACAGTTGGAAACAGCTCTCAGAGAGCTGCTTTAGATCCCGTTCTTCATTAGGACATTTCCAGCAGTGGTAGTTTCCAAAACCTTTTTTTCTTTCTTATAACATTTAAAACTATTTTTTTCCAAGGAAAATTTCTTTCACCAAGCCCTACAGGGAGCAAAGAGATGAAGAGAAGTTGCTCTGGTTAAAGAAGGAGTGGAAGCCTGGATCTCACCTGCTTGACCCAAGGAATACCTCCATGAAATACTAGGGTTCCAGAGAACACAGTTTGAGAACTACCGTTCTGGAAAAAAGGGCTACTGTAATTGTGGAGGATTTCTCTTCTTGATTTTTACTTGGGTTTGAACTGTGTGACATCAATAGTTTGTTCCCTAGGTTTCCTGCTTACATGGTTTTCAGAGTACTAGACAGAAGGTTAAGAATATCATAAAATAATATATCCAAGCTCTACTCAGGACAATGTGTAAAAATTGTGTTCCACATGGCTTTGAAGAAGGAGATGTGACATTGTGCAGTGACTTCTTAGAAAATTTGTTGGTTACATTTTTCTCTTTCTCTATCTCCACTCTTCTCTCCCTCATCTTCTCCCACCCCACTCCTGATTTGATGAAACTGTTTGCCATGTCCAGCATGTATTTTATCCGTTCACTGTGTGTTGTACTTGAGCAATTTATAACTATGATCAATGTTGTGACCTCAGGGAAATTGCTTATATAATTATAGAAAGTTTACAGTCATAAGACAAGGAATGGGGAAAATATATCACTGTAAAATATAAATATGTTTAAATTACATTTAGGATTTGGAATAGTTCCTTGCTTGTGTTTTACAGAGTAATCTGTGATTTAAATCAGGTTTAGTTGTGTTTTTTCCCCCCTAAATTGGGTATTATAAATCAAGAGTAGTTGCTGGATATAGCACACAAGAGGATTTCTTATACATTTTAATGTTGCATAAGTAAGAAATACCAGTAGTTCAGCAGTAAAATTGCAAATGTAAGCAAAAGTGAAGATTTTTCCAAATTTAACTAGGTTGCATTTGTTTAGTAAACTCTAGCAATAATTTACTGTTTTATTACGTTTGCCTTTGAGATCTGGACTGACTTTTTTGTTCCCTTCCTTGAGAAAGAAAAGGGAGGTGCATTACTCTAATTGCTTGGAGCCAGAGTAAAACCTGAGAGTACCATTCTGCTTTCCCTACCTGGGATACGTCAACTTAGAAAAGGAAAAGGAGGGAGGATTTAGGATTTAATGTATTTGTGTATGTACCCATCACACAAGCAGGGCATTTTGGGGGGCAGGATAGTGTCGGGGTTTCCATTTTTGCCATCTGTGGAAGACTCAGTGTATTTAGGCAAAAAGAAGTAAATACTAGACCCAGTTTTGCCCATGTCAGCTGCTGGTAGGAGTGGAGATTCAGGGAAGAGGAACTGATACAGTTGGATTGTGAATGGGACATGTCTTCCTTCAATTTCTTTTGGGGTTCCTGAAAGGCAGGTTAGGATGCACCCAAGATGATCTCTGTGATGCATGCAGGTTAATTTCAGCATGGGAAGAGGAGTTGAACACTCCAGAACCAATGTTGGCGTTGGATCGAGGCTGGGTGGAGGAAAAGGACAGTCTGTCTCAGTGGCGTGGCTTGGCGTGCTGTGCTCCTGAGGCTTCTGATTGTTGCCCACCGCCCCCCTCCCACCACGTGCTTCAGATGGTTAACATGGACCCCAGCTTAGTCTAACTGTGGTTTAAGAGAAGTAAACTCGGGGATTGGGTTGGATGATGTTGATTAATAGGAGTGAGAGGGTGAGAGACTCCAGGGCCAAGCAGTAGGTCCATCTTGGTGGCATCTGATGTTGATTGGCTTTGTCCTGCGCGGCTGCGCTCGGAGAGCGGACATTAAGATTAAGTGATGCTGTCGTGTCGAGGAGCACGGCACTGCATCATTCTGGGAAGAGACAGCTGGGGTGGTTAATCCTTCATCACCAAGGGAGCACTGCCAGCGGAAAGATATACAGCCAAAGATAACCCTCCATAACTTGTGCTAAAGATCAGAAAACTTTGAATTCACATCCATCTGCTTAGTCTGGGGTGAAGATGAAAGATAGGCAGAATAGGAAATAAAAAACTCCTGAGGGATTAATCTTAGGCACGGTATGTAGCCCACAGAGTGAGCAGGCGGGAGAGAAACTTTTACGTGGCGTTTAAAGGGGAATTAAATGCACCCGGTTTCACAGCAGCATTGTCGAGTAAAGTTCAACAGTACACACGCTCATTTTTCTGTTGCACTGTTGTCATTTCACCCCCAAATGCTGTCTGCTACCATTATACCTTCTCTGGTGGTTGTTTTTTCAAAAAGGAGGTCCTCTTAATTCTGAATATATCAACAAAGCCTGTGTGAAGGGAAGCTGGAAATACATAGTCACTAGTGTGAAGGGCTTTTCATTTTCTCCTCTCCTGTGTGATTTTAGCAGGAGATTCACAAAGTCCGACTCTGTGTGTGTGTGTGTGACAGTGTGTCGCTGAGTGTGGATCTGAAACTCTCTTGCTGTATTTCTGAACAGCTGCAATGATTTTATGTATCACGTGTAGTCAAATTATGCATTGTTGTCATACCAGAGTGATGTGCAGGGGGAAAATAAATCAGGGAGGGAAATAAATTAGAGACCTCTCTCACATCTGCAGTCTCTCCATTAGCGCAGTGGTCAGGCCGTGCAATGTCTGGTGCAAGGTGAGAACACGGGGAGAGCAAAGCTACGCATTCTGTCCTTCAGTGACTTGCGGCATGGAATTCAGAGGGAAGCTTTGTTGTTTTCTTTTCAGCCATTTAAGGGATACTTCTGTCTTTTTCCCCTTTCAGTTGGTACTGGAGTATCTGAGTGGGAGGTTCTCAGTTTGGAACCTGGGTCTTTTGCACCAGTGTGCAGAGGTGGGAGATCCTCCTGCCAGGATCAGCATCTCTTGGATGTTTTTGTGCTGTGACCACTGTGAGGGCCTGGATGGGGAAGACTCGGGGCAGCCGAACACAAACAATAAGCTCAACAAGGAAGGAGAGGGGAAAGGAGCAGTCTATTGAGAGTCAGACCTGAGTTGAGGTTCCTGCTAGGTTCTGTGAACTTGGACCAGTCCCTTTCTCACTAAAGTGTGTTACAATGAAAGAAAGTAAGGTTGAGAAGAAGAGGTGAAGTGCCTAAGGGACAAGAAAGGGTCAGCGCACCCTTGAGAGGTTAGAGAGATGCAGGAAATTCTATATTTTTGGTTAGATGATGGAGTTGGGGGAAGCCATCAGTCCTTTTCAGATCTGAAGGGGAAGGCTTCTTACAAATGATGACCATATCTGTATGGAGAGTTGATGCTAATGTATTTTTAAGATTTATTTTAAAGTTCTGTTTTTTATTTTCCACAATGACAATTGATGAAGTGATTGGTTAAATGTGATATAATTTTTGTGCCTTTGAAAAATTTCATTTTAGTAACTCCATAAAAAAGATAAATATTGGATCCAGAAAATAGTCACAGGAAGTGTGGGGAGAAAGCCTACTATATTCATACTTTCTGATGTACTGAGCTTTAGGGTGGCTGAGATCTTGTGTCCTTCTCCTTGAAAGATCATATTGTTGGGTCTTTGATTTTGGGTTTGTGGTGAAGAAATGGAGATTCTTAGCAGCTAAGTTCACTTAAAGAGAAGAGGGTGAATCTGAAAATGTGCCCCTGTGTGGAGCCTCATATTGGAGGATGTGGAAAGAATAAGATTCAGGTATTTACCACGGTCTTTATCCATTTGAATTTCAACCTCAAATCCTAAATCTGCTCAGCCTATGCATTTTCATGCTGGATCCACCTAGAAGATCCACACTTGAGTCACCAACCCAAATGGCAGATGACCAGGTTGGGGGATTGTTGATACTCTCCAAGCTTAAAGTAGAATGGAATTTATAGGAGATATAAGGGCCTCTATCTGGGGGCAGTGATTGCTTTTCAGGGAATTTTAAATTTGGGAACAAATCACTGGGCCTGTGAATGTCAATGACTGCTGGGTGGTGTATATGTATGTATGTATGTGTGTGTGTGTGTATATATATATATATATATATATATATATATATATATATATATTTTTTTTTTTTTTTTTTTTTTTTTTTTTTCTATTTGGATGCCCAAATATGCAGCTTCTGCTATTCCTGGAGAATGTAGGTTTTCTGTTGGCTGGTCATATGGGGAAATTTGACTAGTCTTAAGGGCATTGGCTTCCCTGGTAGCTCAGACAGTAAAGCATCTGCCTGCAATGTGCGAGACCCGGGTTCGATCCCTGGGTCGGGAAGATCCTCTGGAGAAGAAAATGGCAACCCACTCCAGTACCCTTGCCTGGAAAATCCCATGGACAGAGGAGCTTGGTATGCTACAGTCCATGGGGTCGCAAAGAGTCAGACACGACTGAGCGACTTCACTCACTCACTCACTCACTCAAGGGCATTGGCAACCTCTGCTTAGCCGTTGTGGATGTGGTGGGGTTTTAGGTAAACTTTTCTCAGTGTCTGCCTTATTTACTGTGTAGTAAGTTGGCGTGGTGATGCAAGATGTATCTTGCTTTGTGCAGATGCTGCAGTGGCAGAGTGATCAAGGAGAAGCAGTGCTAAACCTGCCATCGGCAGACCTGGGTTTGGTTCTGATGTGGCCTTTGCTTCCCCAGGTTTCCTGTTAGGTCACTGCATCCCCTCAAAACATGGAGACTTGAACACAGCCCTTTTATTGTGTTCCTGGAATCTGTGGGCCAGACATTTAGAGAGGACACGGTGAAGTGGGTTGTGTCTGATCCACAAGCCTGGAGCATCCACTGGAAAGACTCAAGGGCCAGGGGTGGCTCAAAACTGGGGCCAGAATCCTCTGAAAGCTCATTCACATGCATGTCGGGGCACTGGGACTGGGGTGATTCAAAGATTCCAGGACTTCTCACTGGAGCTCTTCTGTGTGGCCTCTGTGTGTGGCTTGGCTTCCTCTCGTGTGGCCACCTCTGAGGGTTAGCTTAATCTCCTCTGTGGCGGCTTGGGTCTCCCAATGCAAGTGTTCCAGCAATGAGATGGAAGCTGTGTCACATTTATGACCTAGCTGCCATCAGTGAAAGGAGTTCCAGCCTGTCAGGTCCAAGGGTAGGGGGATTAGTCTACCCCTTGATGAGGAAACAGCAGGGTCACATTCTGAAAGAGCATATTGGATGGGAGAGATATTCTAGCCATCTTTGGTACATGGGTCATGTATACCTAGGTTTCCCTTCTGTGAATGACTAAAAATGACTCAGTGTTAGAATTAATTGGTAAGACCTCTTCCAACACCAAAATTTTGTGATTCTTGAAATTGAAACCCAATATTCTTAAAAAAATTATAATTTATAAAGTGACAATTGGCTTTATTAGAGAATTTACCTTACCTTTCAATAAAGAACTACTCTCAGTTCAGTTCAGTTCAGTCTCTCAGTCGTGTCCGACTCTTTGCAACCCCATGAACTGCAGCACGCCAAGCCTCCCTGTCTATCACCAACTGCTGGAGTCTACCCAAACCCATGTCCATTGAGTCGGTGATGCCATCCAACCATCTCATCCTTTGTCATCCCCTTCTCCTCCTACCCTCAATCTTTCCCAGCCTCAGGGTCTTTTCAAATGAGTCAGCTCTTCGCATCAGGTGGCCAAAGTATTGGAGTCTCAGCTTCAATATCAGTCCTTCCAATGAACACCCAGGACTGATTTCCTTTAGGATGGACTGGTTAGATCTCCTTGCAGTCCAAGGAACTCTCAAGAGTCTTGTCCAACACCACGGTTCAAAAGCATCAATTCTTTGGCGCTCAGCTTTCTTTATAGTCCAACTCTCTCATCCATACATGACCTCTGGAAAAACCATAGCCTTGACTAGATGGACCTTTGTTGGCAAAGTAATGTCTCTCCTTTTTAATGTGCTGTCTAGGTTGGTCATAACTTTTCTTCCAAGGAGTAAGTGTCTTTTAATTTCATGGCTGCAGCCACCATCTGCAGTGGTTTTGGAGCCCCCCAAAATAAAGTCAGCCACTGTTTCCACTGTTTCTCCATCTATTTGCCATGAAGTGATGGGACCGGATGCCATGATCTTAGTTTTCTGAATGTTGAGTTTTAAGCCAACTTTTTCACTCTCCTCTTTCACTTTCATCAAGAGGCTCTTTAGTTCTTCACTTTCTGCCATAAGGGTGGTGTCCTCTGCATGTCTGAGGTTATTGATATTTTTCCCTGCAATCTTGATTCCAGCTTGTGCTTCCTCCAGCCCAGTGTTTCTCATGATGTACTGCCCTAGTACAATCTAAATAAACTCTTATGCATCATGATATGATGAGGGATGCAGCTCTTTCAAGTTCTTTCAATTGGATTTTATGAAGTGATTTCTTCTTTTTTAGTCCAGCGTTATTTCTCATGGCTCGAGGTCATTAGGTCATGTGCTTATATCTGAGAAGGATTGCCATGGTCAGATTAACATCAGTTTGAGCATGAGTTAAATGTTTGACTTAGAAGATTTAGGACTAAATATAAGTTGGGAGTCTAATAAGTGATTGGATTTGGAATCCTACCTGGGAACACTTGTAGCTCATCCTCTTATCCTGACACAGGGACTAGGATGGATGGAATAGATGGTGAACTTCTGGAGAAAGCACTTTCTTTGCAGGGAGAAGGTTAAATTGTCACCTCTGGCAGTGGTACAGATCTGATACCAGGCATGAGATCTGAAGGAGGGTGACCATGGGGCAGCTGTCCCTGGGAAGGCATGACAATTAAGAAGAGAAGGGGTTAATATAATGACTAATGTTCCAGTTTATAAGCACTGGCCCTTCTCTTTGTTCTGTTTTATCATACACATTCATCACGTTCAACCTGGCAACCCAACCAAATAGCTATTTAAGTTGTAAAAATGAATCATAGCACAATTTCATTAACTGTGTGATATAACTGAATCTAATCACATTGTACAGTGGGGCCTTTGCCAGCCCAGTGTACCTGGTTCTAGACGTCTTTGGAATAAGTAAATAAGTAAATAGGCTGCATGAACAGTAACAGTAAGGTGACTGGGCTGGTTGGGTTGTGGGTCCAGAAGAAGAAGCATCCAGCTGTATCACATTGGACTGTGGTACCTTCCCAAGCTAGCTCACCCATGAAAAGCCTACAAATCACATCTGCTGTCTTCTGTCCTCTGCACACAGCCAGCCGATTCCCTGGTTTATTAAGTAAATGGCCAAAGAGGTCCTGGGGTAGGATTAGAAGCCTCACAAATGGGAACTGCAAAGGAGGGCTCCACCCCAGTTCAGTTTCACACGATTCCAGGGTTCACTGACTTTGAACTGACTGAAAAGATGAGTAAACACAAAGTCTCTACCCCAAGGACCCCTGTTAACAATGGTGCCTGCTGATGCGTCAGGCATTGTTGGTGTTTTTTGTGTGTTTGACTGTTCAAGATAGATCTTGAGCTGTAAGTAATACCATCAGAGAGGTCAAACAACTTAAGATCATACAGCTAATAAATGTTAGGGCAGAGAACTGAGCTATCCGAGAGGGAGAAAAGGCCAGAGAGGAAGGATGAGCTGGTGGTGGGTGGTGGGGTGTGGATGACGAGCTTTGAACAGCCTAGTGTGTGAAGGTGCCCAAGTGCTGAAGGGTTAGATCTGATCCTGTGAGTGGTGAGGAGCCCCTGGGCATAGCGAATGACTGTAGCAGAGCTTGATTGAAGGGGTGGGGTGGGGGCAGGCAGGAGAGACCTGTGTGGAACCTGGTGTCTTCCCTTGGCAGGAAGTAAGAAAGGCTCGGACTAAAGCGCCAAACAGTGAAACAGATGAGGCTGAGCTGGAGGAATTTTTCTCGGTTGCACTCCGCCCTTTATAAGGCAGCATCCGCTTTTCTGCCTTCCCAATACTGACAGCAACTTGTGTTTATTCTCTGTGTCTCCTTTCTTCCCAGTTTCCCTGCTTCTCCCCTTTTCCATTCATCACTTTCCCTCTTTCTTTGTCTCTCTCTGTCTCCTTTTAATTCTTGGCTTTTGTTCCCTTGCTCATTTTTCTTCCCTGTCTTCACTGCCCTGGTGTTCTCTTTACTCCATCTCTCCTTCTACACGTTCTGTAGTCCACCCCTACCCCCTTTCCTTTTTGATCCCTCCCACCTCCCCCCAAAACCTTTTCTATGGAATAAATAAATAAATAAATATATGTATATTTTTTATCTGTGTCTCTGTTGGTTGTGTCAGCATATTTTAGACTGCTGGGCTTTGCATGTTTTGCAGCTGGTTTTGAAGCAGTTGTCAGACAGTGATGGATGACTATCATCATTTAAAGTGTAAAAGAAAATGCCTTGGCATAGACAGGCATGATGGACTGCCGTCTGCCAGCCCGGATAGGCATGGCCACCATTTTCTTCTCCCCCCTCTCTGCTCACACTGCCCTTGCCAGAATCTACAAAAGTCATCGTGAGCCATGCAGCACCAGGCCCTTGCCTGCTATAATATCACTTTGGTAGTTGTCAGATCATATGAAACGTCAAAATTCATGTGGCCTCTGCGAAGAGATATATTTAGTACAGCTGCTGCATACCTACACGCTACCCCTGACACTGACATATTAGTTATGCTGTCTTTTGCAATCTGATATCTTTAAATTTGCCACCTTGTTAAGTTTTGATTAATGTGATTCCATTTCACTAAAGTAATTGGCTTGGCCTGTTGTAAAAAATAATCAGCCCCCTCTCCAGAACAAATGCTAGCACATGCTAATGAGGGAGTGAGTTCGTTACATTGATGGCGTGGACTGACAGTTATTAATGATTGTTATGATAAACAGACGAGTGCGAATTGGGATGAGTTGGGCAAAAGTGACAGTTTAAAAATAACGTATATTGGAAAGTACTAACGAAGTAATATACTGTTAGGAAAACAATCATGCAAGTTGTCAAGGAAAGAAGTGTAATTATACAGCCGCATGGGCTGCTTAGGAGGACAGGGACCTGCCTGATAATGGACACATTTTTTGTTGGCAAGAGGGAAATATGTTATGTCAGAAAGAGGTGCAGATTGATAAATTAATTGGTCCTTCTCGCAGCTCCAAGAGCAAACTTGGCTGGCAGTCACCATGCAGATGAGGGAGATGGAGTTTGCCTAGCGCTTGTTCTCTCCAGAATCTCCCTGGTCCTTGTTGCCAGGCTTTTCCGAAGCCTCTCTTGTGTCCTCTCCTCACTTTTCTTCATGAGCTGCAACAAGTTATAGAAAGCGCATCCCGCGGTGCGATGTACCAAATACAACTTTGAGCAGGAATTCTTGCAGCTGTGTCCAGTAATTTTTTTTAAAGACCCCCCAAAACTTAAGTAGCCTATTGTTGCTAAAGTCTGGGGCTGTGATGGAGGTAATTATGGGTGGTTTCTAGCTCCATGAAGACCAGGAGAGGCTCACACAGGCTAGGAATCATTCTGAAGGGAAAGGCCAACTCTGTGCTTCCAAGGGCCAGTGAGTTGCTTTAGGCTTTTTACATCATTAGCCAAGACAGCAGTGGTGTGTGTGTGTGTGTATAGGGGGTGAGACTTGTCTGAAGGACCAGGCTGAGATGACTGTGGGCAGTGGGAGGAGTAAGGGAGGCATGCCTTTGAAGAGAGTTGACAGATTGCAGTTTCATGACCATCCCACTGGTGTTGCTGGCTTGATGAAAGAGGAGGGCAGGTAGGAAGAGGTGGAGACAAGACTATTTTGTGACCCCTATTCAGGTTTGGGTTCTGGATTTGTGTCTTGACCAAGGCTCTTTTTTTTTTTTTTTTTTTAATTGGAGTATAATTGCATTACAATGTGTTATCTTCTGCTGTACAACAACACAAATATGTATGTATATACATACATACATACATACATACATATATATGTATATATAGATCCCCTCTTGAGCCTTTGGATGGCATGTAACCAGTTTTAAGTAAAGTGTGTGTTAGTCACTCAGCTGTGTCTGACTCTTTGGACTTCATGGACTGTAACCTGCCAGGCTCCCCTGTACATGGAATTCTCCAGGCAAGAATACTGGAGTAGGTTACCGTTTTCTTCTCCAGGGGATCTTCCCAACCCGGGGATTGAACCTGGGTCTCCTACTTTGCAGGCAGATTCTTTATCATTTGAGCGCCAGGGACACCCAAGCTAAAGTGTAAATGGAGGATTTATAAATATACTGAATTGTTTCATGGAATCCAGAATCAAAGACATAGCTGGCCTCTCTGTGAGTAGGAATCAGCCTTGGAGAGGGACCAAGGTGGCCAGTCTCTAAGTCTATTGATCTCTCTTTCTCTGACCCCAACCTTACCTGCTTCTGCCCTAATCTCCACCCTCATCCTCACCAAGCTACCAGAGCCAGAAAAATGAAGGTAAAGTCCTGGGGCTTTGTCAAAAGACAGGTATTGTTAATCCGAAGACTGGATGTTGAAAGGACGCCTTATACTCTGCCTGCAAATGTTAGGCTTGTCAGAAAGGGAGCCTGGCCTCTATCCAGATTATCCAACAACTGTGGTTTAGGGTGTAGAGCAAAGAGTCTGCTGATGTTCAGGCTGTGATACTTTTTCTCATAATTATTATATCAGGACATACATTAACTCAATCTTCACAGCTGTTGATTCAGGTGTTCTCTTCATTAAGCCAATGAGGAAAAGAGGACCAAGCTTTTGACAACTAGCTACTCCATCATGGTAAGGGCAAAGCTGGGGTTTTCATCAAGGCTCTCTCTTCCTGAAACTTGATGCTTCCCATTCTCCTGTTATCACCTTTTATAAGAGTCTGTGTTTCCCCAACAACTCAGACTGGTAGATGCATCAGTGTTCTCTGCTTTGAAAATCAAAGAAAAGAGCTGAGAGAAACAGTCTTGCCTGTGTCCTATTGGGTCTTTCTAAGTTGAGACTGGGCAGGGGGCTCTTACAGAAACTTGATGATTCACATTCAGATTTTCTGCTGCTCGACACGTGAAGATATGTGACCATGTGGATGTTGGTCCTGGGCTACTTAGGAAATGTGAACAGAAATACAGTCTCATTATCTGGCCATCAAGCCTAGCATGACTCTGGAGCCTCCCTGTGCAAAACATCTAGAGCAATCTTGCAATTAAAGGAAGCTGCTGGTTACCTCACAGCAAACCTGACAATTAAGAAGAAAGGCAGTGTCACTTTTCTGTTTTAGAAAGACAGTATTTGCTCTGGGGCTGGAGCAGGAAACTGAGATTTATTGAGTGCCTAACATGTGTGAGGGGTGGTACCAGGTACTCCATGGTCTGTGTCTCATTTGGGTGGTGGAGTGTCCCCACTTTACAGATGACGATACAGATGTTCTGGGTGGTTGAAAGCTGCATACTTTCCAGTGGACTGGGCTGTAGAATGACAGCAGGTTTCTTCTGAAAGAAGGCCTTGGTCCTGTCTTACCCAACTATTATACGTCCCCCAGAAAATGACTACCTTCTTCCCCTTTACTGTAAGCCCGGGAGACAGCAAAGTTGAATCATGAAGTCCCCTGGGCTGGGAGGTGGGACGTGCATTCTCATTTCTGGTGGAGACTCTGGAACAGGTCACAGGACCTTTCTCTTTCCTTTCTCTCTCCTTCTGTTGAAAGGAAGAAAAGGTGACAATATTGGTGATTATGAAGATGAAAGAGAAAATGAATATGGAAGTGTCTCTCAGACCTTAAAAGAGAGGGAAAGAAGGCCTTTCTCTCGACTGGAAGGTTCAGGTTTCGGTGGGTGTGAGGGCCACCATCTTGCTGACCCTCAGATGAACCTTTTCCTGCATTCCCATGACTAAAGAGGAGGTCAGCCCAGAGGGGAGGACAGGGTCAGAGCAGGAACCCCTGTGGTGGGCACACAGGGCCAGGGAGAACTGTCATCAGCATTACAGATGTTGGCCCCAGCATCAAAGGGCAGTCTACTCCCCTCTGGGGCAGGGGAGCTTCTTTGTGTCTTTTTCACTGTTGTGGAAAGAGAGGAACTAACCACTCAGCCCCAGACTTCTCTCAACCATTTCCTACACGATCTCGTCCATCTTTTTCTCTCTCAGCATTATCCCTTCTCATCCCTGAAAAGCCCTACATCTTCCCTCTCTTTTGCCTTATGGGTATTTTCACAATGGGGTTTCTGTGCTGTATGAGCCACTGACCCAAACGTTGCTCTATGAAAAGAGAGGTGAATTGAGGGGACCCCATAAGCACTGATAAGCTATGAGGTGAATTGAGGAGACCCATATTTGGGCTTCGGAGAAGGCAATGGCACCCCACTCCAGTACTCTTGCCTGGAAAATCCCATGGATGGAGGAGCCTGGTAGGCTACAGTCCATGGGGTCGCTAAGAGTCGGACGAATGAGCGACTTCACTTTCACTTTTCACTTTCATGCACTGGAGAAGGAAATGGCAACCCACTCCAGTATTCTTGCCTGGAGAATCTCAGGGACGCGGAGCCTGGTGGGCTGCCGTCTATGGGGTTGCACAGAGTCAGACACGACTGAAGCGACTTAGCAGCAGCAGCAGCAGTAGCAGCATGTTTGGGCTTATGAACAAATCTCTTCCCAGCTTGAGTCTGGGAGGAAGATGTTATTCTAAGGAATCAGGGGTGAGGGTACTACTGGCTCCTGAGAACCCTGAGCGCTGCTGTGAGCCTTTGAGTAGTCTTTCACTCAACAGTTTTCCCCAATTTCAGTCTAGGTAGGGTGAGTTGGAATTTAGTCTATAGGAAGCTTTGTGACCTGTCACAAGAAGCTCATTCATTCTTCTGTTTTTGTCGTATATCCAAGGAAAAGAATAACTCTTCTTATGAGGAGAATTAGAAAGGACGTTGGCTTAGATAGAGATGGAAGGAGATTTTCAAGCTGCATTGAGAGAAGGCACATAAGGACAGCAATCCATGCAAGTTGTCCATCATTGGCGAGCCATGCTGCTGTTCACAGCGCCTCCTGGTGGCCTCAAAAGAAATCACGGGACCCAGCTGATCTTGCCAAGCCTTCTATGAGAAGAGTGGTTGGTTGGTCCTGGTGACTGAAAATTTTGAGCCATAGATGGTGGATTTTTGCATTGTACAGGGTTTTGACGACAGATATGGTGTGTGCCCCCAAGGCACTAAAGGATATTGATACACTTGACCCTTCCCACCTCCATCACACAACATTGCTATGAAAATGCAATCAATCCAGTTTCTGACATCTTCCCCCTTTCTCTCCAAAAGCACCTACTGTATCAACATGACATTTTTTAATCTTGGCTTGTTTTCCAGGCCATGAATTTAATTTCTCAATGCTCCACTCTTTGGCTTTTATGTTCTCAGAGTGGAATGTTGTCCAACAACAGTTACCGCCATCTTGTTAGTCACATCCTCTTTCCTAGGCGTCCTGAGACCAAATAATTTTTAAAAATTCATTGCAGCCATGGCCACTCAGCCTTGTGCTAATAGTCACCAAGTTCTGACAAAGCGAGTCCGACATCCCTCGATAAGTAAAATCCAAACCTCCTGATGTTGTGGAACAGTAAGCAGATTGGCATGTCTTTGGATTAGTGGAGGCACTGAAGCAAAATGCTCAATCCTTAGTGACCTTCGGCAAGTGGAGGGGGGTGTGTAGCCATTGCGGGTTATCTTTATGTTTACTCTATAGACACTCAACCTCTGCCAGGCCAAGACAGAAGCTGTCAGAGCAGATAAACCTAGTAGGAAGTGGGCTGTTTTCCTTACCGCATCACAGTGCCTGGCAGAGCTATTTTGTCTGATAACCTGCTTCTTCTTTGAACTTGCCTGTGAATAGTTCTATGAAACACTAAGCCTTCCTTCTTAGGTTCTGAGCCTTCTAGGTTCTGTTGTAATCTTGGGCCTAGGACTTTCCTTCTCATACAATGTGCATTCAGTTGTCCTCTGTTAGAGTATTCTGATGAGTTTCTTTTAGGGAATCCACGGGAGAAGGCTGGCTATTGCAGGCGCGTGTCCTCTGTGTGTGTGTGTGTATGTATGTATGTTCCTTTTGTTTGTCCAGGAAGCATTCTGTGGAAGTGGGATCCCTTTTGATCATTTCTTTCTGAGCTCATTATCGCTTGTCTCTAGTTGGCACTTACTTCATATGTTGATTTAGAATTTCACAAGCAGTCGGAGAAAAAAAATTTGGGCAAACATCCTTAATATTTGGAGTAGAGCTCATATTTCATTTTGCTCTTTTTGTCAAGCAGCAGTGACTCCAGCCCAGGGATGTTAGTTCTGGAGACTGGCTTTGTGACTTTGGGCAAGTTGCTTCGGTTGTCTGAGCTCAGATTTGCTCCTCTTTAAAATAAGATAGTCACATCAGACGATTGCTCAGACCTGTTCCATCTTTAATGGACTCCAGGCTTTCTTAGCCAAGAATAGGACTGAAGCAGAGTGTATTTTAGGGGAAGTGGGTGAAGTGTTGGGCTCTTCTTTCATTCCTATTCCAGGTGAAGATAAAAGACTTTGCTCTCTATTGAGCTGACATGAATTCAGAATTCATTAGTGTTCAGACTTTCTTTTAAGCTTCAGACAGGATTGTGAAGGGAAAAGCCTGCCCTCGATTCCTTTGCCTTATTAGTTCTTCTCATATACTGTATGGAAGAAAAAACTGCTAATTGTCACTTGAGGTGATGGGTGAGGGTCTGGTTTCTTGAAGGAAGGGTTGAATTTAACAGTTCCTGTCTCCTCTTACTTAGGTAGAGGTCTAGGCAGGTCTAATAGGAGAGGAATCTAAATTAAATCTAAACTAAAATTAATTCACATGTCCCTCTTTGCCAAAGAAGAAATGGGGAGTCCAGGAGAATTATAGGGTGAGTATATATATGGAGTTATGTACAGATCCAAATGTAATAATGAAAATAAAAATTTGGGGGTGTTAGAGTATCTGTGGGTTCCCCTTGCACTAGCTGTGGCTGGGAGAATGTAAATATACGCAAGCACATATACTTCACCAAGGAGCCATTTAGATGTAATTTCAATTTATTACAGACTCTCATTGCTGACCTTTTAAAGGCTAGTTTTATTTAGTTTTAGTTTATAACCTAAATACTTGATACTTGTGTGTGAAAATTCATTCCTTGTAGCTTGAGCCCAGGATCTTATATTTGTGCATCAACCTCACAGTGCATCAGACTTAAAATATAAATAGTGTTTTATAAAATGCCATTAGCGTTCTTTTCTGAATCCTTGGTGTCTGCTGATTTTACCGTTTTGTCCTACATCTCTCCAACCCAGCCTTCTCTCTGTCTGCTGAGCAGTTTGTAGTTGTTGAGCATTTGCCTTGTCAAATCCCCAGGCAGGTACTCAGAGGAACATTTGCTCCCAGAGCTGGAAGTCACCCCAGTAGTCAGTGCACTGCCCTTCCTGAGGAGGCATTGGCTATAATATGCCGTTGTCCTTCGGCTAAGAGACCCAGCTGGAAGACAAATCTTTGGTGGAAAGATTTCTCCCTTGGCTATGTACTAAATGGAATTCGGGATTAGGTTGTTTCAGCAACAGGTGGCAGAAGGGTCTATCTAGTCTTTGGCTCTGTGACTACAGTGATATGACCACAGTAGGTTTCTCTACCTCTCGGGGCCTAACTTGCACACTGGAGTATTGCTTCCTCTAGGACTGACCCGAGGGGACAGAGAACACTAGTCAATCATCTCTGTTCATGGATGTTGAATAGGAACTACCAACAGTTCTCACTCAGGAGTATATTATAATTGGCTGAATAGAGTTTTACTCATGGAACTTCAAGACAAATGGGAAGACAGAAGCAACCAGACTTAACTGTCAGCACTATAATTGGACAGTTCTGAATCACTTTCATTTTCCTTAATACCTGGACTTTTTCATTGTTTGGTTTTTGTCTCTTCCCTGCCCCTCCTTTTCTTCATTTTTATTCTTTAAAGATTTCCTGGCATGAAGATTTGCTCGTAACTACTTGAACTTGTCTTGGAGTTGGTTTAGCAGAACAGGTGAAGGCAGCCTTGTGCAGTGCACAGATGTGAGCACCAGTGCTTCCCTAAGAGTAACACAGCTTAAGAGAAAGTACAATAAAGCGAGAAATCTGACAGTGGCTTTGTAAGAGCTTTCAGAGGAAATAGTGGGAATTTCACATATTTCATACAATTAAAGTAAAAATGAAAAAAAAAAAAACATATTTGAGAACATGAGAGAGGGAAATGAAATCCTTGGAGCTCAGAGATTTGAAGTCACAACGATACTATTTTAAGTTATATGACACTTCATGTTCTTGAAGCTAAACAGTAAAATCATCTTTGTTCTACTTTTTATGAGCTTCTTTTGAATTGTTGCATATAAGTAAGAAATTTCTGGCAAAGTGGACTGGATTTCCAAAATTTTCTCACAAAGGCAATGAAACTTGGGTAGAATCAATTTTTACTTTGAAACCTCCACAATTTAATGATTACATGGAACCAATAAATCTTTTTTTGTGGTTGTCAAAATGAGCAAAGCTAACTTGGTACATTTCCTGTTATAACTAAAAGTGCTTCAACAGTCTGAAATCAGGTCTATCAATACGGAGAGCAAACAATCTGTTCACTTTGTCAGCACACTTCTCTAAGAATTTGACATTTCTGAAATACATATCACACATACATACGTACCATACTTTGTCAACAGCAAAGCTCATAGTTGATAGAGGTTGTGACGGGTACAGCCTTGGAGGCTGACCATCCATTGTGATTGCCAGTGTCTTTGCTAGGCCAGCCTACTGCTCACCTGATGACGTGGAGACCATCTTCTCATGTCCTTGTGGTCCCTGACAGCTTCTAGTGATGCTGGAGTCTGGGTGAGTCCTTGGATTTTCAAGGCAGGTCAAGGGTGGAAGCATCTGATGTCCTTGCATTGGAATCGGTCATGGTGAACCAGAGCCTGAGCTCTGGACTGGGCTGAGCTCTGTGGAGGGATGCATTCCACTGGAGTCACCCGTGGCTCTTTTCAGGGGAGATCTCTGTGTTGCTTTGGGCAGGGAGAAAGCCTTGGTTGGATTACCCATCCTGTAAGATATGGGTCTTGCAGTGTCTGTAGGTGGAGTGTTTCATGTATGTTTTTTTTTTAGCAGGCTCTCAAGCCCCCTCTTCCCATGGGACCTGATGTGGTGTGGAGCCCAGGCTCTCCACCTGCACCTTTGCTCAGCCCACTTCTGTCTCCATCCTGCCCCTTTAGACACCAGTCATCAGCCTCCCTCCTAGGAGCTCCTCTCATGTGACACCCCTTTTGGCACTTTAATAATCTGCAGATCTTTTCTTGAATATTTGTCTCCTTTCTTCTATCAATGGTCAACTTTTTGAGGACAATAAATATTTTTATTTTTAATTTTTGTTTCCTTTGCTCACTGTAATTTGTACTTTATCTCATTTGAAATATTAAACGATTATTTTATCCCAAGGAATTTGTGGTCATCTTGCAAACTTTGGCTTGGGAGTTAACTCGATGACTCATGTTTTGTGTGGGATGATTAGCAGAGTAGATAGTGGCTAAGAGCCCAAATTCTGAAGCCAGAGGCCTGGATCAGCAGTGCCCTTTACTAGCTGTGCTTCAGTTTCTTCGTCTGCACAAACGGGGATAATATGAGGACCTCCTTCATAGGATTGCGATGATGTGGGTTAGCCATCCTTGCCATTATTACTATTACTCTTTTTGTTCTTTTACCTGAGAGCTTTGGGGAGGAGGAAGAGGCAGTAAGCAGACGTGCTTTGGATTAGTGAATGTTTTAAACCATTTCATGGGTCTGATTTAGTGTAGGAGTCTTTGCTTAGGGACAGGAAGATTCCTCCCCCTCTTTTTTCATGCCCTTCAGAACTGGCTGCACTACAGCTCATTCCTTTGGTGCTGGAGACAATGATGTGACAACGACGCTGCTTTTTGCACACAGATTCTTCTTAGCTGCTTGCTTTTGTGAGCAGGCATCTTCTCCGTTAAGAAATTAATCTTAATCCTAAATGATATTTCATGGTCTGAGACTTAAATTTATATATCACCATCCCGAATAATGTATTGGATTGCATTAAACAGATTGTAGATTAACATGCAGCTATAAAACAAATCGTCAATGCGTTGTTGACAACTCTAAGTGCAAGTTCATATATTTAACTACATTTGGGGAATATTGAAGTGTTTAGAGCAGCTTAGTAGGTTGATGTAAAATTAAGCATCATTCTATTTCAATTTGTGGGGCCAGCCTGAGAAATAATAAAATGAAGGCTTAGGCTTGAGAGCAAAGCAGTGTGAAGGAAAAATTTGGAGATAGGGTTGGTCTCAGGGAAATCCTGGCACAGTCAGGGCATACTGGGTGGTAGTAGAAGGATTCTGCTTCTTAAAGGCCACACCAAGGAGTAGTAGAAGGATGTCTGGGCTTCCCAGGTGGCATAGCAGTAAAATAATCCACTTGCCAATGTAGGAGATGCAAGAGACACAGGTTTGATCCCTGGGTTGAGAAGATCCCCTGGAGTAGGAAATGGCAACCTACTCCAGTATTCTTGCCTGGAAAATTCCATAGTCAGAAGAGCCTGGTGGGCTACAGTCCATGGGGTCAAAAGAGTTGGATGTAACTGAGCAGACAGCAGACAGACAGAAGGATGTACACTTACTTGTTCAGCCTGGTAGCAGCTATTTGGAAACCTCAGTTTATAATATAATTGAGGAGGTGAAACAGCCAACACACTGAAAACAATGATGAAAAACACAAGCCATAATGTCCTTTAGCACTAAGCTGTGTGAGGCCGGCCACTTGCTGTAAGGGTTCGCAGGGAGAGCAGTGGTGTTTGGAGTGGATTTCAGAGATGGTGATACTTCCCATGATCCCAGGAAGATGGTTAAAAGGAGAATGGAAGGAGAGGGTGGGAGGAAGAATGGCAGATAACGTTGTGTGGGGACTGTGGGAAGCTCCTATTGAACAAGTGGGTAGAGTCAGGTAATAGCTGTAGGACCCAGGTGAGCATTGATCTGGGATGTGGAACCAGACTGACTGGGGTTCAAATCCCAGCTCCCCTGATTTCTAGCTGTGGGATCTAGGGAAGCTTACTGAACCTGTTTCTCAGTTCTCTCATCTATAAAATGAGAATAACAACACTACCGTAGGATTGTGGTGAAGACGAAATGTGTGTTTGAATAGGGAGGGCTATCATGGGAGTAGCATTTGACCTCTAATGGTGTTCAGATTTGGTCCTAGGGCAAATGGGAGCTAAGGAGATAGACTGGGAAGGCAGTTTAAGCCATGCGGGTACAAGGTAGTGAATCCCGGATGAAGGAAGGATTCTAATAAAGATAACGGCTTATATGTATATTTCTTTCTTGACTTTTTTTTCCTTACTAATCCTTTGCTTAGGCTGTGGAGAGCTTCAGTATCTATCTCCCCCTGTGGTTTTGTAAGCCTGCTTCTGAACAGTACATCATGAGAGAGGTGTGTGTGAACTGGGAATGTGGACCCTGTCAAGTGGGAGCATTTTCTTTCCTCTCTTTCTCTCTTGCTCCATAGCAGTTAGACTTTTCACACCTATTCCAAAACCTGCTTCTAAATGACTTTGGAAGCAAATAAAATAATGGTTGTGAATCATCTGGAGAGAGACTTCCGCTTGCACTTGCAGATAGTGTGAAGTGAGCAGGCCAAACTCCCGGGTAATTCAGAACTGTATTAAAGGGCATGTGGGATGTAAAGGTTTTTTCACTCAGTGCTGAATGAATGAGATCCTTGTTGGAGCCCTGGAGTTGCTCACTTGGGTTCAGAGAGAAAGTGAAAAGTGGGAGGTGGGACAGGCTGGTGAAAAAGTGAGTTAAGGGGTAGAAAATACATCTCTGAAGGGAAATCTTGTAAGACTGGCCTGTTCAGGGTAGAGAAGGAATGGATGTTGGGTAAATTCATTACTGTTGTCCAACTGCAAAGAATTCTTTTAAGGTAGAGCTGCATTTCTCAAAGAGTGCTCTGTGGAACCTAAGTCTTGGATAGCTTCTGAAGGGAGGTCAGTATCTCTCTGTGGACAATTAACAAAGCACAGCATCTTAAAGGGACTGGTGATTTCTGCAGGAAAGAACCCCATTTCTCTTGGAGTAATCTAGAGTATTGCAAGCATTTTTGGTTATTTTTCTAACACTTTTGGAAAATGTTAATTTAAGAATTACTAAGGAGACACAGATGCATAGAACAATTTTATGGACTCTGAGGGAGAAGGTGAGGGTGGGACATTCTGGGAGAATAGCATTGAAACATGTATATTATCATATGTGAAACAGAACACCATTCCATGTTCGATGCATGAGACAAGGGCTCAGGGCCGGGGCAATGGGATGACCCAGAGGGATGGGATGGGGAGGGAGGTGGGTGGGGGGGTCCAGGAAGGGGAACACATGTAAACCCATGGCTGATTCATGTCAATGTATGGCAAAAACTATTACAATATTGTAAAGTAATTAGCCCCCAACTAAAATAAATAAATTTATAAAAAAAAAAAAAAAGAATTACTAAGGTGATTAGTCTAAAACAAAAATAAAGGTGGAGGCATGAAGCCAACCATGGAGGTAATACTGTATTAGAATGTTCTCTTGGGGGAAGCTTGGGTTCTTCTCTGTTTTTTGTGGTGGGTGAAGAAGAAAGTTAGCCACTTGTCAAGGCCATTTGCTGCCCTAAGTTCAAGAACCACTGCCTATGGTCCTTCTCAGTCCAGAGGACACATAAGCTGAGTGTTGTGGGCTTCAGTTTCAGGCCTGATTTGGTGATTAGAGAAGCTCAGTAGGACTGGTCTCAGTGGCAGGAGGTAGGATGCACGATCCTTGGGGCTGGCCAAGAATGACAGGCACAGACCTGGCCCCTGGACAGAGGCCAGCTGGGGGAGGCCTATGGCAACTTGCTGACACAGAGTGCAAATCTGCCCTGTCACAGACAGCCAACCTGGCATTGCGGTGAGATGGTCCAGGGCCTGTGGCTTCCTATGCATCTTAGGAAGTTAGGGAGATAGAATTCAGGAGAGATGTTCTAGGCTTATGGTGCCTTCATCAAGTATGCCTTTGCTTTTGCCATTTTTTTGCTTAAGACTCAGATTTTTTCACTTCTTTATTTTCTTCCTTCTTCCCTCCTTTTTCATTCTCTCTCTGTCCTACCCTTTCCTTTCTCTCCCTCCCTTTTTCCTATTTCTCTTTTTAACAGAGATGGAGAAAACTAAGTGTGCCTAGGCTCTGTCTTTGCTGTGTTATACATAGATATGTATATATTTGCTTTTTGCCAAGAGAGATACATACCTTATTTTTTTTTTTTTTGATCCTAGGAGAATCTTTTTCTTTTCCTAAGTTATAAATGACGTCTGTCCTCCTTTCTTACTCTCTTCCCATCCCCCTTTGAATGTGTGTGTCTGTCTCTTTCTCTTCTATATCTCTTTGTCTCTTTCTCTCTGTCACTACACACACACACACACACAATACCTTGAAGACTTGAAGATGCATACAGGATACACCTTTTGTGTTTCATTTATTGTACAGTATTGCACACATTTGTAATTATATTACTCTTAAAATAAAGCCTTCATCCACTTTTAACATCTTTTGATGTCCGTTCCCTGCTGACTCTATTTTCTCTTGTTCCCACTTTACGTTAATGTGAAGAGACAGTTGAGTAAATGCACAATGAACTTCAAAACCTAGTAATTGTTTTTCAGAAAGAATGAAACTTGCGAATTAGATACGGATTGTAAAAGAACACCAGGGCTGATTAGTGTTCATGAGGGGCGCCTGCCGGACGGCTCTGACACCTGCCTGCCAGCTCTCGCCACAAATGCCACCACTGATGCCTCTGTTCTGCCCATCACAGGGTGGGGGGGAGCAGTGCTGGGTGGGAGTTGAAAGACTCGGCAGTGAACCACCTTGTCAGGCTTGGCAATTCATGGGATGCCTGACATAAAAGGCAGTGAGAAACAAAGATGAGTTGCATCCATTTTTACAAGCAAACTCAAGTTATCTGTAAAAATAAAATAAAATAATAAGTTTTTGTTTTTTAAAGAGAGAATGAACGAGCATTGAAGGTATTCACTACAGTTTTTTTTTTTTTTTTCCTTGAAGGTTGTGGAGATAATGAGATTTTTGAGACTTGGGGGAGGAAAAGAATTCACAAGCCAAGTTTCAAGCTGCTGAAAAATTGCTTTTAGGAAAGGAAAAAAAAAAACCTTTTGCATGCTAACCATCTGCTTGCATCTTGTTTACTGCCCAGAGTGCCAGTTTGTGCTTATTAATCATGCTTACACAAGTATCTTAATTACTCCCTATGTAGCTGCTCTGTCTTGAACTCAGAAATTGACCTTTCTCTTTTTATTCCTTTAAATCATTAATCATATACAATCAATGCCAGTGGGGCAGAGCCACGGAGAAGGCTACCCAGATTCTCACACCTCACGCCAGTCCCCGGCAGACAGGGGATGCAGAGTGACTGCCTCGCCAGCAGCCGGCCATATCTTAATTAATGACTCTGCTGTGTTGAGACTCACAGGCTGGGGGAGGCCGCTCCCACCACCGCCCCTTGGTGCTTCTCCCTGCTTCCTCGATGGCTGCTGGGTTTGAGCAGTGCCTGCTTGACTCTGCTGAAAACCGTCAAGGCCTTAACCAGGGCTTCACACTCCTGTGCATCTAGACTCTGGAAGACTCCTAGCAGAGGCAGAGTGAACTTCTGAGAGAAGATGCTGTTTCTTAGCATGAGTGGGACTTGGCACCAGAGCAGTGCCTCTCCCACTTTGCCATGCATGTCCCTCTGCTGGAAATCCCGTTAAAAGGTAGGTTTCTGATTCAGGAGGTCTGGCTGGGACGTGAGCATCTGCATCTCTGATAAGCTCCCATGTGACACTAATGCTGCTGCTCCAGGGACCACACTGTGAGTACCAAGGAGTTAGACAAGTGGTAACAACTGAGGTCCTCCCTCTAAGCCTGAAGACGGCAGACGAGCGTAACCTCGAGGAATGTGGTATATATCCCCCGGTCCCCCCTTTGGCTTTGTCAGTAAGAGTTTGGTGAGTGGAAACAAAAAGAATTTCCACAGAAATGGCATACACATATTCACAAATGCGATGCCCTTTTTGGGCAATGGAACCACGTGTGATGTAAAGATTGTTGTCATGGAGGAAATAGTGAAGTTGAGACTTTGTTTTTCCTTTTTCATTGAACTTTGTAAAAAAGTTGCTTAAAAGAGCCAAAATAATTCTATTCCAAAAAAAAAAAAAAAATGAAGTGCTCAAAACTAAAATAAAAGTAAAAATGAAAAAAAAAAAAAAAAAAAGGATTGAGGCTTGGGTTTCATAAGACTGCTTCTCAGTTCCAATACAGCAGACAAATTACAGGATATGAAAGTAATTTTGTTCCCCCGACCCTGTTCTTTCAGCCTCCTAAGTAGGATGGGGAACCTGGAGATAGGAAACAGAGGAGAAAACATAAATTGAGGGCTGCTTCTTTTAGCCAGGTTGACTCTTCTACTTTTAAAGGGGAGGAATTTAGCATCTCTGGCAAAATAGGCTGAATTTCTACTCACTGTCATTAATTTTACGTGTAAAAGTAGGAACTGCGTGTGCAGAGCAGTATAGCAGTAATATACACCTTAGGATTTGGGTTGACACTCCTAGCCATGATAACGCAGGCATGGAATACATTTGAAACACATTCTAAATAACGTTTAGGATCTGCATGCTTTCCCGTCTAAGAGAAGCTCAATAGGTCATATACTGATGATGCTAAGGGTTTTGCCCTTGAATCCTTTGGAAGGAAACACACATAAAAACACGTTATAACTAACCTTCATTGCTTTCCATTTCAGCTAATAGTGGAGTGAGGGTCAGGGTGGGAAGGGATTTGATTAAAAGCAAAGTCTTAAGTAAAAGCAACAAGTCTGTATTAGTGAAAAATCACCTAATTAATTCAGATAAAAACTTTGTCGTTCCACATGCAGTAAGAGTACACGGTTAACCGACTTTATTATTTACATTAAAAATGACTTGTTCATGAAGTTAAAAAAATCAATTACTCTGAATGAGGTGAATTAAGAAAATATTTCATCAGCATAGCTTGCCTTTTCAACTGGCTGCCTTTTTGGAGTTTCTCAGTGATTTATGAAGTGAAAATTTGGTCTTGTCTCTAGTGAGGACGTCCTGTAGCCTTCCTACATAGTTTTGGTATTTGGGTATGTGAGGGGTTTTGGCAGCTTGTTGAGTATCTGGGCCAAAATGACAAAAAGACATAACTTACTTGCATTTGGTAAAGTAATAATTAACTCGAACTTCTGGACATGGAGCATTTTGAGAACTGGAACTGGGTGCCTTGCACAATCATGGTCTGCTGTGAAACCCTTTATAGAAGACTCTTCTTGTTCTTGGAACTTCATGTGGACTTGAGAGCAGGCTGATTTAAGTGTTGAGAGCCTGGTTTGGCAAGAGTTGTGTTTATGCTTCTCTCTCTGAAGGCCATGGATCTGACCCCTCTGAGGAAGCCAAGCTATTTTTAGGAAAAGGCTAGAGTGGCATTTTCTGGGGAAAATTGGTGGGATTTTTCATAAAGAACTCTTGGGACAGGGGTTGGGGTTAGATTGAAGCCTTGTGAGGACCCTGCTGTCATTGGGTCAGGGCTCTGTATCCTTTAGGAAGACTCCAGATTTGCCTGGGAGACAGGCCTATAGGCCTTTCCTGTAGGGAGTAATGAAAGCCCCTGTCTAGCAAAGAGAGATTCTTTGATTCTCAGTATTTAATTTGTCTGGAGGGGGAGTCTGGGAAATCTGCAGTTTTTATAATTCCCCAGGTAATTCTGGAGTTCAGCCACCATTGAAAATCACAATGGTACTGCTCACATTGGCCCCTTGCATTCTCTAACCACTGTACAGGTCTGAGACCCAGTCCATTCAAACTGTGATATCCAAGCCCTGAAGATAAAATGACGATGATCTAGGTGGGGTGTCTTCCTTGAGACACCCACAGTCTGTGAAGGAAGACCCTCTGTGTTACCAGATTAGCTGCTCTTGGCTTGATGTTGCCCACTGTGTCCTGTATCTCGTCCTCTTGGTTCCTGTCTGTTGGCTTGGTCTGTCATTTAGTGCTTTCCTGAGCTGCATAAGCTGTGTGGTACCCTGCCCCCTTGTAGGTCTAATTCTGGTCTCAGTTCTGACCCGCGTTCCTGAGAGCATGGTGTGAGGGATACCACAAGAAGGATGGATTCTCTGGTGAAGACTGTTGGGGAAGCCCCAGCCAGAACAAAGTTCAACACTTGGCTTAGCTGTCAGGCTTCTCAGAATATTCTCAGGTATTGTGTATGTCTAAGAGAAGGGTAGTTTACAATCTTCCCCACTTTGTTCTCTTGAACTTTTTTTATCAGGGACCCACTGTGGGTTGAATAATCCGTACAGTATATTTTGCCCAATGCTGTTCTAATCTCTGGGACATGGTCCAGCCTCCACTCTAGATAATGCGGCTGTATTTATGCTGGGTCTAGACTGCTGACTCATGGGTTCTGTCCCTGAGCTGGCTGGTGCCTGTATGTCTCCCTCTCTTCTTACCAGCTCTGGTTATCCACCACTGGAATCCAAAACCATGTGCCACCTTCCCATCCAATAATGACAACAATGAACCTCAAGTGACAGAAACCTCTCCATTCCCTTTCTTGCAGAGTTGGCTGTTGGCATCATTTATTCATTCACAAGAAGCAAATCCCTGTATTGGGTGCTAGAGAGGAGATGAATTCAGTTCTGCAGGGTTTTTATGTTGTTTAGTTGCTAAGTTGTGTCCAACTCTTTTGTGACCCCATGAACTCTAGCCCGCCAGGCTCCTCTGTCCATGGGATTTCCCAGGCAAGAATGTTGGACTAGGTGGCCATTTCCTTCTCCAGGGGATCTTCCTGACTCAGGGATCAAACCTGCATCTCCTGCATTGGCAGGTGGATTCTTTACCATTGGGCCAAGGAAGCCTAGAATATAAATACCTAGAAACAGGTGTTTATGTTGAGTGCCAACTACATGCCAGGTACTGGGCTTGGTGCTAGCAATGTTGACCTTCCTAGAGGAACAAATTTTCTGAGAGCATAGTGATATTGAACTTATATCACACTATGTTCTGTGATGTGGCAGGAGGCACCAGGGGCTATAGGAGCTCTGCTTGACGGCATTAACCCAAGCTGAGTGCCTCAGGGAAATCTGCATGGAGGAGCTGATTCCTGAGCTGGGGTTTGGAGGATGAATCAGAGAATCTACCAGAAGAAAGGAGGACAGAGGTTCATTTATTTAGGGTGAAGGATACAAAAAGGCAAGAATGCCTGGAGCACTATGGCAGGATGAAAGAAAACTGAAGGCATGGTACCTGATTTTGATATACACACTGAAGGTCTACCTGAATGTCTAGGAAAAAGCTACTTGTTGTTGTTCAGTTGCTAAGTTGTGTGCAACTCTTTGTGACACCATGGACTGCAGCACACTGGGCTTCCCTGACCTTCACTATCCCCCCAAGTTTGCTCAGATTCATGGCCATTGAGTCAGTGATGCTAACTAACCATCTCATCCTCTGTCCCACTGCCACTTTTGCCTTCAGTCTTTCCCAGCATCAGGATCTTTTCTAGTGACTTGGCTCTTCGCATCAGGTGGCCAAAGTATTGGAGCTTCAGCTTCAGCATCAGTCCTTCCAATGAATTGTTTAGGTTGTTTAGGATTGACTGGTTTAATCTCCTTGCAGTCTGAGGGACTCTCAAGAGTCTTTTCTAGCACCACAGAAAAAAAGTATATTCAACTATAAATTCTTAAGAGTGTCCACTATTTTGCAGAGAATTTTTTGGGGGGAATGTGATAATGGAACTACTAGCAGAGAAAATAAGGAAGAAGCAGATAGACCCAGCAGGTCCTGGTTATTTAGAGGCTATTTCCAATTTCCAGATATGGAAACTGAGGCTCAGAGATACTCAGTTATTTGCCTAGGGTCACCCAACTCCTGCTTACTGGAGCTAGAGTTGAACTGAAATATGGATTTATTTAAGAAGCCTCTGTAGTAAAAAGGATTTTTGACCTGGGATTTGACAGAGGAGAGAAGCTTGAACATTTTTATTTGGCACTTAATGGGATAGTTTCTTCTTGTGCCAAGTTTTGAGGTTTCTGATGTCAGTGATAAAATTCTGGCCTCTTAGAATATAAGAGACCTCTGAAATTTCTGTACAGATCAGGGAGTTGAGGCCCAGGGTGGACAGGTGATTTGTCCCAGGCAAGTGATGGTACAGGTGGGGCTGGAACACAGCTGACATAATACATCAATGTTTTTTCAACTCTGATGTTCTATTACATTGGCAGGAGGCATTGTCCTCATTCATTAAGTATACCCCCCCACCCCCAAATATGTTGGTTCTTCATATTGGAACCATCGTAAGATCCTGTGGTTAAAACGATAATAAAACCATTTCACTTTCTTCATGAGAAATTGACCAAAATCCCAAAGTTCTGAAGACAAAGTTTTTAAAATAAACTTTGATGGAGCAATTTGTAACAAAGTCTGATGTGAAGAGATGTGAAACTATAATGTTGATTCATATCACTTTTTCATGTCAGGAAAAATTGTAAAAGGCTTTAAAACTGGCTACATCCAGATTCCTGGATGTTCTGTTTAGGATGTCCTTCTGCACTAGCTATACCTTTCCTTGCTGTCTTTAATCTGTTTTACAAAACTGTAAGTTGTAGGAAACTGATAATCAAATCATTTTTCCCATAGAAATGCAAATGAATTGTGTCCTGTATTATGCAGTTATTTATTGCTCTGTGTTTATCAGCTTTGTATATGTAAATTGATTTTTGCATTCCTGATTGCCTGATATATGTGTGGTACTGAATGGGTAGAACATCTTACTAGTTAATTATTTCAGTTAATATTTCACATGTATTCACTTTATATTTATGAGCCATAATTGTACATTATTTGTAAGATTATTTTTACAGTATTAATATCCCTCTTTCTTTGTAGAAATACAAGTACCCGCTAAGGCTCTTAGCTTATACTGTTCAGTTCAGTTCAGTCACTCAGTCGTGTCCAACTCTTTGCAACCCCACGGACTGCAGCACGCCAGGCTTCCCTGTCCATCACCAACTCCTGTAGCTTACTCAAACTCATGTCCATTGAGTTGGTGGTGCCGTCCAACCATCTCATCCTCCATCATCCCCTTATCCTCCCGCCTTCAATCTTTCCCAGCATCAGGGTCTTTTCAAATGAGTCAGTTCTTCTCATCAGGTGGCCAAAGTATTGGAGTTTCAGCTTCACCATCAGTCCTTCCAATGAATATTAAGGACTGATTACCTTTAGGATAGACTGGTTGGATCTCCTTGCAGTCCAAGGGACTCGCAAGAGTCTTCTCCAACACCACAGTTCAAAAGCATCAATTCTTCGGTGCTCAGCTTTCTTTATAGTGGAACTCCCACATCCATACATGACCACTGGAAAAACCATAGCTTTGACTAGACAGACCTTTGTTGGCAAAGTAATGTCTCTGCTTTTTAATATGCTGTCTAGGTAGGTCATAATTTTTCTTCCAAGGAGCAAGCATCCTTTAATTTCATGGCTGCAGTCCCCATCTGCAGTGATTTTGGAGCCCCCCAAAATAAAGTCTGACACTGTTTCAACTGTTTCCCCATCTATTTGCCTTGAAGTGATGAGACCAGATGCCATGATCTTAGTTTTCTGAATGTTGAGTTTTAAGCCAACTTTTTCACTCTCCTCTCTCACTCTCATCCAGAGGCTCTTTAGTTCTTCTTTTCTTTCTGCCACAAGGGTGGTGTCCTCTGCATATCTGAGGTTATTGATATTTCTCCCAGCAATCTTGATTCCAGCTTGTGCTTCATCCAGCCCAGCATTTCACATGATGTACTCTGCATATAAGTTAAATAAGCAGGGTGACAATATACAGCCTTGACATGCTCCTTCCCCGATTTGGAACCAGTCTGTTATTCCATGTCCAGTTCTAACTGTTGCTTCTAGCTTATACTGTTAGTTATACTGTTACTTTATACTATATATAATCTATATTACCTTTCTAAAATCTGAAAAAATCTTTAATTGTGTGCATATATTAAATTTAATATATATACACAGATATGTGTCTGTATATGTATGTGAGAGTTGGATGGTGAAGAAAGATGAGCACCGAAGAGTTGATGCTTTTGAACTGTGGTGTTGGAGAAGACTCTTGAGAGTCCCTTGGACTGCAAGGAGAGCCAATCAATCCATCCTAAAAGAGATCAATCCTGGGTGTTCATTGGAAGGTCTGATGTTGAAGCTGAAACTACAATACTTTGGCCACCTCATGCGAAGGGTTGACTCATTGGAAAAGACCCTGATGCTGGGAAGGATTGGGGGCAAGAGGAGAAGGGGATGACAGAGGATGAGATGGTTGGATGGCACCACTGACTCGATGGACATGGGTTTGGGTGGACTCCGGGAGTTGGTGATGGACAGGGAAGCCTGGCGTGCTGCAGTTCATGGGGTTGCAAAGAGTTGGACACGACTGAGCGACTGAACTGAACTGAGCTGATGTATATCTATATGTGTATAAATATCAGTTGTATATGGTTATCTATATATATCAATTATATTTATACATAATTATATATATTTCTATATATAAAGTCTCCAGAATTTCAGACAGATTCTGGACCTGCAGTCCGTAACTCCTTTTGTTATTATTTTCTTGGTGACAATTCAGTCACAATTTACTAAACAGAGAAAATTAAAACCTAATTGAAATAAAACATCTTTAAAATTATTTTATTGGAATATAGTTGATTTATGTTAGTTTCAGGTGTATAGCAAAGTGAATCCATTATACATGTATCCACTGTTTTTAAGATTCTTTTCCCATACAGGCCGTTACAGAGTACTGAGTAGAGTTCCCTGTGGTATACAGTAGGTTCTTATTAGTTGTCTATTTTATACATAGTAGTGTGTGTATATCAGTCTTCCAATTTATCCGCCTCCCCCCTTATCCCCTGGTAACTATATGTTTGTTTTCTACATCTACAACTCTATTTCTGTTTTATAAATAAGTTCATTTGTAATTGTTTGAGAAATAACTGTTTAATTGTGAATTTTCAGGACACAAGAGAAGTAAAGAGCTATAAGTAAGAGAACCAATTTAGTTAGAATTCAGCATTTGGGTAGATTGTTGTTTTTTTAATATTATTAGTCCAACACGTTGATCAGTTCATGAGGAGTAAGACCAAGGCCAAAACAGGCACCAGGATTGCATAGCAGTACTCTGTAATAGGGTGCTTTTTTAACCAGATAGTCCACATTGAATTATCTAGCTCTCTATTTATGAATAGTTGCATGTGTTTACGGAGAAGGCAATGGCACCCCACTCTAGTATTCTTGCTTGGAAAATCCCATGGACGGAGGAGCCTGGTGAGCTACCGTCTATGGGGTCACACAGAGTCGGACACGACTGAAGCAGCTTAGCAGCAGCATGTGTTTAACGACAACTTTTTTTTTTTTTTTTTGTAGTTTAGGCAGCGATTAAGGCTCCAATTAGGGGCATTTCTGATGACTAGTATAGACAGGACCACTCTGACCGCTCCAGGGACCTGAAACAGTCAAGATACCGCTCATTGCCCTTCTCACTTCTTGTTTGCTCCACATTTGAGACAAGGGCTATATATTTATATCCTAAAATGTCAGAGCCCAAAGGATTCTTAGTATCTACGAATTCACTCCCCTCTCAGCTTTTAATTAAACCAAAAATTTACTTATTTTTTAAACATCATTACGACATAAACCTAAGAGGATAAAATTCTCATGTCTGTAGCTTCTCAAGGGTATATCCATGGCTCTTGACTTGAGAAATAAGTATTGGTTTAATGAGTCAGTTGAGCAAGTTAATTGTAGTTAAAAGTCTCTTTTCTGGAAGGTGGCTGGAATGAGGAGGAACAGGAGTGGTTGTGCATGGATGTGGAAATCTGGGATGCTTTATTCTCCACAAGGCATATAACTGTAAGGTGAATGTTTTCTTGATTAGCTGTGTGCTACAATATAATGCAAATTGCATTAGAGATAAACATATTGGACTAATGCAGTGTACATTATCTCCCTCTTTCCCCCTACTCCTATTCTGTATATGGTAATATTTGTCCTTTTCTAATGATTTTTAACCCCACTAAGAATGAGCTTTTTTAAGAATATAGGTTAAACAGAATGCTTTCAGTGAATGGGGCTTGGTTTGAATTTAAGTGTAGCTCTCCTGCCAGGCTCAGTCTTAGTTCAACAGGATGTTCACTTCTATTAAGGGAGCTTGGGAGCCTGTATTACTTTGAATCAGAGAGCTGGAGACATCCAGAGAAATGATTTGGTCTAAACTCCTCATTTTCACTACACATGAAGAAACATTACTTTCATTTTTAATTAGCATGTCTTCCTGTTCATGCTTTAAAGCAGGATTTTTTCTGGACTTTGGCCATTAATGCTAGCCTGGGGCAGGTTTGTTAGGAATAGCTGGCCCAGATGAAAGCCCAGTCCTCCGTCCTTAAAAATGACATCACCACCAGTGATAATCACTAACATCAGCACTGCCTCACCATACATTTCGTCCATTCCTTTTGTCAATTTTAAAGTCAAAATCAAATACACGGAGTGTCTAGGCCTCTCCCAGGGCCTTAGAAGCAACAGGTTTAAATGAAGGGTTCCGAAGCTGAAATGTCAAACGTCTTGACAGATCCTCACCCTGCCCTTGCTAGTGGCAATCTGAACCACTCTTACCTGAATCACTTGCTTGGCACTCACTCACGTGATGCCTTGTATCAGGCGTTGTTGTTAGTTTTTATAAAAGGCTCTTTGCCTCAAATAGAAAGTAGGTGTAAAGTAGGTGCTCAATTAAAACAAATTGTGAATGAATTACTGTAAAGAATAGAAACTTTTGTACTAAATTTCACTTAAATTTAAATTGGACTTTTAATTAGTGATCTAGAAATACAGAATTGATAAAATAAATTAAGCTCGAACAGTTTAAGAAGCAGTTTAAAAAAGTTCAGGTAAAGACTGGGGTAATGGGAATGAAAAATCAATTAGACATGGCTGCTTTGCTAATGTATTCAACAAATATTTACAATGCATCTAGTATGACAAGCATTCTGCTTCCTCCTCTTCATGTAATTATGGTTGATTTCTTCTTCCCCCACCATGTGATTAGAACTAAGTTTTCAGTCAAGTGTATGAATGTCTCTTAAGGCACCTAAGTGCTTCACCAGGGCACTGACTTTGAAAGCTTCTCTTTTGGTGTAAGATGCTGACAAGGAGCATGCTTTCAGCTATCGGCATTCTCCCCCTGCACCCTATTTAGCCTCTTATGTAAGATTTGGGATCCCCACAAAGCTATCTTCTGCTTGGCAGGTCTTTTCATGTATGAACTGGTATCACTCCTGTTTCAGAGGGTATAAATTTGCTTTTGCTGTGACCCAGCTGTTGGTTTTGTGGTCTGTTTTCTTGAATATGATAAAGGCTGGAGCAGTGATTTCTTGGAGGATAGATTTTTTTTTTTTTTCCCCTGAGGTTCTTTGGGAGAGGTGGGTAAGGAAGCGGATGGTGTGACCCCCTTGAAGCCTGTCCTCTTCCTTCACCCTGCGCTTCTGAGAGGCTGGGGTTCTGGGAAGGCCAGAGAAAGCACCCACCACTTTTCCTTATCTGCGTTTAGACACCAGGGGTTGCATTTCTGAGTCCCATAGCGCCACGCCTATTATGTAGAGTCAAATTATTTTGTGAATTATCACAAACATCGATCTGCCCTTGACAGTACCTTCAGAGTTTTGCAGTAAATCTGCAGACTGATAGCGTTTCAAGGTGTCAGTTTTTGTCACTTGTAAGCTTCCCTCAGTCAACTGCAGTTGGAAAGGAGTCCGGCATAAGAAAAGCATTACTATCTCTTACACTTGGCTTTAACCTTCAAAGACTAATAATTTATTATTCGGTGTTATGCTCCAGTACTTTTGGTGACAATATATCATTTTTAATGTTGGAAGCTTGATTTTTGTAATATAAAGACATAAATAGGAGAAAAAGAAAATGATAGCTAAGTACTTTTATGGGTAGCAATCTGAATAGCATTCTTGATGCAATTCATCCAACATTTATCTGCATAAATTATGGTGGTTTAAGAAGAGGAGCAGATGAGAAGTGCACTTAAGGCCCTTTTTTATAGCAATATAAAATAAAGCAAAAATTATATTCATTACTTTTTAAAATATAGCAACTCTTCATTATAGTTTTCATTCATTGAAAGTAAATGTCTTGTTAGCTAATGAAACATTGTTTGATGTTAACTAGATGTGGTGTAATCGTAGAAGCAGCATTTGCCTCTTTATAAAGCCTTGTCAGTAATGTCCCCACTTTGTTACTGGCCGCTTGTTTTCAAAATATCAAGAGTATAAGTGATCTTTAGGAAGGAAAAATCAGTCTCCTTTATTAGCAGAAATGAATAACTTGGAATGTGTGTTTGCTTTGTAAGCGTTAAAGTGACTTTGAAATGTGCGGGGTCTTTTTTTCTTTTTTTTTGTGAAAGCCAAGGGGCCCAAAGTAGTACAAAGAGAAGAAAGAAGCTTTAAAGTCTTCTGTCTTCACTGTCCCCTCCTTTTACCCCAGAGCATATCTATTTATATTTTAAAAGTAAACAGAGAGAATGGATGTTAGCTGAATCTATTGTGGTAATTTCATAATATATTAAGTCAAACCATCATGCTATATGCCTTAAACTTATATGGTGATGTATGTCAATTATTTCTCAATAAAACTAGAGAAAAAATTACATAGAAAAACATTTCTAGATTTTGCTTTTTCCTTTGCTGCATAAATTTCTCCTCTATGTCCTGCAAAGAAATTGTGAGGTGTGGAAAAATGTTCACGGCATGACTATGTGAGAGTGGTGCTGTAGTGCAGAGTGGCTGCTGAGAACTGTCTCTCTCTCTTTTTCCATCCCTTCTTTTCTTCTTGGTTCCAAGGAGGCCTCTGGGGGAAAAGGCAGCCCTTCCTCGAGGTTCTGATTTCTCCAGTTTGGTACTCTCAGATCACTCAGTTCAGTTCAGTCACTCAGTTGTGTCCGACTCTTTGTGACCCCATGGACTGCAGCACGCCAGGCTTCTCTGTCCATCACCAACTCCTGGAGCTTACTCAAACTCATGTCCATTGAGTTGGTAATGCCACCCAACCATCTCATCCTCTGTTGTCCCCTTCTCTTCCTCAGTTCACCAGGTTAGTTTTTTCTCCTTCCCCCTTGTCTTAGCCTCACTTGCTTGATTTATGAGAAGCTGAACTCAGCCTAAGCAAGAGGGGAGAGGGCAGGAAGATGGATGAGGAAGGGGGTACAGTAGTCCTCCTTATAGGCAGGCTCCATTACCTGCGGTCTGAAAATATTAAATGGAAAATTGCAGAAATCAGCAATTCGTAAGTTATAAATTGCATGCCATTCTGAGTAGAAACCTCACACTGTCCTGTTTTGTCCAGCCCAGGACACAATCACCCTTTGTCTTACATATCGTACCCATTAGTCACTTACTAGCTTTTGGTTTGGAGATGGAAATGGCAACCAACTCCAGTATCCTTGCCTAGAGAATCCCATGGACAGACGATTTGGCTATGCCAAAGAGAAACTGCCATGTGCTTTTTCTAAGTGAAAAGGTGAAAAGTCTTGAGTTAATAAGAAAAATAAAGACAAAATGTATGCTGATGTCACTAAGATTTATGATAAGAATTGATCTCTCTGTGAAATCATGGAAAGGAAAAAGAAATTCATGCTAGTTTTCCTGTTGCACCTCAAACTGCAAAACTTGTGGCTACAGTGTGTAATAAGTACTTGGTTAAGATAGAAAAGGCATTAAATTTGTGTAGCAAAGTATTTGAGAGAGAGGATGACCACATTCATGTAAATGTTACTACAGCACAGTTGACCCTTGAGCAACATGGGTTTGAACTGTGTAGGCCCACTTAAACACGGAGTTTTTAAATAGCAAATCCTGTAGTACTTGATGAACTGTGGTTCACTGAATCCATGGATGTGCAACTGTGGAAAGGAGGACTGACTGTAAAGAATTTAAAAAGGAATTTTTGTCTGTGTAGTGGATCTGCTCCCCCAACCCCTGCATTGTTCAAGGGACAACTGTGTATTTTAAAATTGTTTTTATTATAACAATTTTAAACTATGTCTACTTTATAGATAATCTTTCTCATAGGTATGTACTTAAAAGGAAAAAAACATAATACAGTCATCCATCAGTATCTGAGGGGAATTGGTTCCAATGCCTGTCACAGATTTTTCCAAAGATGCTCAAGTCCCATAGTCAACTTTCCTTATGGGATTCAACTAAGCACAAGTTGTAAGCATAGTACATGATCCATCCTCAGTTGGCTGAACCCACAAATGCAGAACCTATGAATATGGAGGACCAACTGTATATTTATTGAAAAAAATGTGTGTATAAGTGGACCTCTGTAGTTCAAATCCGTGTTGTTCAATGCTCAACTGTGTATATAGGGTTTGGTACTATCTGTGGTTTCAGGCATCTACAAGGGGCTCTTGGAATGTATCCCCCATGGATAAGGGGTGACTAATGGACAGAGGAGCCTGGCAGGCTACAGTCCATGGGGTCACAAAAGAGTCGGACATGACTTAGTGACTAAACAACAACTGTACCTTAGAGGCTCCAAGGGTAGGAGATGGGGTTGCAACTCTAGTGGGGGTAGAACAGAAGCTAGCAAGTCAGGGTGGACATAGGGGTACTTTGCCTGCAGGGAATTTTGTGACTGTCACGTCTGCTTCTCTTTGCCCCTCTGCATTTTCCTCTCTTCCCTGTAGATCACTGTGTTCCCATTCCACCTTTACATGAGCTTTTTTTTTCCATAGAGACTGTCTGCGGTTGGAACTTCATCCAGAATATTTGGGAGAACAAATCTCATTGGTCTTGCTCAGGCAGGTTCTCTAGCTCTGGTCCTATTATTATGGTGATGGTTGTGGCTTAGGAGGTGATGAGGCTCATAGAGTTTGTAGATCAGAGGTTTCCAGGAATACATTTTTGAAGAAGAAGGAATTGAGGCTTTTTGGCTTGTGAACATTTGAAAAAAATTTAAAATTTAAATTATGAGAATCTGCAAACATTCAACAAGGTAGAGAGAATTGTACAATAAAACCCCATGTTCCGATCACTTAGCTTCACCACTTAGGGAAATTTTGACCCTTCAACTCAAATAATTTTACTGTTGGCTGATAAATGGAAGGGTGGTATTCAAGTATATTATGATCTTTGGTCATAATTCTACATGTTGTCTGCAGGGATTATACCACAGCTTCTCTTCCTGAGTTTTCTTTGGCACTGAAACTGTCCTTGAGCCTTCCTGAAAGAAAACGTGCCTGTAAGAAAACTCAGTCTTCTGTGTATCTTTCCTTAAATATTCCTAGCTCACTATTCTTTCAGGGGGCAGTTTTACATGAATTGCTTGTACAACAAAGAAATAATAAAGGTTTAAGAAGTAAATCGGGCTTCCCTGGTAGCTCAGATGGTAAAGAATCTGCCTGCAATGCAGGAGACCTGAGTTTGATCTCTGGATTGGGAAGATCCCATGGAGAAGGGAATGGCTACCCACTGCAGTATTCTCACCTGAGGAATACCATGAACAGAGGAGCCTGGTGGGCTACAGTCCACAGGTCCGCAAAGAGTCGGACATGACTGAGCGATTAACACTTTCAAGAAGTAAATCATTTTTTAAAAAAGACTCTTTCTTTACTCCATAGCTGCCATTAGACTCCTTCTATAGGTAATTTTTTGTTGTTTACAAGAAAGAACTCTCTAACCTACCCCATTCCTTTATACCCTGGATAGACCCCTTGTTTCATTTTCAATGGCTCCACTTTCCTCAGGCTACTCTGTGACTGAAACCTGGGAAAAACTTGCAAGTATCATACATGTAAGAAATGGATTTCAAATGAATGGTTTCTAACCTTATTAGCATAATCTTAAAGTATTATTTTCTTATATGGTCACCAAGGAAGAATACTTTTATACTGAAATGAGTGACTATGAGAGCTCTGTGGTTTATGCAGACAAGCCTGGAAGCAGGGGCATCTTGGTAAATAGGGTGGCCCCTTTGAGATTTTGCTGGTAAGTGACAGTACAATTTAAAGAGTCTTTTCTCTTCGCACTTGTCTGCAAAGCCTCTTTGAAGGCACCAGCTTTCTCCTTCAAGGTACAGTTTTTTTTCTGTAGAAACCATCAGCTCCAACCATCAGGGCCTTCTGTTCACTGCATCACTATGAAGATCACTTGTATTTTTTCTTTCCACCATTGACTTCTGATGGTCCCTAGTTCCACTCAGGGGCTACCTGATTATCCAAATTGTTTGCCTTTTTTGCCTATAAAGACTGTAGTTGCTTTTAGGATGTTGAATGAGGCCATCATATGAATGATGCAGGCAGTAAGTACAGTCTCTTTCATCCTGTGCTTCCTTGCCGCTGGTATATGGTGTGGGACCTGGCAGAAAACATGTGCTTCCATGATGTATTCTTTGAAAACAGTATGTGTGTGCTGTATTACCTGTTTCATTTAAGAGTGTGTTTTATGGAGCCTTTTGAGTGGGTTTTAGGGTTGAGGGTAAAATCATTTGGAGGCATGAGTTGCCATCCAAGCCTCCTTATTCACCTGAAATGTAGAGGAAGGGGGATCAGAAAATTGCTTAAGCCTGGCTTGATGGTACCTTCCAGACTATTATGACCAGAAAAGACTTTCCAGGTCACCTCGTTTAACACCTTCATTTTTTTCAGCTGAAATAATAGATTGTTGTTGTTTAGTCGATAAGTTGTGTCCGACTCTTTGCGACCCCGTGGACTGGAGCATGACTCCAGTCATGCTTCCCTGTCCTTCCCTATCTCCCAGAGTTTGCTCAAATTCATGTCCATTGACTTGTTGATGCTATCTAGCTGTCTCATCCTCTGCTGCCCTCTTCTCCTTTTGCCTTCAGCCTCTCCCAGCATCAGAGTCTTTTCCAATGAGTTGGCTCTTTGCATCAGGTGGCCAAAATATTGGAACTTTCAGCTAAAGCTGAAGAAACAGATAATACTTGGTAATGTGTGCCCTACTGTATCATTCAATCAATACAAATTGTTGAGCAATTAAAGCCCTTGCTTGGTGCCTATGCAGATCTGATCTGTTCTGATACTCACCTAAGAGGTGGGCCCTGGCCTTTGGTGGCCCCAGTCTCAGGACCAAACATGGATGTAAACCCATGTATTTTCGGAGGATGCTTTGACTCTCAATTCTGTGTTCAAGCATGATAAATTGCTGAACAGAAATGTGAAACCAGCTCACACAAGGATAACAAATGGGGTGTAGAACATTTTTTTTCTACACTCTGACCTTTCGTGTCTGGGGGTGCTACTTGGGGTTGGGATCTCGCTTGGACAGGTAGTCAATATTCTTTCTTTACTCTCTTTTCTCAGCTTTTATACAACCCTTCTTTACAACTTTCCATCCTTTATCTCTCAAACTTTCTCTGACTTCCCATTTGTAGCATTTGCCCCTTTTTCCTTGTTTTCCTTTCTTAGTCCACTGCCAGACACATAGTAGGAATGTAATCAATGTTTGAAGTAACAAATGAAAGGTACTGTTACTTTCTTTAAAATGCCTGGGGATTCAGAAAACAAAAGGAGATACTATTTAAAGAATCTTAACTGACTTGTTTTCCAGCTTCCTGTCTTGAAGAAAATATATTAAATGAATAACATTTTAATGCTGGTACTGGTTTTTCCTTGGATAAGTATTTTAAAAATCCCTGCTCTTGTGCATGTGTACATGTGCATGCACAACTAGTAGTGTAAGTTTTAAAGAAGATATTATGCCAAACCATTTATTTCATTTGATTAAGCCATTAGAAAAGATTAGAGGTGTCTTTAGTTCTGGTGAGATAAGTTTAACAGGGAATGGATTTCAGAAACATCTGGGCAACATATACAACACCTTTCTGTTCCCTTATCTCTAAATGCAGCTGTGTGTGTGTATGTGTGTTTGTGTATTTTATAAAAGATAAGAATGATAAGGTGGGAACAGAATGTTTGAAAGCTCCAATTTCTTGTATCTCATGTTTCTTCTCATGGCTTCCTCCAGATATATAAATATATGGCGAAGCTAGAGTTTCATTTTTCCTTTTTTTTTTTCCTTAGAGACTATTATCTCTATCTAGAAAAGTGTCATCACCCAGTGATTGAATGTTTCTGTTTGAGCTTTCTGTCTTGAATAAAGTTAACCTTAAAGAGGTGCCCCCTGCCTCAGATAACTGTCCCTTCCTGTTCACTTCAGACATGGCAGTGCTGAGGTTATTGCCCAAATGAGGGCACTTTTATGATAAGCAAGGAGGGAGTCTTGTGGATCAGGATTTCCTTGACTTCTTGCCTTTGCTTTTATTCACTTTGCAGAGCAGCAGAACTGCTGGGTTGGGGATCTGTGGTCAGAAATCTTTGTGTGAGACTGGTAGGGGGTGCTTCAGGAGGGACATGACCACCAAGGGCTACGCGTGGCAGATGTAAGTTTCATCTTGGGTTTTCTCAGGTGACCGCGATGATGATGACAGTGATGACATATTCTTTCTCTAAGGGAAGGACTGGGAAGTCAGTGCAGCGGCCTTTTCCTTTCCACGTAATTGTGAGGAATAAATCAGTGTTGGTTTGGTTGCCAGCCTGTGTATTGATCACAGTTTTCAGTCCTTGAAAATGCTGGTGAGATCTTATGTTCTTCCTGTTAAATTCAGTAGAGTGGATTTCAGAGGGAGCTATGGAATTCAAATAAAGTCTATTATTTATGGGCACGGCTGACACAAATGAAAGCAAAGCATTTTACTTAGAGCAAATACATACTCAACACTGAAAGTGGCAGTGTGTGAGCAGGAGCAGGTCCAAAAGAATTTGTTTTTTCAAAGTCATCTCTTAAAAGAAGCTGAGACCTTGGTCAGTCGTCACCTATACTAGTGGGGATTCCCATGTGCAGGTGGGCAGGGTGAGAGAGGGACTGGACGCATATGTGCCGCTGGAAGAAAATGTGAAACTCTGCAAAGAGCTCCTTTGGACTAGGATGTGTATGCAACCTTCATGGCTTAGATTTTAATAGAGTTAATTTCACAGAGGCAGCAGAGGATGCTTGTAAGAAGCTGAGTCTTTTCTTTCTGGGTTTATCCCAGTTCTGTTACTAACTATCTGCAATGTTGGACGCACTATGTCTTTTTTTTTTTTTTTAATATTTATTTATTCATTTTTAATTAGTTTATTTTCTGTTTTTTAACTTTACAATATTGTATTTGTTTTGCCATACATTGACATGAATCCACCATGGGTGTACATGTTTTCCCCTTCCAGAACCCCCCTTCCACCTCCCTCCCCATCCCATCCCTCCGGGTCATCGCGGTGCACCAGCCTCGAGCACCCTGTATCATGCATTGAACCTGGACTGGCGATTCGTTTCACATATGATAATTTACATGCTTCCATGCCAGTCTCCCATATCATCCTGCCCTTGCCCTCTCCCATAGAGCCCATAATACTGTTCTATTTATCTGTGTCTCTTTTGATGTCTCGCATACAGAGTTATCTTTACTGATTGACTAAATGCCATACATATGTGTTAGTATACTGTATTGGTGTTTTTCTTTCTGGCTTACTTCACTCTGTAAATAGGCTCCAGTTTCATCTACCTCATTAGAACTGATTCGAATGTATTCTTTTTAATGGCTGAGTAATAGTCCATTGTGTATAGGTACCACAGCTTCCTTATCCATTCATCTGCTGATGGGCACCTAGGCTGTTTCCATGTCCTGGCTATTATAAACAGGACGCACTATGTCTTATTCCTGGGTGGCAGAGGACCCATTTGTGAAATGAGAAGGTTGCACCAGGAAACTATTTTTCAGACTTAAAGAAGAAAAACTCCAGCCTTCACAAAGATAAACATTTTACTTGGTAATTTATTACACTCATTCACTTGTGTGCATGCACACATGTATGTATATTTGGCCTTCCTATAGGTGCTGTACTTTGATATTGTCTGTTGCATTTTGACCTAGTCCTTTCCATTCCACACCATTAAAAAAAATACATAACTCATTAAATTGATTTTGATCATGACTTTCAGTTTGAAAAAAAGCAGTTGATTTTTGATGTCTCATTCCAGATCTTTCTCTCTCTCTCTCTCTTTTTTTTTTTTTTTGTAGGACAGGCATATCCATTTCATTTTGTGGAACCCTCCTTGGGAGTGTGGTTTATGTCCTCAGAGCCCTTTCAAAGTCGAATCAGCAAGGTTGAGTGTTTTTCTGTCCCCACCCCCAACACTTCCCACAAAGTAAGGCCCACAGTGGTCCACCACGATTTCCCTGCTATATCACAGGGTGATACAGAGATGGAAAGCTTTTGTAATGTTCGGTGATACAGGCTCTTTCAGGTAGGAGAAGATTTTGGTTGATGTCACTCCCAAGTATGGTAGGGGCATTCAGACCCTTCGAAAACTTGCTCCTGTCTTGGGGGAAGAATCCCCGGATACTTGTTTTGCCTGTAGGCTCAGCTGTCTTTCTGATCAGCACCTGCGCTGGTTCCTGGGCCTGGCCCCATTTTTGGACACGTGGCTTGAGGAATGTTCTTTCTTCTCTGATAGGAGGAAGTCCATTGCTTAGACCCCTGGAGAGTCTTCTTAATCTGTGGCTAACCTATATCTAAACAGAAGCTGAATGAGATTGTTGCAGGGCAAATTTTTTATATTAAAGATAGTTTGGTTGACAACAATCTCTTGAGATTTCTTCCAGTTCTGGTATTTTTGTCATTGTTATCATCTCCAGTTCCTATTCTGAAAATAGGGCCCCTAAAGGACTTCCTTTTGACTCTGAATTGTTTTCTCTCTGTTTGCACTGGGCCACATCACATCAGCCTCATGCAACAGGCAGACACAAACTCCCCATCACTTCTCATTTCAAAGGCAACACCTCTATGGGGCTGCCCATAGGGCTCTTTTCTTCTTGGCTCATAATGGCATTTGGCTGAGAACCATCACACCTCTGCTTGATCTGGTTACTGATTTTGTTGTTGTTGTTGTTGGCAAGATAAGGCATCTTTAATATACTTAATAAACATAAAGCCATTTACAATTTGAAGATAGTGACAGTCTTTACTTAGGGCAATGACATTTTCCTTTGTCCATATACTTACTTTTCCTGGTATTTGAAAAGTGGAAGAGTCTGGAGTATACAGAGAGGGCAGGGAGGAGACTCAGAGAGCTAGTCTCAATGCCTCCCCAGTATATTTCCCTTTCCTCTTCCCTGAGCATCTAGTATGTGTAAGGTAATGTGCTATGTGTTTTCACAGACCTTATTTCACGGGAAAGGTGGCATCATCCCTATTTTACAGACGAGAAAGTCTGGAGATATTAAATTACCTGCCCAAATAAGCCAGAAATAAAGCCCACGTAGCACTGACTCTGTGTTTCACCTTCATTCCCAATTTCTATTGAATGACTTCTCCCTTAAGTAAATTCTCCAAAGTAAATTCACCTTAAGTAAATTCACATCATTAAAGTTTTGTAATCAAAAAATGGTTTCAAAAATAGGTACCAATTTAAAAATATTATTTAAAATTTTAATGTGTATTTATATTGAAACATAGTTGATGAACAATGTTGTTTAGTTTCAGGTGTATAGCAAAGTGATTCAGTTATACATATACATATATTCATTCTTTTTCTAATCATTTTCCCATTATTACAGAATATTGAGCAGAGCTCCCTGTGCTATATAGTAGGTTCTTGTTGGTTATCCTTGTCTCCAAACCATGGAGTAGTATATAGCCCTTCATGTTTTCATTTGCCCCCTTTGGCCCCACCTTGCATTTATACTAGCATCTCTTACTCCATAAAGCCCAAGTTATGACAGCCTTGAGGTTTTTTCCTGTGGTACTACCAGCTCTGCCTTTACTAATGTTTGAATATTTATTGCATTTGAGCCAGTAATAAAAATATCATGGCATGTTAACTTTTAATTTTCTCAGATTTATGAGAACACCAAAAAGACTATGCTATCTCTGGAATGTGCTGGAGAAAAGAAGTGATTTTGTCATGAAACTTACTTATTTCCATGGGAATAGTGCCAATGACCTATACTGCATGGAGTTTGATTTGTTGCAGAACATTTCATTCCTTCCCAAACTGTGTATATTTGTTAATGACTTAATTTATAGGCCAAAAAAGAGGTGTAGATATTCTTAGTCTGGACATATCCTAAAAGAGGGACATCATCTGGCTGTCAGAATTCCCATCTTATTTAATCTCCTGACTTGGAAAGAGGGAGTATTTTCATGAATGTTTTTAAAAATGTAGCTGTAGATGTCCTAGGTCAAAAGCCATACATTGAGATGAATCAAGGTTTAAAAAAAATAAGGCCCATGGATTTTTAATGGTTGAGCTTTTCTTAGCTATGTCGTTTTTAAAAACGTGACAGTTCACTGAGTCCACAGTGTATATTATCCTTTGCATAGAATAGATTCCTAAATAATACATGTAGAAAAAATGGTTATATGAACTGAGGACAGCAATGCTAGCTTCCTTCTGTATACAAAAAATGATCACTGTAGCCCACAGGGGAAACCCTACCTTTACAGTGATTGTTCTTATTTGTTGTTTTCTGTTTTGCCCTTCTCTAATATTGGAGAAGCAGCAGAAATATTGGAAAAACAGATACCACATAATGATTAACAGTGTGGATTTTGGCTTAGAGTCTTATATTGAAGCCAGCTACCCACTGAGTTAAAATCTCTTCTTAAACTAATAATTGGACCACCCATCCCTCTTCCCAGAGAGATGATTTTGTCAGTAGCATTCAGTTTATATGTGATAGATGTAGTCAAATAAAAATATGAATGAAACAAAAGGTTATTTTTGCCTCCCATATTTATTTTGACTTACTTGGATGGCAAAAATTCAATGTCATATAACTAGGTAAGTCCTCATTATAAAATGTAGTGTTTGTCTCCCAAAGCTAAACTGTTAAAGATGAAACCAACTTAGAAGTTAACAAACAAGTTCTACACACAAACATACACATTCATATGTATACCTATTCATACACATAGATATACACGTATTCACAGACACATACATATATATGGAACCACATATACATACACATGCACACACAATTGCTCACGTATAAGCAAACGTATACATATATCTACACCATAATTTATTATCCAAGCTAGGACACTTTATTAATAATTATGCCAAGATAATGGATGTAGGATTCTCCAAGCCAAAATGGGATGCACATTTAACTGTTTATATAGTACATTGTCTTCCAGTATGTCAAGAAGCTTTTCTTAAAGATTGATTACTCTGACCCAGGGATTTTACACATTCATTCCTGTACTCATGGTGAGAAGTTGAGTAAAGACTTCACATCCTTTAAAAGAATTAGTCACTTTCTACTGAGATGTTGAAGCTAGTTCTGATGATCTCATCTATGGAGTTGGCAGCATTAATAATAGATTTGCCCATATCAGTTTTCTCTAGAAGTCTTTGTTGTTTGCAGTTTTTATGGAGGTAATTTGATTTTTATTAATATCAGTGATAGCGAAGTTTGGCAACTGGGTACTCCGCCAACATGCTGTTTCCTCTTTTTCGTTTACCTTTCCCTTGTTAATGTCATCAAAATGTTGACAGCTGCATAACTCTTTTCAAAGCATTCATAACCTGACAGATATTACAGATATTTGTCATTTTACTTCCAGTAAGTGACAGCTAAAATTAGCTTTCCACAGTATTGGAGAATAGTGCGGGTGTAACGAGTCCAGTCAAGTTTGTATAGCATTTATTTAATGTATTAGTGATTTTAAACCTTGTTGAGGGCTGAGGCCTGGAAGATATGGGGAGAGGATAGGATTACCCTTTGTTCTTGGGGTACACTGGAAATTAAACTGTCAGGACAGCGGTATCTCACAGAGTTAAGTCTCGGCAATGAAGGAATCCCTGGGGCCACATCCTTAAATCATGTCTCCGATGCTCAAACCCCTGCCAGGCCATCTTAAATAGGGTCTTCCTCTGCTGAGTAGAAGCCTCCAGAATTGGAGGCTCAGTCCTTTGGAGGCAATCTTTTATGGCTATAGGAAGCACTAGACGTTTGAAACCTATTTTTCACATTGAGCCCAAAGCTTCCAACTTGTCATTTCTAACCATTGGTCCTAATACCCCTCTGTTTTGGCCATGAGTCCTGGACCTAGTGTTTTATTCTTTTAAAACAATGACAGAAATAATGACTGCTATTTATGGATCAAGTATGTTGTGTTGTACTTTGTAGTAACCACTTTTATGTATTACCTCATTTAATTATCACAGCTTTAGAGCATAGACATCATTATTATACATAAATTGAAGAAATGGAGGCTCAGACAGATTGGAGTCACTTGCTGAAGATTCCTATAACTTCTTGGTGTCAGATCCAGAATTCTTGTCCGGTTCTATGAGAAGTTAAAGCAATGTCTTTTCTACCCATCTATATCCTGGATATGGTCGTGTATCTCTCATTGGGTGACAAGACACTGATCTGTGTGATTTTCTTGTGAAGTGATGTGTACATGTGTGGCATTTCATTATTATTAATAACATCACCCTACACATCATTGAGATCATGAACTACCATTATAATGGCATCATCTAGGTCTAAGTTTGTTTTATTTTTTCATTCTATTCTCTCTTGTCACCATTTCCCCTCTTTCTGATAATTTAAAGTATATCCTTTTTTCAAAGCCCAGGACAGACCGTACTTTTTCTATTTATATTTTCCTTGTCCACAGTAATTTCTCTTTCTTTGGAGCTCTGTTGCATGTTCTGCTGTTTATATGTGTTTGTTGTTTTTTTTTTTTTTCCAAATTACATGAAAGAAGTCCCTCAAACTGTCTTGAAAAAGGGTCAGTATTGGTTCTCATGTTAGAGGTGGTATTAGGTAAGATGTGAGTCAGAAACTCAGTCAAACCAGATCTAGATGTCCTGTTTCCATTTCTCAGCAACTCTTCCCTAATGAAGGCTTTGATCCATTGCAAGGTTATTGCACACAGTAGTTAAGAGTGTGGGTGGGGGGTCCAGGAAGGGGAACACATGTAAACCCATGGCTGATTCATGTCAGTGTATGGCAAAAACTATTACAATATTGTAAAGTAATTAGCCCCCAACTAAAATAAATAAATTTATTAAAAAAAAAAAAAAAAAAAAAGAGTGTGTATGTCCTGATTCAAAACTAGCAGGAAAGAGAGTTCAGTTCCCACTGGGCTCAAATTCCCCAAATTGAGTCTCACTGATCTGGTAGGTCTAAGTGGAGTCTGCAATGCACTGAATGTGTGTATCCTCCCAACATTCATATGTTGAAATCTCAAGCCCCAGTGTAGTAGTCCTAGGAGATCAGGCCTCTGGGAGGTAACTAGGTCATGTGGGTATCTTTGTGGATGGGATTAGTGGCCTTAGGGACTCCAGAGAGCTCTCTCCCTCTGCCATGTGAGGATATAATGAGAAGTCAGCAACCTACCATCCATAAGAGGGTCTCATCAGAAACTGGCCATGCCGGCACCTTGATCTTGGACTTGCAACCTTCAGAACGTGAAACATAAATATTTATTGTTGAAGCTTCCCAGACCACCCTGTCTATAGTAATAAGTTATAGCAAACTGAGATAGGGTCATTCTATCTCTTCAACCAGTTACTGTGGTTGGGGGAGTGGACTCTGCTGATAAAATTAAGCTAGTTGAGCCCCATCCTGGCACAAGTAAATGGAGTCAATTGCAAACAAACCAAAGCTGGGGGAATCTAGGGAAATATTAAGAAAGAGAGTAAGGAGAGATGGATAAAGGGGAGGTAAGCCAACCACTGTTGAGTTACTATAACTTGTTGATGTTGCTTGTTTTATATGTATTTTATTGGCTACCTAGTCATTTGTATGGAGAAGACAATGGCACCCCACTCCAGTACTCTTGCCTGGCAAATCCCATGGATGGAGGAGCCTGGTAGGCTACAGTCCATGGGGTCACTAAGAGTCGGACATGACTGAACGACTTCACTTTCAGTTTTCCCATTCATGCACTGGAGAAGGAAATGGCACCCCACTCCAGTACTCTTGCCTGGAGAATCCCAGGGATGGCGGAGCCTGGTGGGCTGCTGTCTATGGGGTCGCACAGAGTCGGACACGACTGAAGCGACTTAGCAGCAGCAGCAGCAGTCATTTGTAAGTTATAACAGACTGAAAGTTTCTTAAGGACAAGGGCCTTGCAGAGCTGTTTTAAAGTCTCTTAGTTATTTTAGCACATCTCACTCTGATTATGTAAAAATGTTGAATGATTTTTTCTTTGTTAGATAATATTACCTAGAATGAAATAGGCTATAAAGGAAAATATCCACTAATTCCATAAATTACTCTGGGAAAGAAGACTTAGGTGGGACAGGAAGATAATAAAATTAAAGTTTAAAGCAAGTCATCATCATAGAGTACACCCCCTCTTATTCAGGTATAACTTAATTACATGATTGGCTATGCCTTGCAATCTTGAATTAACATGCTTGTAGGCATTGAGAGAACATTTTGTTGGGAGAATATTTCTATCTTTTTAGCATGTTAAATATGTTGTTAATGAAATTGGATATTTCAGACCACTGTAGATTTATTGTAGGTGATACTGAATGTCAAGAAAGCTATATTAACCTTTTGTTGTTTTGAAGTCATTTTACCTTATGCTCAGGCGCCCAATTAACATTATTGATTTGAATCAGACTCATCAACATCAGCTTATTTTGTGTTCATTTCCTTCAACACTGAGAGAGCTGAAAGCAGGCACAGAATTGAGATAGAATGATTGATCTGACTACGAAAAGCAAGTTTTGTACCATAATCTCACTTTAATGCTCCAGTAGTTACATTGTGTCAGATTGCTTCTGATGAAGCAATCTTTTTCTTATTGGAATTCTGCTTAGACCTTATATTTGTCAGCTATTTCCACAATAATGCTGCATAAGAAACAAGCCCATTTATTTTCTTGCTCATGTTCTGCAAGTTGACTGTGATTTGGCTAATCTAGGCTGGGTAACTCTGTTCCAGACAGCAGGGCAGCTGGCCTTGACCCGAGGCTGTGTATGGGCTTCAGTTCTGCTCCGTGTGTGGGTTCTAGGGCTCAGGCTTCAGAGTAGAGGCTGTATGAAGCATGCTCTTCTTGTGGTGGATCAATGGAATGCAGGAGCCAAGCTGGATCGTAGTGTGATCAGGGCCTCTGCTCTGATCACATCATTAAATTTCACTGGCCCGAGCAAGTATTATGGCCAAGACAAGTATCAGTGGAGCAGAGAAGTAAACTCTGTCCACAGTAGGAGGGGAAGAGAATGAGTGTTTGTTGGATAATAATCCAAACTATTGTGGGCATCTGGCTTTGTTACTCTTAGGTCAGAATGTTTATGCCATTTAGTTCTCCTCTCATCATCTTGATACCAAACTAATTCCTTGGCCTAAACTAGGAGGAACAGCTTCTGAATTTCACTGAGGATTCAACTTGTGGAAAGAACCACTACTCTAGATTATGAACTTCTAGAGGGCAAAGATAGCATCTTGCTTTCTGTTGGATCCCAAAGGACTTGGCACATAACAGACCCTCAGTATATATTGTGTGAGAGAATGAATGCATAGTGAATGACAATCATGTTTCCTTTGTGGAACAGTTAAATAAGATTGGAAATGCATGATAGAAATTAAATAGGGGAAAAGCTGATCTGACCATGAAGAGTTCAACCTAAAGTTTCAACCTAAAGAATGTGTGTGTGAGATACACACAAATACATGTATACAAACATATATACACATATATGTGTGCACTTAATGTATGTGTGTGTATACAAATATACATATAAAGATGGTTGGATGGCATCGCCAACTCAATGGGCATGAGTTTGAGCAAACTCTGAGAGACGGTGGAGGACAGGGAAGTCTGGTGTGCTGCAGTCCATGGGGTAGCAAAGAGTTGGACATGACTTAGTAACTGAACAACAATATACAGATACTATATATTACATAGTATATATACATGTACTAGCTTATTTATCTGATAACCCTGTGAAGGAAGAAAGTAATGATCAGAGAAGCTAGATTTTCCAAAGGGCAAACACCTGGACAGGGTCAGAGGTGGGATTTGAACCTCGGCACTTGAACTCCAAGCCAAATATTCCAAACTGGTACCGCTTCTTGGAAGGGACTGGTGAATTTTTATTTTCTTCCTCACTAGGACTTTTCTTTTACCTTGAGCACGACGGTTTGACTCAGCGCAGCATCAATTCCCCCGGGACTGGTCTGTTAAAAGTGGACACATGGAACTTAAGAAAAAATGGAGCCAACGGCTGGAGATAGAGGGCTGCTTTCCCTTTCCATTTGAAATTAATGTTCACTGTATAAAAAACATAAAGCATATCCATCCCCAGGGACTCGCCTGACATTTTAAAACTTTCATCTGTTTTAATTCACGACGTTGGAGGAGGGGATTTACACGGAGCCGAGAGCTGGTGGCGAGTTGGCGGCCGCGTGCATTTCTCTCCTGTCGTGGTGGATGGCGTGTGCTCTCGGCCCAAACAAATTATATAGCTTATTTAGCTCCCTCTAAAAACAATAATAGGCCTATTCAGATTTAATCTGTAATTTTACTTTGGTGTTGAGCAGTATTAATAATGCTGTTGTAAAGCAGGCCAGGGCAGCACTACCCGAATTTCCTCTCCTCCGACTGTAGGATGAATAGCTAGCTACTCACAGCACAAAGGTGAACGTGTGGCTGGTCTCAGAGTTAGACCCTCAGCATAAGTTAGACGTGCTTGCCTGGATCAGAGCTGTGTTCATATCACATCTTGCAGGTTTGGCAAGGGCTTTAAGAGTCCTGTATTTCAAGTTGGTTTTTATAGAAACTTGCTGTAGAACTGGGCAGGATTAATCACAGCTGAGATATATCACACTTAGTACAGTATTAAATTCTAGCAATGGAACGATGCAAAACCAGTCCATAACCTTATAAGAACATTGCCTGCTACAGTAATCACAGAGAAATACTGTATATCCAAATTAATGGAGAATAAAATGTCCTGCACTCTGGGTTCTGATGTCGGGCAAGGTTCCTAGGTGGTATTCATTTCCCCTCCTTTCCGCTGCCTGAAAGCTGGCTGAGGTAGGCCTTGGGTCTTCCTGGAGTTTATTATCACAGTGGACTTGTGCATGTAGAAACAGTCTGCTTTGGGCATCCTTGCTTTGGCAGTTACCTAAGAACACCTTCCTTCATTCTTTAAAGATTGATTACACACCTGTTGTGAGTGTGGAGATTACCAAGTACCTGTGACTCTCTCCCTTTCCTCAAGGAGTTGCCTATAGCAGGCAGGGTTATTGTTGTTCAGTCATTAAGTCGTGTCCGACTCTTTGCGACACCATGGACTGCAGCACACCAGGCTTCCCTGTCCTCCACTATCTCCTGGAGTTTGCTTATGTCCATTGAGTCAGTGATGCAATCCAACCATCTCATCTTCTGCTGCCCCCTTTTCTCTTTTTGCCTTCAATCTTTTCCAGAATCAGGGTCTTTGCCAATGAGTCAGCTCTTTGCATCAAGTGGCCAAAGTATTGGAGCTTCAGCTTTGAATCAGTCCTTCCAATGAACATTCAAGGTTGATTTCCTTTAGGATTGACTGGTTTGATCTCCTTGCAGTCCAAGGGACTCTAAAGTCTTCTCCAGCATGGCAGTTCAAAAGTATCAATTCTTCGATGCTCAGCTTTCTTTATGGTCTAACTCTGACATCCATACATGACTACTGGAAAAACCATAGCTTTGACTAGATGGACCTTTGTTGGCAAAGTAATGCCTCTGCTTTTTAATATGCTGTCTAGGTTGGTCACAGCTTTTCTTTCAAGGAGCAAGCGTCTTTTGATTATATGGCTGCAATCCCATCTGCAGTGATTTTGGAGCCCCCCAAAATAAAGTCTGTCACTGTTTCCATTGTTTCCCCATCTATTTGCCATGAAGGGATGGGACCGGATGCCATGATCTTAGTTTTTTGAATGTTGAGTTTTAAGCCAGCTTTTTAATCTCCTCTTTCATTTTCATCAAGAGGCTCTTTAGTTCCTCTTATCTTTCTACCATAAGGGTGGTGTCGTCTGCATATCTGATACCTGGTATGTCATCTGCATATCTGCATATCATATCTGAGATTACTGATATTTCTCCTGGCAGTCTTGATTCCAGCTTGTACTTTGTCTACTCTCCTCCCCAAAACTACCAGCCAGTGAAAGAAATGCTAAAATAGATTCTCATGAGAGACCATAGAATCTCCTAGAGAAACTTCAAAAGTTAGTAAAATCTGTAGTCTGAGTTAGGTCAAAGATCTCTCTCATGTCCAGGACCCTAGACATGTGATAGGTGGAGTGGTTATATCTTTTACCTCTGCCTTCCTCATTTTTCTAGTAACTGGCATCAAAATGAGCTTGACTTTTGTGGTCATTTTAAAGGAGGCCCTGCCTTTAGCTATATATTTTACTATGGGAAGCTATTACTAAGTCTTATAAAAATGAGGAAAGCGATAGCTTGGGGTTTACTGTGGTCCTTTGACTCAACCTCTTGTCTATAAAGTGGCATTAGGATGCAGAAGCTTATTGAAGGCTCAGCTCCAACTTGCAACCAATGTTTCTTCAGGCTAGTCCAACTTTGCTTTCAACTTTCTTGTGACATTATCAACTCCATCTTTAATTACAGGTAAAGCATTTTCCAAGGACTTAAGAACCTGCCATATTGAAATGCAAAGGAAAGAATATGCCAAAGAAACATTATTTGGGACATTAATGGTCCATTATGCCCTTCCGTGAAAAGGATTCATGGCATATCGTGGTTTGAACCCAGTGACCTTGGGCTTTGCAGGTGGGTGAGACTGCTGAATGCACCTCAAGAAGTCAAAGGAGATGCTCATTCTCATCTCACCAAGGAGAACACATGCCCTATTCTCTCCCAAGTTGTTTCTCATTGCTGTGCAAATGTGGCTGGGCATCCGCCTTTCTTGACATGCCCTCTACGTATTTACATAATACACTAGTACCAAACAGTAGCAATTATTTCTTCTTCTCTTTCAGTCTTAAAATTGGATCTTTTCTCCTTCTGCTAGTTAAGTGACTCACTTAAATTTAATTTTATAGTCTTTTGGAGTTCAGATAATATACTGATTTTGCCAGACATAAAGCTAGTGCAGTCATGCTCTGCTTCTGAGATTGCTACCGTACACATAATGATACCAATAAATACAATAGAAGGATGCTTTCAGGGATTTTAGCTAGAGGCTTAAAGAAAGTATGCCACACTACTTTCAGAAGTGTTTTGACAAAAGATATTTCTCCTTGAGGATTCAAATATGGAGGCTTCTAAAGGACAGCTTTGGTCCCCAAGGTGCTCTGCAAATGGTGGCCAACATGGGCAGTAACATTTTAGGCCAGAGGTCAGTACGTGGCGAGGAGGGTTTCAACCCATTTGCTCAAGTACTTGGAGAAATACCTCCTTAGAGAAAGAGAGAATTTCAAGGTGAGTTCTCCAGGCTGACCCATATATCTGGCTACCCATTATCACCATCCTCCTATATGTTTGTAGAGAGCTTGTTAATTTCCAGACACTGGGGAACCAACATAAATAAGATGTAGCCTCTGGCCCAGGATCCAGGGAACAAGAGATACATAAGTAATTTCAGTATAATGTGATAAAGGCTTTGATAGTGATATTTATAATGTATTTGCAGAGTATATTGGCTAGAGCAAGTTTGGATAGCTTTGCAGTAGAAGGACAACTTGATCTGGGACTCATGTGAGAGAGTGGAATATAGAAGATAAATAAAGTAATAACAGTAATCACAATGACAAAAATGATAATAATGGTTAACATTTATTGGATGCTTACTATGTGCCAGGTGTAGTTCTCAGTGCTTCTAATTTTTCTTGTAGTTTTACATTCCTAACCCCATGCCTCTCATTTACCCCTACCCTGTTTCCTTTCCTCATTGGTAGCCACTAGTTTGTTTCCTACATCTGTGAGTCTGTTTTTGTTTGTTTTGCTATGTAATTCATTTGTTTTGGTTTTTAGATCTACATGTAAGTGATATAGAGTATTTGTCTGACTTATTTCGCTATGTATAATATTTTCTAGGTTGATCCACATTGGTGCTAGAATTTCATCCTTTTTTATGACTGAGTAATAATCCACTTGGAGAAGGCAATGGCACCCCACTCCAGTACTCTTGCCTGGAAAGTCCCATGGATGGAGAAGCCTGGTAGGCTACAGTCCATGGGGTCGCGAAGAATCGGACATGACTGAGCGACTTCACTTTCACTTTCACGCATTGGAGAAGGAAATGGCAACCCACTCCAGTATTCTTGCCTGGAGAATCCCAGGGACAGGGGAGCCTGGTGGGCTGCTGTCTATGGGGTCACACAGAGTCGGACACGACTGAAGCGACTTAGCAGCAATAACCCACTGTGTATTTGTGGGGTGTGTGTGTGTGTGTGTGTGTGTGTGTGTGTGTGTACTGCTTCCCAGGTGACCCTAGTGGTAAAGAACCTGCCTGCCAATTCAGGTGATGTAAGAGATGTGGATTCGATCCCTGGGTCGGGAAGATCTCCTAGAGAAGGGTGTGGCAATCCACTCCAGTATTCTTGCCTGGTGAATCCCATGGACAGAGGAGCTTGGCAGGCTATAGTCCATAGGGTTGCGAAGAGTTGGACACGACTGAAGCAACTTAGCATGCACATGCATGTGTGTGTGTGTATACACACATACATATGACATATATATATGTATGTATGTATGTATGTATGTCTCACATTGTCTATCCATTCATCTGTTGGTGAACATGTAGGTTGCTTCCATATCTTGGCTGTTGTAAATAGTGCTGCTATGAAGATTTAAGTGCATGTATATTTTCAAGATAGTATTTTTTCTCTTGTTTGAGAAATTTGCCCTTTAATTTGCATCAAAAATCAGTTTCTTTAGAGAATTCCCTGACAGTCTAGTGCTTAGAACTCTGTGTTTCCACTCTTGGGGGCCCAGGTTCCATCTCTGGTTGGGGAACTAAGATCCTGCAACTTGCATGGCATGACCTCCCAAAATAAAAGCGTTAGAAATTATATCAATTTTGTTAGGTATTTTATTTACAAGTTTTGAATAATGCATACATAGTGGATGCTGCAGTCACTTGATTGTTTAATCTTGATAGTGAACATATAAGGTGTGGGGGGGGGGGCTTCTCAGATGGCACAAGTGGTAAAGAATTCACCTGCCAATGCAGGAGACATAAGAGATGTGGGTTTTATCCCTAGGTCGGGAAGATTCTCTGGAGGAGGAAATGGCAACCCACTCCAGTATTCTTGCCTGGGAAATTCCGTGGACAGAGGAGCCTGACGGGCTACAATCCCTAGAGTTGCAAAGGGTTAGATACGACCGAGCATGATCAGTGGGCCCATTATAATATCTATTTGACACATGAGGACTTTGAGGCACAGACAGATGAAGACCTTTGCTCCAGGCCACAGCATGGTGAAATAGGAGAGCTGGAATTTGAACCTGAGCAGGCCGAAAAGCGGAAGAGTGGGACGAAGAGGTATGAATGGAACTGGCTTAGGGAGGACAGGAGGCCAGTGGGCCAGTGGGGAGGTACTGTGATGGTACCACTTGGGTGTGAGAGAGAGTTGAGAGAGTTACCAGTGGGAATGTGATAACGGGAGCATAAAGGTAGAGGAGAGCTGGGCTAGAGGGGGCCTGAGGTCTTCCACCTGGACATTCCACTTGCCCTTCTATTTAACCTTTAGGTCTGAACTTAAAAGTGATGCTTTATCAGGTAGGTCCCCCCCAAACTAAGAGCCCCTTAATTATTTTTGTTTTTCCTTTGTGGTCTTAGTTTATTTACAAAACTTTAACATCTCATCCCAACCAGACTTTAGTTCCTGGAAGAGACTGTATGTGCTCTGGCCACCCTGTGTTCTGAGGTCTGGTACCTGGTACAGAGCAGGTGCTCTAGAAATATTTGTTGGCTGGCCAACTGGAGAGTTCCCAGACCCTTTATTTAGTTCATTCATTAATGGCTCTTCTGTTGTCATTCCTTTTTATAGTATCATACTCTACATCTTCCACGATCCAAGTTCCATAACCCTTAAGCCATCAGCATACAGCAGGTGTCCAAACAATGGAAAATCTTTTAGCTAAAGGAGTATTTTCCCTCTAGAAGCTTAGATGCAACTCAAAATGTTTGTAATATGAAATCACTTCTTATCCTTAGATTTTCCTTGCAACAAACACATCAGAACATAATTCATAACAAGGCACAGTAAAAATAATTGTTGGCTCAGCATAACTGAAGAAAATGAAGGGTTTGGGGAATTACTCATAGATCCTAGTTCATCTTAGTGAATTCTTGAGAAGTGGCCAGCAGGTTCTTTCAGGCTGACATGATTCTTACTAGGCCAACTTTTCTCAGGCCCTTCATAGTAAGAAAGCTCTTGCTGTTGTGTGTGAATCATAAATCGGTCTATGAAATAGTTGTCCCACAATGGATGGAGGAGTTCACCTTTGCCTTCAGTAGATGTGAATTCTCTCCTCCTGGTAGGAATTCTGGTGTTCAGGTTCTGTGTGGGGAGTATGTGGGTGGCAGACCAGTGGCCTCTCATTCTGAACTGGGATGCTCCCCATAACACCTGGGCTGCGGACCAAGCCAGGGCCCTTTCTGAAATGAGTCACTTCATTATCTGCACAAAGACAGGCCTCTTTCCCAAGGTGAGGCATTCCCAGTCTGTCATTTTCACTAGACATGACAGATGAGCCACTGCTGGAAAAGGAATCTTTTGTGCCAATCCTTTCAGAGCCTCAGCCTACCAGCTCCAGCCCTTGCAGCCACTCTCCATGTGAACTTGAGATGACAGAGCCAGAGAATCTTCACATTCAGTCCTTGAGCTGGACCGGATTGGTGGCTTTCAGTTTTAACAGTTTTTTTTAATTGACATTAAGAAATAGATTTCCTATTAACAGCCTGCACACACGTGTGTAGATTTCATAACTGAATGAAAAGTATCACAAAACAGTGCTTATCCTTACTCTATGCGCTATACTCTGTTATACTATTGAAAAATGCTTGAAGCATTGTGTACATATTCATCCCAAACTCCCTAACTATTCCTTTCCCCCTACCCTTCCCCCTACTCCGGCAACCATAAGTTTGTTCTCTAAGCCTGTGAGTCTCTGTTTTATAAGTACAATCATTTGTATAATTTCTTTTCAGATTCTGCTTATAAGGGGTGTCATATGATATTTTTCTCTGACTTCACTCAGTATGACGATCTCTAGGGCCCATCCATATTGCTGAAAATGGCATTATTTCATTATTTTTAATGGCTGAGTAATACTCCATTGTAGATATGTGTGTGCGTGTGCATGTGTGCTCAGTCATGTCCAACTGTTTGCAACCCCATGGACTGTACCCCTGGAAAATCCATGGGATTTTCCAGGCAAGAATGCTAGAGTGGGTTGCCATTTCCTTCTCCAGGGGATCTTCCCGACTCAGGGATCAGAACTGGGTCTCCTACATTGCAGGTGGATTCTTTACCACTAGTGCCACCTGGGAAGCCAAGTGTATACATGCACCACATCTTTATCCATTCCTCTGTTGATGGACATTTAGGTTGCTTGTACACATTGCTCTATTTAAAATGAATAACCAACAGGGACCAACTGCATAGCATATGGAACTCTGCTCAATGTTACATGGCCGTCTGGATGGAAAGGGAACTGGGGGGGAAATGGATACATGTGTCTATTTGCTGTCCACCTGAAACTATCACAACATTGTTTGTTAATTGGCTATTGTTGTTGTTCAGTTGCCAGGTAGTGTCTGACTCTCTCTGATCCCATGGACTGCAGCACACCAGGCCTCCCTGTCCCTATCTGCCAGAGTTTGCCCAAGCTCATGTCCAGTGAATTGGTGATGATATCTAACCATCTCTTCCTCTGCCACCCTCTTCTCCTTTTGCCTTCAGTCTTTCCCAGCATCAAAATATATGTACAATTAGAAAGAGGAAAAAATGCTAGGAGCACTCTGTAATTCAGTGTCATGTACAGCTGCATTTTGAAAAACAGTGATTAGATATCCCAGCCTTCATGAGATCTGAGATCTCTGATATCCTCCTTTTTCTGAAGGAGAGATCCTTAGGTGTGATCTCAGCATCATACAACCAGTGAACAACAAAGCTGTGACTGTAACCTAGGCCTCCGGACTTTGATACAGCTTTTTTATGTAAATAGCTATTACTTAAAACATCTCTTCTTTTGTGTTCTTAATGTATATTTAACTTTTCTTTCTGGCTAAGCGCAGAGTGGGCTTCCCTTGTGGCTCAGCTGGTAAAGAATCTGCCTGCAATACAGGAGACCTGGGTTTGATCCATGAGTTGGGAAGATCGCTTGCTCCTTGGAAGAAAAGCTATGACCAACCTAGACAGCATATTAAAAAGCCTAGACATCACTTTGCCAACAAAGGTCTGTCTAGTCAAAGCTATGGTTTTTCCAGTTGTCATGTATGGATGTGAGAACTGGATTATAAAGAAAGCTGAGCACCAAAGAATTGATGCTTTTGAACTGTGGTTTTGGAGAAGACTCTTGAAAGTCCCTTGGACTGCAAGGAGATCAAGCCAGTCAATCCTGAAGGAAATCATCCTGAATATTTATTGGAAGGACTGATGCTGATGTTGAAACTCCAATACTTTGGCCATCTGATGTGAAGAACTGACTCATTGGAAAAGATCTTGATGCTGGGCAAGATTGAAGGCAGGAGGAGAAGGGGACCTCAGAGAATGAGATGGTTGGATGGCATCACCAACTCAGTGGTGTAATGATGAACTTGAATAAGCTCCGGGAGTTGATGATGGACAGGGAAGCCTGGTATGCTGCAGTCCATGGGGTCGCAAAGAGTCAGACATGGTGAGCGACTGAACTGAAGTACAGAGTGGCAATCGAATACTGTGTAGGAGTCGACATCCTATACTTCTCTGCTTGGACTTTACCCACACCCTCTCTCCCTTTGCAGACCCCCTAATGACCTATCCAGTTTTTAAGTTGTGTATGTTGTTCTCTAGAGGCAGCATGCCTGTCCCACTGCTCCAGACTCACAGCACAAAATGCAGATGATTCTTGTCCTCAGATAACTTACTATCAAATTGGGGTGACATGGTGGAGCTTGTTACTTGTAGCAGAAGCACAAATGGCTAAACAGAATTATTAGAAATGTGTTTTGGAGAAGAGGCTCTACCCCAAGACTTTTTTCTCCCTGGTAAAGTAAGAATCAGCTTCCACAGCAAGGAAGCTTGAAGCTGGGATCACGAGAGGAGAGAGAATTGCTGGAGATGTCACCCTTTGTTTGCGTTGGAAAAGTCCATCTTCCTGGTGTTGCTGCCTGGACCTTCTCCTTTCTGCCTGGACTCCTTTGCTTCTTCTCTGTTGTCCCTGGGATCCTTACCCACTTTTGGAGCTGAAATCTATTTCCTTTTGGCAAGAGGTGGTGCCTTCTAAGTATGGATATGAAAACTGCATTATGCAAGCTCATGATAAAAACACCAGTCTAAAAATATGGGCAAAATGGGATAAGATATTTAAAATCTGCTATATTTCACCAAGTCTGGGAGATAGGCTGTCTGTTTCAATGGTGTTTCCTCCCTGCCTGTCCCCCGCCCCCACTCACCTGTAAGTCCCCTAGGCATAGCTTTTTGGCTCGCTGGTGGAGGCATGGTGGAGAGGGGAGGGAAGCAGAGGAGCATGCCTTGTGCACTCAGCACAGCTCTGCCTCCAGAGCCCCGAGTATGCAGACGAGGAATTCTTCCATGACACATTATTTTATGGCTTGGGATCATCTGCTTTGAATCTGGCACCTGGACCACAGTTACCCTGAACTTGTGAGAGCAGAGAGCCCTGCAATGCATTTGCCCTGTCCTACTCAGGAGCATTGAGCTGCTTCCTCCTTTGAAAGGCAGTAGGCAGCTGCTCTAGCTTTTGCCCATCACCCCTCCTGTTGGATGCCTGATGTGGAGGGACCCCTTTCTGTAATATAGTGCTTTGCCTGGTGTGATTCTGATTTAGAAAAACAGCTTCGCTTGGAGAGAAACATTAATTAAATGCAAAGAGGGAGTTATTTCATCCTTCGGGTGGGGGAGAGTGGGGAGTAAGGGAGAAGAAAAAAGTACCACAGATAAATTATCTCCTATTTGTGCAATGTTTTATGCTTGTCAGCTGTCTGTTGCCAGAGAACCACAATGTAGCTAAATACTTGTGACACCTTGCCCAATCAAGGTATAGCAAAAGGATGTTATGGGAGCCTCTTTGTGACAACCTGTGCTAGTTTACATTAGCTTATAACCAATCGCTTTTTCCTCTGTGCTTGGAGAAATTTGTTAAATTAATTCAGTTGCAATTAGCAGATTTATGGGAAAGTACCCTGTTATCCTTTAATTGGAGAGCATAAAACTACAAACTGAATCCGCTAGTTCTATTTGTGTAATAGGCAATCTATCTACGACAAGATTTGATCGATGGAGTCGTATGATGCCCTTGCCTTGTTTTATATTGGCTGTCAGCGCTTAACTGGGACTGAAGTATCTGGGTAACAAAAATTGATATAATGACTTAATGCGCCTTATTCTCTTTGAGCTACATCAGTTTAGAGCACTTCTGAGAGAAAAATGTCTGGAAAATATCAGGGAGTCATTTATCAACCTGTTTTCATTAGCATACTGCCTAGCTCTGGCAAGGATTTGAATAAAAAAAAGCAGGATGGTACAATTTATTTCAGGCCCCATATTTCTTGGATGAAAGGAGACTTCTAATAAAAGGAAAATACAGAAAGATGCGTTTTCTAGCTTCTTTTTCCCTAACGAAAAGCCCTACTCCTAAAGCTTTTTTTTTAATTGGTTGAGAGGTTTGCTGTTAATAATATGTTGGAGAACATATCTCTGGGAAGGTAATTAGAAAAGTAATGCAAAATGCACGGTGGTTCTGATATGTAGAGAAAAAATTTCTTAAAACCCCCAGATTACCTAAGTGCATCATGGGTATGTGTCTGTCTGTCTGCCTCTGTTGTGCATGTTTGTGTGTCTGTGATCCACAGTTAAACAGTGAGCACAGAGAGTTCTCTGCATAAGTGGGTGTTTTTTTTTTTTTTTTTTTTTTTAGCATGAAAGGATTTTAAAAAGTTAAGATATAGCGTTTTGAGCTTTCCAGAGTGGGAGCCAAGGGGAAATAGAAACAGATCAAAATGTTTGTATAGTGGGAAAGAATGCATTGGTATATGAAGTCATTTGTCCTACCCACCATACAAGAGTGAGTCCGTTTTGCATGAAATTTTTATGCATCAGTCAGCCTGCATACAGTGTACCTAATGTATAAAATAAATTGGTGCATAAATCAGATTAAAAGCAGCATGTTGCCAACTTTCGAATTTGCACACAGGGATTCAATATGGATATGGAGGAATTCCCATTTTTAAAAATCTCTAATAGGGGATGGGGTAACTCTCAGATAGGCATGGCACATGGGGACGTTCTATCCACTCGGTTTTTCCACGTATCACCCCACATAAAGATAGAGGCAGTGTTGTAGATTTCTGAGCAGTGGTGTGAGAGTCTGTTGGAAAAGAGTAATGTACGGAGGGTAGTAACACAGTATTTAAGATAATATTGTCACCCTGTCTATAGCGCCTAATTATGGCGAGGAATTGGTGTGCCAATCGATAGTGATTGATGGGGTGGGGATGAACACGTGCACGTTAGTCACATTCATCTTCATGTAAATTCCTGGACATAATAAGAAGTTATTACCAGACGACAGTCACTGTCTGACTGCTAATTCCTCGGCACATACTTCTGTGGGTGAGAGCCATGGTATTCACTCCCAGGGTGCGTTTGCCCTACTGTTTACCTGTTATATGTCAGGCCTGTATGTCTGGTACCTGGAGAGTGGCTACTGAGTAGAAAAGAGTTGAGGTCATATTGACCATTTCTCTGTCAAACAGCAGTGCTGTGGTTAACCAAAAAGACAGGGAATGTGTTTTGCTTTTTTTGAATGCTGGAAATGTGCTACAGGGGTTTGACTCAGTAAAAACATATATGATGAATGGTTTTCTTAAGTATTATGTCTATTAACATTTGTAACACCATTTTTCCCCAAAGCTTAGGCTGGCAAATTATCAATTGATGAAAATACAAGCGCTTTTGTTTTATTCCTTTTTTTTTTTTTTTCTTACTATGCTTTTTGGAGTTGGAGATTTTTTAACCATATAGCTCTTTTGCTTCTTAAATCTCATATGTAGGTGTATGCATCTGTATTTCTGCTGCCCCAGAGCTTTTTTTTTTTTTTTTTTTAATTTTTAAACTTGCATCTCTTTGTTTTCCCTTTTCCCCTCCCAATAATACCTCATCAACTCATCCTTTATAGCTGTTCTTTCTCCTTGTCTCTTCAGTAGCCTTTGTTAACTGACTTAAAGGATGCAATTCATATTCAGAGCTTAGGTAGGAGGTAGTATGTCTCCTCTTCACATGCTTTCTCTGAGCAAAATCTTGGTGCCCTGGCCTGTAATACGGCATTACCTATACCCAGCAGTTAGTTTTTAAAAGCATTTTCATTTCCCTGTGTGGTCTGGTTTTTTCGGTCTTCCTGAAGAGTCTGCTGCATTAGGAAGTTATTCTTGAAACTGAATGCAACTGGAGTGTGATGACTGTGTTCTCACCTTCTTCATTCCTACTGGATATGATCGTTGCTCTTTGAAGAAGATCTCTTGAAGTTGGTGGAGCAATGTTCATGTAGAGAGAGTTATAAAAATATTATTTATTATAGGTAATAATTGTCATAAAGAGGATAAATAATAACAGCAGCAATAATTTAAATTTCAGACTGCTTGTTGTATCAGTTAGGCCCAAGTAATGCTGCAGTGACAAATAACTCCAGAATCTCAAAGGCATAAAACAGTGCAGATGTATTTCTTCTAATGCTTTGTGTACATTGTGGATTGGTTGGGGGGCTCTGATCAATTTAGTCGCACAAGGATTCAAGATAGCAGGGCATGACATCTTAAACATCACTGGACACTGAACAAAAGGGAAAGAAAGTTCTGAAGGATCTTCTTTGGAAAGTAAAGGTATCTCAGCTCATGGCAGAACCAATCACAAGGCTCCCTTCTTACCTTGTGACCCAAAGCAGGTGGAATAGACAGATTTGGCAAACACCTCTTGTACTGTTGATTGGTTATACAAAACAGATAGTTATTAAAAAAAAAAAAAAATTGAACACAAGAAGACTGTGTTAATAGCTTTAGCAGTACACAAGCAGTACAGAAGAATTGAAATGTAAAGGTCTAAAAAATGAACTGGTTCAACACACTCTCACTTCTACAGAGGAGGAAATAGAGGTCTAGAGAGGGGAAATGGATTTCCCAAGGTCAGAGTGCTGGAGAAGAGCAAAACAGGTATGCAAACCCAGGTTTCTTGACTTGAATTCAGTATGGTTTCTCTCTTTGTCTCTCTCACCTGTCATGTGGGGAGCCTCAAATTTCTTATGTGGACTGCTGCTTAGCCTCTGTGTCAGTGTGGCTGGTCCTAACTGCCTTTCCATCGACCTCAGTCTCTCACTTGGCAGCTTTTACTTTGTCCAGGTGCTCTGGATCTGCTTAGCTTCTTGGCTTCACGCTTCCAGACTCCTTGGCCACCATCATATTTTCCTGCAGATGGTATTTGGTTATGAAGCTACAGATTCCCTTGATTTTTTTTTAAGTTCTAGAATTTGAATGCTTTCATAAAATTCTGTAAACATGACACAGGTTTTAAAGTGTGGTGTTCAGAAAATGGTGTGATGTTGAACAGAGGCACTAAAAGGAGGTGAAACCAGGAGAAACATCACAGAATAAATGATTACCAATTTATTTGTAATTTATGTCTCCTACTTTGAGAAGGTGAGAGAAATAGTGATTTGGTCTGGACAATGGTCTGTTGTTTCTTGTTGTGACTCAGTAGAGTCAGAAGATGAAGTTTTGGTTGATGTTTCTTTTGGTTTACTTTTTTAAAAAACTAGTTCAAGTTACTGCTTCAGACATTCAGATCGGTAAGAAATGATATTTTTATACAGAGATGGAAAACTTTTTAATACTGCCATTGTTAACACGTATGCAGTTGTATCTTCCATATGATTTTCACTGCAAACCCAGGTTGCACCTTCCTGCTCTAAGAATATTAGTTGCTTTCTTATACTCATGATTATGGACATAAGTGCGTATCACCAGGGCATGTGTTATAACTCAAAGCCTGGAATTTTTGGTATTGTATTCTTAAATGGCTAATGTCTGTGGGAGACAAGGCAGAGGGTAGTGTGCCTGTGTGGCATCAGAAAGATGCCTTCTTGCCCCTATGGAGGACCCTTGTCAACTTTATTACGTTTGTGTGACCCTCACATTTCATTCAAAATTCCAAACAAAAGCTCAAGATAAGCTTAGATGCCTGTTATATAAAGGGTGCATGTGTGCACACCCCCATTTTCTGTTTATATTATGTGTGTATATGTGTGTGTGTGTATTTACATGCATATAAAATATATGTTTCTGTGTATATTGTGTGCATTTCTCATTTGCCCCATAGCCTTAAGAAATAGATATTGTTGCATGGCTAACATCTGAGTGCATGTTTTTGTTTATTCTGTGTTTGTTGCTGTCTTAAGTGCCTTACATAAATTAACTCATTTCATCCTTTCCATCACCCTCTGAAATAGATACTTGAGAAAACTGAGGTGTAGAGTCTCATATACCCAAGGTCACACAGCTAGTGTGTGATGGAACCAAGGTTCAAATCGAGGCAGTCTAGCCTCACAACTGGTGTTGGAACCACTCTGCTGGTCTGCCTTCCTCCCCTTTCCTACCCCATTAATGAAGGGAGGAATTACCAGGCAGTGAAATGTGATCCAGACATGGAATAAGAAGATTGGATGTAAACCCTGGCTCTTTGTAGGCAATTTCTTAGCCTTTCTTAGCATCATTTTCCCCATTAGTATAAGAACACTCTCTTTAACCCAGAGGTCATCGTCTTTAGAATGAAGAGTTTGTGCCCAAGGAATATTTCACCAGAATCATTGGCATGCCAGAAGACGGTGTTAGATTTCTAATTTTTGTAATCCAGAAATGAGAAAGGAATAACCTGGATCAGTATTTAATGTTCATACTGAACTAGCGCCCTCACTTGGTATAGGTGACCACCGTGTGAGCCCTTGTTGCACACAGTAGGTGGACTACTTATTAGGTTGCCTGGGAATTCTCTTTGAAGAGTGGTTCATAGTGACATCTTCCACTCTGTTTTTATCTTCAGCATTTTGCAAATCTTATTAGTCTCTGGCTGTAGGATGTTGTTGTTCCTTACTCGCTAAGTTGTGTCAATGATGTAGTTAATCTAAAAAAGTCCTCAAATAAGAGCAACTTTATACTTGGTTATAATTTGGCGGTTGAATACAAAAATCTTTGGTTCCATGAGAGTCCTTGATTTTGTCATGAGAATGAACTCAATAGTTTTTCAAAAATTATTGTAAATAAGAGTTCTCCATTTTTCTTCTACAAAAATTCAAATCTTAATTTTTGTTTTATCTACCAGAGTATAAATCCTAACAGATTATGTTGGGCAAAAAAAGAGACACTTGAGTAAATGCTTTCTGAAAGAAACTCATGCTGTGGAGAGAACATTTTGGAAACATATGTTTGGAAAGTTTTTCATCCTTATGTAAGCTCATTGCTAAAAAGTGTCTAGGTGTATCATCTATAAAAATGCTCATCTTCACATACTTCAAAATATTTGGAAATAGAAGTTGGTAACCATTTAAAATGTCTTCCCAGGAAGGAATGTTAGTGGGTTTTGAATTCATTGGTAAAAATATAAAATTGCCACACATTTTGCATAATTAACATTAAGGATTGTGGAAATTTACCCACTGAATTTAAACAACAATCTGAGCATCATTGGTTAGTGAGATGGAAAAAGTTTCATGATTAGGTAGGCTCAGCCAGTGATCAGTTTCTTCCGTGTGTTCTGTGGTCCTCAGTATTAATAATAACCTCTCAAAAGTAGCAGGTCCCAATTCCTGGAACCTGTCAATGTTACCTGATATTATTGAAAAAGGGTCTTTGCAGATTTGATTAAATTAAAGATTTTGAGATTATATTATCCTGGACTATCTAAGTGAGGCCTGATTGGAATCATAGGTGTCTTTATAAGAGAGGCAGGGGGAGACTTGACACAGACAGAAGAGGAAAAGGCAATGGTGATTAGAGGCAGAGATCAGAGTGATGCTGTCACAACCCCAGGGGTGCCAGCGACCTTGAGAAGTTTGAACAAGTAAGGAATGTACCCTCCCTCAGAGTCTCTGGAGGAAGTATGGCCCTGCTAACACCCTAATTTCAGCCTAGTAATACTTTTAGCTCCTAGAACTGATAAAAGAATAAATTAAAAAAATTCTAACAAGATGGTGGTAATTCGTTACAATAACCACAGGAAACTGATTTATACTTAAGTAATATTTAAAAGTGTAATTCATTTATTAAAATCAAGCATTAGGATAAACTGAAATTAGAACTAAACTTTTAAGTTTACTTTTTATAAAATGTAAGCCAGTTTTTAAAAAAAATGAAACACAAATATATAAGATCTCTGTAATGAAGTTTCTGAAACATAATGCATAAAATATAGTATCAGCTAACCTGGTTAGCTCAAAGAAGATTTGATATCACTAATGAGTTGAATTGCGTTTAAAATATTTATAATGTTTTCCTTCCTGTCCTTCAAGTGCCTGTCTTATATATGTTTTATGAATACACTGGTATGACAGTAAGTGTGTATATTTATAAGTAATAAATTAATATATGTTGGGGTACATGATCAAACAAATTTGGAAAAGTTGATCTAAGGGATTATTGTCATGATTAAATGAGAAATAATGAAACTCTTTGAACTTGGTAGGCATCGAATACCTCTTGATTTTTTGAGTGAATGGATGTATGGATGGATAATGAAGCAACAGAGGACCCCAGTTTAAGCAGAAGACCTTGGGAAGCATAACTGATGAGGGGGAGCATGTAGCTGTGAGCCCAGGTGTGCCTGGTTCCAAAGCAGGTGATCTTTTCACTTTGCTGTCATCTTGTAAAGAAGTATGCTGGTTCAAATCATTGGTTTCACAATTTTGTGAAGGGACCAATGAAACTTACTCGTGAACATGGAGGGTTGGCTTATTTCCTAAGTGTTGAGATGGGATAGGAAGAGGCAGTAATTGCGATACCAAGGATGATGTGAGAAGGCAGAAGTTTCCTGCACTGGCTGTGTCTGTGCTGGCCTGTGATGGTAAAGATGGTGGTGGCAGGAAGGGTATTTGGAGGCACTTATGGTAGGATGAGGGATTCCCAGGTGGTGCTAGTGGTAAAGAACCTGCCTACCAATGTAGGAGACTTTAGAGATGTGGGTTTGATCCCTGGGTCAGGAAAATCCCCTGGAGGAGAACATGGCAACCCACTCACAGTATTCTTGCTTGGAGAATCTCCATGAACAGAGGAGCCTGACAGGCCACAGTCCAAGGGTTGCAAAGAGATACGACTTAAGCAACTTAGCATGCATGCATACATGTGGTGGGATGAGCTGTGGGACAGGGCCCAACATTCTTGCAGTTCATCCAATAAGTCGGGTAGCTTTATGCTTTTGCCCCAGTGTGAGGGGACATGAGAATCTGCCAACCGTAGAACAGTAGAGGATTCGTAAACACCAACTCCTTTTCCCTCTGAGAAGTACTGGAAGAGAAATCATACACTAAGCAGAAGGTGCTAACACCCATGATTGTAGGGAACAGGGAAAAATTAAACTTCTACAACCCTCAGACCTGGCCTTGGCTAGTAGCTGCACTCTTCTTCCTGACCAAAGTTGCAAGAGCGGCTTTCACTCCAAGTGTTAGCAATAAACTACCTGGATTTGGAAGTACTGTCTCTTCAGGTTCATCTTTTGCTAGAGCTAATAATGACAAGAAAATAGCCAGTTGGGTGGTGGTTGATGATGAGCAATAATAAGAATTTCAGATCTGTTGTAATGTCTAGTCCAGCCCAACTGCACCTATGAAAGGGAGTGTAGACCCTGCTAGCTGAATTATGAACTTAGTCAGCTTGGTCTTTAAAATAAAAGAATTTAGGTCAGTTCTTGAAATGTACTTCTTGTGTAGTGGTGGTGGTAGAGTAGGGAGTTTCTTAGACCATTGCTTTGAACACTGGCATTGACCTCCATTGTCATTGTTCCCAGTGCTCCCATGGCCTCTTAGGAGGGAAATTCCAGTAATAACAGTTGCTGGTGTCTGATCCAATTTCTGTACTGGTCCAGGTAATGTCACTCTCATGTTTAAAATCTCCCAGTGGTCTCCCTTAAGTTCAGAGCTCTTACCATTGTTTTCAGGACTTTCTCCTCTTCTTCCCCACCCTTCAGTCAAATTGTGTGATGCTCTGTTAGCTCTCTGCAGAGGCCTCTCTTGTCTCTGGGCCTTTGCACATGCCATTCCCATTGCTTTGACTTGCCCCCACCAATCTCACCTAGCCAACAGCTTTGCATCCTTCAAGTCTCAGACTAAATGTCACTTCCTAAGAAAGGCCTGCCTTGGAGCTTGTTGACTAGTTTGGCTTTCCTTGCTGTATGCTCCCAGAGAATCCTGAATGTCCACTAGTGGGATAGTTACTTCACATGAGGTTATGTATTCAGTGTCTCAGGCCCTGTAAAGCCATCATCTGAGAGGTCACTGCATTGTAGCAGGTACATGATCAGTGCTTGGTCCATGTTTACCAGATGAATAAAGTTTCTCAAGAGAGAAAGGCCTGTGTTATTTTGTATCCCCACAACTAGCATAGTACCTGACATTCAGTAAATGTTGGTTGAATGGAGCTTGATGGAGAGGCGGTAGACTGGGGCTTTAGGGGCTATGACCTTGGATGTAGGGTATCAGGCCACGTTCACTCCTTCCCTTTTCCCCCTCCCAATGAGGCCCAGGTCTGAGTACCTTTAGAAGCAACTGGGAAGGCTGATGGTGGTCATGGGGTAAATCATACATTAGTTGGCCTTTTAGAAAGAAAAAAAATATGTATAGTTATTACAGATTCATTAATGACAGATATTTCTAGAAATAATGAACTTAGAACATTTTATTGTCGTACTTCACTGCCATGCTTCTGAAACATAAGAGACACCAAAATGCAAGGGAGGCAGTTATAATGGCTACCTTTGCATTCTATTTGCTGCTTTAGGCTTCTTGAAAGATTCCCATGTGGGCTGTGATTATAGTTTTCAAGTGCATGTCTTGTTTTTGACCTGGGAGTGAGAAGAATCATTTTTGGGCGATGGAGATAAATACTCAACCAACTATCAAGTGTAGAAATGGATCACAGATATCGGCCCTGCCATCTGAAATGTAAATATCTCCTGAAATTCCCGCTTAAGAACAGATTTCACCTGAAAGTAGACTGTTATATCTTCCTGAAAAATATATACACCCTAGTGAGGGAATAAACACATCATTACACTTTCATGACAGATAAGCTCGGCTCTGTTCGGGTGTAAACTCATTTTTCTTGGGTTGACCTTTAAATAGTATTGTGCTATTGTATGGGATTTAAATCAATAATTTTGTCAAAGCAAAATATACTGCAGTTTTGTTTTTTTTTTTTTCTTTATCATTTAAACAGTTTTGTAAACTCTCAAGGAGTAATGGATTTCAACATGTTGTCCCCAGGAAGGGAATAGGGGAGGAGGGGGTTCGGGGGCAGTGGAGGGCAGCAAACCACATATAAAAACTCACTTAGCAGCAGTGTGAAGCAGAAGCCAGGGGTGGCTGAGAGAGTTGCATTTTCTCTTCCAGGCAGCTGAGATGGGGGTGCCGGTGTGGGCTGTAATTAGTGGTGTAATACCTTTTCTGCATTCCTGTTGTAAAGCAGAGAAGTGTCCCAGGTGTGAGGAGGTTAAAATGAGAAGTACCCAGTAGTTATGAAGCAGCAATAATGAGTTTCCTTCTACTTACCATGGATTTGTGTGATATACAGCTTGCAATTAAGCATGGCTTGGTGATTCAGTGATTAATGTATATACAGCTCCTAAAGGAGGGAAGCCTCCCTCCCTTCCCATCCTTCATGATGTTTACAGCTGGGTACCTATTAACAGGAAGATGGAAAGGGCCATTTACAATTCAGTAACCTTTATGACAGTGAACTCTTTAATCAGCATTTTATTTCCTTTGTAACACTTTAGTCATCTACAAATGTCAGAATAAAATAGGGCCATGAAATATTTAGGATCGGCATGTGGAAATTGACTTCCCTTGATTTAAGCTGCTGTGTCTTTTCATTTTGTTGTTTTGGGAGCTTTTACTTTTATTGAAAGACAATTTATAACTAAATGCTCCCAACAGTGACTGGCATTAGGGTAAGAGGAATTTCAGAGAGCCAGGTTCTGGTTCTATAAAATGTGTTGATGCTTGCTATATTGGGTAATAAGTTATTCAAATAAAAACATTAGCAAAGGGTTTACATTTCAGAGCAGTATTTAGTAGAGGTACAGCAGACTCTGCAGAGTTTATGACAAAATACCCTGACATGTTTCAGAAAGGTAATTAAGTATGAAGTACATCCATAATAATTTAAGTCAGTTATAGTGTGTACCTGAAATATGCATTATTGTCTCATGTTATTTTCTTAGTGGGATTCTGGGACTTTTTCACTTCAGCAATAACCACCTTTCAGCTTTCTTGTATTGTTGCCAGTGTATGTAATATATATTAGCAGAATTGCCATGTTTATGTTAAAAGACCTTGAAATAGTGATATTATATTAAGTGATTGCATTATTTCTTCCTTGTACCTTTTGTAAGGTTAACTCATCTTAAGCCAGGAAACCTAAACATGTCTCAAGTGATGTGTTTTAAAAATGAATCTTGGCATGCTGTAAGGTTTGGGAATGGTGCAGTACTCGCTGCTCACACCCCTGAAAGTTCCTAGTGACCATTTGTTGACCTGAGGATGTGCTAGTAGTACTATTTCAGGAGTAGTGAGGCAGTCTTGGTGTTGTGTACATCATATGGACTTCTTTCACACTTTTCTACAACATACTTGGAGGGTGGTACCTTTTTTTGTGTTGTCTGGAAACCAGTCATAGAGATTAACCTGGTGCAGTGCAAAGACCAGCCACCTGCCTGCCAGTCCCAGTCCCAACAGAGCTGCATGTCACGGGCAAGTTCTTTATTTTTCTAGACTTCTGTTTTCCCATTTGTAAACTGAACTGGTTTTATAGGACTAGGTGTGCCTTCAAGGGAGCAGGGAGAGAGGAGTGGGGGATATATGAATAATCAATTATGACCTTAACTTCGAACTGCCATAAGTAAAGGGTTTCTGTACGTACACTGCATAGATAGGAATCCTGGAGAGCATGTTCTTACCTTGATAATTGGAGGAGAATTGCTGGTGTGGAAGCAAGTCTTATCATCTCATGAATTTGCTGCTGTTGTTGAGTGAATTAAACTATGCTTTGAAGCATTTGACACAGAACAAGGCACCCAGTGTTACTTTTCCTTTGTTTTTGTAAAAGGACAATGTCTTCTTTCAGTGAAATATCAATTTGCAAAGTATCAGCAAGTTATCTGAATTGGCATGTTAATGAAGAATGTTGAGGTATTAATCTCCAACTTGAGAGTTTCTCCCACTGGATTCAGGGAATGAAATATAGAAAGGAGGAGGAGACCCAGGGATTAGAAATCTGATGCTGGGTGAGGAAATGGACTCAGACCTTAGGATAGTTACAGGACACCTTTTTCTCTTTTTTTCCATCTCTATTCCTTGCCTGATGTCCAGCTGTCTTCAACAGCTCACTTTTGAAATGGTTCTTTGGAATATAAATGGGAAGTGGCAAGCAGGATGTTCTAAGGGGCTGCGGGAGGGGCTCCAAACCCTCAGACTTTGAGACCTGGAGTTTCCTTATTAGAAGGGAGTTCCCTGGGAACACCGGGGGAGGCGCTAAATGACGCCAGCAACTGGTGCTGGTGAAGTGGCTGTAAGGATAGGTGGCAGCATAGTGGGGGCTTTCTCGGAAAGGACCATGGGAGGTGGTCCAGGAGAGGAATGTTTCAGAATGGCTTTTATTGCATCCTTTGCCCACCACCTCAAAGGACATGCCCACGATGTCATCTTGAGTGACAGGAGGCAGTGGGAGCCTGAAAAATCTTCGTGGCTGTAGGTTTTGCTCCTGGTTTTCCAATTTTCATTTAGTTCTTACTTTAAAATTTAAAAAGTCCTTTAAAAATTACAACAGTGTTGTGAAGCATCATCATATAAAGTTTGACAAAAGTGAAGAATAAAAGCAGCTCTACCACTTTAGTTAATAATATACACTGTGGTGTTGGAGAGACTCTTGAGAGTCCCTTGGACTGCAAGGAGATCCAACCAGTCTATCCTAAAGGAGATCAGTCCTGGGTATTCATTGGAAGGACTGATGTTGAAGCTGAAACTCCAATACTTTGGCCACCTGATGTGAAGGGCTGACTCATTTGAAAAGACCCTGATGCTGGGAAAGATTGAGGGCAAGAGGAGAAGGGGACGACAGAGGATGAGATGGTTGGATGGCACCACCGACGCAATGGACATGAGTTTGGGAGGACTCTGGGAGTTGGTGATAGACAGAGAGGCCTGGCATGCTGCAGTTCATGGGGTCGTGAAGAGTTGGACATGACTGAGCAACTGAACTGAACTGATACACTTTTATTTGTGTATTTTCTATTTTTTCCCAAAGGCACAAGGCTACCTGCTTAAAATGATATCCAAGGTTGCATTTTGTATCCTACTGTTTTCTTGTTGCCTTAGTTCATAGGCACTTTGCCCTGTTGCTTCATTGTCTTTGTAGTGATCATATTTTGAAGACTTCATGCTATTCCATCAAACAAGCATTCCATATTTAAAAAAAATAATTTTAATTGAAAGATAAAAACCATATGATTATCTCAATAGATGCAGAAAAAGCCTTTGACAAAATTCAACGTCCATTTATGATAAAAACCCTCCAGAAAGCAAGAATAGAAGGAACATACCTCAACATAATAAAAGCTGTATATGACAAACCCACAGCAAACATTATCCTCAATGGTGAAAAATTGAAAGCATTTCCCCTAAAGTCAGGAACAAGGCAAGGGTGCCCACTTTCACCACTACTATTCAACATAGTTTTGGAAGTTTTGGCCACAGCAGTCAGAGCTGAAAAAGAAATAAAAGGAATACAGATAGGAAAAGAAGAAGTAAAACTCTCACTGTTTGCAGATGACATGATCCTCTACATAGAAAACCCTAAAGATTCTACCAGAAAATTACTAGAGCTAATCAATGAATATAGTAAAGTTGCAGGATATAAAATTAACACACAGAAATCCCTTGCATTCCTATACACCAATAATGAAAAAATAGAAAGAGAAATTAAAGAAACAATACCATTTACCATTGCAACAAAAAGAATAAAATACTTAGGAATATATCTACCTAAAGAAACAAAAGACTTATATATAGAAAACTATAAAACACTGATGAAAGAAATCAAAGAGGACACAAACAGATGGAGAAATATACCGTGTTCATGGATTGGAAGAATTAATATAGTGAAAATGAGTATACTGCCCCAAACAATCTATGGATTCAATGCAATCCCTATCAAGCTACTAATGGTATTTTTCAGAGAACTAGAACAAATCATTTCACAATTTGTATGGAAATATAAGAAACCTCGAATAGCCAAAGCAATCTTGAGAAAGAAGAATGGAACTGGAGGAATCAACCTGCCTGACTTCAGGCTTTACTACAAAGCCACAGTCATCAAGACAGCATGGTACTGGCACAAAGATAGAAATATAGATCAATGGAACAAAATAGAAAGCCCAGAGATAAATCCATGCACCTATGGACACCTTATCTTCGACAAAGGAGGCAAGAATATACAATGGAGAAAAGACAATCTCTTTAACAAGTGGTGCTGGGAAAACTGGTCAACCACTTGTAAAAGAATGAAACTAGAACACTTTCTAACACCATACACAAAAATAAACTCAAAATGGATTAAAGATCTAAACATAAGACCAGAAAGTATAAAACTCCTTGAGGAAAACATAGGCAAAACACTCTCTGACATAAATCACAGCAGGATCCTCCATGACCCACCTCCCAGAATATCGGAAATAAAAGCAAAAATAAACAAATGGGACCTAATTAAAATTAAAAGCTTTTGCACAACAAAGGAAACTACAAGCAAGGTGAAAAGACAGCCTTCAGAATGGGAGAAAATAATAGCAAATGAAGCAACAGACAAACAATTAATCTCAAAAATATACAAGCAACTCCTGCAGCTGAATTCCAGAAAAATAAACGACCCAGTCAAAAAATGGGCCAAAGAACTAAACAGACATTTCTCCAAAGAAGACATACAGATGTCTAACAAACACATGAAAAGATGCTCAACATCACTCATTATTAGAGAAATGCAAATCAAAACCACAATGAGGTACCATTTCACACCAGTCAGAATGGCTGCTATCCAAAAGTCTACAGCAATAAATGCTGGAGAGGGTGTGGAGAAAAGGGAACCCTCTTACACTGTTGATAGGAATGCAAACTAGTACAGCCACTATGGAGAACAGTGTGGAGATTCCTTAAAAAACTGGGAATAGAACTGCCATATGACCCAGCAATCCCACTGCTGGGCATAGACACCGAGGAAACCAGAATTGAAAGAGACGCGTGTACCCCAGTGTTCATCGCAGCACTGTTTACAATAGCCAGGACATGGAAGCAACCTAGATGTCCATCAGCAGACGAATGGATAAGGAAGCTGTGGTACATATACACAATGGAATATTACTCAGCCATTAAAAAGAATACATTTGAATCAGTTCTATTGAGATGGATGAAACTGGAGCCCATTATACAGAGTGAAGTAAGCCAGAAAGAAAAACACCAATACAGTATACTAGTGCATATATACGGAATTTGAAAGATGGTAACGATAACCCTATATGCGAGACAGAATAAGAGACACAGATGCATGGAACAATTTTATGGACTCTGAGGGAGAAGGTGAGGGTGGGACGTTCTGAGAGAATAGCACTGAAACATGTGTATTATCATATGTGAAACAGAACACCATTCCATGTTCGATGCATGAGACAAATGCTCAGGGCTGGGGCAATGGGATGACCCAGAGGGATGGGATGCAGAGGGAGGTGGGAGGGGGGTTCAGAATGGGGAACACATGTAAACCCATGGCTGATTCATGTCAATGTATGGCAAATAACACTACAATATTGTAAAGTAATTAGCCCCCAACTAAAATAAATAAATTTATTAAAAATAAATAAATAATTTTAAACATATTTAGAACCTCCTCTATGGGCTATTCAGTTTGCATCCATATCTTTTTTTTTTTTTTTAATTTTTTCTTTAATAACAATATAATGTTTGTCTTTGTGCACGTGGGTTTTCCTTATTTTGGTTTATTTCCTTAGGAATAGAGTACCAGGTATAGAATGTTTGGGCTCAAGAGACTGTTGTATCACTTACCCATGTATAGCCCATGTATAGCCCATGCATGCATGCATGCTTAGTTGCTCAGTTGTGTCCAACTCTTTTGCAGCCCTATGAACTGCAGCCCACCAGGCTCCTCTGTCCATGAGATTTCCCAGGCAAGAATACTGGAGTAGGTTGCCGTTTCTTCCTTCAGGGGATCCTCCCAACCCAGGGATCTAACCCATGACTCTGGTGTCTCCTGTATTGCAGAAGGACTCTTTACCAGCTGAAAAACCTCTTAAAACCTCAACTTAGATGAGTTCCTTCTGAGTTCTGGCCTGTGTGTTTTCTCCAGGTTAAAATGATTTTCATAAGAAGCTTGTGTTTCTGTAGATCATTTTGGATAGTCTGAAGCTCCATGAGGATCTAAAATCATGTGGATGATACACCATTCATTTAAAATTCTGCTGTAGTAGAGGATAGAAAATTAGGGAAAAAAACAAACTGGAATGTGGACTGGATCTGTTGGGTTTCCAGACTACATTAGGAACTGTTGAGCACATGATTGCATTTAACCTCAAGACAATCCTCTTGGCTGGGAATCAGTAGCTGAGGAGACTGAATCTCAGTGGGGTGCTCCACCTTTTGTGGAGGTAGGGTTTGAATTCATTTGGACAGAGCAGGTCTACTCTGCCATTTATCACTTTGTCTATAGTGGGGATCTGGGATCATTTCCCCTTTGCAATAGCAGAAACTTTTATTTTAGCCACTTGGACTAAGGCCTTTCTGATGATTCCTGTGCGCTTTTGTAGATCCATCTTTTATGCAGTTCTCTCAAATCACAAAGAAGAGTTCTGCTTTAATGCCCAGACATGGGGGAAGTGGTAGTGGGCTGATTAAAAGGCAGCTGACAAGATATTTAAGAGTTGTTTAGAATGGGTGTGTGTGGGGGGAAGTTGGGATCCAAACCCCTTGGGCCCTGTCAGACTTTACTGCCTGTCTCTGTGCTTTCATGAAGGCAGTGGAGGAACTAGCGATGTATCAAATGGGGAGGAAAAAGAATGACTTTGCTTGGAAAGCCAATTTGGGAACCACTTTATTTTTTTTTTATTTTTTATTTTTATAAATTTATTTATTTTAGTTGGGGGCTAATTACTTTACAATATTGTAATAGTTTTTGCCATACATTGACATGAATCAGCCATGGGTTTACATGTGTTCCCCTTCCTGGACCCCCCACCCACCTCCATCCCCATCCCATCCTTCTGGATCATCCCATTGCCCCGGCCCTGAGCCCTTGTCACATGCATCGAACATGGAATGGTGTTCTGTTTCACATATGATAATATACATGTTTCAATGCTATTCTCCCAGAACGTCCCACCCTCACCTTCTCCCTCAGAGTCCATAAAATTGTTCCATGCTGTGTCTCTTATTCTGTCTCGCATATAGGTTTATCGTTACCATCTTTCAAATTCCATATATATGCATTAGTATACTGTATTGTTGTTTTTCTTTCTGGCTTACTTCACTCTGTATAATGGGTTCCAGTTTCATCCATCTCATTAGAACCGATTCAAATGTATTTTTTTTAATGGCTGAGTAATATTCCATTGTGTATATGTACCACAGCTTCCTTATCCATTCGTCTGCTGATGGACATCTAGGTTGCTTCCATGTCCTGGCTATTGTAAACAGTGCTGCGATGAACATTGGGGTACACGCGTCTCTTTCAATTCTGGTTTCCTCGGTGTATATGCCCAGCAGTGGGATTGCTGGGTCATATGGCAGTTCTATTCCCAGTTTTTTAAGGAATCTCCACACTGTTCTCCATTGGGAACCACTTTAAATGTAGAGCCCACCCAGACAGACAGATGCTCTGTAAGAACTGTTCAGGGTCCTTAGAAAAACCCTTGACCTGACCAGCTAGGAACAATAGGAAAATAAGAATGCTCAAAGTTAAGGGACAAATTCAAGGTCATAACATCCATGGATGCAAAGCAGATTGAGAAGCAGGGCTCTCTATCATCCCTACATTGAAGAGTCACTGAGAGAATGTAAATGAGAGGAGGTAACCAGGATGCCCAGCAGGGAGACAGGGGCATGGCTGTGTGACTCAGCTATTCCTGTGCCTGGGCCCTGGCTGGCACTGTCCCCTCTCCTTTGACTCTGCACAGAGCTGCAATTACTATGGGAGTAGGGGAAGGTTTTCCAACACTTGCTTGGATCTGAAAGAAGGTGGGAGGTGGACACTGTGGGGAGGGGCTAGGGTAGTGGCCACTGGTGCTGAGGTCCTGGCACCTCTATGACCCTGCCCTTTGCTTCTTGATACCACCTTTAAACCGAAACTTGGTATTTCTCCCAGTTAAGGGTGGGGACAAGAGATCATTTTCTGGATTTTTTTTTTATTTGCCCCGATGATTAGGACGTGTTAACCCACCACATTCATTCGGACGCTTTGCCCCCTCTTGGTCAGGATTATTTAAATGTTTATCCTTCCCTCTTTCTTGACCTTTCCTGTTCAGTCTTAGTTCCTGGGTCCCGCTCGCTTTGTGTTTCATGAGCTTAGCAAAGCGTGGCCTCCAATTCCCTAGTTCTAGTGTTTTCACTTAAGATGAGGAGTGATGAGCCAAAGGTTTCAGGCTCAATCCTTGAGCAAAGGGCCGCTCTGACAGGGATTATTATTTATTTGTCATCTTGGATGTAATAAGCTGTAGGTACAGCTTCGAGAGCCCTTGATTTATTGCGCTGTCTACTGCCACTAGCGGGACGTCTGCTGCACGGTGCAGGATGAATACCACACTGTCAGCTCCGTCGATCTGTCTCCACCACTGCTCTCTCTCATAACACGTTCCCATTTCATGCCAGAATACATAAACAATCTTTCATTATTTTGATGCTTTTTTCATATTTGTTCTTTACAGAACATAAAGTTTGAATTTATGGGTTTCCTTTACATTATTTCAACACACTCCACCATTTTCCGGGTTTGTGGTTTAACTCTCAGAAATTGGCTGCCAGGTGATTTAGTTATTTTGGCTTTCTAGTTTTATAGTTATTTAATATTGCGATGTCAGATACTGAGAAAATGGAGTGCATGCGAGGCGAGGGGTTTGCAGTTGAGGCTGTTGTCATCAAGGCAGTGGGATCACGGGGATGAGGCGTGGGGGTTAAAAACACCACATGGGAGATGGGAGATCATTTGTTTATTTTTTAAATGCCATCTCAAAAATGTTATTTAGGTGATTGGCTGGTCCAGGTCTTTGATGGAGCTTGAGAGGAAAGAAAGAGCATCTCACCACTGTTTGGAATTAGCAAGGTTTTCTAAATGGGTAGTCAGAGACCCCACCCACATTTTTCTGCTTTTCAGCAATAGCAGCTCTTAGCATTCTCTATTTTCATCCATACTCTCTCACTTCTGTAGTCATTCTCCCCTTACTGCATCCCCCCCCATTTTTGTTTGTGTTTCAGAGGCTTGGTCATATGGCGTAATTTTAAAGAATTTTCCTGTTTTTATGTTCAGTTGCCCTAACTGGCAAAGGAGCTTGTTATGGAAGGAATTTACTTAAGAATAGGAAGTCCTTGCCTCTTTCCCCTTGTAGTAGGACAGGCTTAGGGAATGGTTCATATACTTGCTTATGTATTCACCTATTTGCATTGTCCTGTTTGCATGGATTCCACACACCCACCCTCATCCCACACGCAGGCTTTGAGTTTTTCATCTCAAATTTCATCATCTTATTTTTAACCAAACTTAACAATTATATCCATTCTCTAAATCAGACACTTGAATTTTTTTATTAAAAAATAAAGTTTCTCCCAGTTATTTTCTTTGCAATTATATTTCAGAGAGATAGCAGTAGAAGAAATTCTTAGAGTAGCCTGAATTGATAACGTCAATCCTGGTGATGAGGAGATGTGTGCAGGAGAATATGAGGGGGTGGGGTGTGTATGTATTTGTCTTAGTCTGCTTATAGGATATGGGTCAGTCCATGGAGGAGCCTAGTGAATTTCACTTTCCTTGGTGCTTCCTGACAAATATAAGCCATTGACAGGTGAGAGCATATTCCAGTCAAGGTCAATTAATTGTGCAGAAGTCGTGACGTTTGGGAAGTTAGTCCTTCTCGGCGACAGTGCTAATTCAGGCTCTGGGATTGAAATTCTGGCTCCTTTTGAGAAAGGTTTCATGCTTACCTGCTTAATTGTGTGTGTGTGTGTGTGTGTGTGTCTCCTTGCCCTTCCACGCAGCTCTTTAAGAGGAAGGGGCTGAAGGTAAGGTGAGAGAGGCTTAGCAGTTGGAAAGTTGTTGTGAACCCTGCCTCCTCTCTGAAAGACATTAATGAATGTGGATTTGAATGCCATAAATGCAAGATAATTTTGTCACTCCTCGCTTCTCTTGGCTGCCTTCATTAGAGAAGTGGGGAATTTGCTTAGCCCACATCCCACTGTACCAGCCTGTTGTGGCTGGAAGGGAACCCTAGTTAATTAATATGAGGAATTTGTTTTGTGTCCCTGTTTAAAAAAAAAAAGACAGTGCAGGTTGGTGTTGTCAGCAGAAGCTGCTTGTCACTTTGACCTGTTCTGTTAAGTGTTTGATGTGTTTTCTCAGAGTAATCTGTGAATAACATTATAGCCCAGCCAGAAGAGAAACCGAGGGAGCAATAGCAGAATTAATATCTGGGAGCGTTGATAATTATATATCAGAATCTAATTTTTAGCACAGAAAATGTGTTAATGACAGAGAGGAAAACAAAAACCACTAGCTTCTCCCAGCAAGCCCCAAAGTGTCATTTATTATTTCTCAGCTGGATATCTATCAAGTTTATGGGTTAATTTTTCTGTAGACTGTTATTTATGGGTTTTTGTTTGTTTTCAGCCATCATTACTAACAATACGGTTAATAGCAATCATTTGTTATCCAGCACTAGGCGTGATGCCTCAGATGAGAGCACTGAACTGAGAATACTCATTTGGTAGCTGAATAAGGCCCTGACAGGGCCCATTTATAACAAGCTCATTCTATAATGTCCATCCTATTAATAAAATTTTGTTGCTGTCTAATTAGAGATGTCTGATGTGTATAGTAGCACCGCAGAGGAGACTTTTTTGCTACTGCTTTTTTTTTTTCCCTTCCTCTGGTCTCTCTGTCACAGCCAAAGCCCATCTGGGCATGTGGGTTTGAGAAACAAAAGGAATGAGGAAGGAGCTGTGGGCAAAGGTTTGGATTAGATGTGTGGTGACATTGCAGAGTGAGTGAGATGGAAACACAGGGAGGTCTCACTGGCTTGCCAGTGCTCCTCTCTGCTCTTCATCCTGTGGTTTTACCTGCCTTGGGTGGTAACTTGCAGCTTGCCTCCCAAATCCTCACTGATACGAAGTGTGACCACAGGGTGCTTTGATGGGTTTACTAACGTGCACAACAGAACTTAAAACGTACAGCCAGTGCTCAGCTCTTCAAAGTTGCTGCCTTGCAAGGCAGCACGTTTATTCATAAGACACTGTCATTTCTAAGCATCTTCTGGAAACTTCTCTTGGTTTGTTTGCAAAGGCAATCTGTTTCATTCAATAAGTGAAGAGCCTTCCTGAGTAAGAATTTGGGATAATATATTAGAGTGTCAATCTCAATGTTTTTGTGGTTGTACTTTGAATACAGAAACTGATTCAGTTCAGTCATTTTTATACCAGGGAATCTTTCAGGCTTTTTTTTTTTTTTTTTCTTTAATTAGAAAGCAGCTTTGGGGCTACATGATGTTATGTACCCAGCTGCTGGACAGAGTTGGAATTTTAAGTCCCATTGCCCTTTCTCTGCAGTGATAGGATTTGGGGAAAGCTACTGAAATGCTGGGCCTCAGCTTTCTCAGTTCTGAAAAAGCAGGCACTAGTCCCTGGAGAATGAATTGTTGCAAGGGTTAAACATCATAGATGAAAATGCTGTGTAGGTAGCAAGACCTCCCAAACGCTAGTTATGACTACCACCAGTTAGAGTTCACTGTTTGTTTAGAACCCTATATAGAAAAACCTACCCCACTGAGGTCCTTTACTGTAAAGTTGTTTTTAAACACAGTTGTATGCATAGTTTTACTAATTTTATTGCTTGTATTTCAAGAGAAATTCTGTTTCCCACTCCAAGTAAAATTTAAAGAAATGTGTAGCATTGAAATGTGTTTTTTTTTTTTTATTTAAATCGTTATCATCCCAATTACAGCTGATTGCGAAGTTTGTTAAGGAGGGAAAATGAAGAATTAAGAATTCAAGGAAGAAATATTTTATTAATTTGGCAGGTGCTCTGAATTCATACACCTTTGAATTAGGAGCACACGATCAGCAATACGCTGAAGAATGTTTTTTAAAATAGTTTTGTTGCTAGGTAACTATTTTCCTCTTTACTAAGCTTCCCCCAAAATGTTTTGCAAATGATCTTTTGAATAAAAATGATCATCTAATATTTTTCTCCCAGCCTGTCTGTTTGATTGTGAAGGTAAAACCATTAAAAAATAAAAAAAATAAAAAACAGAGCACTGCAGAATTTCCATCCTAAGCTAGTGATAAAAGTGCTGTACTGAGTGGTGGCTGCACAGGCCTGGGCCGTCTGCTGTTTTTTTTTCTTTTGTTTATCCCCTAAACTGCACTTGACTACAGCTTATCAACCCTTAATTAGTGCTACATTTTCTCCCTGTGATTTCTATTGATGTGCAGTACAGGAAGCTGGATTGAGCCTCCACCTGACTGGTGTGCAAATTGTTCTAGAAAATTAAGCAAACATCTCTCTCCACTATCCACCCCCTCCCCAATACTCCATTTCTTTCCTCCCCACCGTTTCTCTCTCCTTGTGTCTTTCTCGCTTCCATTTCCCCACAATAGAAAAGGTGAAAAGCAGGACGATAGGAATCAGGTTGAGTATTAGTGTTTTTGCTGGCCTCGGCAATAGAAAACGACAAGCCGCCGCCGCGGCGCTCCGTCAGCAGAACGCGAAGCGGGGAGGAGGCAGCGGGCGGGGACTCTCCCGCGGCCTCAGGATGGCTGCACCACGATGGCGAAGGCGAGCACAGGGATGAAGTCAGCACTGACAAAGTGAGGGGATTGATGGATGGACAAAGCGAGCAACTGGATGTGAGAATGGATGAGGGCAGAGGGGGAATTTAACACAGACAAACAGAATGAAAGACAGAGAGGAATTGCTTGCTGAAGGATGGCCGCCCTCAGCTCCCACAGCAATTTACTTACTGCTACCTGAACACCCAAGGATTGTTTGCATCTTTGCAGATTTTCCTACCAGCCTCGGCAGAGGGACCTGGTAGATTCCAGCTAGTGTGTGCCAGGCTTTCTCTTTGAACCTCCCTCTATTCCTGTCCCTCCCAAGTCCACCCCACTCCCCTCCCCACAACTATATTCACTCACACTCATTTAATTCAAACTGAGTGACTGATTATTTCCAATAAGTTCACACAGTGTTCCTGCAGAATAAATTTTCTTCTCCTGCCATCATTTTAATGTTTCCACTAAATTTACCTTAATCAGTTATTGTTGCATTAGTGTAGTAAATAATAATATTTACCTGCTCCTTTTGAAGCTGATGTTTCTAGAAGGAGATCTATTGTTGTTTCATGAAGGCTTGTGTTAGTGATGATAATGTATGCCTCCTTGGTGCAGGAAAAACTTAGTAGCTTTCTACTTTTATCTCGTCTGTATATATTAATGAGGGACTCAATATTTAATGCTTGTCACATTTTATTTTAAAGTAGAAAATATGCTCCAACCCAATCCCCAAATATGTTATATTAGGTAAAAAAGAATTTATTAAGAAGATGAATCTCATGTTAAGTGTTTCTACCACAATAAAATCAAGTTAAAAAAAAAAAAAAGAAAAAAATTGGGAGAGAAAAAAATGTTATCTTCCCCCACTAAGAAAAAAATGTATAGTGTTGCATGTGTTACAATAGGTTTACTATTTACAAATCATCATTTCAAAAAATAGAGTCTGTGGGAAAAAAGCTATTTGAGATTTTTTAAAAATATAATGCCATCAGTGATTATATGAAGCAATAGAAGGTAAATCTATTTACTGTAATTGAATACCATACCAAATGTATATTTAGGATTTTGTTTCCCTGTGTAAATAAAGAAAATGATTTTCTGAGACCAGTTGATTTAGGAATTTTGGATAAGAATCTGTGAAATAAAAGTTCCAAAAGAGAAACCTACACACAGACACATGCAAATTGTTGGGAAAGTGAAAAGGTGACTTATTCCAAAATTCAGACAATCCAGCCTTAAGTGCGATAGTTACAAAATAAGCCACTATATTTCTGGTACATTCAAGGAACCTGGGGCTTTACAGGAAATCTCTTTTTCATTTTGAGATACATTGAAGGAAACTATATTTCAGAATCAGTGTTGTTGGGTCTCATAGTTCCTTTATCTACTTTCCATGAAAACGTTTTTATCTTTCTCCCCCTCCCTCTTTACCTCCCTCTCTTCCTGTCTCCATCTCCCCTCAAAGAAATGGCCTGGGAAGACAAATAGTCTTTGCATTTTTTGGCTGTATATTGCAGTTTTCCTCCTTAAATATGCAAATTTACATGTCTACACATGTAGTTTTGAGGCAGATCTCTTTCTTGTGACGTACTTCCGAAGTCCCATCTATTTCTCTCCTCCAGTTCCACAAAGACTAAAACGTATGAAGTAGCAACAGAGTTTGAGAACCTCTGGCCCTTGAAGGACTCCAGAGTGCAGTATCAGCTGCCTTCACAATTAAAGCGAGGTTTTGGGAGAAGGCTGTTGACTTGGTAGAAATGATAAATAAGAGTTTTGAAAAGATGAAATTAATAAGTTGTCTGTTGCACAGAGGTCCATGAGACATGTTTTCGAGTATAGCATGGATTATCTGTCTTTACACTATTCAAAAGTAGATTTGTCCTCCTGTTCATTGCCTGTGCAGACTAAAGGCTGTGGTCGCCTGGAAGCCACACCACCGGCAGGTGGACATCCAGCATCGTTTTGGAATAATAGGAGCTCAGAGCTGACTAACCACTTGGAGATTATGTCATATATTAATCCTGGTAGTGAGTAATTTTTCAAAGGTTGAAAAAAATGTGACAAGTGATAAAATTGAGTTTACTGAAGGTGGCTCACATGTGGCCCAGAGATACAGCTTAGGGTAACAGGTTATAGAGGGTTCTGATTCTTTTTGTGATTAAAAAAAAAAAACTCGGAACCTCTGAGATAACTCTGGGAAATTTTTGGAAAAGAAGGATGGTAACTCTTTTTTCATGTGGATCCCTGATTGGTGAAGGCAGACTGAGGGGAATTGGTTTCTTTTTGCCATTATTGTGAGTTTTGTAGCTTCCATGGTTTTCAGCCCACGTCCTAAGAATCACTACACCTGAGCTTCCTAGAAGCAGGATATAGGAGCCTGAGCCCCGTCTCCTCAGAGACTCTGACAGAGGAGGATGGGGAGAGATTTCTGCCAAGAATTCTGCCAGATGGGCCAGAGACATGATATCTTCCCCTCTGTGTCCCTTTGGAGTTCCTTTGGATATTTCTTATGCATCGCTCTAAATATCCTGACTTTTGAACCTTTAAGTTGGATGAGCAATAAACAAAAGAAGGCTCACTCAGTTTTGTTTTATACCTCTCAATTTATTTCAATACCCCCCCAGTCCTCCATACAATACATGTTGACTGTAGAAAGTTTGAAAAAAAATTCTGAAGGAAAGAATTATCTGTGATTTCACCACCCAGAAATTAACCATTGCTAATATTTTGTTGTATACCTTTCAGTCTTTTTAGAAAAAAAAATACACATTACATAATTGAACTAGGATCATTTCATGATTATTTTTTGCAACTTTTGCATGTATCAGTATGTTTTTGAGCATATTCTCATGTCTTGATAATTCTTCTGAAACATGGTGGTTATTGGAGGCACAGGTCATTTGTTCAGGTTTCCTTTGCAAGTCCCTTATTGTTGGCAGTGTAGGCTACTTCCCCACCCCCACACCGCCATATAAACATAGCTGTGATGAACTTTGATCTAATTTTCAATTGATGACAATTTTATTATTGTTATTATTTTAAAATTTTATTGGAGTACCGTTGCTTTACAGTGTGTATTAGTTTATGCTGTACAGCAAAGTGAATCAGCTATATGTGTGTGTATGTATATATATATATATATATATATATATATATATATATATATATATATCTCCCCTCTTTTTTGGATTTCCTTCCCATTTAGGTCACCATAGAGCACTGAGTAGAGTTCCCTGTGCTGTTAAGTAGGTTCTCATTAGTTATCTCTTTTATACATAGCATCAGTAGTGTATATATGTCAATCCCAATGACAATTTGATTATTATTTTTTAAATTAAGTTTAAATTGCCTTTTTTTCCTGCCTTTCATCCATTCGTCCATCTATCCATCTGTTCCTGGTTTATGAACACTTGACTTTAGTGATTTCAGAATGCCAGTGTCTGCCCTATAAGAGTGACTTTTTCCTAGGCCCTTAGAGAGTATACATTGTTCATAAAGTTTGCAATATTTCAATGTTGCTAGTATTATTAGTCTTACTTCTCTACCACGCCAGCGAAACAAGTCCCCTTCTCTCTGTTTTCCTGCCCCCGTCTTTTTTCTCACACCATTCGCCTTATGGAATGCTCTCCCCATTTTTCCTCTGCTTATTTAAATCGTGAAAGTGAAAATCTCTTAGTCATGTCCGACTCCTTGTGACCCCATAGACTATACAATCTGTGGAATTCTCTGGGCCAGAACACTGAAGTGGGTAGCCTTTCCCTTCCCCAGGGGATCTTCCCTACCCAGGGATTGAACCCAGGTCTCCCACATTGCAGGCAAATTCTTTACCAGCTGAGCCACAAGGGAAGCCCCCTGTCTTCAAGGGGGAGCTCAAATTTCACTTCTCTCATGAAGCCTGACCTGATAATCCAAACCCCACATGATTTCCTAATAGCAGTAATTTCAATGTGTAATTTCTTCCCCATTGTGTTTCCCTTGAACTCAAACTAGATAGAGCTCTAAGAACTCTTAGGTCTTGACTCACTCAACACTTTTTTAAAACTGAAAAAGTCAAGTTCCAGAATTGTTTTGCCCTTCTCAGTAATGGACCAGTAGAACATGTACCATTATAGACCTATTCCTCAATTCACCAGTACTAAGAAGTTAGTAGCAGAACATTCTCCAGTGGGCAATTTCTGGCATTTTCTACATGACTGGGCATTTGGGGAAAGTGAATGGCAGTAGATATGCAACTGTCTGCTAGTGCGCACAAACACATCACTCTGTCACACCCTAAAAAGTTGAATAAAGCTCAACTGAACAAGATAAAGCCTCCTTATCCTTCTGCCATGGGCCAGAGCTCACTGATACAACTGAGCGTGATGGTACGGCTGCCAGTAAAGGGATATGAAAAACACCATGGGACAGAGAATTGTGAAGGATGCTAGTCACTTGACATATCTGAACCTTAATATCCTTTTCTATGAAAGGAATGAAGTTAGACTAGTTCAACTATCTGCAGAAGAACTTGCTTTAAAAAAAAATAGCTAATGCAAAACCTTAACAGTGGAGTTACTCTGATTATAGTAGGTACCACGGAGATCCTCACCCTCCAAACCTCTTGTGTATCCCCAGCAATGGTTCCTTCACTACTCAATGGGTTAACATTTGGAGATGTCTCTTCTGGCATTGAGATATGATAGTTCTAAAGCAGTGAAAGCTGCTCAGTTGGGTCCAACTCTTTGTGACCCCGTGGACTGCAGCATGCAAAGCCTCCCCGTCCATCACCAACTCCCAGAGTCCACCCAAACTCATGTCCATTGCGTCGGTGATGCCATCCAACCATCTCATCCTCTGTCGTCCCCTTCTCCTGCCCTCAATCTTTCCCAGCATCAAATGAGTCAGCTCTTTGCATCAGGTGGCCAAAGTATTGGAGTTTCAGCTTCACCATCAGTCCTTCCAATGAATATTCAGGACTGATCTCCTTTAGGATGGACTGGTTGGATCTCCTAGCAGTCCAAGGGACTCTCAAGAGTCTTCTCCAACACCATAGTTCAAAATCATCAATTCCTCTGTGCTCAGCTTTCTTTACAGTCCAACTCTCACATCCATACATGACTACTGGAAAAACCATAACCTTGACTAGATGGACCTTTGGTGGCAAGGTAATGTCTCTGCTTTTTAATATGCTGTCTAAGTTGGTCCTAACTTTCCTTCCAAGGAGTAAGCATCTTTTAATTTCATGGCTGCAGTCACCATCTGCAGTGATTTGGGAGGCCCCAAAAATAAAGTCAGCCACTATTTCCCCATCTATTTGCCAAGAAGTGATGGGACCACATGCCATGATCTTAGTTTTCTGAATGTTGAGCTTTAAGCCAACTTTTTCACTCTCCTCTTTCACTTTCACCAAGAGGCTCTTTAGTTCTTCTTCACTTTCTGCCATAAGGGTGGTGTCATCTGTATATCTGAGGTTATCGATATTTCTCTCAGCAATCTTGATCCCAGCTTGTGCTTCATCCAGCTCAGCGTTTTTCATGATGTACTCTGCATATAAGTTAAATAAGCAGGATGACAATATACAGCCTTGATATACTCCTTTTCCTATTTGGAAGCAGTCTTGTTTCATGTCCAGTTCTAACTGTTGCTTCCTGATCTGCATACAGGTTTCTCAAGAGGCAGGTCAGGTGGTCTGGTATTCCCATCTCTTTCAGAATTTTCCACAGTTTATGGTGACCCATACAGTCAAAAGCTTTGGCATAGTCAATAAAGCAGAAATAGATGTTTCTCTGGAACTCTCGTGCTTTTTCGATGATCCAGCGGATATTGGAAATTTGATCTCTGGTTCCTCTGCCTTTTCTAAAACCAGCTTGAACATCTGGAAGTTCATGGTTCACATATTGCTGAAGCCTGGCTTGGAGAATTTTGATCATTACTTTACTAGCGTGTGAGATGAGTGCAATTGTGTGGTAGTTTGAGCATTCTTTGGCATTGCCTTTCTTTGGTATTGGAATGAAATCTGACCTTTTCCAGTCCCGTGGCCACTGCTGAGTTTTCCAAATTTGCTGACATATGGAGTGCAGCACTTTCACAGCATCATCTTTCAGGATTTTTAATAGCTCAACTGGAATTCCATCACCTCCACTAGCTTTGTTCGTAGTGATGCTTTCTAAGGCCCACTTGACTTCACATTCCAGGATGTGTGGCCCTAGGTGAGTGATCACACCATTGTGATTATCTGGATCGTGAAGACCTTTTTTGTACAGTTCTTCTGTGTATTCTTGCCACCTCTTCTTAATATCCTCTGCTTCTGTTAGGTCCATACCATTTCTGTCCTTTATCGAGCCCATCTTTGCATGAAATGTTCCCTTGGTATCTCTAATTTTCTTGAAGAGATCTCTAGTCTTTCCCATTCTGTTGTTTTCCTCTATTTCTTTGCACTGATCGCTGAGGAAGGCTTTCTTATCTCTCCTTGCTATCCTTTGGAACTCGGCATTCAGATGGGAATATCTTTCCTTTTCTCCTTTGCTTTCCGCTTCTCTTCTTTTCCCAGCTATTGGTAAGGCCTCCTCAGAGAGCCATTTTGCTTTTTTGCATTTCTTTTCCATGGGGATGGTCTTGATTCCTGTCTCCTGTACAATGTCATGAACCTTCATCCGTAGTTCATCAGGCACTCTGTCTATCAGATCTAGTCCCTTAAATCTATTTCTCACTTCCACTGTATAAGGGATTTGATTTGGGTCATACCTGAATGGTCTAGTGGTTTTCCCTACTTTCTTCAATTTAAGGCTACCCACTGGAGTGGGTAGTCTTTCTCTTCTCCAGGGAATCTTCCCAACCCAGGGATCAAACCCAGGTCTCCCTCATTGCAGACGAATTCTTTACCAGCAGAGGCACAAGGGAAGCCCTTAGAGGGGAAAGGCAGATGGTAAATAAATATATGTATATACACATACAGTGCTATGTAGAAAACTGGAGAGTAGAGAATGATTAGGTGAAGTGGTCAGAGAAGGTCTCTTGCATAACTTAACATATGGACAGACTTGTTAGATATGTTAGGAGGGAAGACATGAAGACAGTGGCAAAAGTAGAGGGAATACTGAGTACAAAATCTTGTGGTAGAAATGGAATCTGTTCTGGGGCAGACAAATTGGTGACCTCCCCAGTGACCACCCTTGTACTTGTTCTCAGAGCCCTGTTCATGTAGTTATCCCTTCGTATCATTGAAGAAACTTCCTGACCTATAATGGAAAGCACTTCCTCCTGTCTCAGAGTGAACCATGATTGGTCCTAGCAACTCTTTTCCCCTTTTCTGTGATTGGTTTGGGCATGAGCATATGATCTTATTATGGCCAATAGTAAAGAGAGTGCTTCACTTATTGTGGTTGTGTCTACATATGATGCTTGTAATTGTGGAAGCCATGAGGGGAAGTTTGGTGTTGAGGGTGGTAGAGCAGAAAGATGGGAAGCACCTGGGTCCATGGCGATGGCATGAACTGGTAACTTGACCTTAGAAAGCATCTGCTTTGTATTTCTTTTGGTGTTATGTAATAAACCCTTATTGTTTAAGCTATTTTTGTTTGTTTGTTTCATATTCTGTTACTTGCAACCTAAAGCATCCTAGAGGATGCTTGAAACAGTTCTTTGTCCAATGCACTCCATTTAAGATCTGTTCAGATGCTGTCTGAAAGACCTTCTTCCAACTCTGTAAAATAGGACAGAGGTGGAACTTCAAGTCTGATATGGATTAAAAGTCGTGCACACGCCTAGGTTTAAGCTAGTGGGTGGCCTCCATCTGTTTTCCATGCACAGGAAAGGAGAGCATGGGTGCTTCGTGGTGTCATTTGGGACTGAATCCCCCTCCCCTGCTGTCTGCTCAGGTCCATCTTCATAAATGGTGATTTCAGGAGCTCATTGGCTCCATTTAAAAGGTGAGTGACTCTGCTTATAATAAATTTCCGTGTGGTGTGCATGCTCTCATTCCCTTCATTTGACCTTGGTGGACAGGCTGATGGATCAGTGAAAAGTACAATGTGAAAAATGAGTAAGCAGAGCACAGTGAGCAGTGAATCCATCTTACATGTGATTGGCTGTGAAAAATCTCACCAACGTGACTCAGAGTACACTCTTCTTTCTCCCCTTTCTCATCCCCCCTTCCTCCTCCCACAATACCTCATCAGCCACCCCACAGGTGAGCTTTCCCACACGTGACTGCCTCGTCCCCACCATCAGTCATCAGATCCTTACAAGGCTTCTTGGATCGACAGCTATTGGGTAGGGAAAATGGGCTTGGACGAGGAGAATCATTTTTTTGGTGGGGGGTGGTAAAGAGAAGCAGCTAATAGAGCTCATCTGAAGCCTTAGGGAGTCCCCTCCAGGGGCGCGTTGAGAAGACACGAGTGTGACAGAATGACTCAATAGGCATTGTAAATCTGCAATTACACCCGAGGACTCAGTGACTCGCGGTTGAGGTCTCCATCAGTTCCATTCGCAGAATCAAGCCCTATAAAAACAGGGAGACAGGATGGTAAATCAAGCTTCTGGGGGAATCGTGGGATCCTGCCGCAGAAGGCCTGAGCACATAAAATGGAAACTTGCCTTTAATGGCAGTGGCTCTTATTGCCATGCTGCAGAGGCCACCTTGGTGGCACATCAAGGTGCTTTTGGAAGAGAATTCCCTGCTGCAGTTGGGCTCTTGTGGGGATGGTCTGCATTTGTGTCCCATTTGTGGGGCACCGGTGGGTCAGGAGGCAAGCGGGGTGATGAGTGGCTGGAGGTATCTCATCATGCTAACCCAAGTGGGCAATTTAGATCACTGTTCTGTCTTCCTGCAGAACGTGAGATGTTGCCCTCCTGCCCTTCCAAGCAGAGAACATATTCATCCTAAGGACCAGCACAGGGAAAAATGTTGGTAGGAAATGGCCACTTGCTAACAGTTCCTCTGATGGGGGATGATAGAAGTGTCATTCCTTATTATTGAGTTCCTGCCCATGTGTGCTCTGACCCCTGAGTAAAGATCAGTACTTGAGATAGGTGAGGTCAAGGTTCATCCTACTTATTGGATAAGAAATTAAGTTGTAGATTTTCATAATATTTTATTGTTTCAAAATGTATTTTATTGTTTCAAAATGTAGTCCTCAGCTAGTAGGGAGAGATTCTTAGAGGATGTGTTAAATGAACTTGAAAGAATATATTGTAATTAAAAAACTTTTCCTGTGTACATGGTCAGTTTTGCTTAGAGTGGTCAAACATGACCCTGTAATCTCATTTGCACCATTTATTGCATATGAGCCATCACAGCAACAATGCTTCTCTCAACAAATCATTGAACACCTGGTGGCATTCAGTGATGAGTAGTTTTTGCTACATCTCAAGATTTCAGATGCACTGGGGAAGCCCTACTTCATGTTACAGGTCTGTGCACTGGTCGGTCTGCTCTCCTCCTTGGGTCTGTTTTTTCTGGAACCAGCAGATTTTCTCTGATTTCAGATGTCAGAGGCTCATAGAGGAAATACATGTCCATGTAAGGCTTAGATTCAGAACTGGCCCACTGTCACTTCAGTCTATGTCCCATAGTCCTTGTGAGGTCTTGTGTGGCATAATGATATGACACATGGAATGTACGCAGAGGGTGAAAAACTGAGATCAGTCTTGCAGTGCACTATTATTATCATTGGCAGTGGCATGTGGGATTCTGGTTCCTAGACCAGAGATTGAACTTGCACGCCCTGCAGTGGAAGCTCAGAGTCTTAACCATGGGCCACTAGAGAAATCCCACCATTACTTGTTTAGTCTACATGTAATTTATTAAGCACCTCTCATGAACCTTGTTTGGTTCTCCATGAAAAACAAGACAAAATTCCACTTCACTCTTATCCAAAACTTCTGTCTTAGATGACCAAATGAGATTTTACAGTAAAAGTAGAACGGGTATTTAGTAAAAATATACCAAGAGTTAGAAGTAGAATTTAGAAATATGAGACTGATCAGTGTTGTTGAGAATCATTCCCATCATTGTGTGTTCTTTATTACTGCAGCCGGATTAACAGTCCTGTTTATGATAGGTGGTTGCTGACAAAAAGGATAAATATTTCAAAGAGGACGAATATCTCCATCAGTAAACATTTGCTCCTATCCTGGGTCTTGGTGGTTAGTTTTGGTTATGTCGCTGACTTGTGGAATAAAGTGAAGCAGGCTAACAAATCATCAGAAAGAGCCCAAAGAGAATAAAAAGAGAAATAGATGAGTGCAAATTTTCATTTGGCATTCATTTCCCCAAAGATGTAGTCATACAGCAAACATTACAAGATTGACAATTGTGTAATAGATACATAACATGTCCAAACAGTTAAGCTGTTCTTCAATTAACACCCAGCCCTGTAATTTCATCTGGTCTATTGGGTTTAAGAACGATGTAGGAAATTGGGCTAAAGTCCAGAGTAACTGTAGAGATAACAATAATTTGTGAAATGATATATCTGAAGAGCTTTATGGGGTTGGCCTTATTTACCTAAATAAGAGCAGCTGGAAGGATATTCTTCTGACGTATGTGACAGTTAGTTACTCAGTAGTGTCTGACTCTTTGCGACCCCGTGGGCGGTAGCCCACCCAGATCCTCTGTCCATGGAATTCTCCAAGCAAGGATACTGGAGTGGGTTACCGTTTCCTTCTCCAGGAAATCTTCCTAACCCAGGGATAGAACCCAGGTCTCCTGCATTGCAGGCAGATTCTTTACCATTTGAGCCACCAGTGTATAGGGTTGGTTTTACCTGAGAAGGTAACTGATGCCTTTGCATTTTAGCCAGGAAGTGAAAAAAAGGGAAAGGTTGACATTTAGGTGTGTTCAAATTAAGTTAGATCTGCAAGAGAATTCCTCTAACTTCTTAGGTTTTGTAGTGGTGACCCAGAATTGTTTCCAAGTTGTGGAGTATATCTCCAAAAGAGATTTAATTTTTAACTTTTTAAATGGAAGAGAAACTAGTTCTCTTATAGGAGGTCATGTATTATTCTCCCTGGAGGCAGGGAGTCTGAACCTTTCTGGGATCTGTTTTTGCATGTTGAAGGAGAAAGTAGGCTCTCACACAGCATTTTCAGATCATTGGATGAGGTAATGAAGGTGATGATACCCTTTTGTCTGGTTCCATCTCCATGCTATCCTGGGAAGGCCATGATCTACTCAGTTTGAATGGGTAGCACATGGGTTTTATCACAGAGAGCTGTAAAGAGTGTTTGAGAACTTGAATTTCCCAGGGAAATGGAAGGTCCATTTTCCCAATTAATTTGTAAGCTGAATATGGTGGAGATCATTTGAGGGTTCTCAGGGGGTTCCTTTCTCTGTATATTTTAATGTTGGGGGTTATTTATGTAAAGGCCTCTTAAATTAGGCTGAAGCTCAGAACTCCTCTGCATGTCTCAAATACACATGTACAGTATCTTTTTTCTCTATTTAAAATGAGATTCAAAATTTAACAAGGAAAGTGGCAAATTCTTTCTGTTGTTTTCCACTTAACCCTCAATTACCATACATCATACTCCAAGATCATTTTCTTAAAATTTGCAATAATATAGATTATTGAGTTTATGTCTCATCATGTAATGCAAAATTTGAGAAGTCTGCAATAGTACATGAAATGTTAGTAAAATATGAAAATTATACACATGGGGAGGAACGAAAAATAAGCAGTGAATAAGGTGGCACAAAAAGGAAGCGTTTGGTGTAGTGGAGAGGATGCGAATGCAGGAGACCTAGAATCTAGTTTCTTCCCCAGTAGTAATGAGACCTTATGTGAATCACGTAACAGCATGTCTTGGTTTTTCCATCTGTGAAATGAAAGACTTGGATTAGGTCTTATGATGCTTGTTGGTTCTGAAAAGACCTTTAATCTTGCTTAAAGCTCCCTTGGAGAAGATGACTTTGTTTACTTATGCCCATTCTATTATTGAAAATCCTCTCTAAGTAGGAGTCTTTATTCAGCTTAACTGAATGGTCCTCAGGTTAGTTAAGGATAGTGTGTTGACTTCTGAATTCAGAGTCATTAGTTATCAGCATTTGGACCATCTCTCTCACTCCTGTGCTCTCAGTCCATGTGGCTAATTGATTATGGCATCTTTTCCTGTTGAACCAAAGCTGTACCTCAGAATCCTTCTCGTTACAGCTTGCCATGACCAGGAGAGTAGAGTTGGTTCCTTAGATAAAAACTGTTTACTCTCCCTGGCTCATTGTGTGAAGACCTCAGAAGATGAAGACAGTGTAATCTAAGAGAAATAGAAGCCCACTGAAAGACCTTCCAGTCTAGAGAAATGATCCAAGGAGCATGAGCAGCCATGGTGGGTGGGGGTGGGGGGGTGGGCAGTGACTGTGGGCAGGAATTAGTTTGGATTTTCATCAAGATGTTTCAAATTATGGCCCTGTTTTAACTGTGCTGTCTCATATTGTGGGTACAGATAATGCTGTGGAAGATAGGTTGAAGTGATTTAAGGTGTTTGATTTTTCAACAATATGTGTTTGAAAGTCCATAGTCTTTTGCATAATCATTTTGTGTGGGCTCTGATATGAGGCTGTTTGTAATTTACAGCATGTATGACATTAGTCTTCAAACTTAATAGTTTCAAAGCCATCCAAGATTTGGGAATTTCATTTAATGCCATGGATAACTCTCTGCTCTGAGCATCTTCTTTTTTTTTTTTTTTTTTAAATATCACAGAGGGCATTTATTCATTTACACAGAGGGTCTCTTTATTTCTGATCATTTCTACAAATGTGCACACAGAAATAAGTCAAATATGTGTCTCAGATGGAATCCTCCAGAAATTTAGGTTGATATTTGATTCTATAATTATATCTCTGAAACTCCCATCGACTCCTCAGGTCAACATATCCTTCTGGAGTCCTGCACCCTGGCTGGGTCACCTTTGCTTTTCTCATCACACTAAGCTGATATCAGAAACCAGGTGTGTGTTTTCCCATCATAATGTGCTTATGTCCTAGATTTCAGTTTTCAAGTGTCCAGAAGAAAGCTTTTGATAGAAGCAACCAACTAGGCAGGGTTTACAATATTATGTATTGGGACTCAGGTGCTCTGAGCATCTTTGAAGACCAGGCTGAGAGTAGGTAAAGATGGGAATAATTTTGTATTTGGTGATACAAAGAAGGAAACAGTTTTTATATGTGTATATACATATTAGAAGCATAGCATATGTGTAATTTCTGTGTGTTTTAGGAGGAATTTATTACTCTACATGTGCCCTATTTGAAATTTATGGTAAGACTATGGCGAAAGAGAAAAATATATTAACATTTGGTGTTTCATTGTATTCATAAAAGGCTGTTGTCAAATCCCTTGACTTTTTACAATGAAAGAAAACATCCTTAGTGATGGAGCATTAAGGTTTCTAGATGAATCTTTGGAATTTGAGCAGCACTAGGCTCATCTCTGTTCCCTAGCTCAGTTATGCACAAAGGTCCTTTTCTAGGTGACATATCATGTTGTATTCCAAAGTACACTTTCTTTTAATTTACAACTTAATTTTCAACCTAATTCAGAAGATTGATACTATAATGCTATTTGCAGAAGTATTGAAATGTCAGTAAGTTTTATTGTAGTAATAAAGAGTATTCCATATATCACAGACTCTATAGGGATCCTTGCTTTTTGCATAGATCTTCATAGCAACAACCAGTGGCTAAATGCTGGCAATCATTAATTTTTAAAGAAGACATGGTTATGATGGTTGAGGAATTAAGGCTGGTGGTGAAGAATGAACTTTAATTTTTTGTCACCTTTTTTTTTTGGTTGCATGCTAAGGTGAGGCGACAGCAAGATGATAAAAAATGGCCCAAATCCCAGGTTCCTAATACTTAAAATGCTGTCTGCTCATAAAAAGATTTCAGTTAGGGAGAGGCCATCTTTGAGCTCCCGGTAACAAATGGGTATCAGTGGCCCATGAAATAATCAATGCCACTAATCCATCCTAGGACCTGCCAATATGTTAATGGCCCTGGTGCATCGTTATTGCTACAAGACCATAAATCATTCCAGGACCAGAATGCATCGCTGTCGAGGCCTCAAACCCCTTGCCTAGAATAAAATGCTGCCTCCTAACAATTAATGTCCAAACATTTTGCAGCTTTGTGCCTTGATTGTTTTCAGATGCTAAAAAAGTAAGTAGGACAGATTGTAAATCAATAAAACTGTAAGACAAAGTGTTTTAATAATAGGAAGGTTCAGAGTAAATCATAGTTCTGTGTTTATTATTGCTTTTGGGGTTATAAATAAAGTTACTTTCTACTACCCAGCGAGGCTACTGAATTAACATGGGTGACCAAGGCCAGGGCTAACCTCTCTGAATGGGGTCCCCTTCTCTTATATCACCCCGAGAAGCCAAATCAAGCCAACTGGAACCACAAACCCCACTTTGTATTGGAGGGCAGTGTTGAGTATACAGTGGATCTGTTTTAGAGACAATCCCTCTTGGAAATGGCAAAAGTAGCTCAGTATAAAATGGTTTCTTTGGCAGCATCAGATTTCAAATATCCAGTATGGTGAGGTATCAGTTGTGGTTATTTATTAGCCATTGCTAATATGGGTGACGGAATAATTTTTACAGTGGTACCCAAGTTAGCTTGGAGTTCCTAGGGGCTTTCTCTCATGCTTCTTTCCATTAAATTATCTAACCTAGGAGGTTGACTTTGGCTGTAGAAATACACTGTTGAACCACAGGCAAACCTGAGAAGATCTTACTTAGGAAACAGAGTTGCATCCAATTGATCTGCTTCCCTTTGGTCAGTGTCAATTTAGTTTTCTATTGAAGGTATGGAGAAGCACACACGATGGAAAGTCATTAACTCCACCATGTAGACACAAAGTTTATTTGCTCCCATTATGGTGTTCCTTGTTCCACAGGTGTACTTTCGGCATGACGAAAGGTAGATAGCCATCCTGGAAAGGTGGGCTTGTCACTTGCTTGGGAGTCACAAATCAAAGGACAGCAGCTTGTAGTGTTAACCATGAACTGGCTGGTGAGCTGGATTCTGACTATAAATGGAATTGAGACATTGAACCTGGTCGAGCCTATTCCTGTGTCAGGTTGAATGTGGTCAGGAACCAAGAAGATAAACAACCAAATGAAAATAGTAGACCGTGGGGTTTAGGGGGACCTCTAGCATTCAGTTAGAGCTATGATGTTGAAAAGACACCATGTCCCCACACAAATGCCCTGAAGTGTCGTGCTCCCAAACACGTTCAGCCACTGTCATGTGGCAGACACCCCTCTCTGGCACTCATATGTCCCTTGAGCCCAGTTCTGGCGGGTGTTTGTAGTTTATTTTGGTGCTCAGGAAATAGCACAGGAAAAGGCCAGAAAAACAATGGCTCCGAATAGACAGAAAGACAATTAAAACTGATATGACTCTTAACAGAAGTGGCAAGAGCAGGCAGGATGGAAGTAATTTATTCAACGAATTGTCCAAATACATAAAATTGCACTGATGTGTGGTGTAGCGGTGGGACAGTGGAAAATTTGATAGTCGTTTCCGTTGTATGAATTACTCAGACAGGATGCCTTTGTGAAGTATGGGGGTTTGTTTAATGTTCTGACAACAATTTAGATCCTGTTATGGTTATTGCAGTGTAATGCCATAGTAAAAATTGAACATGACACACCAGCAATTTATTATTTGTATGTTTTTTAACCTTGAGTATCGGATTGTTTGTCCAAGCATATCCTTTGATTTGCTATAAAATTTATTGTTGATAAAAACAATCAGATTTCCATTAGAAGCAAGAAAAATTATTATTATTATTATTATTTTTTGCCATGAACCATAGATTTAGGAGAAAAATTCAAACTAGGCTACAGGACTTATGACAGGTAGACTCATGACATTATATGGTAATTCAGCATGAAAGAATAATTGTGACACTCTACTTGGTTGTGGAGTATAATCGTGCTGTGAGGTTCAACTCACTGAAAGGCCAAATTATCTTCAACTACATTAGTCTGACAACCTATAATGCTTTGCAGAAGCAATTTGTAGATGTTTCACAGAGTGCCAGCAAACAGGGCTCCCCATTATGCCACCCATTAACAAATTTGTGCAGGGAAAAAAGTAACTTTTCCATTTTCCTGACTGTTTTCAAGCTTTGCAACATAATAAATAGCTAATAGTAGTATTTGCATTGCCATTTACTCTCTTAGTTTTAAAATTTATCTAAGGCATGGGAGGAGAGATTTATATCTGCAGCTCTGCAGCCTGAGAAATATCGATAGTTTCTTTGACTTAAACAATAACATGGTGCAGTGGAGAGAGTGTGGTGTTTGAAGGTGAGTGGTCTGGATTGTTATCGAAATTCACCATCTGCCCCCCACTGCCCCCGCGAGACCTTTGTCTTGCCAGGTATTATAACCTTATTCACTTTGGACCTCAGTTGCCCCATCTCTAAATTGGGGATTATGTTCCTCTCATCTAAGAATCTCTGCCTTGGGGTTAAGAGGTTCTTAGTATTGTCCCTGGCCACTGGGAAGTCTATTTGGAGTAGCTGTGGAGTAGAAGACTGTCGCCCCTTTTGTACTGCTTGGTTTTAGGGAATGGAACCACAGGATGAATGAGTGTGAGGCACTCTCAGCCCGTGACTCAGCTAGAATTTGCTCCTGAGTGTGTTTTGCTTGACTGCATCCATCTGTAGAGGCCCGTTTCCGAGCAGAACCCAAGACCATGTCAAAATAGATTGTCTGACTTTTATATTCTCAAATACAGAATGAGCAGTTTTCTTTAAAAAAAAAAAAAAAAAGATTGAAAAAGCTACCCACGTGCTACAGAAATTTAGGGACACAGCATACAGCATATTTGATGAACTTTAAAAAAAAAAAAACTCTCTTCATAAATCACATTGGATGAGTACTAAAAAAAGTTGGTTTTGTTTGCAGGTGTTACTGCATGTGGAGATGTACAGAGCTGTGTGGCTCAGTGTCCTAAATATTTAATAGGGTTTTTCCATTTTCACCTGGATTTTGGGAACTGGAAGAAGCCAGGTGTCTTTCTCCTAAAGGCCAGTGCCACTTGTATGTTTGTTCTTTTTAATTCCTGTGGTCTGCTGCTTATTTCCTGAGCTGGGCACTCCTAGATTGAAATGAGACTTACAGGAGTGATCGGTTTGCAGAGAAAGGCTAAGACAGCAGGAATGGCCCAGGGGGCCCCTCCTTGTCTTTGTCCCCTCCATCACAAGGGTTTCTATGAAGCGGTCTCACACCTTGGGAGTGGATGGGCATGAGGATAAATCACTCGCTATCTTCAGTAATTGATTTATAATTTATGATTTTAAGAATCATGAAACTTTCTCCACCATTTTTGAGAAGGGGTTGTATGAATCACTCTGTGTCACCCAGTGGCGTTAGTTTCCACATCAGAGACTGACCCTTCATTATGACAAGCCAGTAGGCCTCATACCTGCTGCTTTCAGAGGAGGTGATGGCTTTTCCTAAGGGTCAGTTTGAATTCAGCCCTTCCTGTTAGAATCTAAGAGATAAACCATCTTTTTGGTTTTTTAACTTGATCTCAGTTCTAAACTGTTAAAAAAAAAAAAAAAAAAGAAAAAGAAATAGGATGATAATCTTACTAGCTGTTTCCAAGGACTGGACCTACCCTTCTTGTTTGACCGGGTGGGAGGGTTTTTACTTGATTATTAAAGCTGTTTTTTATTGTTAAAAAATTAATTTATTTTTATTTTTGACCGTGCTGGGTCTCTGTTGCTGCACCCGAGCTTTCTCTAGTTGCGCTGAGTGGGGGCTACTCTTTGTTGCAGCACACCAGCTTCTCATTGTCGTGGCCCCCCTTGTTGCCAGGCATGGGCTCCAGGGTGCACGGGCATCAGTAGTCACGGCACATGGATTTAGTTGTCCTGCAGCATGTGGAGTCTCCCTGGAGAAGGGATCAAACCCATGTCCCCTGCATTGGCAGGTGGATTCTTAACCACGGGACCACTGAGAAAGTCCCTAAAGCTCTTTTTATTTTAGTGCAACTTAGAGGATATTTCTGGACTGTTGGAATAGAGATGTTGAATCAGTGGTCCTCAGTTGACTGTTTCTCCCTTTATAAGTTGAAAAAAAAAATGTGTATGTTTTTCCTGCCTGGTGGCCGTATGCGCTAGGGAATTGCTTTTCCAATGTGTGACTAACATCTCTAGGGGGACTGTAAAGAAAGTGTAAGAAGTATAGTGTGATCAGTCAACATTACTGCAAGCATCACCTTTAAGTTTATATACTGTGGAGGGAGAGTTAGTCATCCTCACTTTGGTACAAAGGGTGACCCATGGGCAGCAAGCACAGGTGAAAGCAGGAAGGGCCTCGTGAGTAGGGAGGCGTTTAGAGTAAGCATGAATGCAGTTACAGTGGGAAAATATATATGGAGAAGGAAGAGTTGCAGGGGGGTTGTTGGTGAGTGAGGGTAATGGATTGTTCCGAAGGCCTGGGGTCCCAGGAGTATAGTTAAGGACGAGCTGGAGCATCCATGTTTACGCATAGTGCTCTTCAACCTAATTTTGGCTGAACTGTTGCTGACTTCCTTAGTGTTCCTTGGTCACCCACCTGCAGAAAGGGCATGGAGGGAGATGATTGTTGACTTTATGGTTATGGAACCCAGCTAATCGGTGCGCCCGCTGGGCTGTAACTTGTTATGCCTGAGCAGTTCTTACACTGGGTCTGAAGATTTTTTTACTGGCAAAAGGGAAAAAAATACTCATTTCTCATGACCCAAGGCCCCTACTGGGAGGGAAGCTCTCATCTCGCATGGAGGGAAAACACCGTGATACCTCCTGATACAGAGGTTTCTGGAGTGATTTAAATATGACCAGTGTAGCTCCTTAGCCTTGCTTTGGAAAACCATGGGGTTTCACAGAATGAATGCTTGTGCAGCCCTGTATGATAAGCCTGCAGTGGAACAGGAGGCATCTTGCTTGCTGTGTTCTAGGGTTTTTGAGTCAACATTAGTAACTGCTCCCCCTCACCCCCTGCAACCCACAAGCTGGGGAGCCAGTGATAGGTACCTGATCCACTTATAGTCATTCTTCATTCAGAGCTGTAGTTACTTTCAGACATGGAGGATATTTTTATTCTGCTGGTTTTCTCAGGGTTGGATCACCCAGGGTTTTAGTACACACAGAGGCCAACATGTGGCACCAAGTACCACCTTACAAACTGCTTTGACCTTTGACGTTCTGGTAAAGGTCCCTGGTTAATTTGGCACTATGTATTGTCTGCTGCACCAGCTCTCCTCTAGCTTTCCTGCCTTTTCTCCCTTGAATGATTCTGTGAAACATCCTCTGCGTTCAGGTTCTAGCTTGCTTCTCTGGTATTTATCTTTGTCATCCTTTACCCGATTTCTCCCTGTGCCGACTCTGTGGTCATGTTTTTGTGGGATGGAATCTCCATCAGATAAAAAGGTGGAGGAGATAGGAAAGGTCAGCACGACAAATCTGTCCTCCGAGCGCCTGCGAATGTGTTTGGGTAGCTGAGCTCAGCTGACCACGAAAGACAAATAGGAAATATGAAGGTGCTTCCTCACCAGGCTTAAAGTTGAAAGCAAAATATCTACTGGGAGAAATAGGAGTGTTAGAGTCTCATATTGGAGATTCAAGAGGAGATACATTCTTGCCTTCGTTTGGAAAGGTCACAGGCTTTATTTGCAGTAAGACATGCATATGGTTATAGCTTGCTTTTATTTTCCCTTTAAAAATGTTTATTATATGTCCACACCATGTTTATGTTACAATTGCATATTTTAACAGCACGCATAGTCTTTAACGTGACAATGCAAAAAAAAAAAAAAAAAACTTCAAATGTTATTTTAGCGAGTTGTTTTACATAACAAGAGACGATGAGTTTCTGTTTCTCTCGGTTAATTTCTTTTCTGTTTTTATTTTGTGGAATTGAAAAAGGACATTTCTAGTGATGGTGATGGTGTAAAGCTCTTCTAATTTAATTTTATTGTTGTATACCTGTCTCCGCTAAAAATGCAAATATCTGTTAGAAGCTGTGTCTTACATTTCATTCTGCTTCATAGATGGGTTTGTTTCTTGGAGTTATCTGTTTTGGGGGAAAACATTAGTCTCAAATTTGCAGTAAGGCCATCTTTGATTTCTTTTTCCCTTAATAAGAGAGAAAAGGGAAAGAGAACATATTTTTTTGAAAGTCTGCTATAAGCCAGACAATAACAGGCATTATTTCATTAAATTTTCATAATAACCTTTTGAGGATATTATGATCCCAATTTCACAGATGAGGAAACTGAGGTTTACAGAGAAGAAATGACTGGCCAGAGGACACACATCCAACAATGAGTGAAACTTGGAGGGAGATGATGGTCTGACTCCAAAACCTGTGCTATTTTCCATGACACCAGACGACACAATCTTCCTCCTAAATGTACAACTTCTCTTGCTGCCATTGAAGAGATCCATCATTCTGAAAAGTAGTAGAGAGTATATATATCTTTCATAAGAAATTACCACTGTTGTTAAAAAAAATTCTCAAGTATCTTTGAACATATATTATGTGCCTAGTTCTTTCTGTACTTGGATCAGTACTGTGTGTGTGTGTGTGTGTGTGTGTGTGTGTGTGTGTGTGTGTGTGTGTGTGTGTATGTTTAGGATGCTGATACAGAGAAAGTGGAAACTTGAAAACAGGGTTGACGTCCTCAAGAAGGGTAGAGAAGATGAATCTGAAACTTGAATGAAGGGTGAACACCAGTTTATGAAAAAGGCTAAGTTAAGGGACAGGTCAGGGTGCAGGTGCTGTAGTAGCTTAGAAGAGAGGGAGCCCCGAGGAGTGGGTATTGTGGTTCAAACCCAGAGACCCTATCAGAGCCTGAGAAAAAGAGTGTCAGGTGATACAACCTGCAAATGAGTGGCTTTGTTTCTAGGACTGGGATACTTTAAGCCTGTGTGGAGAAAGGGAAGTAATGAGAGAGTGGCTGCCAGGGTGAAGTGTATATTTGGGGTAGATGGAGAAGTAGGTCTATGTATGTGTGAGGCCAGGGTCTCACCAGTTTCTCCATCCTTGGACGTCAGCCATGCTGAGCCTCTCTCTGTGTGTCTAAGTCCCTCCTACCTTCTCACCTCTGGGCCTCTGTATCTGTTGCTTTCTCTAGGTAACTCCTCTTGATCACCCTGGAGGTCTAAGCTAAAATGTCCTTTCCCCTGGGAAGGCTTTCCTGGTTTCCCCCCTTAGGTCTGGTTCTTCTGCTGTTTGTTCCCTTTGGCTTCTCCATTCCCCCATCATAACATTGATTGTTGTTATTTAGTTACTAAGCTGTGTCTGACTCTTTTGCGACCCCATAGCGCACCAGGCTTGTCTGTCCATGGAATTTCCCAGGCAAGAATACTGGAGTGGATTGCCATTTCCTTCTCCAGGGGATCTTCCTAACTCAGGGATCAAACCCATATCTCCTGCATTGACAGGCAGTTTCTTTATCACTGAGCCACCTGGAAAGCCCTATAACATTGACTATATTTTAACAACTCATGTACTTGTCTTTCTTGCTAAACAGTAAGCTCCATCCAGTGATGGGAGCACAGTTAGCAAAGACTCAGGTACATAGGCAATGGCACCCCACTCCAGTACTCTTGCCTGGAAAATCCCATGGACGGAGGAGCCTGGAAGGCTACAGTCCATGGGGTCGCTAAGAGTCGGACACGACTGAGCGACTTCACTTTCACTTTTCCCTTTCATGCACTGGAGAAGGAAATGGCAACCCACTCCAGTATTCTTGCCTGGAGAATCCCAGGGACGGCGGAGCCTGGTGGGCTGCCGTCTATGGGGTCGCAGAGAGTCGACTTAGCAGCAGCAGCAGCAGCAGCAGGTACATAGATAGTAGGTGAACAAATCATTTTTGAATGAGTTAATGAATGAGTGAATATGTTTAAATTTCATTAGTCAACTTATGAAAGCCAGGTCGTTCCATGTGTCTGTTGAAGTCAGAAGGAAGGTTCATTTGTTGTTTCTCTGTCAAAGGAGGGCATGCTCCCCAAATGAGACAGACTTGTCATCAGGTCCCCAGGATTATCCTTCGGTATCCTCTCAGGAGTTTTATCCAGTGGTGGAGGTCCTGTAATGAGAACTCCTGGTATGGATACTAGAATTGCTCAAGCATTTTGAATGTAGTCACGGGGACCTAAAGTGTTGTGTTTTGCTGGAGTGGGAGGGGCAGGCAGAGAAGCCAAGTCATTAAAAGTGACGGTGGGTGGGGGTTCTTGTACACGGGGAGTGTTAACTTCTGTGGGCCCTCTGACATCTCTGGTGACATGTCATGACTGAACAAGGACAAGACACTGTAGACTGGCCTATGACAAATCAAGTGATGGGCTGAACCCCCAGTCTTGTGCATCTGTCTGCTTTTAACCCCTCCCAGTGCCATCCTAACTTTCTCATAATGCATCGCTAAAAATTTCCTTTCATATTCTACCTGAAAGCCACCATGGCTCCAGCTTCGTGGCACAGTCACTGAATTTATTTTTGGCTGTACCACAGAGGTGGGATCCTCGTTCTCCCTGCAGAGATCAAAGTTGTGCCCCCTGCAGTGGAAGCATGGATTCTTAACTGCTGGACCACAGGAAAGTCCCCAGTGACTGAACTTAATGACCTAGACATTCTCTTATTTGAGGTGATAAGAACTCAAGTTGTTCCATAGAGCATTGTCTCTCTCTTACTCAAAATAAGATTGATCTTGTTGTAGGACCTTTCTAGAATCTGCCTTGTGAACTCTTCGAGCTCTGTTTATGCCTCCCTATTTGGTGTCTACAAAGACAATTATGTGCTGTTCCTCCCAGCATTGACTCATTAACAGATACACAATGGCCATGGCCCCACCACTCAGCCCTTTAGGCTGGCCACGACTTGTCCCACCCCACCCCGTGTAGTATGGACATTGGACATCCCATTCTGGGTGAGCTGCTGTAGCCCTTTGAGTACTACTAAGGTGAATTTTTTCCAGCTCATTGTAAATGCAGCCTATTGGGACCAGGCAGAGTCCTGCTGTAGTCTAGGTGAATTGCTATCTATTGCTTCTCTCTTATCTCCTCAGCATGTCACTCCATCATAGAAGGAAATTAAATTGGCTTGGCAAGGGTTGCTCTTCACAGAACTTGCTAGTTGTTCCCTATATCTTGGGCTTCTCTAGGTGATTGCAGATTGATTGCCTTATGATTTATACACCAGAGCTGAAAACTTTCCTTTTGAGACTTGAGGTTCTTACACAGATCTTAAGCTGGAACCTTTTTTTTTTTAAAGAAAGAAAATGAATTCATTTGTTTTTTCTATATAAAATTAAATATATGGGAGACTTGTTGGGAAGGGGAAAATGGAAGAAAAAATGTCTAAACCCACCTCTGCTCATACTAATCTATACTTTTTAGCAGTTATTTTTGAGACAGTGATTTATTTACACTGACAGCTTGTTACTTATGGTAGCTGCTGCCAGCTTCTGAAGTAATCTGATAACGTCAACATGTGAAGGGAAGCTATAGGCTTTGCCTTGACTGACTTGCTATAAATCATGTACATTGCTGGTGTCTATATGAGGATGCTTGGGTTGATACTGATGGAAATACAAATCAAATACAACACATGGTAACCCAATTCAGAGCTAGAGATTTTGGATTAAGCCTATTGGATTCATATTTTTAAGTGAAACAGAGCAGACATACCTGATTGTGTACTGAAACTTCAAAACTGTCTACTCTGGTAACTTCAAGGACAACAGCTGCCTTTGAAATGAAAGTACAGAGTGGTGGACTAGCATGGATTTTTATTTCTCTATTCATTCAACAACCATTTATTGAACACCTACTATATATATGTCAAGGGGAACGTATGTAATTTATCTTTTTTCTTGCAAATTTGTTGGCTTATGTAAGCTTCATAAAGGTAGAGCTTTGTCTTGGTCATCACTATATCCAGTTCTTAAAAATAATGCTTGGCCCACAGTAATTTTTCAGTAAATATTTGTTGAGCGAGAATAGGAAGCTCAGAGTCTGAATATTAGTGCTGTCAAAACCTAGAAGTTACTCTCTAGGCAGAAAGAGTCATTCCCTTTTTTGGACTCTCTCTATGGAGTCCTCTCTAGTCCTTCCTGTAGGTTTCTGGTAAAGTATCTTTCATGCATGCATCCATGATCACTTGCTTAGTTGTGTCTGCCTCTTTGCGACCCCTTGACTATAGCCTGCCAGCCTCCACTGTCCATGGGATTTCCCAGGAAGAATATTGGAGCGGGTTGCCGTTTCCTACCCCAGGGGATCTTGCCGACCTAGGGATCGAACTCATGTCTCCTGCAACTTCTGCGTTGGCAGGCAGATTCTTTACCACTGAGCTACCTGGGAATCCCCAAAAGCATATTTCATACTGTAATGTGATTATTGGTTTATACACTATTCTCTTCAGCTATAGCACAAGCTTTGTCTAAAAGGGCAGAAATCACGTCTTACTCACCTTGGACTTCCCAGTGGCCTGGCATGTGAGTGGTACCAAATAATTGCTTATAGCCGTGGAATGACATAATTCTTATAAAAGTAACCACCTATATCTCTGTATTTTCACATGTACATAATGACATTAAAAAAATCTGAAGTACATATACTGCTACATGCCAACAGTGCTCATTTTGTCAAGTTCTAGAAAAGATGATTTTTATACCATTCCTTTTGTTTATCTACTTTTTCTAATTTTTCTAGGTTAAATATTATCTATGAACTTTAATAATAAAGGAGAAAACATTTAATGTCTTTTTCTCTAACCGCTTCACATATGAAGAGGTGAGTTTGTGAGATTTTGTGTGTGTGTGGCTTTCCTGGTAGCTCAGTGGTAAAGAATCCACCTACTGAGTGAGACATAGGTTTGATCCCTGGGTTGGGAAGATCCCCTGGAGAAGGAAATGGCAACCCATTCCAGTATTCTTGCCTGGGAAATCCAATGGACATAGGAACCTGGAGGGCTATAGCCCATGGGGTCTCAAAAGAGTTGGGCATGACTTAGAAACTAAGCAACAATAACAATGAATTTTTATCAGTTGGTTCAACCAAATGCATCAAGGGAGTTTGCTGAATAATGGAATCCTTTAGTAAATGGGGCTGCTGCTGCTGCTAAGTCGCGTCAGTCGTGTCCGACTCTGTGCGACCCCATAGACGGCAGCCCACCAGGCTCCGCCGTCCCTGGGATTCTCCAGGCAAGAATACTGGAGTGGGTTGCCATTGCCTTCTCCGAGTAAATGGGGCACCTACTCTCAAATGTCTTTGGCATAAATGTGTCTTTTGATATAAATCTGGACACTTAACTATTGGGTTTGCTTAAAGGGAGGCACACCTGTGTTGAAGAGGAAGCGTGAAATAATGTGGAGTCTTAAACTGTGATGAGAAACATGAGGCAATGGTCAGATTTATTCCTAACATTTACAGATTCTTGGGTGAGTGAAAGTGGAAGGCTGCATACCACATATCTAGTTATGTTATATCTTCTTGTCATGAAAAACATGTTTTCATTAATGACTTGAAATTCCAGATTTCAGTTTAGAATTCTTCACCTCTTTGGGGTTTTAAGCTGGAACATGACAGCATGAACACAGCCTACCCTGAGTCCACTGCCTGTTTCCCTTCTTGTTGTACCCCTAGCTGTCTTGTTCTGTAAGGAGCCTATTGCTTCTGTGTCTGAATACTCCTACATGTCCATTCTCAGCTCGTCATAAAGAACCATCTCTCATGTTAAGGTTGGACACTGATTTACTTTTGTAAGATGGATCAGGGATGTGCAGCTCTAGAAGTGGGCTCTGGGTCATCTGGGCAGAGAGTTTAAGAATTCTGGATACCCAAAATGCATCTTAGAAAGTAGAAAAGATGTACTCTGAAAAGTTCCTAGGCCTTGTATCCCACGGAGGGAAGGCACAGCCTAAGGAAGGCTGAAGCCAGCTTAGGCAAGTAGTCTCCTCTAGCTCAGGCCTAGGAGTGTTGCTGCCAGGGGTAGACATGCACTGGAAGACTGTTGCTTCATGGCTCCCAATCTAAGGACAAATCCATGCTTCCTGAATTACAGGCACAAAGATCATCTTAGATTTGAACCAGTGTTAATGATCCAGTGGTCTCAAACTTTAACATGTGTAAGAGTCTCTTGGGAATGGATCAGAATGAATACTCTTTAATGAACTCCTGATGCCCCATGAGTAATTACGACAGCCATGCCCAGGCCACTGCCAAATTCCCAACTTCAAAGAGAACATACATGGGAGGTACTTAGCACAATGGTAAGCCCTTAATAATTGGTAGCTGTCATTATTGTTGTTATTATTACAATTATTATGAGTTGATTCCTATGTCTTACCATCCAAGAAAGGCCAGTGAGGTTGTGTAATTTTCTCTTGCTGAGTGAGAACTAAGAAGGAGTTTGTATGTTTCACATTTGTCACTGTCATACTTGTCATGCTTATCTGTCATCACCAGGTAAACTGTTCCCATCCTATAAACATGTTATTCATCTCCTTGCCCTGACTTCATGAGCAAGCTCGCTTAGACTTTCTATTTTGGTGCCACAGTTTGACTTTGTTTTCATATACAGAGTGAACAGAAATTAGTGGGACTTTCTTATTTATTTTTAATTTAAGGGACTTTCTCATTTACATGTGCATGACTGGGGCGGAATGAAGGATCACGTGTTAGTTTCTTACCTTGAAGTTTAGTTAGTCTTGCTTTTGCTAGAAAGAAAAGGAAGTGGGAGGAAAGTTCTTTCTTTAGGAGTTATTAAGGAGGAGGGAAGCAATTTTCCTTCAAGAAACAGACTCACCTTATAATGTTCTGTATCTTTAAGGAGGGTGGTGGTGAGTGGGGGAGGATAGGACGTTGGAGATAACCAGAGCTCTCTGTATACCACTGGATTTGTCATTCCAAAGTAGCTGATGGACCATGAGGCCTAAGGAAGGTGCAGAAATGGACTTTCTTTGTCAACATTCTACTGGGAAATAGGAATTTTCAAGAAGGAGACTTCTCAAACTCTTTCCCTTTAGGATTCTTAGCTTTGTCTGGAGCTGACTCTGATCTTTGTAGTGTCCAAGAGACACAGAGGAGAGGGTTTCTGGACTTATATGTTAGTTGATGAGTCCAAGACAGCAAGCTGCTTATTCTTTTGACTGTGTATGCATAGGGTATTCTGTTGTCTTCTGCTTTCCCACTTGTGTCATCTTTGCTTAGATGATATGGACCTGGAAGAGTAAGGAAAAATTTAGAAATAGTAGGACTCAGCCCAAAGTGGAAAATATGTAGTGGTTATTGAGAAACCAAGGTTATACACATGAGGAGAGAGAGAACAACCAACAGGGCCATGTTGGAGGGATGAAGAGAATTTCCATCCTCTGAGATACCCTACCATGTTGTCTTGTCTCTGAAGAATAAAGTCATATGATGAGTACTTAGGAGAGTCGGACTATAGTCTTGAAAGTATCACTTCTGCTCTAGGTTGATTGCCTCTTTGTTGCAACCAGAGGATCTTTCATTTCCTTTCAGTTCTAAGAATGTTATTTTTATAAATATATTTTATATAAGACACATGGTAACCAGAAAGATCTTTTGTGTAGCAGATACACGAAAGATTAACAGAGGAATCAAATCACACTGCCACAAAAGTCATCAAATCACAAAGCAGGGTAGCAAGAGAAGAAGCAAGGAACCAAAGAACTTGATAATAGCCATAAAATAATGAACAAAATGATAATAGTAAGTCCTTATCTATCAGTAATTACCACAAACATAAAAGGATTAACTTTTCCAATAAAAAGAAATGGCTTGGTGGATAGAAAAAGTAGATCCAATGATATGTTGCTCACAAGAGACTGTCTTTAACTAAGTATAATGGGGCTGAGAGTCAAGGGATGGAAAAAGTTATTTCAAACACGTGGTAGCCAGAAGAAAGCAGGGTTAGTTATACACATAGCAAACAAGATAGACTTCAAGCAAAAAATGGTCAAAAGAGGCAAGGAAGGTAGTAATATAAGAAAGGAGTCAATTTATTAAGAAGGTATAACAATTGTAAATATTTATGTAGTCAACATTGGAGCACTTAAATATGTAAAGCAAACACTAACAGAACTAAAAGGATAAATAAACAGCAATAAAATAATAATTGTGGACTTTAATGCCTCACTCTTAAGAATGGATAGATAATCCTGACAGAGAACAAGTAGGGAAGAGCAGATTTGAACAATACTATAGACCAAATGACTTAATAGATGTATGCAGAACATTCCATCCAACCAGAGAAGAAATACATTAAGTGCACATGGAACATTTTCTAGAATAGATTATGTGTTAGATCATAAAGCAAGTCTCAACAAATTTGAGACAGTAGAAATTATATCAAGTGTGTATTCTGACCACAGTAGTGTGAAACTTGAAATGAATAGCAAGGGAAAGCTGAAAAATTCACAGATATGTGGGAACTAAACAACACACCTCTGAACAACCAATGGATCAAGAAGAAAAGGGAACTACAAATTATCTTGAGACAAATGAAAATGGGAATGCGGTGTATCAAAATTAATAAGATGCATCAAAGTCAGTTCTAAGAGGGAATTTTATAACAGTAAATGTATCCTTCAAAAAAAGAGAGATCTTAGACAACCTAACTTTACACCTCAAGGAACCAAAGAAAGAACAAGCTAAGCTCAAAGTTAGCAGAGGGAATGAAATAGAGAACAGGAAAACAATAGAAAAGATTAATGAAACTAAGTTCTTTCAGAAGATAAAGCATAAGACCTTAAAATAACCAAGAAAAAAAAAAGGACCCAAATCAGTGAAATTATAAATGAAACAGAGAATTACAATGGATGTCACAGAAATACAAAAGATCGTGAGACTACTATGAATAGTTATATACCAACAGTTTGCCTGACCTAGAAGAAAAAAGTTGCTAGAAACATACAATCTATCAAGACTGAATCATGAAAAACAGAAAATTTGAACAGACCAAAACCAAAAGATAGAACCAGTAATCATAAAGTTTCTGACAAAGAAAACCCATGACTAGATGGTATGATGGTGAACTATACCAAACCTTTAAAGAAGAATTAATGCCAATCCTCCTCAAACTTTAACAAAAAAGTGAAAAGAATGGAGCAGCCCCAAACTCGTTTTGCAAGGCCAGAATTAACCTAACAAATTCAGATAAGAGCCCAACAAGTAAAGGATACTATAGGCCAGTATCTCTGATGAATGTCCGTGCAAAAACTGTCAACAAGATACTAGCAGACCAAATTCAACAACACATTAAAAGTATCATAGAATGTGATCAAATGGGATTTATCCGTGGAATGCAAGTTTGGTTCAATATATGCATTTCAATATGTGCAATGTTACATATCACATTACTAGAATGAAAGATAAAATCATATCATTTCAATCAATGCAAGAACCACATTTGATGAAATTCAATATCCATTCATGATAAAAACTCTGAGCAAATTGGGTGTAGAAGGAATGTAGCTCAACATAATAAAGGCTGATATGAAAAACCCACAGATAACACCATACTCCATAGTGAAAGGTTGAATGCTTTTCTTCTAAGATGAATAACAAGACAAGGGTGTCTGCTTTCACCAATCTTATCCTAATACTAATGGAAGTCATAGCCAGAGTAATCAGGTAAGAAAAAGAAATAAAAGGCATCTAAATTGGAAAGAAAGAAATAAAATTCTCTCTGCTTGCACATGACATAATCATATATATTACTAGAAAATCCCAAAGATCCCCTCAAAACCGTTAGAACTAATAAATCCAATGAAGTTGCAGAATATGAAATCAACACACAAGGATCAGTTTTATTTCTATACTCTAATAACAAGTTATCTGAAAATGAATGAAAGAAAGCAGAATAGCATCAAAAATAATAAAACACTTAGAAATAAACATGAGCAAGGAGATAAAGGATCTGTACACTGATAACTATAAGAGATTGATGAAAGAAATTGAAGAAATAAATTAAAATATACTATGTGCTCACAGACTGGAAGAATTAATATTACTAAAATATCCATACCAAAGTCATCTATAGACTTAATGCAATCCCTATCAAGATTCCAATGGCACTGTTTTTTTAAAGTAGAAAAAACAATCCTAAATTTTATATAGAACCACAGGAGACTCTGAATAGCCAAAGCAATTGTGAGAAAGAACAACAAAGCTGGCAGTGTCACACCTTCTGATAAAATATAGTACTCAAAACCCTAAGGTATTGGCATAAAAACAGACGCATAGACCAAAGGAACAGAATCACAAGCCCAGAAATAACTCATCCATATATAGTCAAGTAATATTTGACAAAGGGCTCAAGAATACTTATAGACTTCCCTGGTGGCTCAGATGGTAAAGAATCCACCTGCGATGCAGGAGACCCAGGCTAGATCCCTGGGTGGGGAAGATCCCCTAGAGAAGGAAATGACAACCCACTCCAGTATTCTTGCTTGGAAAATCCCATGGACAGAGGAACCTGGTGGGCCACAGTCCATGGCCTCACAAAGAGTCAGACACAACTGAGCGACTGAGCATAGTTCATAGTTCAAGAATACTTAATGGAGAAAAATGGTTTCTTCAATAAATGGCATTGGAAAAACTGGATATTCAAGTGCAAAAGAATGAAACTGGAGGCTTATATTACTTACTTACAAAAAGTTCCTTGATATCGATCTTGGCAATGACTACATGAATATGACATAAAAAGTACAGGGGGCAAAAGCAAAAATCTGTAAGTAGAACTGTATCAAGCTAAAAAAAAAAACCCTGTTTTCTTCTTATTTTGAACAACAAAAGAAATCAACAAAATGAAAAAGCAGCTTATGGAATGGTAGAAAATATTTGCAAACCACTTATCTGATAAGGGGTTAGTATCCAAAGTATATGAGAAACTGTTAGAACTCAGTAACAAAAAATTGAAAAATTTACAAAGGACTTGAATAGACTTTTTTTTTTTTCCCCAAAAAAGTATTCAGATGGCCAACAGGTACATGAAGAGGTGCTCAACATCAATAATTATTAGGAAAATGCAAATCAAAACCACAAGAATGGCTGTTATCAAAAAATAAGTGCTAGCAAGAACATGGAGAAAAAGGAACTCTTCTGCACTGTTGGTGGGGATGTAAATTGGTTCAGCCACTATGGAAGACAGTATGGAGGTTGCTTGGAAAATTAAAATTGAACTCATATGACCTAGTAACTGCACCTCTGCATATATATCCAGAGGAAATGAAATAATTACTTTGAAGAGATATTGGCACCCTTGTGTTCCATGTGGCATTATCTATAATAGCCAAGATGTGGAAACCTAAGTGTTTATTGATGGATGAATGGAAAAAGGAAATATGAGAATATATGTTTATATATATGTAAATGTATATATGCGTACATTTATATATGTGCATTGTAAACATATATGTATATAAATATTATTCAGCCATAAAAATACAGAATTCTTGTCATTTGTGACAAAAGGGATGAACCTTTTGGGCATTTTGCTATGTGGAATAAATCTGACTAAGAAAAATACTGTATGATCTCTCTTTATGTAAAATCTAAAAAAAAACTGGACTCATAGAAACAGTATATATTTGTTGTTGGTGGGGGTGGTCTGGTGGGGGAAATGGGTGAAGTGGTCAAAAGGTATAAACTTCCAATTATAAGATGAGTAAGTTATGGGGGATGGAATGTGCAGCCTGGTGACTATAGTTAACAATACTATATTGTATACTTGAAATTTGGTGAGAAAGTATATATTTAAAGTTCTACACACACACACACACACACAAATTAAAATGATGTGAGGTGATCGATGTGTTAACTAACCTTCTTGTGTTAATAATTTTACAATACATATATCAAATCATAAAGCTTCTTTACCGTCTGAGTCACCAGGGAAGCCCAGACTTATAAAATGTTGTATGTCAGTTATATCTCCATGAAGCTGGGGGGAATAATTTATTCATAAAATATTAATTATACCCTTATTTAGGGAATCATTTCAGGTGCTAAAAGTACATAAACAAGTTACTGTCAAATCACTGTCTGCTCGTTGACTCAGTGAATATTTGTTGGGTACCTGCTCTTTTCTAGGCACAGTGCTCATTGTTGGGGAACTAAAGTGATTAGAAGAGGCATAGATTCTGTCCCCATGGCTACTGTCCCATGTTCCCACACAGCTACTGTCTTGCAGGAGTGCCTGTCTAGTCAGTGTATGCTGATCAGTGGATCTTGGTATCAGAAAATAGGGTGAAGGGAGTGCCTGGAATTAGAAGAAATGTAAGCGATTTAAGGCATTTACCAAGCATTTTTCATTCTTTGTAAGTCTTGGCTCAAATAATCACCTTCTCGTAGAAGCCCACCCTGGCTTCTTGATTTAGTAATACAGTCTCCACTCTTTGAAGTTCCCGCTCCTCTTATTCTGGTCTTTTTCTTCTTCCCTTACTACTGCCTGTTACCACTGATTACTTTCCAACATGTGATAAATTTACTTATTTATTGGAATTTTTGGAGATGATTTGTGTACCTTGTGCTAAAATACGTGCTCCACAAAGGCTTAAATCTTTGCCCTCCTTGTTCAGCAATGTATCCCAAGTGCCTGAAAGTGTAGTGGGCACTTGAAAGATATTTGTTGAATGGATTAATAAGTGACTGCATGACTGAGGCATAGAGTATTATTACACTGTTGGAGGAAACTTGGTGTATTATTCAGTAATCATTAATCTTAAGACATTGATGGGCATTAACCTACTAATGTGAAAGTCTTTTGTTTTGAGGGGTGATGATGTATAATGGCAAAACAAGATGTATTTTCTTTGGTAAAGTGTGGCTGACCCCAGGGTAATTCGGCATCTAGCTTTGCTCAGGGAAAGCCCTCAGCTGTTGACTTGGTTAAGTTGGGCTGAGCTGTCAGAAATATGTTTGCTTCACATAAATTTTAGGATTACTTGTTTCTAGTTCTGTGAAAAATGTCTTGGGTAATTTGATAGAGATTGTATTAAATCTGCAGATTGCTTTGGGTAGTATGGCCATTTTAACAATATTAATTCTTCCAATCCAAGAACATGGGATATCTTTCCATTTCTTTAAAACATCTTCAGTTTCCATAGTTAGTGTTTTGTAGTTCTCAGGATATGTCTTTCACCTCCTTGGTGAGGTTTTATCCCTAAGTATTTTTTAATGCAATTTTAAAGGGGATTATTTACATTCCTTTTCTGGTATTTCATTGATAGTGTAAAGAAAGGCAGCCAATTTCTGTATGGTAATCTTGTATTCTGCCAGCTTACTGAATTTGTTGATCAGTTCTAGTAGTTGTGTGAAATCTTTAGGATTTTCTTTATATAGTATCATATTATTTGCATATAATGACAATTTAATCTCTTCCCTTTCAATTTGATTACCTTTTCTCTTTACTCCTTTGCACAAGAAATAATCACCAACAACACATCATCCAGCCCAAACTCTTTGATTAGTACTGATGTGTTCTTTTGACAAGGATTGCTGTGGTGTGTTGTGGGTTGCCTCTAGGCTAGCCACCCTGAGAGCCCAGTGCTCCTGCATGATGCTCTGACTTGAGGTCCAGATCCCATATTTCCTGGTCAAAAACTTTTCTTCATATTAACCCAGAGTATACTTTTCATTTTGTTGAAACAAAGTATTTCTCCTCTCTCTGTCTTGTATGATGTGGTTATACTTGCCACCAGGCAATAGAAGGTGCTGTAAGCTGTCCTCTCAGCTGAGATTCCTAGTTTTCCCCTGCGCCCACTCTGAAGCATAATGCCCTAACTCCATGAACCTGCTCACGTGTTTGTGAGATGCAGAAAGCCTGATACACACCAATGCTTAGAAAAATCTTGTACCTTTGATCACTGTAAGTTGCTTACACATGAATTGTAAACTCTGTGTGTGTGTGTCTGTGTGTGTGTGTGTATGTGTGTGTGTGTGTGTGAGGGCAGGTAGGCAGATGGGCAAGACCTGAGGGAGGGTGGCCAAGAGTAATTCTAAGGGACCAAATACATCAGCTTCCTCCCCAAACTCTCCTCCTTGTTTAGTAAGTGAAGACACGTGAAAGTGGAACATTTGGCGCTTTGCACCAATATTATGGTGTAAAATTATAGTTAGGAATATTGTGTAAAAATTGTAATAGTTTGCAGTTATAGCTATGGTGAGAACAGCAGGCAAGACTATAAGCTTTAATTTATGTTGTGCTTTGGACATTTTTCAGAAACTATTTACCCATTACCTCTTAGGTCAGTGGCCTAATAATGCAACAAAGCACTTTTTGAAATTGCAGATAATTTTCAGTGCTCAGATCTCTGTGTAGTATTGATGGGGAGGGTGGTTGATTAGGACCTTGGGAATTGTGCTTGATGGGAACAATCTGGAAGGAGTGAAAAATTATTAAACACACACAGCGGGAGATGGAGGATTTACCATTGTCGTGTGGTGCTATTAATTCTCATTGCTCGGTACAGCGGCTTGATTGCATACTGTGAATACTGTTTATTGGAGAATGGGTACAATTTTGCTGCAGTTGTTGTAATGTAATACTAAATGCTAATTAGGCTTCTAACAATAATTAGAACCTCTTGCCAGACTTAGAAATAGAAACACTCAATTGAATTTACAGAAACAAAGACCTTTAAGCTATGCCAATAGCAGTGTCGACTTCAAAAGTTTTTTACGTTTTTAGTTACAGAATTGCCAACACATATATTTTTTTTTTATGGTGTGCATAATGAGTTCATTTATGTTCTCAATAGGATTTTTTTAAAATGAGATAAAGCGAACCTCCTCCTCCCCATCTGATGAAGAAAACCTACACACACAGGTATAAACTGAAATGCACCTTTGTTACCATGCAGATGGAAAGTGCCGCGCCCCTGGGTGTGTGGGGAAGGCGGGGCTGGGCTGGGAGCTTGGCTGATGGGGGTTTTGGCTCCATTGTGGATACTTTTCCCTTGAACCCATCCCTGGCCCCTCTCTTCACACACACACACACACACACACACACACACACACACACACACACACACACACACACACACACACACACACACACACACACACACACACACACACACACACACACACACACACACACACACACACACACACACACACACACACACACACACACACACACACACACACACACACACACACACACACACACACACACACACACACTGTGCACCCAGCCACTGGGAGTCCCACAGCACAATAGTCACACACACACACACACACACACACACACACACACGTTATCACCTGATTGCCTGAGTTGTTTCATTCTTTTTAGCTGCTTTGCTCTGTCAAACGTTTTAAGTCTACCAGGATGGCAGAACTCTCAGCAAAGCAGGGAGTGTGTCAGGTTGAGCTGTGAGCAGTAATTAGCTGAGAATTTCCCTGGCATTCTTTGGGCCTTGTGGTTTTACTGCATTACTGCTGGGCTGGAGGCTTGGGTGGCTCCCAGAAATGTGGCCATGGACAAATCAAGGAGGTCAGCAGGACCTGGACATGTTTTTTTGGCCATGGACACTGTTGTAGCTTGTGACCTGGGTTTGTTTGGCAGCACTTGACTAAGGCCTTTGTTGTTGGGGTCTCAACACTATATTTAATTTCCTCATCTTGTTTTGTTTTGAAGCCCAGAAGTACAAAAACTTAAGCAAACTTCATTGACCTTCCCTTCGTAAATACATCACGTGAACAATGGAGAATGCCTCCCCTCCTTTTAATTTTAACTGAGCTGAAGTTGATGAGCTGGTCTTTGGTGTGAATAATTAGCTGCTTGACATGATGTATCATGTTACCCCTTTGTCTGGAGCCATCAAGGTAGAAATAGAATCCTGAAGCCCTATTTTGAAACAGTATTAAAACAGTGTAAGCTCTGCTGCTGCACAGGTGCCAAATTTCTGGTTAAAGTGAGTTCTCACAGGTTTCACTGGCTATGGGGAAACAGGTTTTATGACGGAAACACTGGAAGCCCAGTTTTGTGCCAGCCTCCAGCATGAAGCATGGCTAGCAAAGAAGCAATTTTTGATGACTCTCTGGTTTTGGTTAGACTGGTCACTTATAGAAGCTGTTAAAAACAGTAAAGAAAAAGAATGTTCATAGAAACTTCCATTTTCATGCCTTTATTAATATTTCAACAAGTTCTCATCCAACTTAACTCCTTCCCCCAATTAAGGGAATCAGTCATTCCTGCCCCCAGCCCCACCCTCCTCCAGTGAATTTTTGTGTTTTTTTTGATTATTGTGGTTTCCTTTGAGGTCCTTTCATTTTTGTTTTTGACCTTCTCAACTTGTCTCCTCCTTACCAAATGCTCCCCCTACTGGTGGGGCCTTTGGCTTTTGGGTGGGCGTGTGCATGTTCTCAGTCGCTTTAGTTGTGTGCGACTCCTTGTGACCCACTGACCTGTAGCCCACCAGGCTCCTCTGTCTGTGGGATTTCCCAGGCGAGAATAATGGGGTGGGTTGTCATTTCCTTCTTCAGGGGATCTTCCTGACCCAGAGATCAAACCCAAGTCTCCCACGTTGCAGGCTGAGCCATCTAGGGCCCCAAATCAGAGCTGCTTATTTCAGGTTACCCAAGCCAGGTTCTCTTCTCAAAAATATGTGATCCATGTTCTTTCTCTACTTCTCATTGGGTTGAGAGAGGTTTCTCTTTCTTTGTGTCTCTTTTGGATTCCCCATGGCCTGTATAAGTTTGATAATATGACTTGATTCTGTCCTCCGCCTGATTCTTACACAGTGGTGGTGGTGGGGGTCTCATTGTTTAACTGGGAGAAGGTCAACTGTTTAAAGTGATCTCCTGATTTCACACCAGATCTCCATATTCAGGGTGGAAGAGGGCATCAATCAATAATCAATGATCCCAAATCCTTGACTCCAGTGGCCAATTACCCCTGTGCCCAAGAGTGCTGCATGAGGTGAAGCAGCCCAAACCCATGTTTGGTCCTAACGGGGTTAAATCCAGCTCCGTGACTGGAGGCGGGTGGCGTACATTTGCCTGTCTGGCAGTTTCTATGAAGTATGCCAATGAAATTTCTAAGGAGGCACTGTGGGAGCATTTTAGTTGGCATTTTAGCAAATACACTCGATTGCCAGAGGTGCTCACGGTGTGGTTTTTTTCTCTTTCTGAGGAGACAGTTTTGCTCATGCTGATCTGCAGAGAGTCTGTGAAAGATGAGGCCTGAGCGAGTCCCATGCTTGCTTTCTCTTTTATGGTTACATTTTTCTCGTTCACAAGTCGGTGGCACCTGCAAATGGAAGGTTCGCTGAGGTAGCACCTGGCTGATTAGCAACTTGTGCTTGGTCCCCCCTCACACACTGACCGTTAAATTACCTCCTATCCTGCTGGGGCCCCGTGGCCGCCACCCAGGGGCCAGCAGAGGTCACTTCAAGATGGCGGCCACGGCCTGTGTTTTCCCACAGCCTGTCACATGTAACCAGCCCGGCGACTTTGACAAAGTACCGCAGGGTGACCTGGTAGTCTCGGGTCAGAGTGAGAGAAATTGGTGTTGTACTAAGATGTATGTTAATACATATATTATTTATATGGGCATTAGTGAATGCTATTGTTGCCTCAGCACAAACCCAGGCCCAGGGATTGGCCTTGGGGGTTCGGCAAGCTCACTTTCTCATGTTTCTCCCTACCCCCTCCTCGCTCATGAATAATTAAAGACTTAAATTACTTGCCATGTACAAAATTCATATGCTGGGGAAAATAGCTACATGAAAATTAATTTTCTGTTCTGTGAGACTGACGGGAAATCAATTAATCTTGATGTATTATTTTATGCAGAACAGGGTGCAAGAACCTGCAGAGAGAATGACTACAGCTGTTCTTGTTGGTCGGGCCATATATTATCGTTGGCGGGTTTGACAGCTTCTGAAGGAAATGGCTGAGGGGTATCAGGCAGGTGAATCAACTGTAAAAATTTATTGGAGGATACAAACTGTTTCCAGGGGACTGATATAAAACTCACACTTGAGAACTGAAGTATTGAATGTTTTTGTGACTGAAGCAGCTTGTTGTCAATATTTATAGCTTTTCTCTTTGTTACATGTCCTATTTGTTTGATTAACTAGTCAGATGTTAGTGTCTGTCTGTAATTTATCTGTTGTGCCTTCTGTAGCATTTTTGATACATAAAGATTTACCACTAGATAAATAAGGCAGCTCACACAATGCAATATGCTAAATAAAATGACAGAGCTGTTTACAGCATGTTACAAGTTTTATAACTCACGAGGTAGATCAGTAACTTTTGTTTATGGGTGTCACAGTTAGTTGAAACATGTCTCAATGTATTAACTACTATGGGGGTAAACAAGGCCCTCTTAAATAAGCAGAGATTATAATCAACACATACCTCATGGTAAATCATTTAAGAGGCTCTATAAAAACATTTATGTACAGCCATACATTATGCATACATTTCTGAAATAAAATAAAATAAATGTGTGCTTTTAGAATAGGATGTAGTTACATTCCTTTGCCATGCCGTCGTCATCAATTTCCCCCATGGATGATGGGATGCGGTGTTCAGACAAATGCTGACGCAGACAGATGGGAGCAGGCAGCTGAGGGGTGGTGGCTGGCAGGTGACTTCAGGAAAGGCTTCTGGGAAAGCTTGTGTGTGCCGAGGGCATTCCCGGGCAGCGTGGTGGCTGGTGGGGCTGGGCAGTCGCAGCTTCTCATCCTCCCTCAGCCCTAGGGTGGGTCCTTGAGGCTGACTTCACATGGCCTTTCAGGGACCCCTGCATGATATGTGGATCTAGGGAGTCCCCATGAGAGCCAGTGTACAGAATGCTTTACCAAGAGCCCCAGTGTGACTACCTGCTTCTCATCTGTCACCCGGCAAGGTGGGGACTAAGAAGCAGGAGGACTGTTGGCTTCCTAGGAGATTGGCATGAGCACTAGGGTGCCCTCATCCCTATGTCGAGGGTCGACTAGTTATCTTGTGCTGGGTGGTGTACTCTCCAGATATCAGGCTCAGGGAGTTGCTACTAAGAATTCCAACTCCTATTGGTCAGTGCCAGACTGTACTCAGTAAATAACCTTTGAGACAGATGACATGATTTGTTATCCAATTGCTAATAATTCATAAATGGCTTTTGTTAATAGGACTTAATGTGGAGGACATTATGACATTTTACCACCTGTCTCAATAGAAGAATAGAATGGATTGTGAGAGGCACATTGAGGGTGCCTTGCATTGGTCTAATCTTTTTACTCTTTCTGAAGCCTCTCACATATGTGGAATGTAATTAATCAGGATATTAAGGTATGTTTGGTAATTTATAAGAGGGACTTTTTTTGTCAAACTAGTTTAAGGGCAGTGGTTGGGGGTGGCTCTGTAACAAGTTACCACAAACTTAATGGCTTGACATTTATTTATTTAATGTTTATTATCCATAAAGGAGGCCGGCTTGCGTAGGTTCTTGGCTTAGGGTCTTTTAAGGCTGAAATCAAGATGCTCGTCAAGATGCATTTTTCACCTGGAGAATCTGGGAAGAATCAACTTCTGAGCTCATTCAGGGTGTTGGCAGAATTCAGTTTCTGATCTTTGTAGGACTGAGGTCTTCATTTTCGTGCTGGCTGTTTGCTAGAGTTCACGCTGAGCTTCTGGAGAATACTCTCAGGCTCTTTTCTCAGGGCCCCCACCACTTTTTCAAGCAAGATCTGTCTCCTGTTGACACTTCCTTACACTTCAAGTGGCTCTGACTTCCTCAGAGAAAATCTCTGCTTTAAAAAAAAAAAAAAGGCTCACATGATTGGATTATCTAGTTAATTCTCTACATCTTACAGCCAATTGATGAGTAAGTTAACTGTAGCTGCAAATACTCTTTTGCCATGTGACATAGTCATGGAAGTACCACCATGGGGCAAAGGTTGTGGAAGTCATCTTCGAATACTGTCTACCAAGGAGTATTTGGTGTGATGTTTATGATGTGGATTTTTAGAGCAGTGCTGTTCTTAGTCTTTTTTGCATGATGTACTCTGCATATAAGTTAAGTAAGTGGGGTGACACTTCTGCTTGAATATAAGCAGGCTTGACATACTCCTTTCCCAATTTTGAACCAGTCCATTTTTTCAAGGTCCATATAGTCAAAGCTATGGTTTTTCCAATAGTCATGCACAGATGTGAGGGTTGGACCCTAAAGAAGGCTGAGCATCAAAGAATTGATGCTTTCAAACTGTGGTACTGGAGAAGACTCTTGAGAGTCCCTTGAGGGATCAAACCAGTCAATCCTAAAGGAAATCAACCCAGAGTATTCACTGGAAGGACTGATGCTGAAGCTGAAGCTCCAGTACTTTGGCCACCTGATGCAAAGAGCTGACTCATTGGGAAAGACCTTGATGCTGAGAAAGATTGAAGGCAGGAGGAGAAGAGGGTGACAGAGGATGAGACGGTTGGATGGCATCACCAACTCAGTGGACTTGGATTTGAGCAAAGTTTAGAAGATAGTGAAGGACAGGGAAGCCTGGCCTGCTGCAGTCCATGGGTCACAGAGTTGGACACAACTTAGGGACTGAACAACAACAGTTCTTAGTCTTTACCTTTCTTTTTGAACCCACAACCTGGCCTGGAAAGAAGAGGTCCAGCTCTGTGTGGGTTCTGTCAGCAAATATATGTGGAATGCCTGCTATACATAGTGAGCCCTATGGCAGGAGTTGGAAATCTCTGTTAAATACACATTTCCATACTCTCTCCACGACAAAGCTTTTCATACATATACACTTGTCCCATGAGATCATTAACCAATCAAGGCACTTAAGGACAGGTGCGAAGTGAAGTGGCCTGGAGTGGGAGGGTAAACCCCTGCGAAGTGAAGTGGACAGGAGATGGCTTCAAAGGAGGAAGTGGTCAGCAAGCTGTGAATCAGCCACACAGTTGGACCAGCTGGAGAGGAAGGGGCCGGGGCACAAAAGTCGCAGAGAGCTTACTGTTGGGGAAGCAGTGGGAAGTTAAGTGGAGGTGGAGTAGAGAGTCTTTTCCCACTTTTGATTAGACCTCTATTTGCCTTGTGGAGGTGGGTGGGAGGTGCACTGCTGTTGATGATGTCCAGCTAAAGGAGGACAAAGAAATCACGTGACATTCCTTACTCTTAAAGAAGCGTCCCTAAGGATCCACACCCTCCACCCTTGCCAACAGCCTTGTGGTGAGCCTCGCTCTTCCTGGGATACAGGGTAGTCAGTGCGATAACTCGGTATGTACCAAAGGTTTGCACTCTGGGCTGCATGATATAATCCCATGGGAAGCTTTAAAAAAAATTTACTAATGCTCAGAATAAAATTGTTCTGGATGGGGTGGGAGATCGGTGTTTTATTGAAAAGTTCTCTGGGAGATTTTAATGCCACTCAGCAAGGTGAGAAGCACTTTACTGTCTTACAGGGGTGCTCAAAGTGCTGGGGGATCCCTGCTGTTCTCTGTGTATAGGAGGTGACCTTGGAAGTGGGGCCTTGAAACTTGAGAAGGACTTCACCAAGTTGACAGCGGGGATGGGGCATTTCAGGCAAAGGGGGAAGGAGGTTTGCAGTCTGCATGGAGACTAGTGAGAGCCCAGTGGTTCATGCACAATGGAATTGGGACAAGGCTGCTGAGAAACAAAGCCAGAAGGATGGATCTGGGTGAACCTTGAAATGAGTACACTTGCATTTTGCAAAAAAAAAAAAAAAAAAAAAACAAAACCCTTTACTCTCAAGGCTTTGTGTTGATCCAACTTGACCTTCCCCTACAAGTTAATCCAAATGACTGAGATTTGACTCCCATGTTCGGTTTCTCCAGGACTGGCTTTGATTTTTCTCAGAAGTAGAGCTGGTGTTTATTCTCCTAGCAGCTCTGTGTACACACACTGCCCATGGAACTGCCTGAGCTGAGCTGTGGTCCCTCTGAGAACTGCTTCCTGTTTGGTCTGGTACCTCCTGAGCCTGCCTTTCTTTCTTTCAGTCTGCAGTTGTAGAAATATGCAGCATTTGAAGTTTGGAGGAGATCAATTTTTCATCCTTTCCTTAGTGGGGTGAAGAATATTTCAAACACCACTGGAGACCAAAGAGCTCGGAGAAGTTTTGAAAAAGCTTGGGAAATAGGCCACATGCTTCACACTTCATTTTCTTTTCCCTCTCTTTTTTCATTGTTTTACTTAATTAAAATATTGTAATGCAAGCAGGAGAGATGAGGCAAATATTTAGAGAAAGGAAAGGAAGTGGTTCATTTTTAAACTGACTTGAAGCAGGCATGGAGTTCATTATTTCATGGTTTGAAATAATTCTGGGTGTTTAGTAAGGTAAATCCCGAAATGTTCTTCCTGCCTGTGAGGCGATAAAGAAAAACTGTGAGCTGGAGCTGGATTGTTCCTGAAAACCCTCGCCAGCATGGGCCGCCCCCCCCCCCGCCACCGCCCGCCCTGCATCTCCCTCTCCCAAACCAACGGAAAAATTGGAACATTTTTGGGTCCAAGTTTCACAGATGTTAAGCATTTTGTGATATTACTTAGGGGGTTTCCTGAGCTACATTAAAGTTGAACCACTAGGGTGTTGAAACAGTTGGGCCCATAATAAATAAAATATACATGAAAAGGAATTGCGAGACATTGGCTGTTATGTGCTGGTGACAATTAGGTTACTGCTTTAAAAAATACATATCCTGGACACATCTACAGGAGCTTTTTAGGGAATTTTGAGTAGAAGCAGAGTAAAGGCGGTTGGTAATTTCTCTGGTTGCCTCTGGCAGGTGGACATAATTTAACAATACCCGTCAGATATGACAAATTGTTTGTGAGTTACATTAGGGCCTTAATAAGATCACATCTGTTCATATATCCTCCTTAACCACAGAGCCTGATTTAGAGAGTTTTCATACTGATACAGTATTGTTGTTTAAATATTTAGAGGGGTCTAGACATGTATCATAAAAGAATAGACTCTTGTGTATAAAAACACAGTCCTTTTATTCTCAGTGTTTTTGCTTTCACGGACCTGCATCATTCTCTCAACTCAAGCGAACCACATGTTGCTCCTGAGAGCCAGGAAACATATTTCATCCCCTGTCAGAGTTAGCATCTTAGAGCTGGAAGAGGCCTTAGAGACCATCCTCCACTTCCCCTCCTTTTCGGGGTGGGATCTGAGATGGAGGCTGAGTACGGGACTTGTTGAGGGATTCTCACCACACTTGTGGTAGAGCCAGAGTGAGGACTTAATCTGCCAATTTGCATGGTAAGTCCCGTACATATAAACCTTCAGGTTGTGGACTTTCGAAGATACAAAGTTGCCCCTGTATGCCAACTCTTGTACTATAACACTGTACAAGATTAAAAATGTAAGATTTTTAAGCTGCACTGTAAGATTAAAAATATTTTCTGTATTTTTTTGTGTTTGTTTTTTATGTATTGTTTATGTGAAAAGTATTATAAGCTTGTTACAGTACAGTACTACGCAGCTGATTTTGTTATTCAGGTACCCGGGCTAACTTTGTTGGAGTTACAAACAAATTGGACTTATGAAGGCACTCTTGGAACAGAGCTTGTTCATATTTCTGGGACTTACTGTATTTCACTGATCCTTCCATTATGCTCAGACCTCACTCCGGGCTAGAAAACGAGGCATCAGTGCGGTAGGACTAGGTCATGTGTCAGTGTCACTAGTGGCTGTAGTGTTCTTCCAGAGGAAGTTTCTGGTCACTGGGAGGCCAGGCTCCATGTCATAGCTTAAAATTCAGGGCCTGCTTGCAGTCCTTGTGTGACCAGTGTGTCCTCTGTCATTTGCCTGCCTGCTGACACAGGTGAATGCCCCCCCTGTCCTGACCACATCGAGTGTGTTTCCACCTTCCCTCACCCTGTCCGCTTCTTCTGCAGTGTGTCCTGCTTGCTATTTCCAGTTCCCTTCATATCCAGTCTGAAGAGGTTACATTGCATCATGAGGTCTTCCAGCCCACAGCTATTTATTAGGTTGACTCATATGAAAATGCTGGTTTGTAGGTTGAAAATAGTCAAATAATGGCAGTTTCATAAGGTTGAATGTAAGCTTAGTGTCTTAAACCCCTGTACCACTTATTGACATATTTGACTTACCTTCTTTCTCTCTGTGTATGGGTGTATTTGTGTGTGTATGCATATGTGTTAATCGGGGTGAAAGTCACATAATTGAATTCTTTTTATAATTAACTTTTTTTGGAATAACTTTAATTTTATGAGAAAGTTTCAAAGTCGGTACAGAGAGTTCCTATAAACCTCTAATTCAGTTCCCCAATGTTATCTTTTCATATCAGCAAAGTACATTTGTCAAATTTAAGAAAACAATTTTGGAACCTGATTAACTAAAACTCCAAGCTTTATTTGGATTCCATCAATTTTTCCGCGAATGCCCTTTTCTGTTCCAGCAGCTGATTCTGCCTCCCAGGTACCACCTTGTATTTTGTTGTTGTGTCTGCTTAGTCTCCTCTGGTCTCTTAATTCAACCTTTCCTTATTTTTCATGATCCTGACAGTTTTGAAAAGTACTAGTCAGCTGTTTAGTAGAATGTCTCTCAACTTGGGATGGTCTGCTCTGTTTCCTCATGATTAGATTGGGTTATGGGTTTTCAGGGAAAATATCACCTTAGATGGTTTATTATCCCATTATCTCAAGGGGTCATGATCTCAACTTTGCTTTTCCTGGTGATGTTAATGTCATCACTTGGTTAAAGCATTTGTTCAGTTGTTGGCCAAGTTTCTCCTCTGTAGAGATACTATATTTGGTCTCTGTTCATTTTTACATGTCACCACCAGCTAGACTAACAGTTCTTCATTTGGGAGCAGAAGTATGTTAATTCCTTTTGTACCTTTCATTGTACCTAATGTTTTATACAGTGTACATGCTCACAGAAGTTAGTTGAGAGGTCATTAAATTCATGATTTAATATCAGTCTGGTGGAGGTGTTTTGTTTAAACAAACCAAAACAGCAAAATCCCAGCCCACTGCATTCTCCTTACAACTAGTTTGGTGGTCTTTGTTCCCTGTACTTAAGGGGTAGATTGTAAGATGACTTTAAATATTTTTCATCTAAACTACTATAAAGAAGGGATTACTTGCTGTCTTTGCTAAGATCAGAGTTTTGAGTTCAGGACTCAGGAAAATCTAAGTGTAAATTAGGCATACACACACACACATTTTGCAGCTTCTGCTGACTTGCAGCAAGGGTTGTCCCTATTTGCGGAGACTCAAAATATTTGTCAGAAGTTTAGATGATTCCTGAATGTGTTGCCCACAGGATTACTCATGGTGCAAAGAATTGCCACTGTGAATGCAGTTATCAATCATTTTTTAAGCTATTTATCTATAAAGGTGTTTTGCAGGGCATGGGTGCCACGCTTTTGGGGGACTTAAATTTGATATGGCACTTGTAGAAGCATTTAGGACCTAAACTAAAGGGAAGCAAGAATATTATATTAGAGTTGAAAACTAAATGCTGTAAAAGTCAGACAAGAAGGGAGAGAGAGTAGTTCTCTTACAAATCCCTTTGACAGAGACCTTACCAGCTGGCCTTGTAGGGTTGGTTCTTCTTTCTGCTGTGATTGAAAAGTTGGCATTCTATTCTGATGATTTAACCTTGGTTTGAAAGTTACACACAGGAATTAGTATCCCCTGATTTATTATTCTATTTAAAGAGGTTTCTTCTTTTTATTTAATTTTTTTTAATATGGGTGAAAAAAATTCTGGCTTTTCAACAGTGTAGAATTAGTTCATGCTAGTTTTCCAATCTGAGAGTCTCATGATAGCTACACTTACTTCATGCTTTATAATGTAATTTAATTTTTCATATCTTTTATTAGCTGTGAAGTAGGTTTAGAAAAAATAATTAGATTACGAGGTTAAACTATAGTTAAGATAAAAATGACAGTTCAATAAAAATAATGTTCAATAATTCCTATCTTCTGAAATAAAATACAGCCACTAAAAGATTTAATTATGGTTTTATTCAAGTAAATTTTGCCTGTACACTGAAAAATACTCAAGAAAGAAACCCCAAGAAAGGCACTTGGTTAGCATGAAAAAAGTACTATAATACATAGAATTGTAATTTGTGAGATAGGATAGGAGCCAGACTTGAGAAGGAGTAATGCACCCGAGTGGCTTGTCTTCCATGGAAGGGGATGCACTGGGATTATTTGAGTTGTTGTCGTGGTGAGACTCCTAGGTTTGGTCTGACTTTTTATGTGCAAAATTGGGAGTTTTCACCATTTGGGTAATCTTGGAATGCAGTGTCCTTTCATTAAAATGATCTGAAAATCACCACCACATAGTTCATGGTCACGGGGTCCTAAAATACTATGTGTAGAAGATGCCCCAGACTCTAATCCTATGTTTTACCTTAGAAGAAAGCAAAGCCCCAAAGGGTCAAGTAGCTTTCCTGAACTCACTGTATAGATGTCAGATCTTCAGGGCCTCCATCTAGTGTTTTCTCCATTACATTGGATTGCCATTAGGATTGAATTTTTTGATTAAATAATGTTTCTCAAAGTAAAGCATGAATGTGATTTAAAAAGTCAAATAATATCTTTATGCTTAAGACTTAAGATGAAAATGAGTCCCACTCCATGTCCTACTCTTCCTTAGCTCTGAATCCTTTCCCAACAGGAAACCACCTTGAAGTTTTCAAACTTATCTTCTGCTACTTAGCTTCATACTCAGATATTTAAATAGAGGCTTTTACTGTTCTTAGCAATTTAAGAAAAAAAATTGGACATCTATCAAAGTTGCTTTCCCTTATATTTCCTTTACACAACTGAACTTGTACATTCTTTCGCAACTTGTATTCTTTTGCAATTCTAGCCGTCCCATTATAGAAATTCTATTTATTTAGCAAACATTTAGGGCTAAACTTTTCATTGTTCACAACTCGAGAGGGTGGCCTGAAATACCAGCCACTTTCTGGCTCAAGGCGACTCCATCATTTTCCTGGTTATGATTAGAGTTCTTTTAATTCAGTGTTTTTCAAGGTTGGAGTTTCAGCCTGTTAGTTGTAAAATCAATTAAGTGGGTTGTAGCCAACATTATAAAAGTAGAAGAGAATTGAAAATATCAGAGTTCAGTTTTTAAAATGTTTGATATAACTTTCATTTTTAAAATAAAGCCACTAAGAGATTTAATTATGGCACATAATTAGGATAAATAATGGTTTATGAAACTTTCATACTAGATATACACATTTGTATGTATATATACACATACGTATACATATCAGAATATTTGTATTCTGTATGTGTATATATACTAGTCAGAATATTTGTATTCTGTATGCATGTATATGAGCTTCCCAGGTGGCGCTAGTGGTGAAGAACCCACGTGGCAATGCAGGAGACTAGAGATTCAGGTTCAGTCCCTGAGTGGGGGAGATCCCCTGGAGGAGACATGGCAACCCACTCCATTATTCTTGTCTGGAGAATCCCATGGACAGAACAGCCTGGAGGGCTACAGGTCATAGGGTCACAAAGAGTCGGCTGACACTACTGAAGTGACTTAGCGTGCACACGTGTGTATATATGTGTATGTATGTATTTTGTATATTGGGTACAAATGTAAAATGTGTTAGTTTGAACATATGAAATTGCTGTTTCTGTAGGTAAAAGACAAATATGGGGAATTTCATATGGTTTAACCTACTATGTCTTATTTTAGGTCATGGACAAAATGTTTGGGAGATATTTAATCTCAGTTGTCTTATGCCAAATAATGAACATTGTTTTTTTTGTCTAAGTTTGATGTTTCTTCATCTGTAAAATAAGAATTATAATTGTGTCTACCTCAGAAAGCAAAGAATGGACACAAGGAAACTTTGGGGGATGGTAGGATATGTTTATTACCCTGATTATGGTGATAGAAACTTGGAGTAGGGATATGTCCAAACTCATCAAATTGTTTATATTAAATATGCGGTTTTTTATGTGTGTTCATTGTATCTTAATAATGATGTTAATTTTTTTTTACCTACTTCAAAGAAAAGATGTGAAGATGAAATTACTTATGACCCATTGCCTATAGTAAGTACTCATGGTCATTATCACCATCATCCCTTTACTTACTTCCCTGTGATGATCTTTGTTTCTCATTTACTCTTGAGAGATCCTTTTTCAGCCTCATCAGAATTATTACATCCATTGCTTCTCTTATAACATGGGTACCTCGACTCATCTTCAGTCACAGAGTAGTAGAACATTAGTGGAGACCTTCAAGATTGTGTGCTGAAACCAGTATTGTCCAAAGTGGGGTATGCATCTACATTCATGCAAGATGGTTTGAGATGGCACACAGACAGAGCATCTGCCAACATGGGTTCACACAATGGAATTGTGAATTCCTTCTCAATTTGCTTGCAATCCTTTTGGTTCATCCAGGAAAAAGCACCAGTTTGGCCCTGGTCTCTCTTTAATACCTTCCTAACACTTGGTAAGTTATTTTTGTTTTAAACAGAGATCAGGTCTTAGGCTCAGAGCCTTCAGTACTCATCTAAGAGCACTGGCTAGAATTTAGTAATAGGATTTTGTTCTCATGTTACATATGTTGTTGTTGTTCAGTCATGCTCAGTCATGCCTCACTCTTTGTGACCCCATGGACTGCAGCATACCAGACTTCTCTGTCCTTCACCATCTCCTGGAGCTTGCTCAAACTCATGTCCATCGGGTTGGTGATGGCATCCAACCATCTCATCCTCTGTTGTCCCCTTCTCCTCCAACCTTCAAACTTTCCCAGCTTCAGGTCTTTTCTAATGAGTCAGCTCTTGGTATCAGGTAGCCAAAGTATTGGAACTTCAGCTTCAGCATCAGTCCTTCCAATGAATATTCAGGGTTGATTTCCTTTAAGATTGACTGGTTTGATCTCCTTGCAGTCCAAGGGACTCTCAAGAGTCTTCTCCAACACCGCAGTTTGAAAGCATCAATGCTTTGGCACTCAGTCTTCTTTATGGTCCAGCTCTCACATCCATACATAACTCCTGGGAAAACCATACCTTTGAGTAGACAGACATTTGTTGGCAAAGTATTGTCTCTGCTTTTTAATACACTGTCTAGGTTTGTCATAGCTTTTCTTCCAAGGAGCAAGTGTCTTTTAATTTTATGGCTGCAGTCACCATCTGCAGTGATTTTGGAGCCCAAGAAAATAAAGTCTGTCACTCTTTCCATTGTTTCCCCATCTATTTGCCATGACGTAATGGGACCAGAATAAACCAACATTCGTTTATTGAATGTTGAGTTTTAAGCCAGCTTTTTCACTCTTTCACCCTCATCAAGAGGCTCTTCAGTACTTCTTCACTTTCTGCCATGAGGGTGGTGTCATCTGCATATCTGAGGTTATTGATATTTCTCCTGGCAGTCTTGATTCCAGCTTGTGCTTCATCCAGCCCAGCATTTCACATGATGTTCTCTGCATATAAGTTATATGAGCAGGGTGACAATATACAGCCTTGCCATACTTCTTTTCCAATTTTGAACTGGTCTCTTGTTCCATGTATGGTTCTAACTGTTGCTTCTTGACCTGCATACAGATGTCTCAGGAGGCAGGTAAGGCGGTCTAGTATTCCCATTTTCTATAGTTTGTTTGGATCCACACAGTCAATGGATTTAGCCTAATCAATGAAGCAGAAGTAGAGGTTTTTCTGGAATTCTCTTGTTTTTTTGTTTTTTGTTTTTTGTTTTCTGTGACCCAGTGGATATTGGCAATTTGATCTCTGGTTCCTCTGCCTTTTTTAAAATCCAGCTTGAACATCTGGAAGTTCTCGGTTCATGTACTGCTGCAGCCTAGCTTGAATTACATATGTGGATGTGTGTATAACTTTTGGATCATTGGCAAATGATATTGGCTTTCATTTTGGAGATGATACAAAATTTCTTCTAAAAATAAATTTGATATCAAAATATTCCACAAATAGTATATGTGGTATACCTGAGTATAGTCAAATACAGTGTACACTAATTACACAAGTCTAGCCCAGGCTGATTTAATCTTAAATGAGGTCCAAGGAGAGGGTAAGTGACTAACCCAGCTGAGTGAGAAGCAGAGCCAGAGCCAGCCTTATCTTGGGTGTATTCTCATCTCTCTCTGTAGTCATTGTGTTAGACTTGACATTCCAGGATGGTGTTAGAGAAAGCCTGTGTTAAAATAATGTGCTTTTCTTCTGATGTGCTTTTTTGTTTAAGAGTTTGTTGTTTCTGGGGTTTGCCTTGAATCCACTCACGCCTGCAATTCTGATATCCATTTCAGTCTGAGTTGGATCATGGGTAGCTACTTTGAGCTATCACTGTCTACATGCACCTTATCTCTGTTTTTCTCCTAGTTGTGCAATACTATCCATCTTCCAGTATTGAGTTGTTCTTTGCTTCTTAGATGTCATCTGGTATTGTATCAGATTCGCAACCTGGGTCCTTGGTAATAGGAAAATGGCACAGATGGCATTAAGAGCACCGTGCTTACTGAAGAGGGGTTGACTTTTTCCCCTGGCTCTGTTCTTCTGTATGTAAAATGGGTGGGGTTGTGAGTTGGGTAACCTCGAGACCTGTTCATCTTTATCCCCCTCTCAGCTCATTATTCATTCATTCTGAACGTGTTTATTGAGCACCTTCTCTGTGCCAGGGACTTGTTGGAGCAGTTGAGAATGCTGGGATGGGAGAATTTACATTCTTGTTGGGGAAGTTTATACTTGGGGAGGATGATGAATAAATTAAAAAAAATTTAAATGGGAACATTTGCTATGGTCCCAATAATGTAGGGAGGTGGATTAGAGAGTGACTTGGATGCAGAGGCCCAATTTTGACAAATGGACCAGGAAAGGCCTCTTCAGAAAGGCAACTCTTGAGTAAAGATGCAAGAGAGGTGGGTCAAGCAGAAGGAACAACAGGAGCAGTGACCCAAGGCAAGTTCAAGGGAGAGAAAGACCAGAAGGGCTGGGTAGGAATATGGGGAGAGGAAGGCTGAAGGAGGAGAAGGGGGTCAGAGCCAGTTTGGAGATGGTGAAATCTGGTAAGGAGTTTGGATTTGATTCTACATGCTAAGGGAAACCAGTGAAGCCAGTGACAAGTTTTGAGTAGTGGAATGATGGAATCTGATTGGTGTTTTTCAAAAACCACACTGACTGCAGGTTGGAAATCCAGCAAGCAGAAATAGAAGTAGGGGTCCAGTTAGAAGGTCATGGTGGTAACCTCTGAGATTAGATGTGGTGGTGTGAACAGGGAGTGGGCAGTAAAGATATAAGGAAGTGGAGAGACTCAGGCTGTGTTTTTAATATCAGTTGAGTGCTTGCACGGAGAAGGCAATGGCACCCCACTCCAGTACTCTTGCCTGGAGAATCCCAGGGACAGCGGAGCCTGGTGCGCTGCCGTCTATGGGGTTGCACAGAGTCGGACAAGACCGAAGCAACTTAACAGCAGCAGCAGCAGCAGCAGCAGAGTGCTTGCAAGTCGATTGGCTGCAGGAATGAAGGAAAGACAGGAATCAAAGATGAGTCCTAAGATAATAATGACATTTATGGCTCTGGGAAGACAGAGCTCCTTTTGCCTTTAAGGACCTCCTTGTGCCATCAGTTTGCCTGATCTGTTTATGCACACTGCTGTGTCCAGCCTCTTCCAGGGAACAAGAGTCCTCCGGTGCCTCTGGCTGCCTTGAAGGCTCTCAAATTCTTCTTTATCAGACCTGCATTCCTCATGCTGAACATTAGGCCTGGGTTATACCCTCTGAGGAGGTGGTTATATCGAGGTCCTAGTGGGCAGGGCAGATGGCACTATTAATTCATGCCTCTGTTATGAGAATTGATGGCCAGTAGCCAGGATGCTATGTTGATATTTATGACTGGTTTCTATGAGGAGTTCAGGCTCTCAAAAAATGCATTGTATTCTGTTTTCCAAGGAAAAGTTGAAGACGGGCTATTTTTTGCCCCCTTTCATTTTCCCCACATATAATACGAGTTGCATTATAATAAATTCAGTCGGTTCAAATGTTTTTCATCTGAAAAATTGAATACATTCCTTTTTTTTTCCCACCTAACTGCAAGGGGTGAACTTTTATATTTTTATGAGCTTTGTTGTTTTTACTTGTCACAGTTGCTGGTATTAGTTCACTAGTAAGTAATGACTTTTCTGTATTGAGAAAGACAGATGACTTATTAGATGTCAGAGGCCATCTGAAACATTTTCAACTCAGCATTTTTAATAGCTGTTCTTTCTTTGATTTGTTTTCCTTTTTTTCTCTCATTTCCCCTCCTCCAGCTAGCATGCACTTTTTTGTCCTCCACCCCCCTCCTTTCTCCTTTTCTCCCCCAGTCATCAGTACTTCTGTGTATCTTTTGCATGTTTCGGCTGTATCATATCCCCTAGTCCATGGGAACCATGGACAGTTTGTAACTTTTCCTGCAGTTGTACTCCCTGGACTTCCTGCAGAGGACATATGTGGGTATGAATCTATCCTTTAAAAAAGTACATATATATGTGTATGTGTGTGTGTGTGTATACATACTGGACTGTATCTCTGGCCAGCATATACTCCTGACCTCATGGGCAACTTTTTTTAATCCTCTGACTGCTGTTCACTTTGGGGGTCTTTGGATGACCTAAATCAGTCTCTCCTTCCTCCTTTTCATCTACTGTTAACATGGATTCAGTATGTTACTCTACCAGACTCCTTGAACGTCATTTTGTTGTTCTCAGAGTCTCAGAAAAGTCTATTGATTAAATGAACAACATTCAAAGAGAAATGTCAATGTTGGTACAGTCCACTTATGTAGTAAAAATGGACATTGGGTGGGGCAGTATCATATCTCTGTGTCATTGTGCCTAGCACATACCAGGTGTTCAGTGAATATTTGTTGTATTAATGAATGTCCACTTAGATGATAATGAGGAGTTTCAGTGGGTGGATCGTTTTAGGAACAGTGAGGAAGACAGACATTCCTCTAATGGAAACATGCATTCTAATAAGGAAGGAGACATGCAAACAAGATAGATGTCATAGAGTGATGAGTGCTAGGCTGAGGGTTGAGGTAGGGTGATGTGCTGTTTGTTAGGGAGGGTGTGACCAGGGGGTCAGGGAAAGCTCTGATAAGATGGTGTTGAAGGCTGTGATCTGAGTGACAACAAGGAGCCTGTCAAAGGAAAATCCAGGGAAGGCGAGATTCAGGTCCAGAGAACAGACAGTGCTGAGGCTCTGGGCGGGTGTGTTCAGTGTGTGACTGAGGCAGCAGCCAAAACCAGCCCCGTACTGCTGTGGGAAGCAGCCCACTGTGGCATGCTGTGGGGTCAGAGAGGTGCACAGAGCCAGACCAGGTGGGACCTTCTGCCCCAAATAAATCCACACTCCTTAATTTGATTTGCAGTGGGAAGCCTTTCGAGGGTTTTAAGTGGGGGCATGGCTCAAATTTTTAACATATCATTCTGGCTGGTGTGTGGAGAATGGATTGTTGAGAGGCAAAGTAAAAACTGCAGTGGTATGTACTCGATATTTGCATTTTAAGGATTTTTTTTTTTTTTTTTAAGAATTCACCAGAGCTTTGGCTGGGGAGTGTAGCTTGCTTGCTTTTACTCATTGTTGTGCTGAGGAAGAGACTTCTGGTTGCTTCCCTTATTGATTCTCTCTATCCTCTTACTAACAAAATCCTTGGTTTTTAGCTGTGTGTACTGCCACCCCCTCCTCCCTTGCAGCTAGGACATAGGTGTGGCCATATGAAAATATTATGGGGAACTTCCAGAGAGTTGTTTTAAATGGGATAGGTGTTTCTTTTTTGTTTTCCCCCATTCTGCTGCATGGAACTGGTTGTAATGACTGGAACACCAGCATTTCTGTTGGATCATGAGGACTAGGGCCGCATGCTGGGGATGGAAGAGCATAGAATTGGAAGGAACTTGTGTCTCTGATGACCTTTTGGAGCTTCCGTGCCAGCCCTGGACTGGCATACTTTTGGACGTCTTTTATGTACCTTTGGACTTCTTTTATGCAAGAGAGATAAACTTGTATCTTGTTTAGGCCAATGATAATTTACAGTTTTGTTTTTGTTCCAAACATAATCCTGATACAGGCATTCTTTTGTAAAAGACTTAACAGAATAAGGAGAATAGTAGTATCTGGTGTTGTCTATGTGCTCATCACTGTTCTAAGTACTTTACAAATGTTTTCCCTTAAATCTCACTAGAATTATTTAGTACTTATATCTAGGACTCCATGGCACAGAAATGTTTAGTAACTGGCCCCAGGTGACAGAGCTAGTAAAGGCAGGACCTGATTTCAACTCTGGTTCAATTGAGTCTAGACTCTTCTTTGCTAGACTGCCACATTCTTGGCAATGACTCTGAAACCTATTTTTCAATCATTTAGAGGCTGAGGCCAGAGGGATGATTCAGCAGGCAGATTGGTGTCATGTATTTTTCAGGGCAGGCAACTGCTGTAACCATAATTCCAGGGCTTAACACAATAGAAACGGATTTATCACTGACATAAAATCCAACTGATTTTTGGGATGGAGAGAGGTTGTGTTCCACACAGTGACTCAGGGACCCAGACACTTTCTGTCCTTTCCCGCTTCCTTCTGACTCCCTTCTCCCCATGACTGGGGCCTTAGAATTCTCTGCTGGAGGCTTTTCACCAGTCAGCACCCAGAGGAAGAGGGGAAATGTAGAAGGGACTCTCTGGGAAGTTTTGGTGGGCCAGGCTTGGAGGAGGCATATGTCACTTCCCACCTTCTGTTGGCTGGAACTCAGTCATACGCAGGGAGGCTAGGAAATGTAGTTCAGTTTCATGCCCAGGATGTAGAGTAACTGAATTGGGATGAGCACACAGTAATCTCTGCCCCATGTGGCTGTTAGGAGTTGGGGTTCTGGCATCAGTCCCCTTGCATTTATATCCCTGCCTTGCTGCTTATTAGCTATGTGACCTTGGGCAAGCCACTTAACTTCTCTTTTACTTCTGTTTTTTATGTGTGCAATGGAGATAATAGTAGAGCTGTTTGGGGGATTAAATGAGTTAATGTGGGGTGTAGAGTCCTTAGAGCAGCGCCTGAGACATGGGAAGTGCTCTGTAATTGTGAGCTGTTTATGTAAGACAGGGCACTTTACTCAGACCTAAGTTTGTGGATCTCTTTTTGAAGATAATTTTCTTATTGAGCCCTGGTGTGGATGTCTACCACAGAAAATACTTTGGGGACCACACATCCCATTTTAAGGGGAAAGGGTGTGAGAGTGTCAGGGGTCCTGGGACTTGCTCTTCTCTCTCCTATGTGAATGCTCTCAGCCTCTCTGGAAGGGCCCGTTAGGACTACTTCCTGGTGCTTGATCTGTAGGTGGAGTTGGAAACTGAAGTCTCATGTCCAGTCTCTTGCCTGCTGTGAGGAAGCTGGTCCAGGCAGTTCCTCTCACTTGGATCCCTTCTAGGACAACCAAAATCTCACCTGCTCTTGAAGCCCCAGCTCAGTGTCATCTCATTCTGAAAGCCCTGGTTGGAGCCTGCCCAGCACTGCTTACTCCCTTCACCGTGATCCTTCTAGTCCAGCACTGACCGCCCCCTGTCGCTTGGGGATGCATCAACTACCAGACTGTGTCCAACCAAAAGAAAGCTTCTTGAGGGCATATGTCCACCTTCCTCTTCCCCATGTGCCTCGTTTCCCTTGTATACAGGGAAAAGCCCTCCATAAATGCTTGTTGAGTTCAAGCATTCATTTTACTCTCTACATACGTGTAGCATTTTGTGAATGTGGTCTTTACTCTGAGTCAGTGCCAGATAAATTGGTAGGTAGTTGGGAATAAAAATGAGTGGATTCTTTTCTATTTACACTGTTTAATATTCGTGTGGGGATTTTTGCCTTCTTTCAGCTCAGTGGTTGTAAAATTCTGTTTTAATTTCTGCCATTATCATAAACAGCATCCTCTGGTTATTATCTGGGTAGAGGATGCTGCAGCCTAGGACTCTGTTGAATTAAGATGAAACAAATGACCAGGGGAGGACATAGAACCACTGTCGTTGTTGCTTTGCAGTCCGTTTCCTTAGCTGGGAAGTCCACTTGGTGACAGGTGTTGGTACACTTCACCTGTGGGTTTAGGGTCCCATCTATGCACATCTATCTGTTTTTGGTAACTCACAGGAAAGCTCTCACCTTTCTCTCTGAGTATTTGTATATACACACATCTATAAAAATAAAATTACCAGCAAAATCACTGAAGATAAAGGTTAGCAAATCCTGTTCATGGAAGCTGCAATATATAGTTTAAACAGGAAATGGAGTTTAGTTATTAAGCTTGTGTAGATTCCTTGGTATACTGAATATTTCTTGCGGTTCTATTATTTGTATTTTATTCTCAAATATTTTAAGAAGATAAGCTTCTAAATTCACTTTGGGGCTCCATGTCATCAAATCTCATCACCAGTCACTTAGATCCCTAATTAACTTATACTCTGTAGACCCATTTCTTTGCTTCTATTTCTCTCCACTCTCTCTAATGTGCTGTGAGTTACACTGGAAGGAACAATAAGATTTAAGAGAAGAATTAATTTAGAAAGTTAGGAATAGAAGAGATAAGGGAAAATGAGAAAAAGCGGCTTAGTATTTTGTCTTGTAAATGGCTTTCCTCTAGTAGGCTAAGAAGCCCATTTATCCAAGGAGAGGAGGAATGTTAATGAAATAGATCATGAACATAGCTATTACGGTAATGAATTTTAACACTCACTTTGTTATGTGATATTTTATTTATGAGCTCCTTGATCATTCAGATAAAGACAAGAAGTTTATGGCACTAGATTATGTCTTGTTTTCATAAACATATTCAGTAGTTTAATAAACATAATTTATTTTTTTCTCCTTAAAAATAAGCAAAATTTATGAGAGATTATCTTAGGGTTAATGAAGTCTAACATTAAGGAAATATTACCCTATAATATTGGAGCCTTCAGAGCTGGAGTTGTAATTGCTTAATGCTTTTTTCTACAGGCTATTTTTATAAAGTACATGCTTTGTACCATTAATCCAGTTTTTACAAGTTACACTTAGACCAATTCATTGGGAATTATGTATCCATGTTTATATTTTTCAGTCACTGCTTTCATTAAAAGATGTAGTAAAGAGTTGAAAATTTAATGTAGAAAGAGGGGGGAAAAGATAATTATGTGTATTTGCTTGTGGGAAGTTGCAGCGCATATATTATCACCGCTTTCCGTCATTGAAACCAATTCTCTCTTGTGGCTGTCTTCACTACAGGTGAGAATTTAGTGATTGGTGGTCCCAGGAGGACAGAAATGTAAATTCCTATTGAAAGCCGTCAATAGTTAAAATTTGGAGCCCCATTAATATAGTTCAAGTCAGAATGCACTTAAGTAATGAAAAGCCCAGACGGTGGCCTGGAGTTTCCCCTTCCTCCATCAGGCCTGCCAATTAGCCCAGAGTAATGGATGCCCAGACCCCAGAACAGGACTGAGAGTGGCTGGAAAGGGCAGCCGGGGAAGTGCACTATGGATTTTGGTCATGTGTATTTGACTGTGTCAGCTCATTCTTTTTTGAAATTGAATTTAATGTGTTGAAAATACCCTCTTGATGAATTAATGAACTAAAAGAGGTATTGATATTCAAATAGCGGTGGAAGCAAAGCCTCCCATCACCACCATCATCCTTCTCTGGCCTGTCCCCATATTTTATAATAGCTTAGCATGGTTTCTCACTCCCCTGGAGAAGGAAATGGCAACCCACTCCAGTACTCTTGCCTGGAAAATTCCATGGATGGAGGAGCCTGGTGGGCCATAGTCCATGGGGTCACAAAGAGTCAGACACGACTGAGTGACTTCACACTCACGCTCTCACTCCTCACTGCTGATGGGTAGATATAGAAGGATGAGGGTGGTGGGTAAAGACCTCAGGTCCATCAGTGAATCTTTCCATCTACAGATAATGCTTTACTGAGTTTTCCCCACCCCTTTTCTTGCTGGCTTTTGTACTATTTTAATGTTCTTTGGTATCAAGGTAAACATGTTCCTGGGTGTTTATTGGTGATAGAGAAAAATCAGGGGTCGGGGAAGTTGTGTAGACTTGAGTTGTACTGTAGGCTCTATGAGGAGTTATGTGCTATCTTGTCCCTCACTCTGGAGAACTAGAGTTTGATTTGATCATTCATTCATTTATAAAAATAGTCATTGAGAATTCAGTGAGAAAACTTATTGCTCTAGACCTAAGGATCCAATTTTTAAATTATTATTTTTTTTTTTTAATTATTGAAATATAGTTCATTTACAATGTGTGTTAGTTTCATGTGTACAGAGAAGTGAATCAGATATACATAAATGTGCAAGGCTTTTGTGTGTTTGGAGCTCACTATTTAGGTATGTTCAAACAGTATTTAGAAGTTAAAGAAGCATTCCTCAAAAAGTTAAAGATAGGATTACTATATGATCTAGCAATTCCACTTCTAAGTATATATCCCCCAAAGTTGAAAACAAGGACAAGAACAGATGCTTATACACGCATGTTCATAGCAGCCTTATTCACAATAGTTAAAAGGTAGAAACAATCCATATGTCTGTCTGATGAAATGATAAAATGTGGCATGTACACAGAGTGGAATACTACTCAGCCATTAAAAGGAAGAAAGTTCTGATACTTGTTACAGTGTGGATGAACCTTGAACATATTCTAAGTGAAAGAAGCCAGATTCAAGAGGACAAATGTTGTATGATGTCATTTATATGAGGTACCTAGAGCAGTGGCATTCATAGAGACAGAAAGCGGAACAATGGTTACCACTGGTTGGGAGAGTGAGAATGGGGAGTTATTGTTTAATGGGGACAGAGTTTTTGTTGGAGATGATAAAAAAGTTCTGAAAATGAACAGTGGTCATAGTTGAAAACAGTGTGAACATATTTAATGCCACTGAACTGTACATTTCAGAATGGTTATGATTGTAAATTTGATGGTATGTATAATTTATTGCAATATGAAATGGAGGACTATCTGAGAAAGAAGTGTGTTAGGAAAATGTAGCCTAAAAAATTATTTCCCCGAGGTTTTGGCATACCTTTTTGAAGGATATCAAAGTTTTGCTTCTCAAAGAGCAGTAGGTGAATAGGGTATAGTAATGGCACAAGGGCTTAGGTGTTCTTTTTAGTCACTAGGTAAGTGTCAGAGTCATGTTTAATAAAGATGTGCAGTGCCTGGGTTCTTGATTGGGGTGTTAACACAGAGGCCTGGGTCACATTCATTTTGTAAAATGTTATTGGCTTTGGAGCCGGATCACCTGGATTTGAATCTTGGCTCCCGCAGTTACCAGCTGCTATGCTTGAACAAAGTACAAACTTCTCTGAGCTACAATTTCCTTATCTGTAAAATGGGCTTAGTAAGAATATCTGTCTTACAGCAATGTGGGGATATTAAATAAGGCAACACAGATGAAGTTATTAGAATACACAGTACATAGTAAACCCTCAATAAGTGTTATATGTTATTATTATTGTATGGATAACTGTGTATAATCTCAACTATGATCAGATTTATCAAAAACTCCAATGTAACCTGTTCATTGACTTTCTACCACTGTCTTTGCCAGAGAGGCTCCGTTTTATGGGCAGTGTTAATTTGACCAGGAAGAAGGGACACCTCATTTCTTCCTACCAGCAAAGAATCTGACTCCCTGAAGGAATTACCATCTATTTGACTTCAATCAGCTGATGGGTATGCATACATTATCCCATTCTTATTTAAATTTTCAAATTTTGTCAGAATGCCCAGGAAACAGGGTGTCTTGGATAATTTAATTTTCTGACTAACCAACACCTACAAGATACCACTTTCACTTCAGGTTTTATTTGTGAGAAGTTTTTCTAAAATCCGGCAATGACCTTTGTTTCCTTAGAAAGTATAGTGGATAATAAAATTTAATCTTCCCTTGACAATGAAAGATTTCAGAACCATTTCAAAAAATCTGTTCATATTGGCCAGAAATATAAATGTTCATCTAGAAGATTGGGCTGCCTGTATACTGAGTCAGGACTATCCAAAGACAGATTTTTAATAATGCCCTTTAAAAAAGACGAACTCAGTCTTTGTAGCTTTCCCTTAAAATTAGAGTATGGGCAAAAAAATCATGATTGCTAGTTTTGTATTTAGTTTTCTTAATACATTTTGGGAACATCTCTCTCATCACAACCCTTCAAATAGTCACACATGGTAGGTGTTGCCTTGAAAAGAATAGCTGCTTTATTATCAGAATCAAAGATGAGACTGAGGAAAATGTTTACTACCTGGATAAACAAGAGATACCCAGTCTAGTATAATAGAGCTAAAATAAGAAATCTTTCTTATTCCCCCATGCAGCAAGTTCTATCCAATTTCAAGTCAGTATAAATGTTTATTTTTGGGGGGGAGGGTGGGCTGAGTTGAGGGAGGAACCTGAAGCCTGGTTGGGAGGAGTGTGTTGCATTGGATAGAGCATTGGAATTGGGGAGCTTGAATTCCAACCTTAGTCCCACCTTGCTTGGCTGTGTGACCCTGGATGGCTGTGGTCCTCTCTGAACCTCAGCTCTCTCTAGCTGAAGGTGCAAAGGTGCTGACTTGATGCTTTCCAAAGTGCCTTCTGCTTGAACATGTGGACTGAGAATTACTGTGAGGTATCAAAGTTGCTGCCTACCTTTACTCTTTCATAGTAATTTGGAGCCTTCCAAAACCAAATGTCGATTAATCTGGCTTCATAGAGTTGTTGTGCAAGGGGCTGGCAGAAGAATCCAGATTCATTTCAGCCTTGCTTTCCCTACTGTTCTTCAGTTTTGCTCCTGCCTGGTTTAGCCTCTCATTTTCTTCCTCTCTTTCTTCAGTCTGCTTACTCCTTCCTGCTCTAGGCTCCTCCTCAGCCTGTCTCGATTATTGATTAGAAATCACCAAATAGTTTCTGTAACCATGTCATCAGCGACTGCCAAGGCTCTTGTCATTATTCCAGCCACACAGGGGGAAAATGACTGGGGAAAAATGGCATTTTCCAGCTCAGGTGCAAAGCATTCTGAAGTGTGGCTTAAGCTGGCACTTTTCACTTAAACCTCTTCTGAAAGTGCTTATGCAAAAGCAGCCGACTCCAGCCAGTGAACTATTTCCCAGAGCCCCCAGTTTAGATTCTCTTAATTTTCCATATTTCTTGAGCTTGCCCTTGCTGCTTTCCTGCCTGATGCATGCTAGAGAGGAAGTACACAAAGGAATTGTGCAAAGTTTGGAAGCAACTGGCAGGTGGGTTTGCATTTTTCCAGGTTAATTCACTTGATGAAAAGCTGCTGTGGGTGATGTGTCATATATCAAAGGCAGGGCATCAGTAATCTTTGCTCAAGGGCACGGCTAACAGACAGATAGACGGGAGAATGAGATGGAAAAAAGCAACTCATCCTTTTCTGCTAACACCACGAAGGAGATAAAGGAAGATTTATGAGTCATCTTGGACCACATACCAGCAAGCAGCATACCGTATTTTTCACATGTTCCCAAAATTGGTGGTGGAAGGCAGAATGCTTGTCACAGTGTCCATCCGGCCTTTTTGAAAACAATGGGATCCTTGAAGTCTCTAGCTGTGGAGTCAGCTCTTTGCCCGCCCTGCAAAGAGGTGTCTGTGTGTGTGTGTGTGTGTGTGTGTTCAAAGCATCTCTGCCCTCTCTAAGCACATGATATCATGATCTGTAGTTTAATAATGTGACCTCTACAGAATAAAAAATAAGATTCCCTGAAACAGACATGACTGATTTGTAGGCACTTAGATGGTGACTCGGTAAAGACTTTTTCAGCTGCCTCTCACCTAGTGAATTTCACTTTGGTGATAGGCAGCCTCACATAGTGACTGCTTTGTGGTATAAGGAAGCAGAGGAGATGATTCTGTTGTTTTTCTTTTCCTTTTCTGCCTCTCAGATGAGTCAACCCCTGCCAGATACAAACAAAGATTTGCAGCCCAGGTTAATTTGAATGGGCCATTTTGTGTGGAGTTAACCAGAACACTCGTTCCTGGGAGGGCTCAGAGCTTCTTTATTCAGACAGCCCGGCCAGACAGCCCGGCAGCTGACTCGGGAAGTGTTGTGTAGAACAATTGATGGGAGTGGGAAGAGGTTTCTTAATATTCCTCTCCCCAGCCTTGAAAAAGGCACCTGGATTGCAGCTGGATCACGCCTGGGACTGTGACTATTTACTTCACATAGCAGTTTAAAAAGTATGGTGAATTAAAAGCAAAACAAAACAGATTTTGAATTTCTTCTAAGACCTCTGCAGTATGCTTTATTTTTTTTCTTTTTGAGAGGCACACAATTAACATTCTGTGCAGAAGGTCGTGATTGATTCTGCACAGTGGTGGCTGTATGAGCAAACCTCATTTAGACAGCTGAGTGAAATATACAGGGTAGAAGAATTTATGGGACCCAGAGAAGCTCACATGCAGAATGAAAAGGAGCCACCTTCCCCTCTCCTCTCCAGCCCCTGCATCCCCATTCTTCACGTGCTCAGAATGGCTCCCCTCCAGCCACTGGGGTGCCCACTCGGTGTGGTGATGCTGAGCCTGACATGACCCAGCAGAGAAGATGGAATACCACTTCATCATGCAGCTCTCCTGTGGGAAGCATGGAGTGTGTAATCAGAGAGACAGGAGGAGCTCTCAGAATCCGTTATGTGAGGCTGACAAGGTGAGGAGGTAGATAGTGGTGGCTCTAGGTGCTACGCCATATCCTGAAAAACGGCTTGTCCACGTGCTCTGGGCTTCTGCTTTGACCTTCACCGGATAGATCGTTGGGAGGCTTGACTGTCTACCTCAAACAGTACAGGCCACTTTCTTAGAAAAATCACCAACTTTGTTTTGCAAAGGAAGTTCAGGAATCAATTTGGGTACGTGCACCCAAGTATCTGCCACATAGTAGGTCCTCTGTAAACAGTTGCTGCACTGAATTGACTTCATTCTCATGAGGATGTGGCTCTCACAAGAGGAAGAACTTTTATCCACTCTCTTGGCTGCTTGATCCCCAGTGCTGTGGGTAGCATCCTGTACATAACATTTGCTTGATAAGCATTTGTTGCAAGGAATGAAAGAATGAATTCGCAGATCCATGTTTGGTAGTCAGGGTTTCTCATTTCCCTTGTGGCTTATATGTAGGATGGCTCTTAGCTAAGGTAGAAAATAAGAGGGAGGTTTGTCTGTGTTTTGTTTTGAGCCCCTTCCTGGGGTTCAGATCCTTTTCTAATGCCTGTACCTGACTTTCATGCACCTGCTAGGGTCCTCTGCTTGGCTCACCTTTATGTTTTGATTTCTTAAACCAAATTCATGTCCATTTAATGACTCTGTCTTAATGCTGCCCAGAATACTGATAACATTTATTAATACCTCAGTATAAATTAGGGTATGAATTATTATGATTTCTACTTCAAGGAATAATTCAAATTTTTAAGAAGCTTCTTTTCCTGATCTATTTGTCCTTTGTGTTTTTGGTACCTCCGGTAGACTTTAAAATGTCCTTCCCCAAGATGTGAAATTTTAGTCTCTTGAACTTGTAAGCATTACCTTACATGGCATTAAGTTCAGGTGCTTGAGATGGGGAGATTATATCCTGGGTTATCTGAATAGGTTGTAAATTGAATCACATATATCCTATGAGGGACTTCCCTGAATCCGCCTGCCAAGCAGGAGATACAGGTTCGGTCCCAGGGTCAGGAAGATCCCCTGGAGGAGGAAATGGCAACCCATTCAAGTATTCTTGCCTGGGGAATCCCATGGACAGAGAGCCTGGAGGGCTACAGTCCATGGGATTGCAAACAGTTGGATACGACTTAGCAACTAAACCACCAACACCATCCTTATGAGGGGGAGGGGCAGAAAGATATTTGATCCATACACAGAGAAGGTGATGTGAAGGCAGAACAGAGACAAAGATACTGGCCTTGGAGATTAGAGGAGGTGGCTGCAAGCCAGGGAGTGCTGGCAGGTGTCAGAAGCTGTAAGGGGCATGGAACAGGTTCTCCCTGAGAGCTTCTGGAGGGAGTGTGGCCCAGCTGAAATCTTGATCAGGCCCAATGGCACTGATTTCAGACTTTTTGTCTCCAGAACTGTGGGAGAATAGATTTCTGTCGTTGGAAGTCAACGACAAGTCAAGTTGTTTGGTACCCCAGTGATAGGAATCTCATTCAGCCCCTAATGGCCTAGAGGCTGAATGGATATCAGTATTGGGCAGCTCATTTTCTCCCATTGCTATACTTTATAGGTGGGGCCCCTAAAGGACAGAAAAGGGGCAAATTATTGTACGAATAGCCTTAGTAATTTCTCTGCTATGCTTTATAATGATTTTATCCCTTAAGAACCTTGTACTTTGGGTGGATAATAATCACCCCATTATACAAGTAAGGGAACCACCAGATTGAAATATACTGAAGATATTCAGCTGGTAAACACTGAAGTTTGTATTTGAATGTAAATATTCCAGATCTTACTCCAGTGGGTTACTCCTGACATCTGTTAATTTTCATTTCTGTTCATGTACCGTTTTTCAGAGTCGTGAGCTAAAGTCAGACACAGATATTTCTCTGCTTTGTCCCTATTCTTAGATTGTAGTCCCTCAGTCTCAGCTTCTGTTACATTAAGTAAACCTCACTGAACCTAGAAAAGTCTACCATTATGTCAGAGTGTCGACTCTGATAGCCAAGTAGCTCTTTGGGGTTCTTTAGTGTCAAAAGCAGCTGTGTTATATAGTAAAATGCAATGGGGTGTGTGTGTGTGTGTGTGTGTGTGTGTGTGTGTGTGTGTGTGTGATCAGGGTTGGAGGGAGAGGGAGATTTGGAATAAATATGTAGGTATAATTGTGAGTTGCAAACTAAAAATGCTTTTGTTGTTTAGTCACTAAGTCACGTCAGACTCTTTGTGACCCCATGAACTGCAGCACGCTAGGCTCCCTTGTCCTTCACTATCTCCCAGAGTTTGCTCAAACTCATGTCCATTGAGTTGGTGATACCATCCAACCATCTCATCCTCTGTTGCCCTCTTCTCCTCCTGCCATCAATCTTTCCCAGCATCAAGGTATTTTCCAATGAATCAGGGTTATGATTATTTTTTTGAACTACTAGATATAACTGGTCTCCCAGACAGCCTTTTTTTTTTTTTTCATATAGCTAGCTTTTCTTGAACCAGCCAGTGCTTGCAATTCAGACCTGAGATATCAGTGTTGAAAGAACACTTACTCTGAGGAGAAGTCAGACTTAATGGAAGCTGGAACTCATCAGGGACGGGCCAAGTGTGCATGTCCTATGAAACCTGTGGGATTTGAGGGAGTGTTTTGATTGCAGAAACTGCAATCAGAGGTTTGCTGCAGCCTTCATGCTGTCAAATGGGGGAAATTTAACTTTGAGTACAGCTACTCGAGACACACAAATCACCATCTTCACGTGTGGCAGTCTTTGCCACTTCCAGCAAGTTACAGAATTATATCAGAGGAGCGGAGTGTGATACCACTACTTGGATGGTTACTTACAAGAAAAACGTTCCAAATCTGAGAATTATTAAGAAGTGAGAAAATCCCTTAATTGCAACAAGTTACCCACTGCACAGAAAGACTCTGTGGCAGAGAAAATTGGCAGTGTTCTGATGATAAGATTGAACAGCTGAAAGACTCCTATTCAAGCTACTTTTCGAGTAATAAAGCTAATAATTTTTCTCACAGACTGCTGCGATAGCCATAATTCTGTTTTGTTAAGATGTCTGTTCTCTATACTTGACTGAATACTCACATGCTTATTTTTGGCCCATCATAATTATACATAATGTGTGTGTGTGTGTGTAACAGTAGTTTTCAAATTTTTTGTATTTTATTTTCTCCTTTTTTTTTTTTTATGAAGTGTCTCTTACCCTGTATTTTAAAGTTTTTAATACATCAAAAATGGCTAAGTGACATTAATCTTTGTTTTCAGTGGCTCATGCCAGGCAGAGCACCTTCTTTCCTATTTTCTTTATCTTGTGTATCTATTTGATCAAGAGCTGCATTATAAACATTTAATTTAAAAAATTTACTGAAAAACATTGTTTCCATGGTGGTAGTGGTTGAACTCTACATTTAAAGATGGTTAAAATGGAAACTTCTGTTATGCATATCATACCACAATTGAAAAAAATAGTTATATATGTGCACAGTGAAAAATGCAAAAGGTATCAACAACAACAAAAAAATCTTTTTTCCCCCGACAACCTTCCCTTTCCCAGAAGCCGCCATCACTAACAACTCTTGTATAGCCTTACAGAAACTTGACGTTTCTATTCAAGCATAGGATTATGTTTTGAAAGAATTGTGTAATGGGAAAATAAAGCCAGATTGGTTCTGTGGAGGCTAGGGAAGGGAAGGGGGGGAGGGAATGATGGATGAGAGAGGGAGATGGGTGGGGGAGGTAAGACTCATGTTGACCGAGTTCTAATTCTGAACATTTGTGTAAACCCTTCTCCATGGTCTCATGTCATGCTGTTTCATCAAGGGTTAGGGAGTGAATTGGGAAGTTGTGGGAAGCCAGGAAGAGAATGTGAGTCCAGAGCTATTGTTTGTTGTGGTCCAAAGGGAGAGAGCTGTGAGTAATGGGGCGCAGTTAAGCAGAGAGGAATTTAGGCTGGGAAAATCAGGACAGATTTCACAATGGGGAGAGTGTATGGACATATCCCTGGGGAGGTAAGGGAAGCCTTGCCATTGGAGGGGTTGGAGGCAAGACTTGACACAAAGCATGAGAAAATAGATGACAGGGAACCATCCCTGGGGGTTGGTACAGCGACCTTAATCAGGCTCTTTCCTGCCTAGCTCTGGATTCACTGATTCAATCTCAAATGATCCAAGGGAGAGGAACAATTGCTTGGAAAATGGCCTTAGGGAATGATGGCTATTGACAGTAGATATCAAAAGACTCTCCCACACAAATTGGCTCCATCTATCCATCCATCTATTTACTCACCCGTTCATCCATCTATCCATTGTTCATCCATTTAACAAATAGTTTTTCAGTGTCTACTAAGTATCTGTATTGAAGGTACTTTGAATAGGCTGATGAGAAAAGTCACTTATACTGATACTTGTGGATCAGATGGAAAGAACTGGAGATAAACATTTCAGACATATGCGAAGGCCACAGGATATGAGAAGGTTTAGCAAGTTTGAGGACCAGAGATAACCAAGTGAAGAGATTGAAAGAGGTTTAAGATGAAGAGGCAGGTCAGGGGCCAGATTTCTCAGGGTCTGATGAGCTCTGACTGGAAATTAGAATTTTATTCTAATAGCAATGGGATTTGAGTATATAGATCTAGGAGGGCCTGTTGCTTCTGCTTTCAGACTTTCTTTATACCTTCTAGTCTCCACTTTTTGCCACTTTATTGACTATGCCAAAGCCTTTGACTGTGTGGATCACAATAAACTGTGGAAAATTCTGAAAGAGATGGGAATACCAGACCATCTGACCTGTCTCTTGAGAAACCTGTATGCAGGTCAGGAAGCAACAGTTAGAACTGGACATGGAACAACAGACTGGTTCCAAATAGGAAAAGGAGTACGTCAAGGCTGTATATTGTCACCCTGCTTATTTAACGTATATGCAGAGTACATCATGAGAAACGCTGGGCTGGAAGAAACCCAAGCTGGAATCAAGATTTCCGGGAGAAATATCAATAACCTCAGATATGCAGATGACACCACCCTTATGGCAGAAAGTGAAGAAGAACTAAAGAGCCTCTTGATGAAAGTGAAAGAGGAGAGTGAAAAAGTTGGCTTAAAGCTCAACATTCAGAAAACTAAGATCATGGCATCTGGTCCCATCACTTCATGGGAAATAGATGGGGAAACAGTGGAAACAGTGTCAGACTTTATTTTTGGGGGCTCCAAAATCACTCCTGATGGTGACTGCAGCCATGAAATTAAAAGATGCTTACTCCTTGGAAGGAAGGTTATGACCAACCTAGATAGCATATTTAAAAGCAGAGACATTACTTTGTCAACAAAAGTCCGTCTAGTCAAGGCTATGGTTTTTCCAGTGGTTATGTATGGATGTGAGAGTTGGACGGTGAAGAAAGCTGAGCGCTGAAGAATTGATGCTTTTGAACTGTGGTGTTGGAGAAGACTCTTGAGAGTCCCTTGGACTGCAAGGAGATCCAATCAATCCATCCTAAAGGAGATCAATCCTGGGTGTTCATTGGAAGGACTGATGTTGAAGCTGAAACTCCAATACTTTGGCCACTTCATGCGAAGAGTTGACTCATTGGAAAAGACCCTAATGCTGGGTAGGATTGGGGGCAGGAGAAGAAGGGGACGACAGAGGATGAGATGGTTGGATGGCATCACTGACTCGATGGACATGGGTTTGGGTAGACTCCGGGAGTTGGTGATGGACAGAGAGGCCTGGCGTGCTGCAATTCATGGGGTCGCAAAGAGTCGAACATGACTGAGCGACTGAACTGAATTGTGGTTGTCAGAGGTAAAGAAGGTCTTTTGATACAGAATCAGCCAGGTCTGTGAAAGGCAAGTACAGGAACACAGTGAGAGTGGGAAAGATATTGAGGCTGTCTTGTAGTTCTGCTTTTGCTTCCGATGGTCAGGATCTTCCGGAGGAGGCCTGTGGTATGAAGATAATTATACTGGAGAAGGATCACCTAAGGTGAACCAACTTAAATGGAAAGCAAAATGTAATAGCAAATATCAGGGAAATTTTGGAATTTGATCTTAAAAGCTGAAACTCAAAATTATGTATATATGTATATATATTTTATATCAAAAATATTTTCAATTGCAACAATGTAGTTGCAACTATGGTATAATTCTTAAAAAGTTCAACAATTAAATTTTTCCCATTTTTTTTTCTTATAAAATTACATACTTGCCCCATATGTCTTTTACTTTGTTGTTGTTGATTAGTTGCTAAGTTGTGTCTGACTTTTTTGTGACCTCATGGACTGTAGTCCTCCAGGCTCTTCTGCTCATGGGATTTCCCAGGCAAGAATACTGGAGTAGGTTGCCATTTCCTTCTCTGGGGGATCTTCCCAACTCAGGGATCAAACCCGTGTCTCCTGCATTGGCAGATGGATTCTTTACCACTGAGCCACCTGAGAAGCCCATCTTTTACTTTACATTTGCTTTCATTGTCTGATCATAAGAGTTGTTTATATGAGCCTTTATTTGATATTTAAGTTAGTCTAATAAAACTCCTGTTGTGTTCTCCTCTTTATTTTCTCTTTTTTAGTTGGTCTAAGAATGTAAAATCAGTGATTCTGAGTATAACTTGAGCATTTTTCTGACATCACTCCAGTTGAGTTCGTGAAACTCCACATTATTTGCAGAAGTTTTCATGTCATTTTGTAGCTGGTTTGCACTAGTGCCTTATATAAATTTTGAGCATCAGACAGGATTAAACTGTTGATACAAGCATCAAGGATGGATACTACTTGAAAGGGATGTTTGAGTGGGAGCCAGTTTTCTAAGTGGTCAGTTCAAAGTGAATCTTTTCAAGATATGATGACTTTTGTTTCTTGATGCAAACTCAAAACTGAAAGTACTCAAATAGCAAATACTTGGATAATGTGTTATCTAGCTTTGGAAAGGCACAAAGTGTACAGAATACATCACTGGTTTTCAGTATCCTATATCTAGGTTAATATAAAACTAGTTTGTATCTAGTTGAGTTTAGGTCTGAATATATGATTTGCTTTTGTGGAGGACATATTTCATAGCTGGAGTACCCCCTCTCCTCCATGTACTCCACTTACGGGGTAGGAGCAAGTGGAGTAGAGTCATCAGAGCTGCATGGATCAGGCAACTTCACCATTGAAAGCACCTTGGAAGTTGAGCTGAGCCTCCTGGAAATTGATGGGTCAGGATCAAGTTTAAGAAAGTGTTCCATCATGTAATATAAATATATTCAGAAAATATTGAGAATGTTAATATTCATTGCATCACAATCTCACCAGTATTGATATTGTAGGCTGAAAATTCTTTGTTGTAGGTGGCTGCCTTGCTCATTTCATGGATTTTGGCTGCATCCCTGGTCTCTACCCACTAGATAATAGGAACACACCCTTCTGTCCTTTGTGACAAAACAGAGACATTTTCAGATATTGTCAGTTGTCCCTTAGGGTGCAAAGTCCCTCCTGGTTGAGAATCACTGATCTCAGGGTAGCACAGAGGGTGCAATGGAAAGGCTGTAATATGCCAAGTAGGTGAAGGGCGTTTCCACTTCCAGTTCTGACTGATTTGATGGGCTCTTTTTAATTTTATTGTATTTTTTTTAACTGAAATATAGTTGATTTACAATGTTGTGCAAATCCTTGCTGAACAGTAAAGGAACTCAGTTATACATATACATACATTCCTTTATACATTCTTTTCCATTATGGTTTATCACAGGATATTGAATATAGTTCCTTGTGCTATACATTAGGACCTTGTTGTTTATCCATTCTCAATGGAATAGTTTGCATCTACCAACCTCGAACTCTTAGTTTATCCATCTCACTCCCACCCTCCTCCTTGGCAACCACAAGTTTGTTCTCTGTGTCTAGGAGTCTGTTTGTGTTTTTAAGATAGGTTTATTCGTGCTGTATTTTAGACAAGGGCTTAATTTCCAAAATATACAAAGAATTCATACAACTCAACAACAACAACAAAACAAGCCAATTGAAAAATGGCAGAAGACCTTAGCAGACATTTCTCCAAAGAAGACACACAGATGTCCAGCAGGTGCATGAAAAGATAATCAACATCACTAATAATTAGAGAAATGCAAATAAAAGGTACAGTGAGGTACCACCTCATACCATTCAGAATAACCATCATTAAAAATTCTACAAATAACAAATGCTGGAGAGGGTGTGGAGAGAAGGGAACTGTCCTACACTCTTGGTGGAAATGTAGTTGGTACAGACACTATAGAAAATAGTATGGAGGGTCCTCAGAAAACTGAAAATAAACCTACCATATGAACCAGCAGTCATACTCCTAGGTATATACCCAGACAGAATTGATGCTTTTGAACTGTGGTGTTGGAGAAGACTCTTGAGAATCCCTTGGACTGCAAGGAGATCCAACCAGTCCATCCTAAAGGAAATCAGTCCTGAATATTCACTGGAAGGACTGATGCTGAAGCTGAAACTCCAATACTTTGGCCACCTGATGTGAAGAGCTGACTCATTTGAAAAGACCCTGATGCTGGGAAAGATTGAGGTCAGGAGGAGAAGGGGACGACAGAGGGTGAGATGGTTGGATGGCATCACCAACTCAATGGACATGGGTTTGGGTGGACTCCAGGAACTGGTGATGGACAGGGAGGCCTGGCATGCTGCGGTTCATGGGGTCGCAAAGAGTCGGACACGACCGAGCAACTGAACTGAACTGAATTGAACTATAATTCAAAATGATGCAGGCATCCCTATGTTCATAGCAGCACTATTCACAATAGTCAAGACATGGAAACAGACTAAATGTCTATTGACAGATGAATGAATAAAGAAGATTTGGTACATGTATACCGTGGAATACTACTCAGCCATAAAAAAGAATGAAATAATGCCATTTGCAGCAATGTGGATGGACCTAAGACAATCATACTAGATGAAGTAAGTCAGAAAGACAAATACCAATTTATGAGCTCTTAAAATAAGCACAATCTTGGGAGCCAGGGGTGGGAGTTTCTGACTCATACAATGATGAACCCATTAGGGTCCCTCCTGTTTGGGTTTGAGAAGCAAGTCTAGTGAGAAAGGGACCCTGGGAACTTTAAATTCCAAGTCAGAAGGGGCTCTGAGAAGCAGGGAGAGAAGCAGTTTGGAAGGAGGAGTCAGATGGATGCTCTCCATGCTTTTGACCTGAGGGAAACCTGAGGTCCAGGCCTTTGTTTGGCTCACTCCTTTCAGTTCACCCTTCTCCCCTGTTTGCTCAGCCTTTAGGCCTCTATTGAAGCTGCCTCTCCTACTGTAAATACCATTGGGACTTCTTTTTATCTTTCTAAATATGGTTTTACCTTTAGGATCCAGCTAAAATTCTAGCTGTTGAGTGGGGCAAGAGCTTAGTTCCTGTGGCTCAAATTTAGTTATTCCTGCTCTAACCTTGTATATTACTTACTTACTTACTAGTAGCTCTCGTTTGAGCATTTAATTCAAGATTTTTTTCATTATTTTAAGATTTTATACACCTCTGTTGTCCCCACAGTAAGTTTGCAAGCTCATCTGAGTCTGTATCTTCTATTATATCCTTCATGTTACATAATATAGCATGAACTCAGTAGGTTCTCAGTCAGTTCTAAATGAATTGAAGTAAATTGCAGTAAATCAGCTTTTTCCTCTGCTCAACATTGTTTGTATTCTGCAGATCCTCTCCACACACTTGAGCCACAGCTCTTTAAATAGTTTAAGAAGACAGCACATTGTTTGACAGTTCCACAAACATAAAAAATAATTTAGCTCACACTTAATTTTTATCAGAATGTAAGCTTAATATTTTCAAGCATTGCAATTTTATTTTTAAGTTCTTACATTCTTTCTGTTTCTCTTAATGTCATTCTGGCTTCAAAGGGTATAATTTTGAAATGATGAGTACTGTTGGACTTGTTAGTATTTCTTCTTTTGTGTATATAATGTTTCAAGAACTGTTGATGGCTAAATGTCATTTTTATACTTTTTAGATTCATAACAGTTCAATTCCACTCCAAAACAATTAATAATATTATGTATCTTAGAAATAGCTGTCATGTATCTTCTGGTGCGTATGACATATTGTTAGATATTTTAAGTTAAAAGTTCTGTATCCAGTCCAAGTTTAGAAAGATGAGGAGCAGACTGTTTCATAGACAAGCAGAAGGATATAGTAAATTTATGACAAAGCATATTACCATAACGTAACCATGCTTGGAAAACTGTGAGGCTTCTCAACTGAAAAATAATAATAAAATAAACCAGTGATCAGTAGCCTATCTCAAACACTTTTTTTTTTTGCTTTATTTATATCTGGTTTCATTCTGAAAGCAGCAAGACAATCTGACAAGTCAAAGGAGAAGATATTACCACTAAATACAAACCACTCCAGGCAGTTTTCCCAGATTCTTGAGAGATGCTTTCTCCAGCTCAAACATATTGGCTCTTTGGTTTTTCAGAACTTAAGCTGGGATGAAAGCTCTCCATAAAGGGTCATTGTTTTCAGAATGAAGCTCTCTTGTCTGGAAGGAAGCAGAGCTCTCAAGAATGATGTCAGTAGTGGCGGTAGGGGTGGAGGAGGGCCCGGGGCCCAGCCCTACCCAAGAAGTGTGGTTCATCTACCTGTCTACTGGGACTAGCTGAACATCAACCCCCTCTTCACAGAAGTAAGCCACTTTGTGGTTTGATCTTTGTCTTTAGAGGTTTTGTGAGTCCCCACATTCCACTTCCACCCCACCTCCCACCCGCTATCCCCCTACCACTGACAGGGACCCAGCAATGACATTAGGTCTGTTCAGTTGAGGATTTTCTAATATACTTTCATAAAGATCAGATTCAGCCTTTACTATTCTTTTAGTCTATCCCACATGTGCACTGGATATTTTCCTCTTGTTACACATTTTGATCTTTGGTTTGCCAAAGTGTAAGTGACAACTCTATGCTTATTCTAGCAGTGTTTTATATTCAAGTATCAGAAAGTTCACCAGTAATCAGCGTATGTTGTGGTGTCCTATGTGGGGCCTTCAGCACAGCCTGTGTGGATCCTCTCCCCCACCATGAATGAGTTGTATGAATGAGGTGATAACCAGTCCTTGTACATGGAAAGTGAAAGTAAAGTAGCTCAGTCGTGTCCAACTCTGTGACCCCATGGACTGTAGCCTACCAGGCTTCTCTGTCCATGGGATTTTCCAGGCAAGAGTACTGGAGTGGGTTGCCATTTCCTTCTCCAGAAGATCTTCCTGACCCAGGGATTGAACCCAGATCTCCTGCATTGTAAGCAGACGCTTTACCATCTGAGCCACTAGGGAAGTCTAAACCTCCAAAATTCCAGTGAATTAGGTCTCTGCTGGAGGGGCTCCAGAGCCATCTCTTGATGACTCCATAGAAAGTCCTCTTGTTCCTACTTCAGTTCTTCTGGCCTTGTTCATGGGAAAGTTCCTGCTTCTCTTTGAAGGAACTGTCTTTTTAGGAGCTTTAGGAATCCGTGGAAGTATCCATCATAAGGTAGAATTGGAAATAAGACAAGCACAGGCCTCAAGGAGCTGGCAGAAGATTCTGAGGCAGTAGAGCCTTGTAGAAACACATACTTCTGTTCCCCTCAGAACGGCCCGGGAACTGGGATACTGGGTTTGTCATATATAGCTTTTATTATGTTGAGGTATGTTCCTTCTATTCCTGCTTTCTGGAAGGTTTTTTTATCATAAATGGATGTTGAATTTTGTCAAAGGCTTTTGCTGCATCTATTGAGATAATCATATGGTTTTTATCTTTCAATTTATTAATGTGGTGTATTACATTGATCGATCTGCGGATATTAAAGGATCCTTGCATTCCTGGCATAAAGCCCACTTGGTCATGATGTATGATTTTTTTTTAACATGTTGTTGGATTCTGTTTGCTAGAATTTTGTTAAGGATTTTTGCATCTATGTTCATCAGTGATATTGGCCTGTAGTTTTCTTTGTCTGGTTTTGGTATTAGGGTGATGGTGGCCTCATAGAATGAGTTTGGAAGTTTACCTTCTTCTGCAATTTTCTGGAAGAGTTTGAGTTAGATAGGTGTTAGTTCTTCTCTAAATTTTTGGTAGAATTCAGCTGTGAAGTCATCTGGTCCTGGGCTTTTGTTTGCTGGAAGATTTCTGATTACAGTTTCGATTTCCATGCTTGTGATGGGTCTGTTTAGGTCTTCTATTTCTTCCTGGTTCAGTTTTGGAAAGTTATACTTTTCTAAGAATTTGTCCATTTCTTCCAAGTTGTCCATTTTATTGGCATATAGTTGCTGATAGTAGTCTCTTATGATCCTTTGTATTTCTGTGTAGTCTGTTTTGATCTCTCCATTTTCATTTCTAATTTTGTTGATTTGATTCCTCTCCCTTTGTTTCTTGATCAGTCTGGCTAATGGTTTGTCAATTTTATTTATCTCTTCAAAAAACCAGCTTTTAGCTTTGTTGATTTTTGCTATGGTCTCTTTTGTTTCTTTTGCATTTATTTCTGCTCTTATTTTTAAGATTTCTTTCCTTCTACTAACACTGGGGTTCTTCATTTCTTCCTTCTTTAGTTGCTTTAGGTGTAGCGTTAGGTTATTTATTTGACTTTTTTCTTGTTTCTTGAGGTAAGCCTCTATTGCTATGAACCTTCCCCTTAGCACTGCTTTTACAGTGTCCCATAGGTTTTGGGTTGTTGTGTTTTCATTTTCATTCGTTTCTATGCATATTTTGATTTCTTTTTTGATTTCTTCTGTGATTTGTTGGTTATTCAGAAGCATGTCGTTTAGCCTCCATATGTTGGACTTTTTAATAGTTTTTTTTTTTTTTTTTCCTATAATTGAGATCTAATCTTAGTGCATTGTGGTCAGAGAAGATGATTGGAATGATTTCAATTTTTTTTGAATTTACCAAGGCTAGATTTATGGCCCAGGATGTGATCTATCCTGGAGAAGGTTCTGTGTGCACTTGAGAAAAAGGTGAAATTGATTGTTTTGGGGTGAAATGCCCTATAGATATCAATTAAGTCAAGCGGGTCCATTGTGTCATTTAAAGTTTGTGTTTCCTTGTTAATTTTCTGTTTAGTTGATCTATCCATAGGTGTGAGTGGGGTATTAAAGTCTCCCACTATTATTGTGTTATTGTTAATTTCCCCTTTCATAGCATTTGCCTTACATATTGTGGTGCTCCTATGTTGGGTGCATATATATTTATAATTGTTATATCTTCTTCTTGGATTGATCCTTTGATCATTATGTAGTGTCCTTCTTTGTCTCTTTTCACAGCCTTTATTTTAAAGTCTTATTTTATCTGAAATGAGTATTGCGACTCCTGCTTTCTTTTGGTCTCCATTTGCATGAAATATTTTTTTCCAGCCCTTCACTTTCAGTCTGTATGTGTCCCTTGTTTTGAGGTGAGTCTCTTGTAGATAGCATATATAGGGGTCTTGTTTTTGTATCCATTCAGCCAGTCTTTGTCTTTTGGTTGGGGCATTCAACCCATTTACATTTAAGGTAATTATTGATAAGTATGGTCCTGTTGCCATTTACTTTGTTGTTTTGGGTTCGAGTTTATACACCCTTTTTGTGTTTCCTGTCTAGAGAAGATCCTTTAGCATTTGTTGAAGAGCTGGTTTGGTGGTGCTGAATTCTCTCAGCTTTTGATTGTCTGTAAAGCTTTTGAATTCTCCTTCATATCTGAATGAGATCCTTCCTGGGTACAGTAATCTGGGTTGTAGGTTATTGTCCTTCATTACTTTAAGTATGTCCTGCCATTCCCTTCTGGCCTGAAGAGTTTCTATTGAAAGATCAGCTGTTATCCTTATGAGAATCCCCTTGTGTGTTATTTGTTGTTTTTCCCTTGCTGCTTTTAATATTTGTTCTTTGTGTTTGATCTTTGTTAATTGGATTAATATGTGTCTTGGGGTGTTTCGCCTTGGGTTTATCCTGTTTGGGACTCTCTGGGTTTCTTGGACTTGTGTGACTATTTCCTTCCCCATTTTAGGGAAATTTTCAACTATTATCTCCTCGAGTATTTTTTCATGGCCTTTCCTTTGGTCTTCTTCTTCTGGGACTCCTATGATTTGAATGTTGGGGCGTTTGATATCGTCCCAGAGGTCCCTGAGGTTTTCCTCATTTCTTTTGATTCTTTTTTCTTTTTTCCTCTCTGCTTCATTTATTTCCACCACTCTATCTTCTACCTCACTTATCCTATCTTCTGCCTCCGTTATTCTACTGTTGATTCCCTCCAGAGTGTTTTTAATCTCATTCATTGCATTATTCATTATATATTTACTCTTTTTTTATTTCTTCTAGGTCCTTGTTAAACATTTCTTGCATCTTCTCAATCCTTGTCTCCAGGCTATTTATCTGTAACTCCATTTTGTTTTCAATATTTTGGATCATTTTTATTATCATTATTCTAAATTCTTTTTCAGGTAGATTCCCTATCTCCTCCTCTTTTGTTTGGTTTGGTGGACATTTATCGTTTTCCTTTACCTGCTGAGTATTTCTCTGCCTTTTCATCTTGTTTAGATTGCTGTGTTTGGGGTGGCCTTTCTGTATGCTGTTAGTTTGTGGGTCCTCTTTATTGTGGAGGTTCCTCCCTGTGGGTGGGGTTGGACGATTGGCTTGTCAAGGTTTCCTGGTTAGAGAAGCTTGCGTTGGTGTTCTGGTGGGTGGAGGTAGATTTCTTCTCTCTGGAGTGCAATGGAGTGTCCAGTAGCGAGTTTTGAGATGTCTATGGGTTTGGTGTGACTTTGGGCAGCCTGTATATTGATGCTCAGGGCTATGTTCCTGTGTTGCTGGAGAATTTGCGTGGTATGTCTTACTCTGGAACTTATTGGCTCTTGGGTGGAGCTTGGTTTCAGTGCAGGTATAGAGGCTTTTGGATGAGCTCTTATCGATTAATGTTCCCTGGAGTCAGGGGTTCTCTGGTGTTCTCAGGTTTTGGACTTAAGCCTCCTGCCTCTGGTTTTCAGACTTATTCTTGCAGTAGCCTCAAGACTTCTCCATCCATACAGGACTGATAATAAAACTTCTAGGTTAATGGTGAAAAGGTTCACCACAGTGAGAGATACCCCGAGAGGTTCACCGAGTTACATGGAGAAGAGACGAGGGAGGAGATAGAGGTGACCAGGAGGAGAAGAAGGTGACTCAAAGGTGGAGAGAGCAATCTAGCCAGTAAACAATTCCCTAGAAGAGAAGAGGGAGGAAGGAGATAGAGGTGAGCAGGAGGAGAAAGGAGGGAATCAAGAGGGGAGAGAGAGATCTGGGCAGTACTCTGTTCTCTAAGTGTTCTCCACTGCCCAGAACACCCACAGAGATTCACAGAAGTGGGTTGAGAAGAGAAGGAGGAGGGGGGAGATAGAGGTGCCCTCCTTTAGAAGACAATGGGCTGCTTTTCTGGGTGCCTGATGTCCTCTGCCAGCATTCAGAAGTTGTTTTGTGAAGGTTGCTCAGCGTTCAAATGTTCTTTTGATGAATTTGTGGAGGAGAGAGCGGTCTCCCTGTCCTATTCCTCTGCCATCTTGGGACCGGCTCCAGGACTGAGTCTTTAATCTGCAGGACCCAGCACCATCTGGGTTGCCTCTGCGCAGCCTTCGAGCCCCTCTGCATTTGGCTTCCAGGAAACCAGACGACCTTTGGGGGTCTCCATCTGGGGCTCCCTTGGCACGCCTCCGAGAAGAAGCTATTTAAAACTACATTTTCTACTATTCATTGACTCAGGACCATATCTGTTCAGCAGAAAAACATTGTGGACCAAAGATAAAGCAAGTGTTTTACTCATTTTTCACTTTTTTCCTTCTTGAGAATCATGTGCTTTTGATCCTCCAAGGAACTCACAGAGATGATTCAGTTCAATAGTTCTCAAAGTTCTAGAAATCTTTTGGAGGCCTTTTAGGGCAAGAAGAATGCTGCTCCTCCCTCAAGGCTTTCTGGAGTTTTCCTGTAGTCTGTTGGCCTGGTATTGGAGAAGAGCTTCTACATGTCAACACGAGCCTGAAATATAACCTCCTTATTTTACAAAGATTTGGAAGACTGAGGTCCATGGGCCAGAAGGAACTTAAGACAGCAATTTTGGGATTGTTACCCATTTCATCTTTGGCAATGTACCTGTCATATTTTCAAAAAGTGCTACTTTTGGATTCATATTCTTATCAGTTACCAGAGGTTATTTTCCTGGAGTAAATGATTTGGACACTATTAACAAGGGAATAGCATGCTGTACATTATACTCTGTCTTAAAGAGAAGAAAAGTCCCTATCTCTTGTTTGCATATCTGCACCTGTTTAAACCTTTCCATAGAAAAGTCTGAAAGGTAAACAGTTGGTTTTGGAGCAGCTATAACGTGGTATTGTTTAACATGGCAGCTTATTGATGATTGTCTTTAATTATGACCATGCTGTCAACCCCTGAAGTCCCTGCTCTTTGTTGTTGATCTGATATGACATTTGAGGTTTTCAAAGCTGCAGAGATGAAAGAAGTAACCGTCAAATATTGCTCGTTCCGATGTGCTTGAGGAGGGAGGAGGGGACATTACCCACAAGGGCTGAGAGTCTGGGAGAGAACGCCATTGCCCTCTCTGCTTTTAATGACAGCATCGAGTGCGAAGCCGTGGTTGACTCTCCGTTTGTGGTGGAGCAGGGCCAAAGCTGGAGGAAACTGAAATGATTTATTCAGTAATGGGAAACAAGTGAGGGGTATGGGTTGCTGATCTCAGGGCTGGTGGGAATGCTGTCTGTCTCTTGCCTTGAGCAATTTTTACATTAGAGATGTGAAGCTCAAAATGGACCCATCAAGGCTTTCTGGAACCTCTTCCCACCCTCTTTGATACCCTTTTTTTTCAGTGTGTGTGTTCTGAAGCCCTCGGAGATGAGGGACTGTGTGTTCCCAGGCCCTCAAATGCTCCTGCTGTTCTGGGCTCTGATCATGGGTTAGTCCCATCTCAGACCAAAGGTGTTCATTTAGGAGGCTGCCTCTGCCCAGCTCCTGTTACTGTTAAGGTGTGTTGTCACCAGCTCTCTCCTGTGTAGGGCCTGCCTCTTATATATGTGGCTACTGAATCAGTTCCCTGCTCCTGCTACTAGTTTCTTTTGTTGAAGGGCTGTCTCTTTAGAGTCTGTTTAAGTTGTAAGCCCCTCTGCCAGATACTATTTTGGCTGGAGGCTTACTTTTCTCACCTCCCCTCCTTCCATTTGAGAGACAATATAACCTCATGGCTGAGTACATGGACTCCAGAGTCAGACTGCCAGGATCTGACTCCTGGCCTTGAGACTTACTAGTTCTGTGATTTGGGGCCAGTTAACCACTCTGGGTTTCAGTGTCTTCATGGTAAGATGGTGATAACAAGAGCATCAATGTTATGGAATTGTGAAGACTAAATGAATGTATAGGTAATACGACCCTTAGAATAGTGCCCAGTACAAAGTAGTACAAAGAAATTTATAACACATACATATTATATAACTTATGCTATACCATCGATGCTGCTGCTGCTGCTGCTAAGTCGCTTCAGTCATGTCCAACTCTGTGCGACCCCATAGACGGCAGCCCCCCAGGCTTCCCCATCCCTGGGATTCTCCAGGCAAGAATACTGGAGTGGGTTGCCATTCCCTTCTCCAATGCATGAAAGTGAAAAGTGAAGGTATAATTTATTATCATGCCTTTGTATAACTATGAGTAAGCTTTGCTGACCCAGCTGGGAAAGGGGTGTGATAAAGAGACCACTAGTTGTTTGTTTATGGAGGGATCCACGAAATCCCCAGAGTGGAGATAAAGCCTCCCTTTTTTGGGTCCATTTCTTAAATATTTCAGCTGCTGTTTCTCCTCTCTCTGCTCTGTGCATGTACCAGCTAACTTTAATACTGGCCCACTAATTTGTTGTTGGAGGTCAAATCCTGTCTTAGTCACAGGGACTTTCCTTCCTCTGTTTTATCTGTGGTTGGTCAGTGAATATGCACCTTTAGCCAGTTTGCAGTAGTCACCTTTGGTCAGTTTGGCATTGTGCTGACTGCTGTGCAGTTCATAGAAATAGGATAAGGCATAGTCCTGTATTCAGAGAGCTTTCCATCTAATTGAAGGATCAAAGTAACTCTCCTAGAGTATTTAAGAGCAAAACCGAGCTGGTTAAGGAGATTAGCCAGTCCATCTACTATCTTGGAAGCTATTTCCAAGAAATATACTAATATTAATAGTATCTAAAAGAATGGACTAGGGAAAAGGGAGAAAATGCTTGGGGGTCATCAAGACCAGTGGTGAAGATCGTGGTTGCATGTCATCTTAGCTTTCATCTTGCACCAGAAGAGAAGAAGATCCAGGTAGGAGTACATTGGCCTGTTTATAGGAACAAAAACAATTCACCTTTACCCAGTAGCTGCTATGATCAGAACACTCAGCTAAGCATGTATCTAGTTTTGTTTACTCCTCAAAAGCACATGTGGAAAAGGTGTATTTACTCCCTTCTTCTAAAACATAAGAGAACTAGGGCTCTGATAAAAGGTGACATTCAAAGCATTGTAGCTGTTGAGTTTAAGGAACTCAAAAATTGGGAAATTTTAGCCCAAATCAGTATGACTTGAGACCTGCTGTACTTTTGTAGGAGAGGGGCACTAGCTACTATTTTTCTTGGTTCACTTTTGGATGAATGTAGCTGGAAAACATTCACATTTGACCCCTTTCTCCCTCTTCTCTGCCCCAGTAAAAGCAAGAACTAACTCATACTGGCCACCGCATTGTCCTCTGAGACCTGTAGAGAAAACAGCGATGTTATCAGCAAAGCTTCATGACGCTCCCCAGGGAGCACACGAAACCTCCCAAATAGTCCTATCCAGGCCAAGCAAAGCTCTGGGAGAAATTCCTGGGACACTCAGCATGAGCCACCTAAAAGGGCTTTTGAGCAAAAATTTGAACCCAAATGAAAACATTGCCTGTCAGCCCTGGGCTTGTAAACAGTGTTTGGATTGCAAGATGAGGGCACAGGGTTTGAAGTAGTAGCCAAGTCAGGCTGGGCTCTGCTGTTGTAACAAATTAACCCTGAAATCTCAGTGGCTTCACACCACAGAGTTTGGTTTTCTGCTCACCGTATATGTCCAGGGAGGGTTTGTGTTGGGGAATTCTGCTTGGCATGGTCCTTCCGGGATCTGGCTCTGACGTCAGGTGACTGCACCACCTGGGTCCTGAAACTTCCAAGGTTGCATGGGAAGTGAAGGTGTAAAAGTGTTAGTTGCTCAGTTGTGTCCAACTCTTTGTGACTCCATGGGCTGTAGCCTACCAGGCTTCTCTGTCCATGGCATTCTCCAGGCAAGAACACTGGAGTGGGTAGCCATTCCCTTCTGCAGGGGATCTTTCTGACCCAGGAATTGAACCTGGGTCTCCTGCATTGCTGGTAAATTCTTTACCATCTGAGCCACTAGGGAAGCTCTTTCAGTTCAGTTCAGTTAAGTCGCTCAGTCATGTCCAACTCATGCTGTGACCCCATGGACTGAAGCATGCCAGGCTTCCCTGTCCGTCATCAACTCCTGGAGCTTGCTGAAACTCATGTCTATCGAGTTGGTGATGCCATCCAACCATCTCATCCTCTGTCATCCCCTTCTCCTCCTGCCTTCAATCTTTCCTAGCGTCAGGTTTTTTCCAATGAGTCAGTTCTTTGCATCAGGTAGCCAAAGGGAAGCCCTTTAGAGTGGGTTAAATATTGACACCACCACCACCCCCCCCACCCCCGGCAAATACATGCCTCCCTGGAACCTCAATGTGAGCTTTTTTGGAAATAGTGTCTTTGCAAGAGAGAGAGAGAGGATTCTTTACTTAAGAGATCTTGGATGGATCCTAAATTGTACTGCATTTAGGGTGAGATTTAAACCCCAAACCAGTCTTTTCATGAGAAAGGAGAGGGAAATTTGGACACAGACACAAAGAGGGATGAAGGCCATGTGAAGACAGAGGCAGAGTTTAGAGTGATGCTGCCATAATCCAAGGAACACTGAGAGTTGCCAGAAGCTGGAAGAGGCTGTGAGGGATTCTCCCATATAGTCTCTGGAGGGAATGTAAGTCTAGTGACACCCTGACTTTGGACTTTTGGTTTTCATCAAGGTGAAAGAATAAATTCCTATTCTATCAAGCCACCAGGTTTGTGATAATTAGTGTAGAAAACTAGGAAACAAATACAGAAAATCTGCACTGATGTTTTTAAGGGCCAAGCCTGGGAGTGGCTCATACCCCTTTTTTCTTGTATTTATCAGAACCCAAACTAACTGTCAGGGAAGTGATGAATCATTGTCTCTGTGCTCTGGAAGAGGAGAATGAAGCAAGACTTGGTGATCGTGAGCATTATGCTTGCCTCACTTGTGCTGGAAGTACGTACAGGGAGCAGGGGGCAGAGGCGTGGCATAGAGAGTCACCCACATTCACAGATGGTTTCAGGAGCCATTGGGCAGTCCATAGGGTCACTGCAGGTCAAAGCAGGCTGGCTGAGGGAGGGAAGGCAGAAAGCCGGAGGACAGAGCTCTCCACTCACAAATGGGTGATCCATGGTCGCACCAGAAGCCATAGATAATGCAACAGTAGGGTCAAGCAAGAAAGCAGGCACCCACATCAGCAAATTGGGTGTGAAGGGCAGGGTCAGAGGCTAAGTATGAAGCCAGAGGTGCTGCTCAGTGGGGGCAGCTACTCACAGAGCATGAAAGCAAGTAAGACTACCAACTCCCCTCCCCAAGGGAGTGTTGGGATACTCTTTCTCACAGCTGTGTCTCCAGTTTCTAGCACAGAATAGAAACTGCAAACACAGCAAAGTTCATGGGTCCAGCCTTCCATCAGGGGGGTGTTGCTAAACCATGGGCCATATCAAAGTGGTTTCAAGCTAAAACCTCCGCATCACCTCAAGGAGTAAGTCTTCAATCTACAGGGTGTCTTTCTTTTCTTCTTTATTTCTTTATTATGACACATTTTATCAAGTGTTTATTTTCTAATGCAGGGATGGTTTTCCATCTCAAACTTATTATTATAATTCACATTAATGAAACCCATAGACTAAATATCATTAGATGCAAAGAAAGTATTCAATAAAACTCAATATCCATTCATGAGAAGAATTTTTAGAAAATAATAAAATATATGCAAACTATTTTGCATATCATATTTCATGAAGAAACATTGAAAACAGTAACTTCCGCTTGTCCCTGCTGGAGCATGGGATCTCTCTTGGGCCCCTGTGCCTTTGCACCTGGTATTCTCTCCTCTGAATGACCTTTCTTTTCCTTTCTACCTGTTGAGGACTTGCACATCCTTGAAGACCCAGGTCTCATAGCGCTGTAGTGAAATCTTTCCCAAATCCCCCAGATTTTCATGCCTTCTCTTCCTGGTGTTCTTAGTACCCTCTGCACTTAACTCAGATGGTGCAGCAATATTGAAATCATTTCTTGATTTGTCTGTTCTACTTGGCTGAATTTTGCATTTTTCCATTCACTTCCTTGTCCTAATGCCTGGTTCATCATAACCTCCAATTTGTTATGAAAGAAGCATTAAGTTTCTGATACTTCTTCAAAACAGCTGCAGAAGCAACTATTAACAGTTCTATGGAAAAAGGTGACATTATGATTTTTGATAAATTTAATGTTTATTGATTTATTATTCACTATAATAAATACAGATGGGAGAAATAAATAAACAAAAAGATCAAAATGGGTTGGAATATTCCATTTCTGGAGAACAACAGTAACAACCACAAATGTTTGTGCAAATTTAAAACTGAAAGTGCTTTCATATTAACATGATCTTGTTTGTTCTCATGTAACACAGTGAGGGGAGTATGCTATTGGGACTGCTCTCCTTTAAAGTGGAGGAAATTGAGGTTCAACTTGTAACTTATCTGAAGCTTGCTCAGTTGCACTGGGTAGTAAGGGTCTATGCCAGGAGTCACAGCTTAGCCTGGTAACAGTAAATCTTGTGTTTTTCCTGTACCTCTTCTGAACTCCTTTCTCATACAAACAGGTGAGCCAAGAGGAGAAGAAAGGAAGGCAAAGGGGGTTTAAGTAAGGACTAGTTGCTTTATTTAACACAATTTTTAATATCTACAAATAGCTCTGCAAAATAGACATTACTGTATCCATTTTGCAGATAGGAGAAGAGTTTGGGGAGGGAAGAATAACTTGCTCCAGGCCTCGCAGCTTATCAGTAGCACAGGTTGGATTCAAAGAGAGAGTCTCTTTGAAAACCTTTCCTATGCTCTGCTGCTTGAGTCACCTGTTGGGCCTTGGGACGACAGGGGAAAAGGTTCTATCTGTGTCTGGCTTGCTCCCCATCTTCCCTCCTGTGAGAATTGGTTGGAGATTTTTTTGTTTTGTTTTTAAGTACCTTGTCCTTTGTGAAGCACGTTAGACCCATACATTTCATCTCTGCAAGATTTAAAAGGAATCACCGATGACCTGCTGAGGTATTTTGATTTTGTTCCTGAAAATGATTAATCTTAAGGCTTTGTGATGCCTCTTGTCACAAATAGCTTTCCTTAAGCCATAATTTCCCCACTTCCCTTTAAGGTAACAGTTTACATTTAAGTAATAAAAATAAGCAGAATAATCCTGCTGTGAGGATATATTTATATTATGGTACTGATCAAGGTATACCTTCACCTGAAATGAATTGGAAAATTGTGTGTTTTCTTTTAAAGCTCAGTTTCTGTCTCTTATGGTCACTCTGTTTCTGCCAACCCCTACTCTTTCTTGTATTTTTTTTTTTTCCTTCTTCTTTCTCCCTAGCAGATAGGATAAAATGTTTGTTTTGTCTTTCCTAGGTGATTTTTCAGATACTCTTGCATTTTGTACTTAGTCACTTAAGGTCCTGCGAGACCAGTGATTTTAGCTTGCGGTCTCCTGGGATCACGTGATCTGGGGCAGAGAGGGAGAGGATGTTTCTTCCTAAGGCTGGGAACCACATGCTCCCAAACTCCTTTTTACTCTTTGCTGTGTGTGCAGTTCCAGGTAGGGTCAAGGCAACACAAGGGCACGTTTAAGAAGAGAACTGGGGCACAGCTCTGAACAGATGTTCTTTGATAACTACTGAGCAAAGAGGATCTGGCTGAGAGGCCCATAGCTTTCACTCATTGAGAACCTTTAACCAGTGCCCACGTGTGTGTTTAGTTTTATTCTTTTCTCGCCCTTGCCCCCAGACCCACGGCGTACCTGCTGTTGTTCTCAAGCCTCTTGCCAACAGTGGCATCTGCTCAGTGTAGCCATCAAGAATTTGAATGTCAATATCTTTGCCTTGAAATGAATGGAAAAGTATTTGTCACTCAGCGGCAATCATTCTTCAAATAAAAGGTTAGCCAGACAGGGCCCTTAATCAAAGAGTCGGTCTTTTCTGTCAGCAGTGCCTTTTAAATAGCAATGATGAAGGCTGGCTGTCAGAGTAGGACTTGATGAGCGAGATGATTGATCTGCATAAATCATTTTCTTTTAACATTGTCAGTGAAGAGTAAATCGGTGGGACATTTTGGGTATTAGCTGTATTGAAATTAATATGCAGTATCCTAGGTGTGTCCTCATTCACGTAGCCCTCATGAAAGAAGGTAGAAATTAAAAAGAGGCTTCTCGGGGTGCATTGTTCTAACACGAAAGTTGCACCGTTCTTACTGCTGTGGTCATCATCTTGCATGCTAAATTCGGAAGTTGAGTGTATAGCACATTTTACAAGCTCCAAAAGGAATCTAGTTAATTTGGGAATTAGGTAGAGTCAGTAGCATTTAACAACCAGTAAATCTGTAAAACTCACTGCTCAGAGGGGGGAAAAATCTAAGAATGGTTTCTGGCTTTAAAGGATAGGCTATCTACTGCCCAGCATGCTGTCATAGAAATAGCCTCAGCTTCAGGTCAAGTTGTGGCTTAAATCGGCATGCCATCATTCCTTGAGGAGTCTCCTTGACCAGGATGCTTAACCTTTCTGAGTTTGTTTCTTTGTCTTTAAAAATGAGATTGTGTTCATTACCATTGGTGGGTTTGCTTTTGTATTAAAGAGTGATGTAGGGAAAAGCACTGTGCATATGAGTTGGCATCTGGTAAGGAAGTACTCATAACATTAATCCCATCCCTTTCTTTTGGTCAAACAAAACTCCTGACTAGATGTCTAGAACCCTGACTGAGATGTCCATATGAAGCTCATGCCCACGTGGTCAAAATAAACAATAAGTTACTTGTTTAGGGTTACTTCTGTGCTTGCTGGGACTTCAAATGGCCATTTTAAAATAAAAAACAAAAACAAGTTTCAAGGGAACGAAAGAAATACTTCATTGTGGATTACTGGGGGTAGGATGTGAGGTAGAAGGTATGGGGGAGAAATGTGGCCAAGAACACTTAGAGGGTTTTTTCCTTACCACTACTCTGCATTATATGTTGGGATGCATATGGTTCACCATTGGAGTAAACAAATAAATCCTATGCAATATAGTTTTGGGTTAAAAGCAGGACGACTGCTGCTGCTGCTGCTGCTACTAAGTCATGTCAGTCATGTCCGACTCTGTGCGACCCCATAGACGGCAGCCCACCAGGCTCCCCCATCCCTGGGATTCTCCAGGCAAGAATACTGGAGTGGGTTGCCATTTCCTCCTTCTCCAATGCATGAAAGTGAAAAGTGAAAGTGAAGTCTCTCAGTCGTGTCTGACTCTTCTCGATCCCATGGACTGCAGCCTACCAGGCTCCTCCGTCCATGGGATTTTTCCAGGCAAGAGTACTGGAGTGGGGTGCCATCGCCTTCTCCGAAAGCAGGACTGACAGAGCAGAATTATTGGGTTAGATCCCACATCTTCTACTTAATTGCTATGTGACTGCAGGCAAGATAATTAATTGCCATTCTAAGCTCTGGTTTCCTCATCTCTATTAATAAAATGGGCACAGTGATAGTACCTATCTTACAGCATGTTAATACATAAAAAACAAATCATGTAAAAGAGTGTCTGATATGTACATGATAACTGTGGTTACCGTGAATGAATGATTGGTCAGTTGAGAAAGGTAAATATTGTTGAGATTCAAGTGAGCTAAATGTATGAAAAGAATAGACATATTTCAATATAGAAGTTCATGATAATGGTATATTGGGGTGAAATACTTGCTTCATTTTGGAGAAAATTCCCTATTGGAGGAATTTAGAGCCAGAATGATTCTAGAAATATCCACATTGCAGCTGGACCTGACCAGCCCTGGGTCTGACCCTGCTTGGGCCTTGATGGAATCAACTTCGCTGAGTCTGTGAAATGCTGGAAGAGAGGTATCTTAGCCAAAGGGGCAGCCTCATTACTCCTCGGCTTATTAGATAGTACCTCACTGCCAGTGAGTTATTCTAACAATACTTAATGTTCCAGTTACAATATGGATGTTTCTAGAATTTTCCTGGCTCTAAATTCCTCCAAAAGGAGGAAAATCCTTATTTTCCCACTGGAGGAGCAAAATTGGATTGAGGTGATTCTATGGTCAAAATAAAACAGGAGAGGATGTTTTGCTGGTTTATTTATTTTTTTTAATGTTATTGATTAAATATCTAACTCATTGCTGCTGCTGCTGCTGCTAAGTCACTTTGTCGTGTCCGACTCTGTGCGACCCCGTAGATGGCAGCCTACTGGGCTCTGCCGTCCCTGTGATTCTCCAGGCAAGAACACTGGAGTGGGTTGCCATTTCCTTCTCCAATATCTAACTCATTGATAGATTGGTTTTCTAGACTCTTCTGATAATTAATCTATTTGCTGTCTTGAATGCAGAGATTAAGGGAACACTGTCTGGTTACCCAGGTTCTCCATGTTCCTTCTGTGTTGGTGAACCCATGTCAGTCTCTGCTAGTGGGAACATGGCATGGCTTTGTCAGAGCCTTTGTAACATATGTGTGCTGTGCACCTCTGTCAATTAACAAGTGTTGCCCAAAGAGGACCTCTGTCGCTTGAACATTTAAGATGTCTTCGTTCTTGGAGATTTGCATTTTTTCTCAGGCCAGTTTTTAGCTAATGTGATGAGTTTGTATTTGGGCCTTATGTCTTTATCTTTCCTATCTTCTCAGTTTATTCCATTTTGAGAAGTGTCTTCCTGCATAGTGAGAGAAGTTGCCGCAAGAAGATCCCAGAGACATTTTCCCAAACACTAATTCAATGGAAGTCCTCCAACCGGTCTGGAGGCAGCAAAGGTCTCATTCTTGGGCCGGCTGGGGATGCAGATTTGAGCTGTCTCCAGTCTCAGCCCTTGGAAAATGCTACTAATTAAACCCTCAGTATTGGTCATTGTTTTGCTTTCTGGAGGACATTGTGAAACTGTTCTGTCTCTTCTCCAGAGGCATGATGCCTGTATTGAGAATTTCTAGAAAACATTCTCTGTTGCTTTGGCCTGCAATTCTGTGGGTTGCAGAAGTGATGAAATTGTTCCTTAGACTTTTTCCTGATTTGGTCTGTATTAGATGAAGCACAACCTGTGTTATCTAACTGGCTACTTCATGGAGTCCAGCCATATTGGGTGTGATATTCTGCTCAAGATTAATTTCCTGTAATGAAGATCTGAAACACGATGTTTAAGAGCCCCTCTAATGTTTCTTTTATAGCAATCTATCAAAACAATAGATATTTAGCCTTCTTTATTGGATATGAAACATTAACTTAAAGCCAGTGCTGCTTTCTGTTTTAAATACCAATATCCATCACGTGTTTCTCAATGTAAGCATCTCTTACCCTTGCCCTCCATTCATCAAGCATCATGAAGAATCTGCCGCCACCTCCCAGGGGGCACATGTCATGAGCTTGGCCCTTAGGTTACAATTATCTGCACCTCGGACACCTGACCAGTTCTGGCCCTGACCCTGCTTTGGCCTTGGTGGAATCAACTTCAGAGTTTGTGAAATGCTAGAAAAGAGGTATCTTAGCCCACAGGGCAGCCTCATTACTGCCTAGCTGATCATCACTTGTTTTTTCAGTGTTAGCTGAAGAGTCTTAGAAAAGTCTGAGCTGCTCTTCCTCCTGACACCTCCCCATTTTTGATAGTATGAGAAACGTGGATTTTCATCAATTCTGATGAGCAACAGGAATCCATTGTTTAGCTTATGAGGGCACTTAGTTTGGTGTTTGAGGCTGTAGAACAAGTGCCCAGACATCTAATTTGTGCACATTTAATGTTTGTCAAATTTATAAATGAAAGAATGAAACTTTTTCCATTTTTCCTTCATCATTATTACCCATGATTGCAGTAATATTCTTTTCTCTTCCCCAGTTTTTCTTTTTAACACTTTTATTATTCACTGGAAATGTATATTGAACACTCATTGTTTGCCATTTTCCCTTATGGAATGAATTGTTCCTAAGTTTTTTCTTTTTTCTGGCTCAAATGATGTCCATCCTTCAAAGCCTGGCTGAAGACTCATCACATGCACATATCATAACTGTATTCTCTCTGTGATTTTTTTTTTTCATTCCTCTTTGCTTTTTTCTTTTCTGAATTCTTAACTACTAAGGTATGTATATGTATCCAATATTAGATGGAGTTTCTCTAGGTATTTTTGTCTATGCACAGCTTGGCTTCTTTCAGACTGTAGCACCTTCAGAAACAGGGATCTAACAAGCTTGGGGCTTCCCTGGTGGCTCAGATGGTAAAAAAAATCCTGGAATCCAGGAGACCTAGATTCAACCCTGGGTTAGAAAGATCCACTGGAGAAGGGAATGGCAACCCACTCAAGTATTCTTGCCTGGACAATTCCATGGACAGAGGAGCCTGGCGGGCTACAGTCCAGAATAGGCTTAGCCACTCTTCCATGGCATATACCCTACTCTTGGACACAAAGGGTATACATGCAGCCTTGTGATTTGACATGGTCAACCACTTTGCAGTTACTCTGTGTAAGACAGGGCAGAAGAATCACACAATGATTGACTTTGCACTATGTCACTCTCACTGTAATCTTTGTGACCACCTGAGGGGTTTGACTGTGAAGACACCACTAGGTTGTCCTCTCCCCAGGGACTTTACTAACCACAAAGATTGCTGTGTGCAGCTCTTCCTGACTACCTTTGGGCCGAGAGACTCAAGTGGCTCCCTATTTTCTTGTTCTTCTCGATGCTTGGTGGTTCAGTACTCTTCTTCTTCCTTGTTCATGCTTCTGGGGTCCTCTTAATTGGGACATCTTCATTGTGAAGCCCCTGCTGTTTGAGCCAGGAGGTATAGACTTGCGGCTCTCCCTCTTCTTCTGGGGAGTAGGCTTCATGGGATTTTTCTTGGATTGGAGACGTCAGCCTGACAGTACATCCTGTGCTTTCCCCATCACCTGTTGTGTGTTTCACCCAAGGCTTATCTCAAGAGACTTCGAATCTTGTTTGGCTAGAAATCTTTTTGGCAGTTTGTAAACTTGGTTGGATTCCAGTCTATCCCTTTTATTTCAGGACATGCCCACATTGCTGGTTTGTTTGCCAGGCATGTGATTTTCCCTGGTCTCCTTTTCCCTCTGCCTGTGATCCTTGGATACTGTTGCAAGAATTGACAACTTGCAAACATTTAATAAGGACCTAACCACTAGACTTAATTTTTTTTTTGTCCTGTTTTGTTTGCAAATAGTGCTGAAAACCTTTTCCCTGTAAAAGGTACATGTAACAGAGATGTGAAAGCAAAGTCTGAGGATCTCTGCACTAGTTAGATAGCATGTAACAAAACTAAAACCAACAATGGCTTTAAAATAGGAGTTTCACTTTCTTTTTTCCAATGAGGAAGTACAAGTCAACAGAGACAAGGCTTATCTTTTGTTTCTCTACCTTCTTTCTGAATCATCATCATTTCCTAAGTTGCTTCATGACTCAAGTAGCTTCTGAAGGTCCAGTCATAGCTGACTTCCAAGCAAGATGAGGAAAGAATGGAAGAGGGGGGGGGGGGAAAGCACATGCCACCTGTCCCACTTGCAAGGAAGGAAAAATAGCTAGTCATGTGCTGGAGCTGGTTCATCCTTGGTTGTGAGAATTGATGAGGTTTTAGGAGTTTTTGTGAGCCATTTGGCCTCAACTTGTTAGCTTGAAGTTGGCCATGGTGGGAAAATTTACACCATAGAAATTGGTGTAAGGAAGAGCTGGTTGTTAAACATATATCAGTACTTACCTACCCCTGGATGAAGGGCAAACTGGGAGTGCAGTCTTTGTTGGATGCCCTGCCACCCCAAATAAAATCAGTTTTGTTACTAAGGAAGAAGGGGGAATGTCTAATGGGTAAGCAAAGTCCTCTTTTCCACCTTCCCTGCTACTTTGAATGGAATTTTCTCATTCCATAGCATGGATCTGCTTTCCTGTTTATATTGTTTACTCTTTCCTCCTTTACAAATTATGTAATAGTAAACATTTTGTGGTATATATACACATATATATGTATATGGGTGTGTATGTTTATATGCATGTGAATTAGTGTTTGTAGATGATAGTTTAAGGTGGATTTGCTAGGTCAACATGTGTGCACAACACTACTTGCCTCTTTACAAAAGGTGCTATTTCCTCCCGTTATAGAGCAGGGTGAAGAACATGACTTTGGAACCAGACACACAGGGTATGAACACTCATTCTGACCCTGCCTAGCTGTGTGACTCTGGCCAATTTACTTAACCTCTCTGGGCCTCCCAGTTTTCTCCTGTAAAATGGGGGGATAGAATCTGCTTCTGTAGGGGTTCTTTGACATTGAAATGAGGTCATGACTACAAAACACTTAGAGCAGAGCCTGGCAGTTAGTAAACTCACAATAAATGGCAACTAGGGGTCTTCACACATGAAGAAATGTGTTCATACAGATGTAATACATTGAGAAGAATAAAACAAAAAACAAGTCTTGAACATTAAAGCTGGGATTCAGCCATAAAACCAAGTCTTGAACATTAAATCTGGAATCATTATGAGCTGTAGGGGTGAGCATAAGATAGGGAAGAAGTGAATGTTTAATACACAGATTGGAAAATTATTTCACTGACTCAAGGGGCAGCAGTGGGTTTAATTGATGGTTGACAAAACCTCTGAGTAAATCAACCATGTCCCCAATTCATAAGTGCACATTATAAATATATTTAAAATCATCTTTATGACTGTTTAGCTTTAAATTTCCTGGGTGCATCAGATGCTTGAGTCATGGAACTTGACAAAAAATCAACATAAATGTTCTTTTTCTCCCCCAACTATATTGAACATCGCACAGATGTGTAGTTAAGTATTTATTATGAACATGCAAATATTGATGTCCCCAAGGCCCATTCTTTGATTTTCAAACGGCTGCTGCTATATTTGGAATTGTTGATTAATACAAGTCTTTGCTCTGACACACAGCATGTCTGACTTCAGGGCCGCTGACAGCAGCATTGAGAAGAAAGGGGAAACCACGGCTTGATGTTCATAGAGTTGGACACTATTTGAGGATGGGAGTTGCGTTGGGAAAATGGCAGCAGGCATCCAAATCTTGAGGTAGTTAAGGATGTGCCTTGCACAGAGCTTTGCCTATGGTAGATTCTCAGTTAAGTCTTTGCTAACTTAAGGAGGCAGAATATATGGAGAATAAACAGTCCTGATTGGGGGGAAAAAAATCACGGTAGAATCTTGACACTATGAACATTTTGGGCTGGATAATTCTTGTTGGGGCGACTGTCCTGTGTATAGTACAGTATTTGTAGTATCCCTGGGCTCTCCCTAGAAAGCTTCCCTGGTGGCTCAGACAGTAAAGCATCAGCCTGCAATGTGGGAGACCCAGGTTTGATCCCAGCGTTGGGAAGATCCCCTGCAGAAGGAAATGGCAACACATTCCAGTACTCTTGCCTGGAAAATCCCATGGACAGAGCAGCCTGGTAGGCTACAGCCCATGGGGTCGCAAAGAGTCGGACACGACTGAGCGACTTCATTTTCCTTTTTTTCCTTGGCCTCTCCCTATTAGGTGCTGGGGGCATGGCCCTCCACAAGTTGTGATCAGAAAAAAGGCCTCCAGACATTATTAAATATCTCCAGGGCAGAGGTCAAAATCATCTTCAGTTGAGAAGCACTGGGCTAGAAGAAAGGATTAAACAGTTATTAGGAGTTGTTATTAAATTATTAAACAATAAGTGTGTACCAGATGTTTAACTCATTTAATCCTTGGAGGTGCTACTGAAATCATTTTTGAAGGAAGGAGAGGTGGAAAGAGGTTGAGAACATGACCCAAGGTTGGACGGGAGGGGGTCTGATTATGGGATGTTCTTTTGCTTGTACTCTTCTCCCTCTAAATAAGAATCTCTTATCAAGTACAATAAGAGCTCCTACTGTTCTTCTTGGTGCTAATGACTCAGACCTCACTTCCTGATGCAACACTGCGAAATGCACTGTTTGCAAAGAATCTTGCACTGCTTATGTGGGGGTCGTTGATATGGTTTGGTTTCTGGGTTTTTTTTTTTTTTTCTGTTTTTTGGTTTTGCTGAGACTATGAACTGGGCTGTTTGTTCTCCAGTGAGGGGCTACTGATAAACAAAGGGATGTATAGTCTTCTTAGTCTTTCAAGTCTCCAGAGAGAACTCAGATGGGGCCCATGGGGAATTTCCTTTGGGAGGGAATTAACCAAGAACCAGTGATATCATCTGTGGGGAAGGGGCTTTTGTTGTGATGATTCTTGGGGATATTTGGTAAACTAGATGGAGTTTTCTTCTGGGGAACACTAAGACTAGCTATTTGCCTGTATGATCTTCATGTGATTAATTTAGCTGATTGTAAACTCTGGTCCAAGCAAAGGGGGCTTCATTTTGAGCCATAGGTGCTGATTTTGTGAGGTGTATTGTGGGGGAAGAGCCTTCCCCTTTCTGGGGTGTACAGCTAATTATTAAAATTATCAGAAAATATAATGACCTCCCATAATCACATGGGAATGGAGCACTAGATTGCTTTCTTCACAGAGTTGGGATAGTTTAGGGGGAGTCAGAAAGTGAAGGAATAAAACTATTGTTAATTTCTTCTCCCGCTTTTTACACCATCAAGAGAATATAAACCAATAAAAGAACTAAATGTTGGCAATCCATAAAATTCTATAGTGGTAATAAAGAAAAACTGAAACTATATTGATATACAACCAAACAAGGTAATCATCATTATTTTTTAATAAAGTCATTTATCATCAATAAATACCAAGGGGGATAGGAAAAATTGCAAGCACAACAATGCCATCTTCCATAATTATAGCTATTAACAATTTAAAGCACAATTACGTGAGGAAGGAAAAACTTTTAGGAAAGCTTTGTGCTATTTTCTGTGCAGAGAAGCCAAATTCTCACATTTCCAAATAGTCAGGATTCTATAAATATTACTGAATTGATAGAGCTTGTCCCAATTTAGAGTAGCTTATTTTCTAATGATCTGTAATTTGGGTATTTGTCTCCATCTCTAAGTTGGCCAGCAGCCCTGGAGGACGGGCTGGGATCCAGGAAAAGGTATATATGGAAATTATCTGTCCACTTCCTAAATGCCACTAGTGAGGAGGACTTTAGCAAAAAGGTTGGTTTTGAGGAATCAGGGGTCTCCTTCATCTTGTCTGAACAAACCCTGATTTAAGCAGCTACTGTTGCCTAAATATCAATGATCCAGGGAGTACAGGAAGGAATGAGATGCTGTCTTTTGCTACTGAACACTTTACACTCTCAAAGGGAGATGGACCTGTCTGCTCTTAGGGTTGAAATGCAGGGTGGAGTGGTTAAGAGTGTTCCTTTGGACTTTCCTCATGGTCCAGTGGTTAAGAATCTGCCTTGGGAGTGCAAGGGACACAGGTTTGATCTCTGGTCAGGGCACGAAGATTCTGCATGCTGCAGAGCAACTACGTCCACTCACTGCAATCTAGAGAGTCTGTGAAAAGCAAAAAATGTGAAAGTGTTAGTCCCTCAGTCATGTCTGATTCTTTGTGATCCTATGGACTGTAGCCTGCCAGGCTCCTATGTCCATGGTGTTCTCCAGGCAAGAATACTGGAGTGGGTTGTCATTCCCTTCTCCAGGATAACTTCCCAACCCAGGGATTGAATCCAGGTCTCCCACATTGCAGGCAGGTTCTTTATCATCTGAGCCACAACAAAAGATCCCATGTGCTGCAAATAAATGCAGCCAAATATAAAATTATTTTTTTAAAATGTGCCCTGAAGCTATTAGCCATATCCCAGCTCTCCCATTCACCACCTGTGGCATCTTGTACAAATTAAGTCATGTCCCTATGCCTCATAGTTCTTATTTATATAAGAGAGATAATACTAGAACCTATCTATAGGTTGATAAATTGAGCTGAAATTTAATGAATGGATAACATGAAACCTGGCTCCTGATGAGTACTGTGTAAGTTAGCTGTCATTTAACCCAGTGGGGTAAGTTAATTACTGAGATTAAATACCTTGGATGTGATGCTAGAGCAGCCATTTGGGTGGTTTGATACTTGGGTCTGATGCAGTAGTAGTCAAGTTCTCTCTAACTGATGATCACAAACAGCTCTAGATAGGATAATGACTGTACTGAGTCTTAAAGGGTGAGACTAGTAGGATAAAGGTATTCCTTACAGTGAAAACTACAGGAGCTAGTGGTTTGGATGGAATCCACCAATGGTATGATATGCCTAGGTAATTATAAGTATATTCCAGCATGACAAAAATGGAACCAGTGGCAGAAAGAGATGAAGCTGCAGGGTTTTGGAGGTTTGGCAGAGTCTGGATTACAGAGTCTTGATTTTTGCTTGAGGACTAGAACTCCTGTCGAGAATATTAAACCTGAAGGTGGTGGTTTGTCAGATTTGCCATCTAGATGTATCACGAGGACAGAAAGCAATGTTGAGTTATTTTTAATTACTGAGATGAGAGCCAGAGGGAAGGGTCAGAGGCATCTTTTAGAATTTCTAGGATTAGGACTTCTACCCAAAAGGACAGTATTTCAGCAGAGTTATGCATGTTTGTTGGAAATAAACACCTGGATGATTGATTCTCAGTGTAATTGTGGTAGTCATTAGTGCTGTTTGGCAAATATCCTAGTCCTTCTCAACTTACAGGAACATGTATAAACAAATGATAGCGTTGTATTTTCTGGTCCCCTTGTGAGAGTGGAGTCATGGGAAGAGTTCTGGCTCAGGAGTTATGAGGAAAAGTGATGCATTACTTTGGAGCCAGATTATTTAATCGCTGGTGTAAGATCCTTCAGAGCTTGATCATTTCCCTCACCACAGTGACCAATATCATTACTGAAGTCTGTTCCATCAGCAGGTCCCACAATGAGGATGACATGGAGCAGAGGAGTGTGAATGAGCATGGGGTGTGAATGAGCAATAAACCTTTATGGTTTTAAGCCAGGAGTAAAAAAGCAAACTTTGTAAAGAACTGGATAGAAAATATTTTATTAGGCTTATAGTTTTCAGGCAATCTTTTGTCCATTTTAAAATTAGGTTATGTGTCCTTATTATTGACTTATAAAGTGTTCTTTATGTATTGTAGATGCAATTCCCATATCAGGTGTATAGTTTTCAAATATTTTTGCCAAATCTGAATCTCGTCTTTTAAGTATTTGTAATAGTATGTTTTGAAGTGTACAAGTTTTAGTATGGATGAAATACAATAGATCAATTTTTTGCTCTTATGCATAATGATGTTGGTACTATGTATAGGAAATTTTGCCTAACTCAAAGTTGTGAATATTTTCTCCTGGGTTTATAAATTTTATTAATATTTTGAAAGAACCACATTTTGGCTTTGTTAATTTTCTCCATTATCCGTCTTTTATGGCATTAATTCTTTCTCTTTTTATATGTTCTGTGGGATTTTTTTAGCTTATTAGTGTGGAAACTTAGATCATGATTTTAAACTACTTTTCTAACGTAAGTGTTTAAAACTATAAATAACTTTCTTGGACATTCATTTATCTGTATCTATTAGTTGATATATTGTACTTTACTAATGTGCCATTCAAAATATTTTCATGTTTTCCTTGTGTTTTCTTTAATCCATGATTTTTTTTAAAGGTGAGCTGTTTAGTTTTCAATTACTTTAGGTTTTCTAGGTATTTTAATTTTTATTGAGTTCTAACTTCTATTGTTCTCAGAGAATCTACTCTTTAAGATTTCACTATTTGGATATCTATCAAGACATTTTATGGTTCATCACATGGTCTGTCTTCATGAATATACCTTTTGTACTTGCAAACCATGTGTATTCTGCAGTTCTTGATATTGTGTTCTATAAATGTCAATTAAAGTTGTTCAGTAGTGTGTTCAAATCTGTATCTTTACTGGATTGTTTTGTCATGTGATTCTGTCAGTAACTCAGAGAAGGGTTATGCATTCCCCAGCCATGATTGTGTATATGCCAGTTTCCCCTTTTAGATCTGATTTTTACATCATCTATTTTGAAGCCTTGTATTTACATGCACACATATTTAAGCTTTGTATGCTTCAGATGACCTAACCCTTAAATCATTACAAAACATTTGTTTTAAAATCTTTCATCATAGTTTTTTGTCTTGTAGTTTACTTTGTCTGGTATTAGTGTAGCTATGACAGCTTTTTAATATTTGTATTTTCCAGAGTATATATTTTTTCATCCTTTTACTTTCAACATTTTTTGTATATTTATATTATCATCGCATCCTTGTAGACAGCATTTAGTTGAGCCTTGATGTTTTATTCAGCTCAATGATCTTTTCCTTTTAATCATAATATTTTATCATTTGTATCTCATCTAATTATTGATGGGGGCTTCCCTGATAGCTCAGTTGATAAAGAATCCTCCTGCAATGTGGGAGATCGTGGTTTGATTCCTGGGTCGGGAAGATTGACTGGAGAAGGGATAGGTTACCCATTCCAGTATTCTTGGGCTTCCCTTGTAGGTCAGCTGGTAAAGAATCCACCTGCAGTGCAGGAGACCTGGGTTCAATCCCTGGGTTGGGAAGAACCCCTGGAGAAGGGAAAGGCTACCACTCTAGTATTCTGGCCTGGAGAATTCCATGGACTGTATAGTCCACAAGATTGCAAAGAGTTGGATTATTGATGAGTTTGGGCTTAAGTCTACCGTTTTGTAAGGAATTTTCTATTTGTCCCAACTGTTTTTACATTTTTGTTCTTTTTTTGCCTTCTTTTAGGTAAACAAAATACTTTATAATATTATATTTTAATTTCTCATATAGCTTTTAAACCATTTTCTTTTTAAAATTAATTTATTTTTTATTGAAGGATAATTGCTTTAGAGAATTTTGTCGTTTTCTGTCAAACCTCAACATAAATCAGCCATAGGTATACATATATCCCCTCCCTTTTGAACCTCCCTCAACCATTTTCTCTTTAGTTTTTCATAGAGAGATTAAATGTTGCATCCTCAGTTATACCTAATTCTCCATAGCCTACTAAGAGTTAAAATTATACAATGTCATATAAATGTAACAACCTCACAACAGTTTAATTCCATTGTTTACCTTCTCCTCATTTTTTGGTGCTATTTTGTCATTTGTTTTGCATCTATATGAAAAACCTCATGATATATTTTTTATAATTTTTGTATTAAACTGTCAGTTTACATTTAAAGAGATGTTGAAAAAAGATAACTTTAATATAAATATTTCCCATTTCATATGCTCTTCATTCTCCCTATAAATATGTTTCTGCCTAGTAACACTTCTGTTAAGTGTTAATAGAAGCATAATTTAGTGTAGTGAAGGTCGTCTGGTAATAAATTATCTCAGTATTCACTTATCTGTAAAACTCTGTATTTTGTCTTCATTTTTGAAGGATATTTTTGTTGCACATGGAATTCTGGATTGATGGTTTATTTTTTCTTTTGAAGATTTTTTTTATTGACTTCTGACATTCATTGTTTCTAGTAAGAAGTTGGCTATAAGTTGTTTTGCTGTCTTCTGAATTAAATGTGTCTTTGTCCTTTAGATACTTTTCGAACTTTCTTTCATTGATAGAACCTTGGTGTAGTTTTTTTTTATATTCATTCAACTTTAGTTTATAAAGCCCTTTTGATCAATATGTTGTTGTTTTCTCACAAATATGGGGAATTTTTGCCCATGATTTTTTCAAATGCTGTTTTTGCCTCATCCTCTCATCTCAGCTTTTGGGACTCCAACTACATGTATATCAGACCACTTATTGTTCCATATTTGAGTGAGGCTCAGATAAGGTAAATAATATTGATCTTCAAATACTAATGGTCTCTATCCAAGTTGAATAGTCCATTTCCCCCATAACATTCCCATCTGCTGTTAATATCATTGAGTAATTTATTTTGTCTTTTTAGATACTTTACTGTTGTAATAGAATTTGGTTATTTTTTATAGTTTAAAATTTTATTTGAAATTCTTCTTTTTTTTTTTTTTTACTGATTTTGACTCTCTTTGAATTCCTTGAAAACATTTATAATAACTTTTTTAAAGTCTTATTTGCTTATTTAAACATTTGGATTATCTCAGGGTCTGTTTATCTTGCCTGATTTTTCTTTTGACTATGAGTCATTTTTCTGTGTAGATTTTTTCTTTCTTTTTTTTTTTTTTTCTGTATACAAGATACAGTGTTAACATATTGCTAAGATTCTGGATTCTCTTATAGTCCTCTGAAAACTGTTTACTTCTGTTCTAGATTAATTTTTGCACTTATATTACTGGCTGATAACCTTAAACTTCTGAAGTCTTCTTTTTAGATCTTCTTAGGGAACTCTGTTTTAATTTTGCTATTGATCTTAGTGTGAAGTCATAATCCTCGGGCACAGTCTGTACATCTAAGTGTTTCCCTTTGGGGGTTTTGATGTAAAGCCAAGGTATTGACTAAGTCACTTTACATTGTCAGAATTAGAACACTGAACTCTGATCCCTCATGATGGACAATTTATGAAATGTCCAGAAGCTTTTTCAGCCTTTCACTTGTTAGTTTCTGGCAGGCTACTTAGAATTTTCCTGGGAATCCTCAGTTCAGGAATGAGCTAGGGATTTGTGAAGTGGTATATACAGATTTCCTATCTCTGTAACTCCTCTCTTCTGTGATTTCCCTTTATAATTTCCAACCACTTGGTCAACTCTGATATCTGGCTTTTTAATATAGTGAGTTTACAGATTTCATTTTGAGTTCTAGCTGCCTTGTGCAGTGCAGACTGCAAAATGATTTCAATGGAAAAGCCATTTAAACATAGATATCACCTGATATGGTTCACTTCTTTAATAAAGGTCATTGAATTTCTCCATTTTCTGCCTGCTTTGTTAGCTCTCCAGTGCCTTCAATTAATTGTTGCTTATGTTTCCCCCAGAGTTTATAAATTTTATCTGTGAGAGAGTTGGTCTGACACAATTTACTTCATTGTTATCAAAGAATAGCCTTCTTATATTCTTCTAAGGGCTGAAAATAGGGCTAGCAATATGAAAGAACTTTGGGGTTCTTTTCACGCTTCTTTTTTTTGGTGACTTGGGATATTTTGATTATGCAAACCCCTTCCAGTGAGCATGGGTCTTCAGGTGGACCCCTGGCTCACCTTACCTCTATTTTTCCTGGTGAAAGTCTTTTAATAAGAATGACCTCCATGCTTATTGGGGGAAATCTCCAGTTGTGCTCTCTGAAGATGCTTGGAATTAACTTAGGTGCTTTGACTATTTCCATCACTGATTTTTAACTCAGTCTTTTGTTGCACATCTGGATGTATTTGTTCGTGGTAGATAGAAAGCCTACTGTGCATGAAGCACAGTTTTAGCATCTGTAGTTCGGCAATGAATAAAAACAAACAAACAGAAAAAAACAAAGTCACCTTTTCCCGAAGCTCCCTTTTTAGTAGGAAGAAGCAGACAGTAAACAAATAGTAAACAGCTGTCATCTTGTGATCAGTGTTTTGAAGACAGAGGAGTGCAGTCAGGAGCTAGTGGGTGTGTCTGTGAATGTGCTCAGAGAACATGTTAAGGTAAGAACTTGCTCATGTGGGAAATAACTTGCGCTGAGAGCAGAAGAATGAGAACAAGCCTCCCATGGGAGGATTTAAGGGAAAAGCACTGCAGGCAGAGGGAACAGCAGATGCGAAGCTCTGAGCAGGAACGTGATCAGTGAGCTTGAGGAGCAACCAGAAGACCTGTGGTCGGGAGTGAAGTTGACATTTTGGTTCCTTAGAAACCATAGTGAGTACTTTGGTATTTACTCTGGGAGAGATAGAAAACTTGGATGGTTTTGTATAGAGAAATAACATAATTATTTAATAGCCTTTATCTTAGATTCTTGGGAGTAAGAGGAAAAGCAGGGAGACCAGTTAGAGAGTGGTTGTGACTGATGACAGATGATGAGGGTTGATTTGTTGTTGTTGTTTAGTTGCTAAGTTTTGTCTGACTCTTTTGCGACCCCATGGATTGTAGCCTGCCAAGCTCCTCTGTCCATGGGATTTTCCATGAAAGAATACTGCAGGTGGTTGCCATTTTCTTCTCCAGAGGATATTCCCCACCCAGGGATGGAACCTTCATTTGCTGCATTAACAAGCAAATTCTCTACCACTGAGCTACCAGGGAAAGATTGATTTTGATCAAATGGTATTATTTGCTAAGAGCTTCTTCTGTCCTCAGTGTGATGCTACCTACAGAATCAGTTGTGTTCCAGATTTCCTTCTTGCCCTGGCAGTAATCAGATCTTGAAGAATCTCCCACTACATAGGAAAATACACATGATAGGGAAGAAAACTTGAGTAGGGGAGGCAGACCTAGCATGAAGCTTTGGGCATGGTGAAATATTAGATTATGTATGTGTATAGCCACATACCTTGCTGCGTAAGTCACTGCAAATGTCGTCTGGCTAATGTCCATTAATGATTAGTTAATTATAAGATTGCCATTTCTGTCCTTGGTCTGACAGCTGGTTTACTTTACTGAAGGCAGTGTCTTTGGTAGGGTTTTCTTTTTTATCACATTAAAGAGGATATTATTTCTAAAAAGTGATAGTTTCAAAAACAAAGAAGATTAGGTACTTTCTATCAAATAAGAAAATCAAGTCCAGAACCTGGCACTTAGTAAATGTTTAGTGTTACTTGAAATTAGATTTACTGCTTTGTATGGTTAAAAATCCCCCCCCCATTTAATATAGTAAGAGCGGCTAAAGAGAGCACCAACAATCAGTTAAATAAACAGTCTTAGATTGAAACTAGAAGTAGTAACTCATGTACATTTCTTAATTTGGTAATTACTTAAGCTGTTGGTGATCCTGTCTAGATGTGTGCATTAATGTGTGTACTTTCCCAGCCTCCTGGTTCTCCCCTTCTCCTTCCTTCCCCTGCCCTTCCCCCTCCTCCTGTCATTTATGGAGGACCACCAAGCATACTGACCATTGGTTCCTGAAAACTTGAGCACAGAGACTTCTTGCAGCCTTCAATTTTGTGTGGTCATTTGAGAGCATAACTGGAGAGTCAGACCCAGTGGGTTCTAACACATTTTGTGTGATCAGAGACAGTTTATGAAGCCTCTCCAAGACTCAGTTTACTTATCTGTAAAACGGAGACAGTGCTACAGGTTTCAGGATGTGAGTTAGAGGGTGTAAGGTCACTTAGCTTAGTACCTTGTAACATACTCCCCAGGTCTCATGATCATGCCCCCACTCCCCACACATGAGGAAACAGAGACCCTGGGAAATCCCAAGACTTGTCCAGGGACACACAATATCACTCAGGTCCACCAGCCACCTGCTCTAGTTGAAAGGGAACAAGCACGTGTAGCTGAGTGCTGCCAGGCCAGCATGAGGGGCAGCAAACTGTGATGTATAAGAGCACACCTCAGTGGGAGCAGATCCTAGCCCTGCTGCTTACCAGCTGTCTGCCCCTAGGCTAGTTATTTAACCTATCTGTCACTCAGTTTTCTCACCTTTAAAATGGCGCTAATGATGCTACCTTGCATAGAACTGCATAGAGAATTAAATGAAGTCCTATGTGCAGAGTACTTTGAGCAGCATTGAATCACTGCCTGTTAATATTGACACTGATTGTTAAATGTAATTGATCATTGCTGAGAGGTTGTGTTTCCATCAGCAACCAGTCCAACTGCTCACTTCCTGTGTGATGGGTTCAGACACCCCCTTTGCCACACCCCCACTCTTTGCACCGGGTCTCATTTTTGTTTGATTGGGGCACTCGTCTTTCCCTGGTGCCCCATTACTACCTTCCTCCCTGCTCTCACAGCCCCGCCCTCTGGTTCTGGTCTGCCATCTGCTGTCCTATTCTCCACTCCCACCAGGTCAGAGACAGTGAGGGCTATCATGGGGTGCCCAGGCATCATGTCATGTCCCAGCGCTGTTGTACATCTTGTTTCAGAGATATTTTGCTGTAATGTTCTGTGACCTTTTCCAGAGTGAGGTAGTTGGAGAGGCACTCAGTAAGGGAAAATTGAGCTGTTTTATTCCTCCCCAAGGAGTCTCCTGTTTCCTTTCCACCATTCATTTGAAAGCTATCATTTTCTTGATTTTATAGCTGAAAAACACCATTGATTCACCGGGTGTTAGATGCTAAGAGTTCTCCTATTGACATGCCTATTGACAGTTTTCAGTATATTCTGCGTCTAATTATCACTCTCGGCTAAATGATACACCTTGTGGACTTGAGCGATGGAGTCGATAGCTCTCACCACATTGTTCCAGCCGTGCCTATTGAGCCCAGTGTCAGGGCGATGTGATTTATGTGATCAGAAAGAAAATTTCTGTTGGTGTGCTGCATAATTAAAGCGAGTGCGGAGTGACTGGTGACAAAAAAGCGAGTCTGCTGATGTCATCCCCAAATGAGGAGAGATTTCTATGGTAAGCAGCTGTGACAGTGAAGGATCTCTTTTGGCATCTTGTGCTTTGCAATTTTCAAGGGTTTGATTTTCCTCCCAACCCCAGCTGAGGATCCCTCCTCTCCGACTTCCCGTCTCCTCATGTTCAAAGCCTCAGGATGTGCATGCTCTGCTCCCCAGCACTGGAGCCCTGGGGCTTACTCTGGGAGGGGCTTACTGTTGGGATGTGTGTGTTTTAGGAGAAGATGATTCATAGAATTGAGGCAGGTAGAAACCCATTATGGGTAGGAAGGATATGTGGTTTAAGAAAAAAAAAAAATCTTGTCCTTTGTTTTGGCTAGTTTGAGTTTCTTGGGTTTAGAGTAAGGGTTGAGAAGGCCATTTTCTCAGTGCCTGAGTCAAATGGTCCCTGTGTGTGGATAGCGTGTTCTGAGGGGAGTGGATGGAGAGTCTTGCCAGCTTCAGACGGGAAGGCTGGGGAAGTGTAGGAGGCTGACAGGAGGTAAAGCTGGCTTGTGGTAAGGAGAGAACTCTGGTGTAAAACAGACTCCCCTCCTCTTGCACTACCTTTCTGGTGATGCTCTTCATAAATGCCCTTCAGGGACTCTCAATAGTCAAGAACCTATTTCCTCCAGTGCTGGTTGAAGGAGGTTTTCTATGAGGCCAAGGGTCTTATTATTTAGCCCGTGTGGACCTCAGTTTTCTTATCTGTAAAATGAACCAGGGAGCCCATTTAGCAGTCAGGTACAGAGGCTTAGTGAGCTAGGGGCTTGAAGTAGGGGTTGGAGAATGTACAGGTATTAATCTGAGTCATTCTTGGACAAATTCACTGGCAAGGTCATGGTTGGTCAGAAAGAAGTATGGTTTACCTAAGATGTACAGCCTCTATTTCATACAGCACTAATGGATCTTTTAAGAAGAAAATGTATCACAGTGAGACGTATAAGGGTAGATGTGAATGGAACATCTGAATTGGAAGGAAGGCGTCGATATTTCCAGGCACCTGACTTGGCAGTAAATTTGGCCTGGTGGCTAGGAAAATTCACAAGTAGAATTGGACTTAGGTATTGGTGGGATGGTTGAGGCCATGCAAAGGGATCAGGATTCTGGGTATCTATAAGATGGTGATGAAAGGGGCTTTTGAAGTCACTGATTCCAGACAGGTTACTTTCCTGGAAGCCGCAGAGGCCTTATGTGATTTCTATAGCCATCAATTCTTACTGAATGAACCTCTGTATGTGGTACTTTTGCAATTCAGATTTTTAGAATGAGAGTGAGAGAAAAGCAAGGAGAGAGGAAGGGAGATTAATAATATGGCAAAGACATAAATAATTTGATTTGAGAAAGCTCACCCATGCACAGGACCAGAGGCATCGTGATTTAAGTTCATATTTTCATAATTGGCATTTTTAAAAGATTTATTTATTTATTCTATTTTTTGGCTGTAGTAAGTTTTTTTTGCTGCACACAGGCTTTCTCTAATGGCGACCATCAGGAGCTACTCTTTGTTGCAGTGCATAGACTTCTCCTTGCAGTTGATTTCTTTTGTTGCAGAGCACAACTTCTAGGCTCTTGGGCTTCAGTAGCTGCAGCGTGAGGGCTCAGGAGTTGCAGCTTGCAGGCTCTAGCGGCTGAGCTCAGTCGTTGTGCACATAGGCTTAGTTGCCCCGTGGCATGTGGCATCTTCCTGGGCCAGGGATCAAACCTGTGTCCCCAGTGTTGCAAGATGGATTCTTAACCACAAGAACAGCAGGGAAGTCAGTAATCAGAATATTTTTAATAAAAAAGTTTTAAGACTACTCAGTTATCTTTGAGAATTCACTGATGTTTTGTGATGGGAGTGGCAGCAAAGTGCTTTGTCCTGAATGTGATGTAAACCATGAAGCTTAGCAGGGTTCCTGAGAACTCAGGAAATCTCATAGATTTTATTTCTTGTTAATCACTCATATTTATTTAGATCTGGGCTAATTCTCAAGCTGTTGATGGTCCTGGGAATGGGGAGACATCCCTCTATAAATATGGAAAGCATCTTTGAACATTCTGGTAAGATTATGGATCTTTTCCCAATCTGTCTGTCATAACAACCAAACACACTTCTGTGAAGACATGAATACATTGAGGTATGGTTACTGTAGCATGGCACTGCCGGAAGATTCTGGGTAGCTAATCAGGGTAAAGGTGATCACCTTCCTGTTCAGGTCTTTTTTTCCCATCCTCGACTTGACAAGTGATCCAGCTTACAAGCCCTGACTCCCCCTAATAGGTCACAGGCTACAGTAATCACCTGTGGTTTTGGGATAAGACGGTTGCATTGTGTGCTGGGATCCCCGTGTTAACCACAGTTGGTTTATTTAGACAGTGGAAATTAGGGGAGAGAACATAGCTTGGGGTTCCTTGACCCACAGTTCTTCCTGTTCTATGTCCTGGGCTTCTAAAATGCTTCTCGTTCCTGTGTCCTGTGTTTCTCTCTCTCGCAAGACCGCCTCCTGCTGGCAGAGGTGTCACCTGGTGGATTTTAGGGCAGTTCCAGAATTGTTCTCGTTAGGTTGATGTGTACTTTGAGTTTCCTCGGGCTCCTTCTGGCCTCTCTATGTTTGAGCTCTGGGATCCCTGTTGGGGGGTGAGCATGCAGAATATGTCCTCCCCTCTCAATTCATTGTGACTTTAGCTCGAGGTCCGTCCTGTGGCTGTCGCTGCTCTATTAAATCCCAGTGAGTGGAAATAGCATGGAAGATGGAGCAAGCAGTGAGCATATGGCCAGGGTTTGTGTGTGAAGGGGCGTGCGGGGCATGGATGGGAAGCTGGATTCCCCCTCCAGGGTTGTCAGGAGAGGTAGAGCCTTCTGAGGAGATGATGCAAAGGCACAGCCAGCTCGATGGGGCTGTGGACCTGGGCAGTCCTGGGCTCATCTGCTGAAGGGTGAGGTGGAGTGGGCGACATGGCCCTGCCATCTACAGAGAGTCCAGAATTCAGGGCTTCCCTCAAGCAGCCCATATCCTTAAAATGGCAAATTATTCTTTTTGTTCTTTCCTGTCTTTGGGATTATTTATGCATCTCAAATGAGCTGTAAAGGGAATTTTGTGCATCCGACAAACTTTTGCTTTAAAGGAGGCAGGTTGGAACAAGGCGCTGTCACATTAAATGCTGGCTATTGTGCTTTTCATTCAGCCTGATGAACAGTGGCTGAAAATGGCAGGGGATTAAATTGATGTAATGACAAGAATTCATATAGAAGACTGTGGGAATGGGGCAGAATAATGCTGAGGCTACACGGTATTGTGCCGTTCCTTGATCGGCCTTACATAGAAAACATAATATACCTATATTTATGTTGATTCTAAACAGGGAGTGCATAAAGAGAGGTGTGTCATTTTACCTACTGTCTTGGAGGTGAAATTAAGGAGCTATCCATTTTGAGAAAGGGACATATTTCTGAGTAATGAGTTAAGTGCAGTTTTTGAACATTCAGATCTTATTATACATCACAATAAGAGTGTTTTTTGTTCCTCAGTCAGGTTCTTGTTAAGGAGGCCTGCCATACATGGACATTTGTAAATTATTTGTTAAAGGACGTTCCTTTTATTTTTTGGAAAAAAATCACCCTTGTCTTGGTGAATTTAAGCAGTATCAAGCCCGAGTAGAGAAAACACCTCCTTTCTCATTCTAGGTCTTTGATGCCAAAAGTCGCAGATGAGATGGTCCTGCCTTCTGGAGAAATACATATGTGTCTTTCATCTGGGAAACGTCTTTCTGGGGTAGTACCAGCTGGAAGACGTCAACTGGGATGACCAAATACTTGATGGATGGACGAGGGGTGCAGCAGAGGTGGCTGAGGGCCATTCATATGCAGTGTGTTTGAAAGCACTTTGAAAAGTATAGCGTTCTTAGCATGCATTTGTATGCGATATGAAAGCATATTTTTATTAAGCACACTTCAACATATGGTTCCAAAGAAGAGGAACGTGTTACACTGTTTTCAAACTTTATTTGGGTGTGTGTGTGTTTTCCTTCTGTACACTGAGCAGCATCTTTAGGCATTGATTTCAGTAATGATGTTTATCCTTTCTAAGGCTTCCTAAGGAATCGCCCTAATTTCTTAGAACACTGCTTCCATTACCTCCACACTCACTTTGGGAAAATGTGAAATTCCTAGCCCGCTTTCAAGGCTTTCCACAATTTTGACTGACCCTACCCTGCAGTGAAGCCGTTGTGTCAGAAAGCCCTGCCTGCCATCATTTTCACGTTTCTACTTCTATTCATGTCATTCTTTCTTTTTGAGGCCCCCCTCCCCTGACTGTAGCCCCCCAGATATGGCCCATCCTCTGGAGTGCCACTGGCTCAGCTCCTCCTCGAGACATCCTGCATCCTGTCTTAATAGTGCACGTGTTCTCTCCGGAGCCCCCGGTGAGAATTACCCATGGCCTTGCTATGTAGTATCCTCATCTGACCTGCTGCCTTCTTGGCATTAATGGTACAAGGTAGTGACAGTAGTGGTAATGGAGATAATAAAAATACTTATTCAGAGTATTGTCCTCTTTGTGAAGATTCAAATATTGTGGCTCAGAGAGGTGAATTAACTTTTCCAAGATCACTCAGCTAGCAAGTGGAGGAGCTGGATTTTGAAGCCTGATAATTTCAGTCTGGGGCCCAAGCTCTTAACCACTATGCATACTGCCTTCATGATGGCTTCGTCACATTGGTGTCTGCAGCTATTTGTACTTAGTAGGTCCTTAGGAATTCTTTACTGAATAAATAAATCTAAAACATTGGGTGAAAATAGCAGCATATTCCCTTATGAATAGGAGATGTTTGGAGGAGGTCCCAAGGCCCCAACGTGTGAGCAAACCTGGATGGAATTTAAATGGTTGGTTTCCTAGTTATTTTCACGGCACTTTTCTCCTTTACTGTTAAGCACCATCCCCCTCCCTTGCTGAGATCTGAACTTTGTACATAGCCTTGGTTGACAAGACAGCGGTTTATCTTGCATGAGCCAATTGATAATGTATTAGGTGCTCTCTGCAAGGTACTTGGGGCTTCCCAGGTGGTTCCATGGTAAAGAATCCACGTGCCAAACAAGAGACATGGGTTTGACCCCTGGGTAAGGAAAATCCTTTAAAGAAGGAAATGGCAACCCACTCTAGTATTCTTGCCTGGAAAATCCCATGGAGAGAGGAGCCTGGCAAGCTATAGTCTACAGGTTTGCAAAAGAGTAAGACATGCCCTAGCGACTAAACAACAACAACAAAAATGTTCTTGGGGTGAGTTTTATATAATTTTGGCATTATAAGGCTAAGAGCTGGCTTGGCTGCTGCCATGCACATTTCTGGCAGCCCTGGAGCACATTGGCTAAATCACCACGACACTTTTTCCTTCTCTGCTTGGATGCCAATTCAGAATCCTTCTCAGCACAGGACCCCTTTCCTTTGAGGATTCAGGAGACTGAGATCCAGAGAGGTGTTACTCCAGCAATCAGAGTTAGCCTGCAAAAGTACATCTATGTGCTCTCACTGGTCTAAGAAGAAGCAAAGAAACTAGACTCAGTCTCTTTCCAGGTCTGGAAGCTGAGGGCCTGGGGCAGGGGGATGCCCTGCTCATCGCTGGCAAAAATGGAGCCCACACCCTCATCTCTACTTCCTGGTTAGTCTGTGATCCCTCCTCAGATCTGGAAGCAGATCAACTTCCTGTACCAGCTCATTCAGTAAGACTTAGCACATCTGGTTGTGTGTATGCATTTTTCATCAGCTGTCCCCCTGGAAATTCCCTCATCATGAATGTGGACAATGAATTGAGTGATGTGGATTATGTTTTATTAGGGTTGCCTTTTGATACAACAAGTATCTATATAAGGCTTCTTGGTACTCTCTGCAATATTCACCCCGGAAATACAGTATTTTATTCTCTGTGCCCTTGATGTTGAAGTGAAGCATATTGTTTCCCTTTAGGACGCCATTAAAAGTCGATGATGACCTTTACGATGACTAATAGTTTTCACAGGCTTTAATTGTGACTTTTTTTTTGGCAGAGCAGCATCCGTCCACTTCATACATCTTTTGTATCAGGGAATCAATAAAAACTGCCGCCTTTTGTTGATGTTATAGGAGATTTTATGCCGATGACAAGGGATTTGATTTAATATTCTCTTTAAATAAGATCAACACTGCTGCAGTTATAAACTCTTCGAAAAACTGTCAAGTCCATCAATATAGCATGAAACAAAAAGTTAGCAGCCTGGTATAAATTAGTACATGCATTGTGTCTTTGGGAAGGGCGGTAGATATTTATGATTGTGTGCTAAAGTGTATATATATATATATATACTTTAGAGATTTCTTTCTGCTCTTTCAACCATGAGTAGGAAATGCAGAGGAGCATTTCATTACTACCATGTTCCAAACTGCAAACTTTCTTTGCCAGTTAATGATTTTCTGGGGGCAATTCCAAATGTGGTGATATGATATAAACAGGTATTTATGATCGGTGATACAATCCTTAGTGAGTATGGATTTATAGTTAAATGGTGAAGTGGGAATCCAGCCAGCGATTATTGACAGAGCTTCTAGAATCTATATATATATATTTTTTGTTTCCATTATTCACCCACACTTTCTTCTGGGGCCTGATTATCTCTGTAAGTCTGTTTTGCTAGTTTAGTTGAGAGGTGAATAGGAGACTGCGATTCAGGGCCATAGGCCCTGTGTGTTTGTCAGCAAGTGGGACACCTTGTCCCCATAACTATTCCCTCATACCTTACCATTTTCATTAGACTGTAATTATGTTATATGATTATTCCATCTCTTTGACTCTGTTCTAGGTGAATAGGGGACCCAGTAGGAGCAGATCTGATTGACAATAAATAACTGGAGTGAGGCTTGTGTCCACAGGTTACGGCTGTTCCTGGGGAGAATCCACAGTGTCCAAGATGAGAGCCACTGTGGCCCTTGGAACAAGAGCCAACTTCCCCAGAGCAGCTTCAGACTGGTGAGCATGTCACATGTGTTATAGATAGCCTGGGTGACATGGGTCATGTTAGCAGAACAGGAAGAGGCAAGAGGCTGAGGCTTAGGCAGATCTGAGGTCAGGTGATCCAGGGGGAGCGGGGTGTGCAGCACGCCAGGGAGATGACAGCAGAGCCCTCTGCAGCACCCAGCAGAAGGCAGTGGAGGCCTCTGCTTTCATGAGGTTCTCTTTTAAGAGAAGTCCGCTCAGAGTGGTCTGTGGCGCCTGACCCATGGGGTGAAACCATCAGACCAGAATTTGTTGAAGGGTAGTCCACAGACTGCTTACATCTCAGTTACTTGGGACTTTAATGAGACTCTCTCATGAGGAAGCTGAGTCTGTGTTTTGAAAAGCTCTCCAAATAAGTTCCATGCTACCAGTAAAGCTTTAGAACCATTGCTCCAGATGTAAGGATGGTTGCCAAGTTAGAACAAGCTCAGATCTCCTTTTAGCTTTTTCCAAAAGATTCAGGATTCATATTTGGAGAGAGTGATATTCTTTGAATGGATCTAGGATAGAGATGTTTTATTCAACAAGGCTATTTGAGAAACAGACTTTCTTAAGAAAACACACAATACAGTTGACCCTTGAATAACTTAGGATTGAACTACAACGGCCCACTTCTAGGTGGATTTTCTTCAATAGTAAATACTACAGTACTGCATGATCTGAGGTTGGGTTGAATATGTGGCTAGAGAATCACAGATATGGAAGAACTGCATAAGTGAATGGCCCACTATAAGTTACACAGGGTTTTTCAACTGAGAGGAGGGTCTGCACCCCTAATATTTGTGCTGTTCAAGGGGCAAGTGTATATGTGTCCTTTTGCTTGCGCTTAATGTCTCATGGACATAAATTTTCATGTAATTTCAGATGTCTGTGGTACCCTCATCATGAATCCTGTGTTGAAAACTCTTGATTGGAAGACAAGGTTGTGTACTTGTTACTTTTCACTGATCACCATGTGCTTGTTCTAACGATTGAGTTGAAGGCATGATCAAAATATCACCTCTCTGTATTGTCCTAGAGAAAGTTCTGATTGATGGAAATGCCAGATTTTCATTGTCATGAATACTTTGGTGAACATTGTAATATGCGGCCCCCAATATAGATAATTAATCCATTTGTCACCATTGGGAAGCATTGATATTCTTGAATTTGCATTTTGGTTCTCCTTTGAATGTTTGGAATCCTTTCCGTAGCCTTAGTCCTACATGTGCGAACCATTTGGAAGTGTCACTTGTGCAGGGGGAAAAAGTGAAGAACTTCCTTCTCTAGGACTCAGAGCCCTTGAACTTGAAGATCCCTCTTTTTGGTCTGGTAGATAGGGCTCTGACATGGAGTGACTCACAGAAGCATGGATTAATGTTGTTTTTTTGAGAGTTCTTCATAGGCATGAGTCACTCACCAGACCACACATCAGCTGTCTTCTGCCCAATGTTTTTTGTCATTGTGGAGGAGAAGAGTATAAACTGATAGTATCTCTGCTCATTATCCTGGGTGGTACTTAAGCTGCCTGAGTGTTCCTTTTTGGGATTTATTAGTTAAAGGTTTTCTTTTCAATAAACATTTGTAGCATATTCAGTGAGCTTTCCTAAGGAAGGGGGGATCATTTGGCAGTCTCTTCAGTTATTGGACCTTTTTTTTTTTAATCTTAGGACACCCTTTTCCCACTGAGTCATTCAGATATGCCCTCCTCTCCCTAGACTTGGCCCCATTGCCTGAGATGTTCATGTGTTTTTCTGTGAATACCAGCCGAGTGCAGGCGCCCAATTGACACAGCCAGATCAAAACGCTTTGAATTTTGAAAATGATCCCCCTCTTGGTATTGAGCCCAGTGATAAAAGCAAAGCAGTTGTCATCTTGAAAACAGAGCTGTATACATGGCAGAGCCTTTCCAATTAGCACACTTAAGATGCGTGTTAGAAGTGATGGGATGTGGGATGTTACAGAGTGAAATGCGGGTAATAGGGCTTTAAATTTTCATGTTTCAGTTGATTTTTTTTCTATTACAGTTTGAAGGAAATTGTTGCACATTATTGGAGCTCCTAAGTGCATTTTAACACTGCTCTTTCAGTGTGCAATAATATCTTCCAAAACAACAGAAATACTGGTCACAAAAAAAGCTTGTGTCCATTGATTTTCCAAGTAGAGAGAAAGTAATATATTATTTAAAAATTACTACTAAATAACAATCAGTTTAGGTCATTCTCCAGGTACTTTTCTGCCTTCTGCTAAGCAACTGGTTTGATGGGATCCTTAAACTGAACAACTTGGCATTTTTAATGTTCACCAGACTCAGGATCAAAAATGAATTCTCTCCATACACACATGCAGAGAAATTAAAGCCAAATGTCCAGCATAAAGCAACGGGTTTGTAATCTGCAAGTATCCTATCAGAGTTATTTACATATGTGATATACTCCCTAGAACGTGGATGTCTAGCATAGGGTCTGATATAGAGTAATAATCATAATACATAGTCGTGGTTAGTGTTACTAGTGTTCACCACTTTCTATTTGTGGTTCTCCTTCTTTCTACATAGGGGAGTTACACCTCCCTTCCCTCTTGAAGTTAGGTGTGCCTTGCTTTGGTCAATTCAGTGGGAGCAGAAGTGATTCGTGTCACTTTCAGGTAGAAGCATTGAAGACCCAGTTAACAGTGGACGTTTCTTATGCTATGGTAAACGCTAAAGCCTTTTATTGAGAGACCAATGTTATAAGATGCTGGAGGCTCTGTAAGCTTGGTTCCCTAAGTGGCTGCAGTGACCTCCCCACTAGCCAACCCACACTGGACATGTAGAATAAGACAGAACTCACCTGTTGTTGCTTTAAGCTGCTGAGATTTAAGGTTTGTTCATTATTAAAGAATAATCTAGCCTACTTTGGCTGATGCACAAATTAACATTTATTCGGTGCTATGTGCCAGGAGGTTAAAGTGCTCTCTATGTATTAATTCATTTAATCATCACTTATAACCAATGAGAGTTACTCCTGTTATCTCCTTTTTTTTTTTTTTTCAGAAGAGGTGCTGAGATGTTAAATCACTTGCTTAAGAATGCATTGCTGGTGAGGAACAGAAGTGAGATGGAACCCAGGCAATCTGAAGTATGCTCAGTAAATGCTAAATGATTGATCCAAGATCAGAGAGGGTTTTATTGGTTTGGTAGAACATACAGTCTTCCATGTGGTATTATTGGAGAGGGTACCAGTTGGCATTATCTATCCCAAATGTCTCCAGCTGCCTGTCATTCTGCCAGTATGGTTACTTATTTTTAGGCCTTGAAATGTTGGGGCTTTTTAGTTGAATATGGTTGGCAACACCCTATAAAGGTTTATAAGGTGAGGTGCTCCCAAAGAGCCTGTGAGTCACCAGAAAGGAAGTCAGGGACCCCAGGGGAAAGTAAGAAGGAACCAATCACTAGAGTTACCCTTTGGCTGAGGGTTGCCCTCATTAGAATTAGTGTCTGCTGTGTTGTGCTATGTGCTCTGAGAAGCTGAAACTCTCATGGGAGGTCCCACCTATGGGTTGATTCAGGCTCTCAAAGGGAAAGTTGGGGATGGGATGACTGCAGCTTTGCTCAACTGTTTATTGCTTTAGAAAGATATGGGTCAGTTTTCTTATGTGGGCAGAAAAAGGAGTTATGGTGTGGCAAGGGAACTCTAAGTAGTGTGATTTTGCTCAATCATTCTAATATGTTTTAGTCAAGGGTAGTAGTTAATTCATTCCATTCCTTTGCCTGCAGCTGGTTTGTCTCAGAAACGACTTTCATAAACACACATACTTTCACACTGAGTTAGCTGAAGAGCCTTGGCCAAGGTTCTTTTGGTCGTAAGTGACAGAAACCTACTTAGAAACTTAGTCCTTTTGAAGCAAAAAACAGGAATTGGTCTAAAGATGTGAGATAAAGAGTCATCTTAGGGAACCCCAACACTAAATGTATGGCCATGGGGGCAGGGACAGGAATCTAGAAAGCTCTGCAGAGCTACACCTCCTTCTGCTTATAGAAGTTGTGTGGAGGTCTTCTCTATTCTCTCAGTACATTTGCTTTCTCTCCCTCCATTCCTTTGCCCTGTTAGCTTTTTCTGCTGTCATATGTTCATGGTCAAACAATACGGTTCCTGAGCTTATGGACCTTCAGTTCACATACGCATTTGGAACTGATAAGCAGCCTTAACTCCCAGTTCTGCAAACTGGAAAGAGAAAATTTAAACCATTTTGAGTCTGTTCTTAGCCGCTATAGGCAATGGTGATGGGATTAGATCTTTCATGTATTTAACAGTATATGTGCCTAGGATGGTAAAGAATCTGCCTGCAATGCAGGAGACCCTGCATTCCTAGGTCGGGAAGGTTCGATTCCTAGGTTGGGAAGATCCGCTGGAGAAGGGATAGGCTACCCACTCCAGTATTCTTGGGCTTCCTTTGTGGCTTAGCTGGCATAGAATCAGCCTGCAATGTGGGACACCTGGGTTTGATCCCTGGGTTGAGAAGATCCCCTGGAGAAGAGAATGGCTCTACCCATTCCAGTATTCTGACCTGGAGAATTCCATGGACTATATAGTCCATAGTGTTGCAGAGAGTTGGACATGACTGAGTGACTTTCACTCATTTCACGTGCCTAGGATGTACAGTCACAGTGTTAAATGCTGGGGACACTGATATGGATAAGGCAATGCTTTTGTCTTTGAGATAGCTCTACTCTGGAAGGGGATGTGAGTCCAGAACTCAGCCCAGAATATCCAAGGGTTGGATATAACCTAATGGTTATAAGACTCCTTGTAGGAGTCACATCTTGTTTTAATAAAAAATTCTAATAGAGTAATGAACTGCTCTTGTAAAATGGAAAACCCCCTGTGCTGAAAAGTATTTAATCTGAGGTAGGCTCATCATCTCTACTGTAGGATGTTACCTGAGGAAGTTCTCTCCTCATCCAGCAGTTTAGATTAGATGACCCTTGTTCTCTGATTCTATGATTTTTATGATAAACCTTGTGATACACAAGCTCTGAGGGCTATAGAAATAAATGGGGAAGAAATGGTATGTTCTAGAAATGATCAGAAAAGGCATTTTAGTGTAATTGTGTCTTGAATTTGGCTCCAGAGAAAGGAGAGAAGGTGAGTAGACAAGGCAAGAAGAATATATTCCAAGTTGCATGGTGAAATGTGTAAAGACCCAAAGATGATGAGTGTGGTATGTATGAGAGACAAGAGACACATGTATTTGGGATCTGTCAGGAAGCTGAGGAAAGGCAAGACAAGTTGAATTTTAGGAAGGTGTTAGAATGATGAGATTAGGTAGTTGAATTTATATATAATTCTGTAGAACCAGAGGGCATTTGTTGTGGGTAGAATACTCTTTACCATAAAATAAGGCTCAAGAAAAAAATGGTTTTAAGCATGGAGGACCTCTTTTATGTTACAAGAAAAAAGCTAAGTGAAGCAGTTAAGGGCCTGGTCCAGTGATTGACATCAAGGACCCAGATTCCTGCCATCTATTTCTTGGCCGATTTACCATACAGGCTTGGTGCTTAGGCTCCTTCCCTCATAGCCACAACCTGAGTTCAAGTGTCCCATGAATCATAGACAGACGCGGTAATCTAATGTTGAAGAGTTGGGAGGGATGTTTCCTTCTGTGCGTCCCTTTTAATTTGAGATAAAATGTCTCCCAGAAAACATCCTTTCATGTCCTATTGGCCACAGTTCACCACCCATGTCTTAGCTTTTGGGGAGAACGAGAGAGAAAGGTCACCTGTGCCAGCAAAGATGGAGATGCTGCCTAAGGGTTGTGGAGTTAGCTGCCAGTAGCATCTCCCCAGCCAGCTCATGCAGGACATCTTGTATTATTGCCTAATTTCACAGATAGTGGCATGTAATAGCTGTCATATACCCAGTATCTTTTATATTATCAGGGATTCTGCAGTGTCCTGTTTTTACCCTTTTACAGCAACCCTTCCAGGTAGGTGGAATCATTCTCACTTACTGTTGAGGAAACTGACTGTGTATGGGTAACTGGGTTAGTTAGTGTCTAGAGGGATAAGATCTTTTTAAAATCACAGTCACAGTCTTGGGTTTGAGAGTGGCTTTAGGCCAGCCTGCTCCCTTCCTCCAAAGGTGCCCCCCTCCACTTCCCATGTCCCTGCCAAGTGGCAGTGGAGCCAACTCTTGAATGCTTGTAGGGACGGAAGTTTCCTAACTACTGGCCCAGTGTTGTTTCCAGTCCACATCACTGGCAGAGTACAGACATGTCATGGATTGAGGAGGACTCCTGGTTTTCTTCTGTTGCTCCCCTCCTTCCCCCAGGAGGTATCTTTTATAGATGCTGGCTGCTAGTGCTGGTGACATCATGGCACTGGCATCATGGGGCATGCTGAAATCCATTAGCTGGTGTTCTCTCCTCTCACAAGTGAAGAAGAGGCCACGTGAAAAGTTAGTTTGGCCTCCCCAGCTTCCTTAAGCCTGAGACCCTGTGCCAGGTATTGCTATTTTCTATTTGCTAAATGTTAGTGGAAACAAAGAGCTGTTTTGTTTGGTTTGTGTTTCCCTGTGGAAAAGATTACTTTAGGCACATTTTAGAAAATGCTTTTAAAAAGAATCTTGTGTAGGTTGAAAACATAGGGGAAGAAAGCAAATGTCTTGATGGCTTTTTATTACAATAAAAATTGTAGTGAAAGCTCTCTCAACTTCCTCCCTCCTTCTATCCCACTAAACAAACCTTTGTTTGTGGGAGGAGGATTAGGTTTAAACAGCAGGAGCAGAGATGAGGAAGTAGCATCATTTGGGGACCCTAATACTGAAAAGGTCACCACCAGTGACATCTCCTGAATATTTGTCAAAATTCAAGAGGTGCTTTAAGAGTAAGAGTTTGCTACTGGTGGTAGTGGGAAGGGATTACCCATGGATCCAATACGAAAAACATTTTAAGTCTATCACAGGAGATTTGAGGGGTAAAAGGAGAATGGCACTGGTGATGGTTTATTCGCTCAGTCATGTCCAACTCTTTGTGACCCACGGACTGTAGCCCACCAGGCTCCTCTGTCCATGGGATTCTCCAGACAAGAACACTGGAGTGGGCTGCCATTTCCTTCTCCAAGAAGGAGGATAGAAGCAGTAAAATTCAAGCAGTAAAAAGTGTTTTCGTTGTTACTGTTTTTGGGAAAATGCTTTTAGTATTCAGCTGCTCTCCTCAAGTGCCTTTAAATTGGTCTTCCCTTTCTTTGACTAATAAAAAGGGCATCTTATAGAAATCCATCAATTATGTGAGATCTTCTCTCTATAAACCTTCTCTGAAGTTTGGTGATTGGTGGGCAGGTTGTTGTGTTGGCAGCTGCAGTACTGCTGATGTCCTAGATAGGTCTATGACTTGGGACCCATCTAGGGAGGAGATGATGCACATAGCCCTTTAGTGGTCAGGAGGACCCTGACCATTTCTGCACATGACACCTGAAACATGCAAGGAAATGTTTAGTCTAGAACCTTACTGTCAAATGTGGTAGCTGCTAGTCACATATGCCTGTTGAACAGTTGAAATGTGGCAGATTGAGATGTGCTATAGGTGTAAAACACATTGAAGACTTAGTGGGAAAGGAATGCAAAATTCTCATCACTGCCCTTTAATTTTGATTATATGTTGAAATGATAATGTTGTAGATACATTAGATTAAGTAAAATACATTATTAAAACTATTTTTGCCTATTTCTCTTTACCTTTATGATGTGGCTACTAAAAAGTGTGAAATATCGTTGCATTTCTGTTGGATAACACTGGTGTAGGTGAGAGTTCAGCAAGTCATGGCCTGTTTTCATAAATAAAGTTTTAAGGGCCATGACCACTGGTCAGTGTGTTGTCTGTGTCTGATTTCATGCTGCAATGGTTCACAGAGCTTACAATATTTATTTTCTGGGCCTTTGCAGAGAAAAGTCACTAAACTGTAGTCTAAAGGGTTCTGGAAAACATGGCAGGACCTAAAAGCAGTCTGGAAAGCCCTGATTCTTACTCCCTCAGGCAAGGAGAGAGAAGCAAGGATGCCCTGATGTCTCGAAGGTGCTTTAAGTTCAGTTCAGTTGCTCTCTCATGTCTGACTCTGCCACCCCATGGACTGCAGCACGCTAGGCTTCCCTGTCCATCACCAACTCCCGGAGCCTACTCAAACCCATGTCCATCGAGTCGGTGATGCCATCCAACTATCTCATCCTCTCTTGTCCCCTTCTCCTCCTGCCTTTATTTTTTTTTTTTCTTTTTCTTAAGATCTGCATTTACAATCTGCAGATACAAACAGGCATCCAGTAAATACATCCAGAACAAAGCGATTTCCGACACGTGACCCGCGTCTGCAGCCACAGGACGGGCCACTGCCCAGCAGAGCTCCTGACGTGGCCCCCACCGTGACCTGCCCCAGAAGTGTGGGGACGTGGGCTCGGTGGGGTGGGGTAGACACAGGACTCACCCATATCCACTCCCCAAGGACGCGGACTAAACAGTGTGTCTACACAGGCACCAAGAGGGACGTCACAGTCTTCAGTTGTTTTGTACTTGTCAGTTTTTATTTGCATGTACAGAGTTTTTGTCATGAGACAGAGACTTCATCTTGTCCCCTTCGGCCTGCGGGAGCAGCCCCGGGGAGCTGGTGAGTTGTCTGCGATCACGCCGGCTGCACTCAGATGCAGGGTGTCTGTGGACAGCCCTGTGCATCCTGGGGTGGACGTCACTTATAAAGGGTGTGTGAGCAGATTCTGTGAACCCGGCGTGGTCTGTCTCTGGGCTGCTTGGTGGCGGAGACGTCCTCCTGCCTTTAATCTTTCCCAGTATCAGGGTCTTTTCCAGTGAGTCAGTTCTTCGCATCAGGTGGCCAAAGTATTGGAGTTTCAATTTCAGCACCGGTCCTTCCAATGATATTCAGGACTGATTTCCTTTAGGATTGAGTGGTTTGTGCTTCCCACACTCCCCAGCCTGTTCTTTTTAAACAAATGTGAACCTCAAGCCCCTTCACTACTGAGAAGAGAGATTGTACAGCTAGACAGTTAACTCTGGATGAAAGGCAGAGTTGGAACCTTTTCCCATCCAGTGGAGGGGTATGGAAACATTGCTCCTGATTGCTGTATCTCTAAAGGTTATATGTTAGAGACACAGAGTTATGGCTGATAAGTAGCGTAATGACATGGAGTGAATTAAGTGGCCCACTTGCTCCAGTGAGCTGCCATGAAAGTGCAAGTGTTTAGTCGCTCATTCATGTCCGACTCTTTGTGACCCCATGGACTGTAGCCCTTTGGGCTCCTCTGTCTATGGGATTCTCCAGGCAAGAATACTGGAATGGGTTGCCATTTTCTTCTCCAGGGTATCTTCCCTCCCCGTAGATCAAACCTGGGTCTTCTGCATTGCAGGTAGATTACTTACCATCTGAGTAACCAGGGACTTGAGTTGCCATGGTACATGTCAATAATTTGGGGCCCGAAAGATATTTTATACCTAAGAGCTCCCATCAGTAAGAAGCTATTTCAAGGAAGTGTGCATTCTTCCCTGGGTTGGGAAGATTTTCTAGAGTAGGAAATGACAACCCACTCCAGTATTCTTGCCTGAAAAATTCCACTGACAAAGAAACCTGGCAGGCTACTGTCCATGGGGTTGCAAAGAGTGGGACACAACTGAGCTACTGAGAACACACAAAGATATTTTACACCTCAGAGCTCCCATCAGCTAGAAGCTATTTCAAGGAAGCATACTTTCTTAAAACCTTGGTTATCACCTGATACCTTGGAAAATGAGTGTTTACCTGGCTGAGTATAAGTTTTGGAGAGTGGTAAAGACTGGAGAGATGAGATGGATGGACGCAAGGGCAAACAGCACAAAAGGCCGGAGCTGACGCTACCCAAGCCAGAGCATTCTCCTGGGGCCAACTGGTGGGCAAGGGTCTCAGGAGGGTAACAGTCTTTGTTCCAAAGTGCAAATTGGTATGGCACTTCCTTAAAAATTCCTTTCTACTCCCCACCCCCCCAATTTAAATGCATTTCCTAGGATAAGACCCTGCATCAGAATCAAATTCCCCACAAGCTTTGGGTGGTATTAATGCCTGCCAGCACAGGGTGAACCCTGTTACAGTGAATGGAGTCACAGTATTCAGAATGAATTACAGGACGTTAGGCACGTGATTTACCACCTATAGTAAACAGGGCTTCACACATGGTGTATTTCTGCTGCATGGGTTAGTTATTAACTGCAAAAAAAGGGGAAATTCATTTAGAAGACATGCTCATTTTTTATGAGGTAAGGCTGCCTGGAGATGCATGGCGTTTTAAAGCAAACAAATTCCTGGGAGAGCCTGAGCTTACCACCCAGAAATGTGGCAAGGAATAAAAACATTTACACCAGTTTAATATGAATGGTTGAAAAAAATATCTATTGCACATTGAACGAGATATATGAAACCATAACCTACTCTTGTGTAGTAAGCAACAGAACCGTTCACCTAACAGATGACTATTCGAGTTGACATTATTCTGCATCTTTTCGATCTTCTCTTGCCAAGTGCTGGAGACTGTCAGGGAGAGCCCGCCAGATACATAGGCACTGTTGGCCTGGGGGTTGAGAGCTCGTAAGACTCTTGAAGGCGGAGGTTACCCAGTGATCCTCGTGCTGCAAACTGGAGTGGAAATCAAAGGATGACAGCCAACATAAACAGCGGCTGCATGTGGAATGTCAAAGTGAAGATGGATAGAGGTGGGACTTTCTCTGTCTCCTGCTCCCTTTCTAGTCTATAAAATGGAGCTTATTTCCTATCTTCCCGGAGAAGAAAAAGTACCATATGACTTTTGAGGGCCTCTGAAGTGATTCTCAGTTCATTCTTACAATGTAGGTGGAATTTGACCTCCTCCAAAATTATTCAGGGGTGACTCCTGCTTAATCCTACCATGATTTATCTACTACACATGAGCTATTAAAGCTAGAAGGAGTCTTGAGAGATGTTTTTGTGTAGCTTTCTTCTTTCACAGACCAAGAAATCGAGGCCTCAGAAAGGTTAATGAATTGCCTGAAGTTAAGTGCTAGCTGAGTGCAGGCCTGGTCCTAAGAACTCAGAGCTCCTTCCATTCGACCTTCTGTGTCTGTTCACACACAGAAAGTTACATGGGATCCCTGATTTTGAAAAGTAGTGAAATTAAAAATGTCCTCGATCCCATTGTTTGATTCGTAAATGACCTAGGTCATTTTCTGTGTCAGGGTACCTTACCTGGCTGGTACAGGTTCCTAATGTTTCATGATGCCTGGCCTGTGGAGCTTTCTTTTAATTAGTGTTTTGAAAGTTTCAGAGTTCAATTCACTCATCTCCTCTGGGGATGATAGTAACAATTTCATATTTGGGGAGATTAATTGAGTTTGGGAATTTTAGAGAATTAACTTTACTGTCCTATGCACTGGCGGCATGTTGAAATAAACTAGAGAGGCCATTCCTTGCAAAAGCAAAAGTGTTTCTTTGTAGAGTGAAATTTATGGGCTTTGACATTTCTATAATATTTAAACTCAAGAATCTTACTCTGATGGGTTTGTCTGACATCCCCAAACTCTTTAATTTAAGATCGCTGTAGAACTCTTGGTTTGTATTAATTCCATTTCATTTGTGTATTTTATGTGTTTAGTGGTCATATTTGAAAAACATCTCTTGTGAGTGCTCCACATAATTTTGGCAGAAAATTACTTTTTTTGTGTTTCTGTGATGATCCCCTGAGATCATTTTTGCATAAATCCAGCCTTCTATTTTCAGATACAAATCTGTTTTACACATGATTCTTCTTAGAAGAAAAGATGCATTTGTAGCTGAAAAATGTAAATTACTTTTCATGGAAAATACCTCTCTGGGCCCCTATTTCCAAAATGTGATGATTGCACATTGTATGTTTTTGTGAGTGCTCAGGAGACTGTTTTCCTTACAATTAGAAAATTCTTGATTGTGTGGCAGGTAGAATATAGTGACATGGTTGCTTCTGCAACACAGGCAAGTCAGAGGGTGGGGGTGGGTAGGTAGGGGGAAAAAAAAGCAAAAGATCCAATATGGATGTGATACTTAGTTAAGGGGAAGAGGTTTTGGTTTTGAAGTGGAGAGGTGGGAGTGGAGGGTGTCATGAGCATTCTTTAAAGGATAAGTGTGTTAGCAAAGGACATTTCTAACTCAGTTCAGTGCAGTTCAGTCGCTCAGTTGTGGTCATTTAAATATAATTACAGTCCCCCATTTGCAGTTCATCTTTGCTTTTGCTTTTTCATTGAGGATTCAGAGTTTTATTGGCTGCCTTATGGAAAGGCTTTTGGGCCAACTACCCTCCCCATCACAAGTATCATGAAATGAGGGAGGCCAGCAGACACATCTTCCTAGAAAGTCTTCTCTTCACTCCAAGGGTTACTATCTGAGGCACTTTGGGGGCACTGCTGTAAAGCAAAGTGTAAAATCAACGTATTCAGATTTGTGCCAAAGAAAGACTCAAGTTTGAGAACATTTACATCTGTTTTCAATAATTCCTCACATATGCTACAGAATGTACGTTATCCATCTTGTTATCCAGGAAATAACATTTGTTGCAAACAGTTTGCCAATTCGTAATTTTATTGAATTTGTTTATCATGCTGTGGCTTCATATGAGGTCTGAAAGATGGTGATCTTTGGTGTTCCAGCTGTTGTAACATTCTGCAGTGGGGCCTTAATTCTGGGCTCGCCTGGGAATCTTTGGAGGGTTTGTACTTTCTTAGAACTATAGACGAAGAGCTGGCGTTTTTGATGGGCAATTATTTTCAGGGAACACAGTAACTTTGCTCACACACTCCTCAAACCCATTTTCATTTCTGGCTTTTAAATACAGTCTTGGGACTGCCATGTTAAATAGAGCTCCTTGTGTGCCCCATACCATCTCCTTTGAAATCTGCACAAACTATTTTCATGTTTGTTTGAGAAAACATTACTCCTTGGCAGGAGGTGGGGGGACTTGATTCTTTAGCACTGACCCAAACTATCTCAAGCCTGAAAATAGGAAAAGTTTCTTTCCATAGAGAAGCTATGAAATATCTTTTTGCTGCATAAATATTATTATTTTCTTAAGATGTTGTTGGTAGATGAAAAGCAAGTTCAACTAGGTCTAATTTTATCATTTTCCTATTTTCTTTAGCCGACGTTTTCTTCACTGAGGTTTATATTGTCTTTGCCAAGACTGAGAAGAAAAAAAAATAATAACCTTGAAAGCTCTTTCAATCTGAATTACTCCTTAATGTTTTTAACGGTTTGTTATAACCACACAAATGTGATCTTGGGGCCATTTGGAGGTTATTGAGTTTCCTTGGAGATGAGACTTGGCATTTTCCTAACCAGAGTTTGCTTTTGTGGCCTAGAAGTTGTGAGGCGCATATATTTGGAGGGCTAAAGATTATTCCCCACCAAGAAGTTTTGTCAACCTGACCTTCTCCACTCTTCCGACGCTGCGCACACAGCAGTAATCTCTGCAGAGGAGAGCAAATAAAGTGAAGAAATATAGCAGTACGTGTTATTTTTACATCCTAAAGTAAATTCTCCAGCATTAAGGTCGACTGGGAATTTTCATCTCAGAGTTCTCATGAATGCTGCTCCACTTCGCTGTTGTCCTCTTGAATCTCTTTTTATTATAGGTCTTTGAGGGAGGTATTTCTTGTAGTAATTTACTCAGCCAGACAGATAAGTGAGATGTGGAGCTGGGGAAATATGGGGCCGGCAGAAGCCTTTGGGGGTCAGCTGGTCCTGCCATTCAGCCTGCAGGGGTAGGTACTATCGCCAGCCAAGTTGTAGGACTCGTTCCGTTATATTTAGAGAACCTGTGTCACCTAGAATTCCTGTGACAAGGTGACCTCCAGCACTAGATTCCAAAGTTAGTCCTGGTGAAATGAGCGTTCTTTGGATGTTGTTTGAGCCAAATGACTTTAGGTAGTCTGCTGAGCCCTTTCTGTGAGGTGATGGTCCAAGAATCACAGGTATCTAAGTAAGGACTTAGAAGGTTATCCTTTCGAGCTCCCCATCCCAAAGGAGGAATCCCAAAGAAGGAATCCATCTGATGCTACCTCTGTCAGTTTATCATCTCTTGTTGGAACCATAAGCAATTCAAGAAGAAGCTGGGCCACTGATGAAAGGCTGTCATGAGAACGTTGTTCTTTCTTTTGGTGGGATGTCTGTGGCCCTTCAACTTTTCTCCACTGATGTCAATTCTGAGAGACACAGATTTTAAAAATCACTCTTCAAAGGGTAAAAAAATGAAAAAGTATAGGACATTAAAAACAAGTAAACAAAATCACTTTTTCCACTTTATTTTTTTACTCCATCCTGCTGTTCTAAATCAACTTTCAAGGTCAATTGTGTCAGTTTTGAAGAAAAAAATGGATTTATTATTTTTCTTTTTTAGGATATGTTAGTAAAACAAGAATTCATTCATCATTTTAGGTTTTCCAGAAGGAAGATTCAGGTAAATTAAATTGATCAATTCTTCCCTAAGTTATTTGTTTTTAAGTTCTTTTGGTTGTTAAATAATGTGTGCTAAGTTGCTTCAGTCGTGTCTGACTCTTTGCGACCCCATGGACTGTAGCCTGCCAGGCTCCTCTGCGCATGGGATTTTCCAGGCAAGAATACTGGAATGGGTTGCTATTTCCTTCTCCAGGGGATCTTCCTGACCTAGAGATTGAACCCATGTCTCTTATGTCTCCTGCATTGGCAGGCGGGTTCTCTATTACTTGCACCACCTAGGTATTTTGGTTGGTAACTAACTCATCAATCGGCCTATAAAATAAATGCTTATTGACTGAATATTAAATACATAATTCATAAATTTTTGAATAAGCAAACCTTTGCTGCTGAGAGATGTCAACTGACTCATATCTCATCTTTATTTGATTGCTTATCATGAAAATAATTTTACTTGCTATTGCCTTCACAGCCTGTGTCCAATCAAAAGGCTTTTCTCCTCCCAAATATTTCTCATCACAAATATTCTCTAATCACTTATTACTGGATCCAGTTATTTGGAAGCATGATAAAGTGGGAAGTATTTTGGGGTTTCAGCCCAGCCACCTACCTGTTTATGAAGATTACCAGGGAAAATGTGTCTAACCTCTTTGTACCTTCTGCTGAGGGACTCCTGCAAGCAAAATGGTCTGTGTAATGCTCCAAGAACCTAATAGGTACTTAGGAATAGAGATACCTATTTCTTTGCTTTAGTCTACTGCAGTTGACCTTAGGGCTCTTACTGATCTTCATGTATATCAGGGATTTGAGTCTTGTCTCCAGATGCCTGCATTTTTTTAGAACTTTGATTCTGAGATGCCAAATACATCATCACATTCTCTCTAGCTTCCTGGATAAATAAGTTGAGCACATATCACAGAATTTCTGTAGAAGTCTCATTGTAAAATATTTTGTCCCATTGTCCCCTAAACTATTGAAATGTCTTAGAAATCTGAACATTTTGATATCTACTTTTGGAATCTCCTAGCCAATCTCTTGTGTCAAAAATAGCATAGAGACAGTTGTCTAATGCTTTCTAATTTAAATCAGAAAGTACCAATTATCCTATTTCTGACATGCCATGGAATACCTTACTGGCATAAGACAAAGAAGAGTTTTGAAGAAATAATGCCGCCAGATATTAAGGCATGAAATGCACCCTAGAGGGCATCTCATGTTTCAAGATCTCTGCTTGCTAGGATGGTATGCTGCTGCTGCTGCTAAGTCGCTTCAGTCGTGTCCGACTCTGTGCGACCCCATAGACGGCAGCCCACCAGGCTCTGCTGTCCCTGGGATTCTCCAGGCAAGAATACTGGAGTGGGTTGCCATTTCTTTCTCCAGTGCATGAAAGGGAAAAGTGAAAGTGAAGTCGCTCAGTCATGTCCGACTCTTAGCGACCCAATGGACTGTAGCCTACCAGGCTCCTCCGTCCATGGGATTTTCCAGGCAAGAGTACTGGAGTGGGGTGCCATTGCCTTCTCCGTAGGATGGTATAGCAAGAAGATAAAGATGGTTCCTCCCTACTTCCAAGGGCTAAGATCTCTGCATAATTAAAATCACTTGTGGTGGAGGCCTCCTCCTCTGATTGCCTTTTCTCTCCCTGATTTGTTAATGTCTTATGACTGTTATTACAAATTAGTAGGGCAAAACAACACAAATATACTCTGTCTTTGTCTCCCAAAGAATTATGCCACCCACACATAAAAAGCACATTAACTTTATTGCAAGGTCCCCCAAAGTCTTAACTTTTACAAGTTCAAGTCCCAAATACCATCTAAGTCTCATCAGCTCAAAAGTACCAAATTTCATTACCTCAGTCATCTACGTGAGCTGTGAATGAAGCTTGGAGTAGAATCCATTCTGTGGCAAAATTACTCTCCATCCATGGACCTGTGAAGCTAGAAGTAAATTCTCTGCTTCCAAAATGCAGTAGTAGGAGAGATGAGGGGCTTCCAGATGGCGGTAGTGGTAAAGAACCTGCCTGCCAGTGCAGGAGGCATACCAGATGCAGGTTTGATCCCTAGGATGGAAAGATCCCCTGGAGGAGGCCATGGCAACCCACTCCAGTATTCTTGCCTAGAGAATCCCTTGGACAGAGGAGCCTGACAGGTTACAGTCCATAGGGTCACAAAGAGTTGGACACAACTGAAGCAACTCAGCACACAGGCAGGATAGATGAAGGATACCAGTTTTAGACATTCCATTAAAACATGGAGACAGTGAAAGGAAAAAGGAGTAATTTACCAGCCCCAAGCAATTTTTAAATCCAGCAGAGCAAGCTCCATTAGGTTTTCAGTTCTGGGAATAATCCTCTGTGGCTTGAGGATCTGCCTTCCAGGTCTTTGGCTCCATTATCTGGGTCATTCTTCCTTTTTTTCGTAAAAGGTAGCATGTGTTTACAGCTGAGTAGTTACATCAGTGTGTCTCTTGTCTGTAGAATCGTGGTTACCTGACAGAGTTCTTTCAGTTCATATTATTTTTCCTTTTAGTTTAAGTGATGGCATTTCTGCTGATGAAACATTCTCAAAAACCTTGTGGTCTCCAGTGTATGTTATGGAATTCATTCTATGAAGCAAGAGGGTCATCCACAGATCTTTTCTGGATAATCCTATCTTTGTTTCTGACTTCTGCTGAGATGGGAATTCGTCAGAAACGTGCTTAATCTCTTCAAAGAGCCCTCTATGTGATTAAATACTCTGATCTTTTGGTGTTTCTGAAGCACTAGCCAAAGGTTATGTAGTTATACCCTTTGTTTTCTCTCTGGAGCATCCTTTCTTGATGGTATATCCTTAAATTTTAGCATCTTTTGCAATATGAATAGTCTGAGAATGTCCCAAATCATCAGGCTTTGGTTATTTTTTGCCTAACAATTCTTTCTTTAGTTCACATTTTTCTTCTTGTATATCACTCTAAATATTGAGAGGAAATCAGGTTTCACTGTCAACATTTTGCTTGGAAGTGTGTGTGGGCTCAGTTGCTCAGTCGTGTCCAACTCTTTGCAACCCCATGGACTGGAGCCCACCAGGCTCCTCTGTCCATGGAATTTTCCAGGCCAAGACTACGGAGCGGATTGCCAGTTCCTTCTCCAGGGGACTTTCCCGACCCAGGATTGAACTCACATTTCCTGCATCCTTCTGCACTGGCAGGCATATTTTTTACCACTGAGTCACCTGGGAAGCCCCTTGCCTGGAAATGCTACTGTGCTGTGCTTAGTCGTGTCCGGCTCTTTGCGACCCCACGGACCATAGCCTGCCAGTCTCCTCTGTCCATGGGGATCCTCCAGGCAAGAATTCTGGAGTGAGTTGCCATGCCCTTCTCCAGGGGATCTTCCCAACCCAGGGATCGAACCCAGTTCTCTTGTATTACAGGCAGATTCTTTACCATCTGAGCCACCAGGGAAGCTCCTTGGAAATATCCTCAGCTAAATAGGAACTTCACTGCTTACAAGTTATATTTTCCATCTAACTGTAGGACACGATTCAGCTAATCTTTTTTGCCACTATGTGAAAATGATTCCCTTTCTTCAGGTGTCCAATAATGTGCCCTTTTGTTTCCTACTGAGCATTCACTAACAGCACCTTTAACATTCATACTCCTATCAACAGTCTGTTTATTACTGTTTAAGAACTCCCTAAGAGAATATTGGTTTTCTCTACCACACTCCTCACTTCCTTCTGAGTTCTCACTAATGGACTCACTAATGCTAATATTTTACTAACCATCTGCTTAAGGCAATCTAGCTCTTCTCTTATGTTCTTCAAAAGTTCTCCACCCGCTCTACATTGTCAAACTCCAAAGCCACTTCCACATTTTTAGTTATTTGTCACAGTAGCACCCTGCTTACTTCCCTGTTGCCATTGCAATAAATTACCACAAATTATTGGCATAACACAAATTAATTATCTTATAGTTCTGGAGGTCAGAAGTTTGAAGTGAGCTTTACAGGGCTAAAAGTAATGTGTCAGTAGGGCTGGTTCTTTTGGGAGGGTCTAAGCAGAGAATCTGTTTGTTTGTCTTTTCCAGCTTCTAGTGATAGCGTGCATTCCTTTGTTCATGGCCCCTTCCTCTCTCTTCAAAGAGTATCACTCCATCTGTTTTTGTCATCACACCATCTTTCTCTGACTTTGGCACCTCCTGTGTTCCTCTTAGAAGGATCTTTGCAAATACATTGGGTCCATCTGGATAATCCAGGGTAATCCCTCCATTTCAAGGTCCATAACTTAGTCACATTACAGTGTCCCCTTTTCCATGTAAGGTAATATTCACAGGTTCTGGGCTTTAGGATGAAGACTGAAAAAAAAAAAAAAGTGCATTAGTCATTCTTTGTGACCCATGGACTGTAACCCACCAGGCTCCTCTGTCCATGGAATTCTCCAGGCAAGATTACTGGAGTGAGTAACCATTCTCTTCTCCAGGGGATCCTCCTGGAATTGAACCTGGGTCTCCTGAATTGCAGGTGGATTTTTTTTTTTTTTTTTACCACCTGAGCCACCAGAGAAGGCCTAGGATAAAGACTAACTGGGTGTTGTTCAACCTACCTCACTGCTGTTTTTTTTTTTTTTTTTTTTTTTCAGTTCTTCCAACTTTTAGGTTGATAAACACCATGCAGTTGTGTAAAGGACTAATTTAGAAGCCAGAAGTCTAGATTTCACTCTCACTTGCCCAGCTAAAAGTGGTATGACTTAGAACAAGCCATTTTACTGCCTTGGGCCTCAGTTTTGTCAACTGTAAAATGAGGGGATTGCACTGAGTGATTGCCAAGGCCCTTTAGGACTCTTCCCTGTTACGGTTCTTTGGTTCTGGGCTTTCATTGCAATCACATGCGTCTTGAGAAAGAAGTGACGGTGAGTTTCCATTGTCAGAGAGTTCGGAGTGAATGAGCCTGAGTGGCACGGCAGTCCGGTGCTGAGTTTCAGCTGAGGTGACGTCAGTGTGTTGTTGTTGTTCTTACCATATTGTGGACCTGCTACACTCAGCACCTTGAAGCAAAAGCATTCTCAAGCATAGTTTCTCTTAGAAGGTGCTTGGATGGAATAACGAGGAAGGATCACACTGTCTAGTGGGCAGGGGTGTTAGGATGACTTAAATGGTAAAAACTGAGGTCTGAATAGTGTCTTATGTTCTCCGAGGTGGATAGTGTGGCTGAGAAAGGGTGAGGGTAATGCAAAGGTTTGTGTCTCCTATTGGAGACACCTTTGGAGTGACTGTGTATTGGGTTTTGCTGGCTTCCTGCAGCTGCAGAATGGGCTGCAACAGCCAACACAGGTTATAGAACTCCAGAGAGTTGGAGGTGGTGTCAGGTGCTAAGTCCTCTACAAGCAAAAGAGGGAAGTTAACTTGAGCTGAGACCTCAAAAAATCAGGTCATGAAGTTTAAGCACTAAATCTAGGAGAATTCAGAAGAGGAAATTAATTTTTTTCTCTTGTCCTCTGGGACTCTGTGCCACTGGGGACTCATAGGCAATGTTTCTCTTGTTTCTAAAGGACAATAAGTATGATGATGAGAAGTTAGAAAGAGGTGCCTTTGGTAAGGACGTAGGATTTTCTAAACTGGCCTGTAAGGCTGGCTTAAATCTTGGGTTTTTAAAAAGAGGAATTTCTCCCCTCCATTCAGATGATGAAGCCTTCATAATTTTTCTTCTGTTATTTTCTCTGCCTGGGAATTTTTGCCTACGTCTTCACAAGCTAACACTATTCTCTCTCCTTTAAGTATTGGCCATGTTTGTAGATATAACGTCTTATTTCTTCTCTCTCCAAATGATCCTTTCTTTTCTTAAACTCCTAGTGTATTTCCAGCCTTTAATTTTTAATGGCATTGGTCATAGTAGATATTGAATGTATGTTTTTCTCTCAGTCGCATTATGGTGACTTTGTCAAAGATGAATTTATTTCTCTCAAGCAAGAGAAGGGCTTAATTAATGTGTTGAAAGAATTAATAGAATAAAGATCTACTTACACTGAAGCATAAACTTACCTGATATGTAAGATACAATAAATGAGTATATTGATATACTGATATTGATATCCATATTGATAGATAACTTAGTGTTCAGAGAGTGCTGAGTATAGATAAAATGGGAGATATGAAAAAAACTCTAATATGAGATCTGAGGCCTTAGTAAAATCATGTTATAATTGTAGAGAAGATACAGCAAAATGTCAATGAGCAATTGTGCTGGGTAGGGTTAAATTATATGGCACATATGGCCACCCTGTCTGTGTTTCAGAGAAGAGGATGATGCAAATAGGCTAGGGTCATTAGGAAGATCTTTACAGAGGAGGTGGAATTCAGTGGGTCCTTGAAGGATGTTTGCATCCAACACTTACAAGGTTTAAGGTCTAGTTTTTAAATGTCAGACATTTTCATGTTTGCCTACATGACAATAGTTACATCTTTACTGTTGGTTGTTTATAAAACAAAATAGAATGGACAAAAATCAGTGCAAGTTGAAGGTTAATTTATACCTATTTTTAATGTACATTTTTTATTCTGCCTCCAACCAAGCTTGTGACATACATGGATCCAAGGGCTCAAGAAATTCCAATGCTCTTTGGTGGACTGTGGTCCTCAAGGAACCTGTGAAGTAGTACCTAATAAATACTTATGTATTGTTGATGGTTTCTAGTTAAGAGTTCTTAATTTATGCTTTTAACCAGTTCTTCACAGTGTCTGCTAAGGTTTTAGCTTTGTTGTTGGGTAGGTACCTTCTAAAAGCTGTTTGTACCTGATCCCAGAAGATTTTTTTCTCAACTAGATGGAACTGTATTAACAATTCAGTTAATGAAGTACATAAAAACCACAGTCACTGATGGGACATTTTAAAGAAGGTTAAGAGAAGGAGAAGCAACAAAATTTGATGACTGAAATGTTTTCCTTTCAAATGTTTGTAATGTTATCAGGAGGGGGAAAAACCAGATACCACTGTGGTTAAAATCGGTGATAGGATAGTGAGGCTTTATGGAATATATAATATAATTATTTCATTTGTAAAGTGTTGTGTAGTGCAGGCTGAGTCAGGTGCAGTACAAATACTAATACAATAAATTCAGCGTTGCAAATACAGAGAAAAACGTTTTGTCTTATGAAATGGAATTTAAACTGATTTCCAATGATTCTGAATATTTAATACAGAGGAAATAGCTTCTTCTTCTTCTTCTTTTTTTTTTTTTTTTTTTTTTGCTTTTCATGATTCTGATTAAATGATAGGAATAAAACAATCACTTGAAAATAAATTCTGAAAGATTACTTCTCAACATATTATAATACCTTTGTTGTTTTGAACTCTTGGATTCTAGCCTGGTTTCTGTGGCTCATTCAAATGGTGAGTTCAGGTTTTCCTGGGGTGAAAAAATTGAGTCTCTTTGTTTATTTGAAGTTTCTGAGTTTGTGATAACCTAAATATCACTTTATTTGTTAAAACTAAGTAAGCATCTTGGCTTTTTTCTAGAGAACTGGAGAAAATTACTATTGCTCAATTTAATGAGTATATATTTGTTTCCTCCTCTCTGATCTAATATGTTTTAAGCATTCTTGGTAACACAAAGAGCAGTTCCTAATTTCTTGATAACTTACTGGTTGAAAGTCTTGCTCAAAAAAGAATAAAGAAAGGCACATATTTAAATACCATGCTGTGTGATAGAGATTCCAAGAATGGTAGGTGATTAGAGAAAGGAGAGGAAACCCATTGCTAAGATAGGATTCTGTAGGTGGACTACAGCCAATGGTACTCTGACCCCAAAGATTCTAGGCAAGGCCTCCCAGCATGCCCTCTTCAGGGCCATGGCTAGTGAGTGTAGAAATACGATGGGTGGTGTGCTAAAATTTCTGGGGGAGTCAAAGGGAAGGGGAAAAAAACCCTCCAGGCCTATCTTTCACTTAGCTTTTTATTTTTAACAAATGAAAAATACGCAGAGCAGTTGTCATTTGTTAAAGTGTAGCAGAAAGAGCGAAACAGGCCAGTGGAGGCTTCATCAAGAACGCTCATTCAGAATGATGAATGTGGCTAAACACACATTTGTTCGTAAAACTTGCAGAGTGGCTGAGCATCATTAAGCATGAGGAATAGGTGCAGCATGCTGAGAAGAGAGTGGAGCAAACAGATGTTGTGAATTTTCACAGGCATCCTTCATCTACCAGTCCATCATTAATATCATTGAAGGTGATCCTTTCTTTTTATTTAATAAGCACAAACAAAGTGCATGTGCTATGATTCTGCTGAACACACTTCTTTTTCTGTGGAAGGAAGGGCATGGGAGGAAGGGAGAGGTTATCTAAATACATCAACTCTCTGTGTGCTTGTATGTGATACCAGCCTGAGAGCTACAGTTGGAACAGGGGACCTCTTTTAGTTTTCTTTTTTTTCTCATCCTGCAGAAACCCTAACTATCCCATCACCTGGCTTTGCTACTTAGAAGATTGTCTAGATTCACTGGAAAGGGAAAGGCTTTACAGCTCTTAACTTTGATATTTGCATGGAATTATACTTCCTTCACACGCACCCAACTTTTGCAGGGAGGTATTACAATTTGTTTTCTGAAATCGGTTGGACAGAAACATTTTGTTGTTGTTGTGCCAGATTTCTTCAACTCTACCTGTATCATCCAATTCTACTTCTTCACCTTCCTTCTCTTCCCTTTTACTTTCCAGGCCTTTGAGAGGATAGATTGTGGCTTACATATACTTAGAGGTTTTCCTCTCCCTCTGTGCATAGTCTAAGCCACTGATCTTAAACCCTCAGCCTCTTTTACCACCAAAGAAATAGGGAGCCCTGTCTTTTGTAACCTCGTTTTCCCAGTCTACTAAATGAGGAAAATAATGCCTTCTTTCCAGGGTTGGTCCAAGCAAAAGCATTTTGTGAATTCTGAAAATCACCCTATGGTAATTATGAATGTTGTTTTATGATTAATTGAACAATGAGTTCTCCTTGCAGAATTTTCACTTAGGGGTAGTCTTTATACACTTAAATTCTTGTGACAATTGGCCTCAAGCTTCACCTTTAGTGCCAGAGCTATTGGGACCATGAAGTTATATGTGTTGTTGCTGTGTATGTATATGGTGTCCATGTGTATCTATGTATCTGTTTATTCATTTTCAGATCAGACTAGATATGGTGAAAAAAACAAAAGCAATAGAAAACAATGAAAGTCTAATGCAGATCTAGGGACAATATACTGCTTTATTTTGCTACTAATGAACTATGAAGAATAAAATAACTTTACAGTTGCCCCCCTCTTTGTACAAATTATGCATTATTAAGACCTTGAATACCTTCAGGCAGGAGTGAGGAACTCTGTATTAAGTCACTTTAGAGCAGAAAATATCTACTGGTGGTCTCATACATGTTCAACTTGGTATATTTACTCGTTGACCATTGTTGGTGGTCTGCATCTGCATTGATTTGGTGTGGCAAGTTTAAGTGTGTTTGTGTGTGCTTTTGTTAAAGACTTGTATCTGTACTATTAGAGGAACCTGTCTGTGTTTTAAATGCTCATGTTGCCAGGGCTTTGTAATGATGCTCATGTATTCAGTAGCTTTGGGTACTGTGTTCAACAGAATTCATCAACAGCATTGCTGGAGATGGAGTTTGAAGTTGAGAAGCATTACTTTAGCTAACATTGGGTCAATGTTCTTTCTGGAGGTAACACTCTTGGTGTTTTAAGCCTTACCAGCATGGCAAAAGAGCACATTCATACAGTGGGTGTGTTTTAATCATCTTCCTTAGGCTCTCTAGCTCTTCACTGTAGCACTTGTGTCCTCGGAAACTTAGAGTAGCCCTGGATTTCTTATAGTTTATTAGTGAACATAAATATAACCTGAATTTTGGAATGCTGCTCTATGTCTGTGTGAATAGTTGCCCTCAGGAAGAACAAACGTACAACATAGACTCAAGCCAATCTCAGGAGACTGGGTCATGGGCTGTCTTTACCATATGCTGCCATCCAAACATTGAGAACCTCGCTGTCCTCTCTGGCTGTATGGACACTTGGCCAAATGCACAGGATGACAGGGAGTGTATGTGAGACTCCAGATAGAGTGATTTGTTCCATTTAATTCCCTTTAGGATATGAAGTGTGTGTGTTACTAGCTCAGTCATGTCCAACTCTTTGTGACCTCCTGGACTGTAGCCCATTGGGCTCCTCTATCCATGGAATTCTCCAGGCAAGAATACTGGAGTGGATTGCCATTTCCTTCTCCAGGGGATCTTCCCAACCCAGGGATCAAACCCAGGCCTCCTACATTGCAGGCAGATGCTTTACCGGCTGAGCCACCAGGAAAGCCCGAGGGATATGAAGAAACTTACCTGCAAATGAGCTTCAGTGGTCTTTTATGTTCCATCCCAGGTGATTACTATTCAGGAACTTTGAGATCCAAGCACCCTGCAGGTTATCTGTGTTATGGCCAAGAGGCAGGTAGGGTTGGCCTTGGCAGTTTGTGTTAACCTGCATGGTATAAGAGAAAATGAGTTTATTAGAATCCGTAGTAATCTCTGCTGGTGCCTCTGGACAAGTGAGTGACTTGTTCCAGAATTTATCTAATTTTCTATCCCTTGGTCATCTTGGCTAAACCCTCTCATTGCTTAGATGGGTGGAGTGCACCTAGCCCTGGAAGCTTTTAGGCAAAGTCTCCTTATACTTCTGCCTGGGTTTCTTCCTTGATAAGACAGAAATAATGGGACCAATGGCTTCCCAGGTGGCATAGTAGTAAAGAATCCACCTGCCAGTGCAGGAGATGCAAGATCCTAGGTCAGGAAGATCCCCTGGTGAAGGAAATGGCAACCCACTCTAGTATTCTTGTCTGGAAAATCCCATGGACAGAGGAGCCTGGCAGGCTATAGTCCATGGGGTTGCACAGAGTCAGACATGACTGAGTGACTGAGCACATACACACAATGGGACCAAACTCAGTTTGTTGAGAGGCTCCAACTGGAAAGTTTCTCAGTTATTTAGATACTTACATTTTTCTGGCACACTCTCAAGCACCCATTGAAGGTATTCTTTATACCCAGCATGGCCATGAAATAATTAAAGTTTTAGGATTATCAGTAAGAACTGGTCTTGCTGTAAGTTAGGAGTTGGCAAACTGTAAATGGCTCCCTGTTTTCATGTGTCCATGAGCTGAACATGGTTTTTACATTTTTACGTAGTCTGAACAATGAAAAGAAGAAGAATATTTTGTGACTCGTGAAACTGACATGAAATGCAAATCTCAGTGTCCATAGATAAATTCCAGTCTTCCCATTTTTAAACTTATATTATAAAAAATATACTCAATTATTATAATATTTTGAGTTTTCATCAATAAAAATGTTGTGGAAATTTTTTTTTTTTCCATTGTTTGTGCCTACAGAAAATATGCAATTATACTGCTTGGCCCACAAAGCCTAAAATATTCACACCTGGCTCTTTATGGGAAGTGCTTGCCAGCTCCTATCTAAGTCACTTTATAATCTCACTAGATGAATAGTTTTCAAACTGTGGGTCAAGGTCAATTGTTTGTTGGTGAAATTAATTTATAGGGTTTCAAGTAGCATTTGAGAAACATTTTATAAAATAAGCCAAAATGTTAGAGTGCATTGAACACAGTCAGATTATATGTTGCTTTATGAAGCTTTTTTTCTGAAGGCTTTGTGTATGTATGCACACACAAGCTGAGTTACCACATCAGATCTAGTGGATCCTGGTCAAAGAGTTGGAGAGCCAGCGCATGAGACTGTAAGCTCTGTGGGGGCAAAGAGCCTGTCTTACTAATCTTTTTTTTTTTTCTTCTTCTTTTTTTGTTGTTGGCCTGGTATAATGCCTGGAGAAAGGAATGGATGTTTATAAATGTTTTGAAGAGATGACTGAATTCAGGGAAGAAATAGCTTTATTTATTAATTGACTATTATGGACCTAACTGTCGTGGCAGTCTAAGTGCGGGTTGGAAAAAGAATTTTCAGACACAGAGTATTGCAGAAAGGAATGAATTTATTAAGAACAAAGAGCAGAGATAATGTGAGCATCACGGGGTTGGCAGGCTGACCTCCTGACAGACCAGGGAGAGCTGATGGGACCCTGTTAGAACAGCAGGCTGGCTCAAGGGAGAGCCAACACTTTTTGTGGTTAGTAGCCAATTTTTATAGCCTCAAGAGAAAGAAAATCCCTGCTGGAAGGATGACATTAGGTGATTGATTGGTTAGGGCGCTATAGGGAGAGTACCAGGCTGAGCATTTTTGCCTAATTTGGGGTCATGAAGCTGGCCTGTAAGGATCAGGGCAGCTTTTAGCAATAGTTACAATGGGGCTAAGTCAGTTCCGAAGACCTTGGTTCTGGGCTCTGCTTCTGTGTTCTTGGTGCAAGGTCTGACACCTGTGGCCTTGGGATAGGACTCCACACTAAATAAGTCCTAAATATATCTTCAGGCTTTCAACTCAATGCCTGTAGTTTCCTGAAACAGGACATACATATCAATGGGTGGACAAAAAATTTTTCTCTTTATTATAGAAGATTCACACAAGAAGCCAGTTTTGAGTTCCATCCTGAAGGATAAATATGCCACATAATGAGCATGGTGAGCAGAGGGGGCCCAAGCCCTGAACTGAGGGTCCTGAGTTCTGATACCTGTTCCTTCTTAAACTGTTACGACTCTTGGACTAGTCACCTGTGCTTCTTTGTCAAGTTCCTTAGACCCAGGGCAAGTCAGAATGATAATAATGATTATTGTACACCTGAGTTGTGGGGTTCAGATGGAGGAATGTGTAGGAGAGCACATTGCGAAAGGTACATCCCCATGCAGAGGCAGTGTTCATTATTATGTCACCTTAAAATATTTGTTTCAGACCCCTACTCCGGGCAAGGCTCTGTGGTGGGCACCAGAAGTTCAAATAAAATAGAAGTTCAAACAAGAGGGAAGTTCCAGTAGAAAATCAGGAGTTGATATTGATTATTTACCAGCTGAACCATGAGGACTGTAAGGTCCTTATAAAATCTTTAAGGGTAAGGACCCTATAGTCGTCATGGTGAATTGGTGAATAGATGAATAGCAATGTAAGACTTAAAATGAGGCACTAGCAGAGTGGATGTTATAAGGCCACCCATACCATGTCATTGTTCAGACTCCAGAAAAGAGGTGTCAACTCTATGCAGAAGTGTAGAGCACAGGCAGAGGGAAGCAGGGAGGTGGTGAGAGGCAGTGAGTCTTGGATGGAAGGGAAGCATGGTCTGGCCGTGGTGGTGGCAGCAGAAAGGAGAAGCCCCTGTGGATGAAAAAGTCCCTTCTGAGTGAGTGACTCCCTGGGCTAATTGGTGCATTACTCTCTGTGATGGGCCTGATGGTGCTGAGATAACAAGACAAAAAAATCAAATGAGAAATGGAACCTGAGAGTCTAAAAAGTTAGTAAATTTTGACATTAGAAATATAATCAAATTTCACCAGTGGTTTTCTGTAGTGACAGCCAAATCCATCCGTGTCAGAGCAGCCACCTATGGAATGTGGTTTCATGTGGGTTTTCTTTCCTTTTTTCTCTTTTCCTTTTGCAAAATCAGCATTAAGCTATTTGGAGGACAGGCGAGAACTATTATGTTAAATTGTGCTACCTACAACTTAAGCTTCTGTCTTTGCTAAAGCTGCCAGTTTTTATAAACAACAGAAGACAGAAAGGGTTTACTAAGAATAATGTTGAAGCCCAAAAGAATCCTACAGCCTATAAATCTTAATAGAGGTTCTGAGATTCCAGCAGGCTGGATGTGTCTCTTTTACCCAGGCTCACTCCATCTTGGCTCCCCTGTGATGACTCCAATTTTCTTGAAACACAGGCACGGTGCCTTGAATTTACTTGTGGCACTATTTGCCTACAAACAGGAATACATGCATATAACCTATGCAAATCAATAAAAACGTGTCAGGACCCCTTAGATCGCACCACTCTTCTAAAATGCAATTTATCTTGCTGCAAATGAGAGTAAGGGCCTAGGTAACAAATAGCGTCTGATCATTTAACTAGCACCTGTTGTCAATGCATTTGAAAACTGCATTTTTCATTTGACATACAGTAAATTGCATTTTCATATATATCGAGTGGAAAAGGGAGGTAGGATGTACATATGCAGCCCTTTATGAATTTTATGAACAATGGATATTTTAGAGCTGTATGTTTAAAGGGGGTCACGTCAAATGCTGCAAATCTATTCGTTCCTCCCAGCGTTGGTTGTGAACAGACTGTACTTTTCTTTTGGCTGCGTGTCGAAGTGCAGTAATGCTGAAAGTATAATTATAATGTTCATGTTAGGGGAAGGACAATTACTATAATTTTTGTATAAAATCGAATATAACTTAAATGTATAAATGTGAAATATTAGTTTTGAAAAAAAAAGTTTCTCAGGGGAAAACCGCTTTTTATAAATTACATTTTGTAGTCATTCCCTTTGTCAGCTTAAATTATGAGCCACAGGGTTTTTTTTTGTTTTTTTTTTAATGCAATATTTTGTTTGCAGATGGGTGGCTGTTGCACAAATTCAACAACACTTAGGCTTATCAGCAACAATGGTTTTCACATTAGTGAGCATGGTTTGGCAATATTATTTGACATCTGGAACAAGCTATATTATACCAGACATATCAAGTATAAATGGATCATTTAACTGGCATTTGTTTCAAAAACTCCCACTCTCCAGCTTTTGCCTGGCTGTCATGATATGCCGGCAACGAATACTGCTTTCCCCAGCTTCCGAGTCTCTCATCTGCTTTGACAAGTCCACCACACTTCCTACCTTAAGTTAGGCATTTTGTAATAGTGGCCCTAAGGTCATGTTTTTGCATCTTTCTTGCATCTCCATCATTTTTTTTTTTTTTTCTTAAAGAAGGTCATGATGCCAGGCTGCAGCAAAGGTCAGGGTCTTTGTGACCTGAGCCAGGACTCAGGCCATCAATGGAGCTTTTTTTCTGATTTTGAGTTCTTGACTGTGGGTCCTCTGGCATGTCTGCATTTTTTGGTAATTGTGTCACTGGGAGATCTAGTTTGTTAAATTTCATGTAACTTAGATGGAGAGAAACAAAAAAAGGGGAAGGGCCCTCCTGCATTTTCCGTAAATGAAAAAACCACATGGGGGCAGAGAGGGGAGAAGTTGGAAATAGGAGAAGATGGTGAGAGCAGAATGTTAGTGCTTACAACCTCTATTCATCTGTTTAGTTAAGTTCTCCTAGCATTTCAGGGTATTCAGTCACAATTTAGGGGCCTAGCCCCCCAAAGTTTCATGGCATTGCTGCTGCTGGTATACCTTGTTACTCTGCCTAAGGAATTTACTTCTTAGGATCTCAAAGCCAGGACTGTGAAGACTTCCATAGAGCATGAGAATGTCATGCTGCTGCTGCTGCTAAGTCGCTTCAGTCGTGTCCAACTCTGTGCGACCCCATAGACGGCAGCCCACCAGGCTCCGCCATCCCTGGGATTCTCCAGGCAAGAATACTGGAGTGGGTTGCCATTTCCTTCTCCAGTGCATGAAAGTGAAAAGTGAAAGTGAAGTCGCACAGTCGTGTCTGACTCTTAGCGACCACATGGACTACAGCCTACCAGGCTCCTCCGTCCATGGGACTTTCCAGGCAAGAGTACTGGAGTGGGGTGCCATTGCCTTCTCCGGAGAATGTCATGAGTGCCTTCTAAATAAGAAGTGATGCATGTATTTCATGAGTGTTGCTGCTGCTGTTGTTTATTGTTTAAGTTTATTTATTTGTTTTGTGTGGGAGATTCTCTCCTTTAACTCAGCAAGATACAAACAGATTCCACCCATCTTACTGAGCAAATTCATAGTACCCACTCAATAATTAAAGAGAAAGAGGGACTTAATTAGATAAAGTGAATAATGAGCACATCCCAAATGAAAGGCAAACATTCAAACAATGGAAAAAGTTATAGGCTTAGTCTTGTTTGCATTGTGTTTGGTAAAATTGGTTTTTTATCAACACAAACAAGTCAAGTTGAGGCTTGAGGCTGAAAAGGTCTTTATTATCACTACAAATGTCATTGAAAGGAACTGGTCAAGATGGTCTTACTGTTGGAAAGAAAGCATTCTCAATCCTCTTAACATTTCTTTTTAATTGGAGACAAATTCATTCAGTCAGTCTTTCTTTCATTCTACAAATATTTCCTGATGATGGAATGTTATGTGAAAAGCACTATGTTAAGCATAGAAAGGAGGCAAAAACAAAGAGAAACAACAGTAACAGCAGCAGCTACTGCAAAAAAAAAAAAAAAAAAAGAAAGTGAGAGAGAGCAATCTCACTGACAATGACATCAGAGAGAATAAAACACTTGGGGATATACTTAACCAAGGAATTGACAGATTTGTACACTGAGAACTACAAAACATTGCTACAAGAAATCAAAGAAGACATATAAATGAAAAGCCATCCTGTGTTGGTGGATTAGAAGGCTTATTATTAAAATGTCCATATTCCCTAAAGCAATCTAAAGATTCAGTGTAATCTCTATCAAAACCCTAAAGGCATTTTCACACAAATAGAACCATCCCAAAATTTACATGGAATCTCAGGGGACCTTGGATAGCCAAATCAATTTTGAAAAGAGAACAAAGTTGGAGACCTCACAGTTCCTGATTTCAAAACATACTACAAAGCAATGGTAATCAAGACAGTGTGGTATTGGTTTAAAGACAGACATATAGACCCTTGAACAGAACTGAGAGCCCAGAAATAAACCCTGTGTAGATGATCATATTATCTTTGACAAGGATGTTCGGTTACACAAGGGGAAAAGGACAATCTCTTCAATAAATGGTGTTGGCAAAACTGGATATACATATGCAAAAGAATAAAATCGGATGCTTATTTTACACCATGTACACAAATTCAAGAAGAAGTCAAGACCTGAAAGTAATGCCTAAAACTATAAAACTAGAAGAAAGCACAGGGGAGAAGCATCAGTACTGTGGATTTGGCAATGATTAGATGTACTTAGATATGATACGTAAAGCATAGGCAGCAAAAGCAAAAATAGATGCGACTGCATCAGAATTACTTGACATCAAAGGAAACAACCAGCAGAGTGAAAAGGCAGCATACAGAATGGGAGAAAATATTTACAAACTCTGTGTCTGATGAGAGGTTAATAATCACAATATATAAGGAACTCCTAAAACTAACAGACAACAGAGAACCTGATTAAAAGATGGGCAAATTATTTGTAATTTGCAACATTTTGTAGAGAAGGTACACAAATGACCAACAAACATACAAGATGCTCATCCTCACTAATCATAAGATAAATGCAAATCAAAATCACATTGAGATATTACCTCAGACCTATTAGGATGGCCACTGTCAAAAGAACAGAAAACAGCATGTATTGGTAAGGATACAGAGAAATTAGAACCCTTGTTCCAACTGCTTGTACTGTTGGTGGCAGTGTAAAATAGTGCAACCATTATGAGAAACAGTATGGAGTTTCCTTAAAAAAATCAGAAATCAAATTACCATATTATTCTACATACATATATATATATATATATATATATATATATATATATGAATACAAAGCCCATCTTGAAGAGAGATACTTGCACATACATAGTCATTGCAATATTATTCACAATAGCCAAGAGGTGAAAGTATCCTTGATTAGATGAATGGATAAAGAAAATGTGGTATATACACTTGATGGAATATTATACAGCATTGAACAAGAAAGAAATACTGTCACATTCTACAATGTGAATGAACCTTGAGAACATTAATCTTAGTGAAATAAGCCAGTCACAAAAGGCCAGACATTATATTATTTCACACACATGCAGTATCTAAAGTAGTCAGAATCATAAAAATAGAAAGTGGAAAGGTGCTTGTCAAGTATGGAATGAGGGGAAAGATGGGAAAGGCAATTCGTGTTTAGTGGATATACTTTCAGTTTTGCAAAATGAAAAAGTTCTCAAGACCTGTTGCACAGTTCAGTTCAGTTCAGTCGCTCAGTCATGTTTAACTCTTTGCAACCCTATTAATCACAGCACACCAGGCCTCCCTGTCCATCACCAACTCCTGGAGTCTACCCAAACTCATGTCCATCTATTTGGTGATGGCATCCAGCCATCTCATCCTCTGTCATCCCCTTCTTCTCCTGCCCCCAGTCTTTCCCAGCATCAGGGTCTTTTCCAATGAGTCAGCTCTTCGCATCAGGTGGCCAAAGTATTGGAGTTTCAGCTTCAACATCAGTCCTTCCAATGATCACCCAGGACCGATCTCCTTTAGGATGGACTGGTTGGATCTCCTTGCAATCCAAGGGACTCTCAAGAGTCTTCTCCAACACCACAGTTCAAAAGCATCAGTTCTTCGGCGCTCAGCTTTCTTCACAGTCCAACTCTCACATCCATACATGACCACTGGGAAAACCATAGCCTTAACTAGATGGACCTTTGTTGACAAAGTAATGTCTCTGCTTTTTATTATGCTATCTAGGTTGGTCATAACTTTCCTTCCAAGGAGTAAGTGTCTTTTAATTTCATGGCTGCAGTCACCATCTGCAGTGATTTTGGAGCCCCCAAAAATAAAGTCTGACACTGTTTCCACTGTTTCCCCATCTATTTCCCATGAAGTGATGGGACCAGATGCCATGATCTTAGTTTTCTGAATGTTGAGCTTTAAGCCAACTTTTTCACTCTCCACTTTCACTTTCATCAAGAGGCTCTTTAGTTCTTCTACACTTTCTGCCATTAGGGTGGTGTCATCTGCATATCTGAGGTTATTGATATTTCTCCTGGCAATCTTGATTCCAGCTTGTGCTTCTTCCATCCCAGCGTTTCTCATGATGTACTCTGCATATAAGTTAAATAAGCAGGGTGACAATATACAGCCTTGACATACTCCTTTTCCTATTTGGAACCAGTCTTTTGCCCTATGTCCAGTTCTAACTGTTGCTTCCTGACCTGCATACAGGTTTCTCAAGAGACAAGTCAGGTGGTCTGATATTCCCATCTCTTTCAGAATTTTCCACAGCTTATTGTGATCCACACAGTCAAAGGCTTTGGCGTAATCAGTAAAGCAGAAATAGATGTTTTTCTGGAACTCTCTTGCTTTTTCAATGATCTATTTAAATGCACAGTTTAGCAGTGCTAAGTTTATTCACATAGTTGTGGTTGGGGCATACCTGTTCCACAACTATGTGAATAAACTTAGCACTGCTGAACTATGCATTTAAATGGTTAAGATGATAAATATAACATTATGTGTTTTTATCACAATAAAAGTAACAGCAGGAAAACCAAAGTATATGCTATCCCTACCTTTGAGGAGTCTTGGAATTTAGTTTAAAAAAAATGTAATCGTAGCTTATTTGTAATAGAAATTGTTGTAGGCAGGGAAGGCTTCCTAGAGGAAGTGGGTCTTGGACCTTGGTCACTGCAGCCCTTGATCCACTTAGTGGTCCCTTTTCACCTTCTGGCTGCTGCTGGAGCAGTTCAGGTTTTCATAACACACAGCTAAAGTAGAGAGTGGGTCTTTGAAGCAGTAGAGGGGAGGCCTGTTGCTTCACCAGCTAAAATTAGCAGCATTCTACCCAAGGTCATTGTTGTTTGTTTGTTTGTTTTTTTCGGCCGTGCTGTGTGGCATGTGGGATCCTAGTTCCCCGACCAAGGATTGAACCTGCGCCCCGTGCTGTAGAAGCATGGATTCCTAACCCCTGGACCACCAGGGAATTCCCCCAAGGTCACTGTTAATTCAGCCTGCCTACACACATGCCTCTGTGCCCTGCGGAGGCCCACTGATGGGACCCAGCATCATGCTTCTAGCTGTAGTTACCTTGTCTCTTGCTTTCTTCATGGGTTTTCATGCACATCTGCCTATTTACTTTCAAATTCCAAAGGAGAACTTGGCTCATAAATCTTCATGATACCCCAAAATGAAATTATAATTTTACCCACTAGAGTTGTTACCTTAATGCCTCTCTAATTATCTTGTATACTCAGACTTTAGATACTCACTGGGGAGGAAAAGCAAGAGCAGGGGTAGGACAACAGCCTGCATCTCTCTTCTGCTTCAGTGTCATCTGGCTCATAGGTCTTCTCTTGGGAAGGAGAATGGGGCTCCTTTTGCCCTCAGAGCCATCATTGCCCTGCTTTGCTCTCTGTCACAGGGGCTGTCACCTGTGGGAGTATTTCTTAAGCTTTTTCACAAGCCAGCTTCCTTTTAGGTTTGACCAATGGGAGACCCTGGCAGGAGACTGGAAGGCAGGAGGTAGGAATAAGCCAGTGTACTTCTCTCCATCCCACTCCACCTCTGTGGCTTCTCTGGGGGTCACTAAATCTCTGTCGTAGTCCTGATTCCTACAGGATAAGGCTTGCCAGGCTTTGGGCTTTGGTTAGTGACCTTGTCTCAGTCCTCTCTTTCTCTCTTGACAAAAAAAAAAAAAAAATGCTTGGAAGTGGGAGAGGTTTCTTGCTGTGGCTTCTCCATCATTTGTATGTCCAATTCCCTGCATTAAATTCCTTCTGTGGTAAATATTAGAAGCAGTGCCTATTTTCTACTTTTGACCCTGACTGATGCCGTTCTTTGGTACCTGATAACTTCTTGGTAGTCTATGGGCTTTCAGAAAGCCCTGATTTGGAAACAAACATCAGTTTTTGTGTGACTGCTGATTTCAGTAGCAGGTGTAGAAGAACACTGTTTGCTGACTCTGTACCCAAAGGTGAAAACGATTGATGACGGTGTGAAGGTAAACTGGTCTGTGCTTAAAGAGTCTTCCTTTACCCATGGTAGCACATGAATTGTGAAATGGGATGGAAATAAATGCTGGACTCCCAGACTTTATTTTAGATCTTAAATATGATAAACATAGTATTTTCATATTAAAGAAACTTCCGTGACCCAGCACAGTTACTCTGTCCAGTTTAATAAGGCCATATTTGTTATATGAGCACCTTGACCATTGGGCATCAGGCCAGATAGACTAGAAGGAGAGCCCAGACTAAGATAAAAAAGGGTGTTTGGATTGGGAACTCATCTGCAGACTATATTTGTATTAGTCTGTAGCCATTTTTGCATCTCGTTTGAGATAAAACAGTATAGTGGAATTAATATGAGTGTTTCCAGTGATGGAGCCGTTTTGTTTTAGAAGGTTTAGAGTCCTTTTAAGCTGAGTTGGAGCTGTCCCAACAAATTAGTGAAGCCCTCATTAGCTTCAAAAGTTGAGTATTCCCATTCAGACTTAAAAATGTTCAAAACTTGTATCATTTTCAACTTTTTTCTCTCCTTGATTTTTCAGCTTCTGAGAAATACTGGGTGAGTAAGAAACAAGTATTTTCTTGTTACTCCTGTAACACCATCTACTTTTCTTACAGGGGAGCTTGGAATCAGAATTTCTTATGGGGGAACTGTTGAGTGGTGGTGGTGGTGGTGGTGTTCAGTTGCTAAGTGGTGTCTGACTCTTTGCAACCCCATCAACTGTAGCACACCAGGCTTCTCTGTCCTTCACTGTCTCCTGGAGTTTGCTTAAACTCATGTCCATTGAGTTGGTGATGCCATCCAACCATCCCGTCCTCTGTTACCCCCTTCTCCTCTTGCCCTCAATCTTTTCCAGCATCAGGGTCTTTTCCAATGAGTCGGCTCTTCAGATCAGGTGGCCCAAATATTGGAAGAGCTTCAGCATCAGTCCTGTCAATGAATATTCAGAGTTGATTTCCTTTAGGATTGACTGGTTTGATCTTGCTGTCCAAGGGACCCTCAAGACTTCTCCAGTACCACAGTTCAAAAGCATCAATTCTTTGGCACTCGGCCTTCTTTATGGTCCAATTCTCACATCCATACATGACTACTGGAAAAACCATAGCTTTGACTATATGGTTGTTTGTTGACAAAGTAATGTCTCTGCTTTTTAATATGCTGTCTAGGTGTGTCTTAGCTTTTCTTCCAAGGAGTTGAGTGATATAGAAAACATCAAAGTCAAAGCAATAACATATTCAACAATATTTATGCACCAGAGACTTGGGTCCTGGGGTTTAGCACCTGAGAAATCTATCAGTTCCTGCTCTCATGGTGCTTGTAATCCACTAGATGGATAAAGTCATTTAGGACTAGAACCAGGGAAGTTTAGGGGGTTGGAGAGCAGAGAAAAGGGTATCTAGATAGACTTGATAAGTTGAAATTTGAAAAATGAGGGGATTCACTAAGCATCAAGAGAAAGGACATCTGGTCACAGTACACAGAGGTCTGGAAGTCCAACTGTATTGCCTTATGGGAAATAACACAGAAGTATTTTAAAGTTGGATCTTTCTGAAAGTAACATAATAGCTTTTTTTTTTTTAAATTGTTGTTGTTACTTTCTTAACCTCGCCTAGGAGAAGATCATTTTAGTAGAGGTTGTTGTTCAACATGATTGAATATGATTGGGTATTATTACTTGCTGATGGGACTTAATTTTCTCATGTTTAAATGTGATCCATTATCTTGTGTCTAGAACATATTAAAATGACTTTAAAATGAGAAACAAGGGAACTCTGGTTATTTCAGTGCAAACGTACTTGTTTATTGAACTAAGCTGAAGGGTGCTGGGATATTTGAATACTAACATGATATAAATGCTCAAATCCCAGGGTTATACAGCTAGATTAACCATTGGTAATGCTGAGGCTCCCCAGGCCGCAGTGGGAACTCAGGTTTTATTGTCATTTTTTTAAAAGCCTTATTCTATTTGGTTTTTCCTCCTGGCTTCTCTTTTTCATTCTTTCATTCCTTCTCTCCTTCCAACTCAAAACTCATCAATTTGCAATACCCCTGATAAAACTCATTTATAATGCTGACCAAATTTTCTAGCTTCAGCCAGCTGTTCAGTTTTTTTTTTTTTTTTCCCCTGGTGGAAGGCCCCAAACTCTTCTCACTACTTGTTCTGAAGATAAATTAGCGACTTCTAAATAATGCAGTGAACCCTAATTCTCTTTGATTAGTAGCGAGTTAGATGATAGCGACCCATTGAAATTGGCCATCAGCATAAATAATGAGTGAATGAACTGATAAAATGCAAAGTCACCGGCCGTCATAAATCAAATGAAATCCACTTTCTCTGGAAGTCACTGAAATTAGAAGTCCATGCTCCTATTAATTATTTTGCCTTCTGAAGACGACAGTGTTATAAATCAGCCTTGAAAGGCCCTTCACTTAGGAAGCTGAAGGAGTGCGGCTGCCTGCAAATTGCTTTGTGTACGCACCTAATTGTTTCTTAAGTAATCCACCTTTGTAGCATGGCTTTGGGAAACGAAGAAGGTCCTCTTTGGTGGTGATCCATGAGTGTGGGCTTAAGAAGGGCCTTAGAAAGGGTCCAAGTGCAGTAGGAAGTTATCTGTCTTCTTCCCTAGAAGAGATATCCTCAGGGTCCCTATTATGCAACTCAGACCACATCAGGGCCAGGCACTGTGGGAGTGGTTTTCTATGGCAGGGACCAGGAGGCTGGCTGTAGGCCCCAGGCCATTTTATCATCCTGTCCCAACTCAACTTCCAGCCAGGCCAGAGAAGCCAAACTTCACATGATTTCAGTGAAAAACAAGATTTTTAAACTTGGAGAAAAAACAGAGATGGAAAACTTTGACTTTGCAGGTTCATTTTAAGAGTCATTGTAACCGGCACACGTGAGGTGTGAAATGACACATAATTTTTCCTGAATGGTGGGTGGGAGATGATACTCATTTAGGAGCCGATTTTGCGACCGACATTGAAAGAAAGCAGCGTTCTGTGGAAAACAGGTTAATTATCTGGTGAGATATGTTAGAAATGAGTTTCTTTTTGGGCCGCTACCTGTCATAGGTGAAGTCCTGAAGCTGAGACTGCTGTGAAAAAACCAGTTCTCTCTGGGGGATGGTCTCAAAATTTGGTCCAGCTTTCCCATGTGACCCTAGATGGTTAATGAATCTGGACAGAGCTCTTAAGGAAATTCTCTGCTTCCCACTGAGTGTGTGTTATTTTTGTTGGCCTCTGTGGAAACGATGGCAGTTTTATGGAGGTGAAGACAGGCTTCAGTAGGAAGTAGCTCTTGGGACGTTGGGTGCTAGTCAAGGTACAGTGAGTGTCCACTTTCATTCACTTCACGTCAGTGTGGCACTAGAAACTACGGTGTGGGGATAGAGTTTTAAGGGAAAAAGAATTCTTTCTTTCTTTTCTCTTTCTGTCGACTTTTATTTCTTTGGCTCTTTGGAGTCTTAGTTGCGTCATGTGAGATCTTTCGCTACAGCGCATGGACTCTCTAGTTGTGGCCTGTGGGCTCCAAAACACACAGACCTAGTTGCTCCATGGTATGGGGATCTTAGTTCCTCGACCAGGGATCGAATTGCATCCCTTGCATTGCAAAGTGGATTCTTAACCACTGGATCATGAGGGAAGTCCTTCTTTTTGTCCACTTCTTATCTGCTGCAGGCCTCCTGGATTCACCTGTAGGCCAGTGCACTAAAGGTAAATATAAGCCCTGAAGAATTTAAACTATCTCCTGGGCTATGTGTAGAAGCATATCCTCCTACTCCTTTGTGATAATTTGGGTGACCTAGCCTGTTCTGAATCATCTGTATAAAGAAAGGGGTATGTGTTTTCTCATATAGCTGAAAGAACAATGTAGTTGTGTGAGTGGTATAAATTCTCCTGTGAGTGTGTTCTGATGTTGGGGTAAGTTGCTGCCAGATCATTTGTGAATCTGAATAACCCATTCTAAAAACTAAACCTAATGATTGTATAAATGAACATTATGTCATGAGGTAGAAAGGAGTAGTTATTCTTTGAAATATTGAATCTGAAATGCAAAGATATTCTGGGTTGTGTCTTTGAAAGCAGCCAAGTCTGTAGTTTCACAGTGGTTCCATGGGGCTTATTCCACACCAGTGTCTCCATCCCTGGACACCTCCACAATTGCCTAACCCACAAAGCCAAGCCTCCTTAGCTCTTGGCATCTTCCTCCCACAGTGGTAGTATTCTGCTTGTTGTAGGGTAGGTTTCGTGGAAGCAAACATGGCTCATGATCTTCCCTACCTGCTTCTGGAAATCCCAGAGGCACCTGCTGCTGTTCTGTGCTCCAGGACAGAACAAGACCTCCATGGTGACTTCTCTCCTGGAGTTGATTCCTCATGTATCTGTCTTTGGTCTTCTCTTCACTTGGCTTCAATTTTGAAGTTTTGGTGTGTGATGGGAGTTGCAATAAAGACTGGCAGATTGTTGGAGACAGTAAGTAAGAGCAGGAGAGGAGTTCATCTGTGTTTGTAGCTCCAGTATTAGTTGAATTTCCTTCTGCTTGTGAGGTTTATAGAGGATAAGCTACATCCTGACCATCTATACAACTGTGTCCTTCTGGCATGAAACATTTATCGCTCATGGTTTATGGGTTTTAGAACATCCTCTTTTCCTTGGGTGATGTTCCCTTGGGTGGCACATAATCAAGGTGACTGTATGTCCTGGCTTCCCAGGGAGAGTCTCAATTTATGCCTGTTTTTCTGATATAATTATTATTAGTGACCCCCTTCCTCCCTTGATTCTTAAAAGTATTGAGATTTAGATGATCACCCTATATATGATACTTGAAAGGAACTTTTACATGTGTTGCCTCAGCCTCATAGAGACTGTGGCATATTGAGAAAATCCAAGTTTTGGAAAGTGAATTTATCCCTTAGTGTATGACCTTGGGCTACTTAGATTCCCTGAGCCTCTTTTTCTTTATCTATAAAATGAGGTTCATTTTACATCCCTCACAGATTTGTGCTGAGGATTAAATAAAACAGCATGTAAAGAACCTAGCAAATTGCTAGCCAGATAGATAGGTGGAAGATAAAACATTTCTCCTCCTTTATTCCTCAGAATAAGCCCAGAGAGGGCAGACAGTTTGCCATGCTTCTGAACCTGGCTTTGTGTTGCAAACAATCAAGTCAGCATCAGCCTGTGTGACAGAGAGAGAAGGAGAAAAAGAGAGAATCATCCCCAGGTGAAGAAAGACCCTCTCCCCAAACCTCTTAGAATGCCTCCTACAAAGAGATGAAAAAGTCACGTAAGAGAGAGATGCTGGATTTTCTCTTCAGGTGAACAAACTGTATTTATTGTTTGTAGCAAAAGGAACAGAAAGAGGTACAGTGAATGGCTTTGCCTGTCAAATGTAATGTGATGGTGAAAATAATCTATTGATCTTGAAGAAGCCTCTGTCTTTTCATCTGTAAAATGGGGATAAAAAGATTGTAGTAGGAATTAAACGAGGCCACACATGGACAGGAGTCCTACAACCTGTACCAGGCTGTGCACACATGGCGGATCATGGTTTTCCTGCTTTTTGCAGAGCTGAGGCACCCAAACACCAGAACACTAGGCCAGGAGTAAAATGACCATGGGGAGCGATGCCATTCTGTGTCCTGAGATTCCCACGTCCTTTACAGTGATGCTCAGTAATACCTTGTTCTTTCTCTGAAGTCTCAGGAGGGCACACATAGCTCTGTTTAACTGGCCCAACAGGGGTTGGCATTTTTAGAGCAATTTGTATAGCTTTATGGAGATTACTCTTTTTAATGTTTTTAGAGTAAAAAGGTTTCTTTTCCTCAAGGTTCCCAGCCCAGATGGCTCAAAGTCTGTAGAAGAAAGTTATAAAGTGTTAGCAGCCAGGACTGACTGTCAGCTGTGACCAGCTCCAGGTGACCCCCTTGCTGCGTGGGGCGCACAGACTCTGAGGCCCTCTGTGCCTGTCCACTCACAGTGCCTTAGCCCCTCTGTCCATGCAGGAGAGGGAGGTGCCCTGTGGGGACCTGGCTTCACCTCAGTAAATAGCTGTTTACAGATCACACTGGGCTGGCTGCAAAGGTACTCATGGCTTGTAGGAGCCTTTGGTAGGAGAAGATAATACATATCTATGCATTTGCATTCTTATACCTTCTGGTACCTTCCTCCTGGTACCTTCCTCTCCACCCCCACCCACCCACTAATAATCACAGAAGAGTCAGGCAAGGAGTAAAGCCCTCCACCTGAACTCAGACCTCAGCGGGACTCCTGTTACATTTAGTTAGCTAATACTTTGCATAGCACTTAATCTGTGCTGCATAGCCGCAGTGTTCACTGTGAGTAACAGCATAATCTACTATGGTGTTTGTGCACGTGCTCAGTCGTGCCTGACTCTGTGCGACCCCATGGACTGTAGCCCACCAGGCTCCTCTGCCCATGGAATTTCTAGGCAAGAATACTAGAGTGGGGTGCCATTGCCTATTCCAGGGGATCTTCCCGACCCAGGGGTTGAACCCACATCTCTTGTGTTTCCTGCATTGGGAGGTAGATTCTTTACCACTAGTGCCACCCAGGAAGGCCCTGTGGTGTTTCTATCTCCCCTAAATTCAGATGTGGAAACCTAATCCCCAAGGTGTGGTATTAGGGAGGTCAGCCCTTTGGGAGGTCATGAGAATGGAACCGTTATAAATAGAATTAGTGTCCTTATAGAAGAGGCCCCAGAGAGCTCCCTGGACCCTCATGCCAGGCAAATGCACAGGGAGAAGTATGCGGCTGGGAAGAGGGCACTGATCCCAGGCTTCCAGCCCCTAGAGCTGTGAGAAGTACATTTGCTTATAAGCCACTGAGTTTATGACATTTTGTTATAGCAGCTGAAACAGACTAAGCCATTGACCAGGTCGCACACCTTAGCGTGGCAGAGCCAGAATCTGAACTTGGGCTAGCTGGCACCACCATCCTTGCTTGACACCATTTTGCTTCTCATCCTCCTTCATTATAATCTCTTCTTTTTGTCTGTTGGGTTTGTTTCTTTCTTTACGTGCTTTACAAATTTCAGAGAAGATTATGAACGCTTGGGGAATTTTGGCAGCAGTGGGGGTGGAGGAAGGTTGTTCTGCCATGTCCTTTTATTTATTGAATTATACAAGTACAGTATCCTCCATACTAACCGCTAAAGCTCAGTTCTCTCTGGCTGACCTTCAGCCTGACCCACTCTCTTCCCCAGATGTAATAACGTCAGGGGTTTGCTATGTTTACTTTTCTTTCTTCTGTGAATTTATACACTCCTATGCATAGATGCATATATGTACATACTAAGAATTTATGGTACTATATAAGATAAGTAGCTTGCTGTTCTCACTTGTTGATATGTCTTAGATATCTGCTGATGTCATGGAGATATACTCACCCTTTTTGACTTGTGTGCAGTATTCCATGTTGCAGATATGCCAAGGTATAATTAGGTCGTTAGCTTTCTGCGGGCATTTAGGTTATTAGTCATTTCTCCTTGTCACATAGATAATGAAAGGCCTTGTTATGAGTCTCTCTGTGTACATGTGGAATTGTTTCTCTTGAGTGTATTCTAAAAAGTGAAATTGCTTAATCATAGTGTATGCATATTTTCAGCTGTAATAGATACTATAAAAATTGTCCTCCAATGATTTTTATCACTATTCACTCTTACTAGTAGATCATTTGACCTATTTCTGCCAAAATTTGATATTAGCATACTCTCAAAATTATTGCAAACTATTAACTATAACATAGTATATCTCATTGCCAATTAAGATTTTCATCTGCTTGCCAAATATGAGAATCATTTTATATATTCATCATCTAGTTTTTTGTTTTTTCTGTTTTGAATTGCCGCTATATATAATGTGCCCATATTCCTATTGGCTTGTGTGACCCTTACTTACTTAATGATTTCTATTAAGTCTTTACTGAGGTATACTTGACCTCAATCTCTCATTTTGCAAGTATTTTCTTCCTTCTTCTGTTGCCTTTCAACTTTATGGTACTTTTTATTACACACAGGGTTTTAATTTTGATGTTGTCAGATTAACAAGTCTTTTCCTTCATGCTGTTTCTGTCTTATTGCAGGCCTTACCAACCCTTAGGTCAGAAACAATTCTCCTGTATTTCTTTGAAAACTCTAATTTTATCTTTTAGGTATGGATCCATTGGAAATAAATAAATATCTATATATAGATATACATATGAATACTTTCATGTTGAGATCAATGCATATATATATATATGAATATATATGTGTATATATATATATATATATACATATATATATATATACACACACGTGCGCGCACACATATATACATTTCTTTCCCCCCCCCATAATGGATAGCCAGTTGACCCAGAACCATTTGTTTTAGGCCATTTTGCTAGCCATTTTGAAATGCTATTTCTTACCATCTATAAAATTTCTAATTAGGCACAGATCTGGACTCTATTCTTTTCACAGATCTGTGAACAGAACAGGATTATGTTAGCTTCCTATGTCTTGAGAAGCTAGGCTATTATGGCATTTCTAACTCTACTCTTAAAGACAACTATGGCTTGTGTGGCCTGTCTTATCACTAACATTGGGTAGTTCTCATGGGTTCTAAATGAGGCATAAGAGTCGGCATGATGTTTGGCAGTAAGATGTCCATCAGAAGATGCAGGTTCTAATTTTAATTCTGCTGTGCTCTCTATGGCCACAAACCACTTCCTATCTCTGTTGTGTGCTGGGGAACAAGTTAGGTTGAGTAGGCTTGAGATCCTGGCTGGTGCCTGCCACTTACTGACTGTGGAGTTTGAGGATAAATGCTTAACTTCTCTATCTCATCTATTAATAGGGATATTATCATCTACCTCTCAGGATGGTATTAAGGACTTTTTATACAAATAATGTGTTAGTGAACATTTTGTTAATTATAAATCACTACAAAGACTAGCACTACATACTAATATGTAAAGGCCTTGTTTTTATTTTGGTCCAATAAAGTTAATACATCTTTGTCTCACCTACCTCTGAGAGCTGTTCTGAACATCAAATAGGATGTCCTTTGATAAAATTGAAAATGTCATAAAGACTATTTACTACTGATGATCTCAAGAGGTGGACTGTAATTGACAAATATTAACCAAGCCTGTAGGGTTCTTGTAGTGAAAGAGGGTCATATTAATAGGGTACCTTCAGGCAAGATTTGGTGGAGCCAGATTTATGGCATCCCTTAAGTCTTTACCCACTGGAGTGAAGAAAGATATGGTGTTGGTCCTTTAGAAGGGTGCCGATGGTCTTTAAAGTGTGAATAATAGGCAGAGTGAAGACTGTATGAGTTCTTGTGCTAAGATGACTGAAGGGAGGGTAGAGCTGGCCATCGGTTCCCTGATCTTATCAATGGCTATGTCTAGTTTTGTGTTATTATAAAAATGAAAAGTTTGAACTTTATTTGTTTATAAATTATTTAGTCCTTCTCTCTTTCTTTCCCTGCCTAACCCCACTTTCACACTGAACCCAAGTCTTCAACACTTAAGAAACCATCAAAACACTAGGTCATTGAATATTAAAGTGAGAGACTAGAAAAAAGGAAAAAGAAAACATGAACAGGGCTCTTGTTATAATACTGGCATATTTTTCCTTCTGAGGGAAACAGTGCTGTTGTGATGCATTGTTGCTTTGGTGACTCTAAGTAAACCATTTCTCCCTGTATGCACACCTCAGTGTAGTTCTCTTCCATGGTGACTTTGGACTTGCCCGATGGGACATTTACGTGTGTGGCATGCAAGCAGACACTTGGTAAGTGCTTGCACGTTGGCTTTGGTTTTGGGACATTTGCACTTAAAGTCCACCTGACAGGTAAAGAGTCTCAAGCTAGCCACGTGGAGAGAGAGGTCACAGCCCCCAGTCATTGCCCAGACTCTTGACATGTGAGTGGAGCCACCTTGGACGCCCTGTCCCCTGTCACCATCTGACAGCAAACAGGTGAAGACTTAAAGTGAGAGCAGTAGAAGACCTGCCCAGCTGAGCCCCTATTAGTACACAGAATTATAAGCAAATAAAATAGTAGTTGTTTAAATCCACCCCGTTTGTTGTATAGCAATAGATCATTGTGATACTGGGTTAAAACACACACACATACTAAACTCCGGTTAATGTACGAACATCCACCTATTTTTTATATCTGAGAAGTTGGTGTTTTTAGATTTGAGTTTAGGCTATTTTACCTGAAGACAGTCATTTCCCACCATAATACAGTCCACTCTAAACAGCAAGGTGTGAGGCATTGCATTTGGAATGTGTCCACTTCATAAAGGAAAAGGTGGTGTAAGAAGCATTGTCTGTTTCCTGTTTAGGCCAGTTCCCTTCCCATTAGGCCCCCTAGATCCAGAAGGGCCCATAGGAGGAGGTGTCTTGGTAAGGATATTTATTTCTGCAGCTCGCATCCACAGGAGAACCTGAGAGAATTTATAAATCCATCATTTCAAGTCATTAGGAGGCATGTTGGTCAGTGCAGGAGACTCTTTTCTCATTAATTCAGGAGAGATTTACTTGTGTCACCTTCATTAGTATTTATGGGATTTATCCACATCAATCGCTAGTGCATTAACAGGGAAATAACTAAACCTCCCAGGGTTTGTTGGCGCTAATAAAATGAGCTGGAAGTTCCAGAAATCACCGTGATCAGAAGTATTCTTAACCAGGGCCTGTAATTGATCCTTTCCAAGTACCCTCAGGATGTTTGCCTGTTCGCTTCCTATCCAGTGGTATTTGCATATTAGCACCATATCTAAGGTCTTCTGTGCAGGTTTCAGACTAGAGCCCATTTTGTACCATGAGATGATGGTGGGCGACCCAGTGGAGGGTGGAAAATATCATTGTTGAACCAGAGAACCTAGGTAAACAATGGGTTAAGTTTATTATAATTCTTCTTTGTTTGGTCCTGGCTTATAAAAAAAAAAACCACCCTGCATGTAAATATATTTTTTATGTATTCTGAACATAAAGATAGCTCTGTCCTACCATATTGATTTATTAGATTCTCTGACATTTTAGTTGTGGTCGTTATGTTATATTTATGAGATGAATGTTGGATTCCCTCATTATGTTATCCTCATTTATTTTACATACTTTTATGGCTGGTTGTGTATCGCTTTACAGTTAAAGCTTTATTGCAGCTGTTAGCGTTGGGGGGAGGGGAAGGCAAGTAGTTATTGATCAGAATTTACATGTTTACTGTTGTAATCATGATTTATTTAATCTGTTTGCACATATAAATATAAGCCCACTCTCTGAAATAAAAAATATATACTGTATCTATATTTTAGGAGCATTCTTGTCACTCTCATATGCTTTGGAGTAGAGAATTTGGGGTTGATCCAGTGTTCTGTAGAAGAGCAGTTTCCTTGCAGCCTGTTGGTGAAGAGTGTGGCCTTTGGAGGTGGACTGTATGGGTTCAAATCCCACCTGGACGGCTTACTGCTTGTGTCTTGGACTGTGATATTTACCCTTCCATGCTTCCAATTTTCATACCTATAAAATGGTGTTAGTACTTATAAACCATTGTGAGGATTGGGAGATTAATATTGGTAAAAGTACTTGGCACAGAGAAATTGCTTATTATCTGCTAGTCATTGAAACTCTAGTAAGTAGGTGGTAAGGTAGGTATATTGGAAAGGCTCAGTTATGTTCAAGCGGGAGCCTTGGATTTTTGGGGAGGGGCTGGCTTCCCTCGTGGCTCAGCGATAAAGAATCCACCTGCAGTACAGGAGCTGCAGGAGACTTGGGTTCAATCCCTGACTTGGGAAGACCTCTTGGAGGAGGGCATGGCAACCCACTCCATTATTCTTGTCTGGAGAATCCCATGGACAGAGGAGCTTGGCAGAATCAGTCCATAGGGTCACAAAGAGTCAGATGTGACTGAAGCGACTTAGTACACACAGCAGATTTATTAGTACACACAGGGGAAAAGTAGGAGATAATATAGGTATAAAATGCTTAGATATTTTCGTTTTTTGCAGAATTTTGTTTTTAATTCAGATGATGAATTGTTTGTAAAATTGTCTTAATCAGACTGTTTAATCTAGAATATCTGGATCACAAGCTCTTGGAAAACAAATCTAGTTTGCTGAATGAGTGAGTGAATGAATGAATGCTGACCTATAGTTTTCAAGGAAAACCTTGGATATGTTTGATAGGTGTTTTATTTTTTAAATTTTTGTTGGCGTATAATAGTTGTATTAGTTGTTGCTATACAGTGAAGTGAACCAGCTATAGGTATACATATATCCCCTCTTCTTTGGATTTCCTTCCCATTTAGGTCATCACAGAGCACTGAGTTCCCTGTGCTATACAGTAGGTTCTTATTAGTTCTCTTTATACATAGTGGTGTCTATATGCCAATCCCAGTCTCCCAATTTATCCCACCCTCCTTTCCCCCCTTGACTATATTTTTGATTGAGCAGATCAAGAATATTCAGAAGTTCTGCCCTGGCCAAGAAAGAGAAGGACTCACTGAAGTCCAAAAGTTGGTTTGAGGATTTATTTTCCTATATATTATCTTAAAATAGGTTTTCATTCCAGGTCTGCCATTAGTTAGCTTTTAAAGATCAACCTCACTCTGCCTGTCTTCTCATCTATCACTTGGGTTTAATAATACCTGTTTGTTAGGGCACTCAAAGCTGGTGCACTGGGACGGCCCTGAGGGGTGGGATGGGGAGGGAGGTGGGAGGGGGGTTCAGGATGGGGGACACATGTACACCCATGGCTGATTCATGTCAGTGCATGGCAAAAACCACTACAATATTGTAATTAGCCTCCAATTAAAATTAAAAAAAAAAAAAATACCTGTTTGTGCTTTGTGCAATGCTTAGTCACTAAGTCATGTCTGACTCTTTGCGACCCCATGGACTGTAGCCCACCAGGATCCTCTGTCCATGGGGTTTTCTAGGCAAGAATACTGGAGTGGGTTGCCACTTCCTCCTCCAGGGAGTCTTCCTGACCCAGGGATCAAAGCCATGTTTCCTTCATCGGCAGGTGGATTCTTTACCACTGAGCCACCTGTGAAGCCCCCCAGTACCTGTATAGAGTACAGTATAATAGTGACATGGACCCTGGGTTAGAAATCAAAAGACATTTTACAGCCCCAAGTCTGCCACTGAATAGCTGTGGCAAAAGGCTTATTTATTTATTTATTTTATTATTATTATTTTTTAATAAATTTATTTATTTTAGTTGGGGGCTAATTACTTTACAATATTGTAGTAGTTTTTGCCATACATTGACATGAATCAGCTATGGGTTTACATGTGTTCCCCATCCTGATCCCCCCTCCTACTTCCCTCCCCATCCCATCCCTCTGGGTCATCCCAATGCCCCAGCCCTGAGCATTTGTCTCATGCATCGAACATGGAATGGTGTTCTGTTTCAGGGTCCAAGTCTCTCTCTGCAGGATTATGTTGAGAATCTGATGAGCTGATGTTGGTGATAGGACTCCAGATACTGTAAAGCACTACATAAATGTTAGGAGCTGTTAATGATGCCACCTAACAAAGATGTTGCAAAGATGAGATGCTAAATGATTTGAAAAGGCTCTCAAAGAAGCAGCATGTGCTTTGTGACTATTGAAGACATAGGGAAGACTTGGTTCTATGACCCCATTATGTTCTGGGTGAGAATCCCAACTCTCTCCAAGAGACAAAGGCCTAAAAGAACCCCAGACTCCCTGGATCCTTGCTTGGTTCCAAGGAATGTTACTCCTTTATTCAGCTCTTGTGCTACTATTTGGCCACATCCTTAGAGAAAAAATAAGTCTTGCCTTTGTAATTTCCTTATTGTTTGTTAGGTACAAGACTGTGTATTTTATTTGCAGCATTTAATGTAAGTCACATGTTCTGCCCTGGTACTGGTGACTCAGCATTTGCATTTTACACTTTACAATTTGGCAGTGATTCTTTGAAATAATTTACTTTTATCGTCTTGCTTCAGATTTTCAAGTAATAATCCATCTAGCAAAGCAGTTTATCTGTTCTGTATATTCGTTTCTGTTTTGAGGCTCTTGAGGAGAACGAAATGATTTTTAATCAAATTTCTAGGCCACTCATCATAATTAGGTTTAGAATTATGAATTGTGTACAACCTTATCATTACATCATACCTCCCTGTGATAAGTAAGTGAATCAGAGATCATCCAGAATTTTCAGAGCCCTTCAGGATGGTTTATGGCTTTTAAAGAAAAACCTCCAAATTTCTCCCAGTAGCTTAAAACATTCTAGGAAAACTTGCAGTGTTTCCCTTCTTTTTATCCTCTATCTGGAAAGGCTGTTGCTTGTTAAATTCCCCCTAAATCACTTGAACTCTGAAAATTTTATGTAGCTACGGTTTTAAGAAAAAGTTAATCAAAATTGAACCTCAAATATATTCTGAGTGAAATAAGTCATGCACAAAAGAGTACTTACTATATATTTTCATTTTTGTGTCATTCTAGAACTAGTCTGGAGTTGCTTCTGAGGGACAGAGATTAACTCGTGAAAGCGAAAGTTGCTCAGTCGTGTCCAACTCTTTGTGACCCCATAGACTCTACAGTTCGTGAAATTCTCCAGGTCAGGATACTGGAGTGGGTAGCCTTTCCCTTCTCCAGGGAATCTTCCCTACCCAGGGATTGAACCCAGGTCTCCTACATTGCAGGAGGATTCTTTACCAACTGACATATCAGGGGAGTCCAACTTGGTGAGATGGTATAAATTTGAAATGTTCTAGATCTTGATAGAGGTAGTTATACACACATAAGTGCCTATATTTGTCAAAACTGATTAAATTGTACATTGAAGATCTATGCATTTCACTCTATGCAAATACATCTCAGGGATTTCCCTGGTGGCTCAGGGAAAGAATGGTAAAGAATTCTTTACCAGAGTTCCCTGGTAAAGAATCCACCTGCTAATGCAGGAAATACAGGTTTGATCCCTTATCAGGAAGATCCCCTGGAGAAGAAAATGGCAACCTACTCCAGTATTCTTGCCTGGGAACTCCCATGGACAGAGGAGCCTGGTGGGCTATAGTCCATGGGATCATGAAAGAGTTGGGCATGACTTAACGACTAAGCAACAACAACTACATCTCAATAAAAAAATTAAAAAATTAACTATGACCTGTTGTTTTCATATGTCATTTTAGATGTATTTTTACTGATGACCATAAGCTATGGACGATTTGAGGCAATATGGTGCCTTTTCCTTATATCTTCTAAGCCAGGGCTTGAAGGAAAAGATGTTGTATCACAAAATCAGTTCTTCTAAGTCATTAGAGGTTTGAAAAAAGTAATTTGCCAGCTCTGTTGGCCATGGATATTCAAGTGCGTACCTGCTGTCTGTTAACTTTTATAAGAAGCCGTTATTCATTCTAAAAATGTTCCCTTCTTCTGCCATTTGACTTATATGGAGGAATAATTTCTTGGCTAATTTTTTTGGGAGGGTGCCGTGCTTCTGAAATACAAATCCACTTCTAATGAATCATTATCATGTACTACCATAAAGGTTATTCACCGAAAGCTTCAGAAAAAAAGCAATGAAAACTAATTTTGATTGTTAATGGAAATGTATTTTTAGTCTTAAAGAGCTTCCCTCGGCAATAATTACAGTTATGCCTCTTGGGTGTTTTGGGACTTTTAAATTTACATCGAGTAGCTCTTTTTCATTTAGCGGCTGATCTTTTAACAGAACTCAGCAAATTTGTTCTTCAGTCTAGTGTTAATGAAGGATTGACAGAGAGATTTTATTTCTTTTCTATTCAGTTTTCTTTACCCTCTTCCTAGTCCCTGCACGTGCCCAGGCTGCACTTGTTCTTGTGTTAGGCTGTGCCCTGGGGTGACTGGTGACATGGGCAGCTGAGGCTGGCAGAGAGAGGCTTGAGATGCAGGCCTTGCTTTCCTGCTGCCAGCAGGCATTGGGGCACGAGTAGCTGCCTCTGCCTTATGAAGCATAGAATTGCTGCACAGCAAGTGAGCTCCTAGAATGCTTTTGCTGCAAGTGGGCAAAGATCAACACTGCAGCCTAAGGATTGGAAAACACAGCCCTGTAAGGGCTTGCAGCTGCCCTGCCTCTGACTTCAGGCTCCAAAGCATCTGTAAGCATGCAGGGAGATTCAAAACAACAAGATGCAGAGCTAAATTTTAGCAACTGAGACCGTTTGCTGGTTGTGCTGATTCTTGGCTGGTTTCAGAGACAGGGACTGCTCAAGGAAGTGAGAAGGGGTTCTGGCAGGAAGTTTGCTGAGGTTTTGCCCTCTTGTTAAAGAACAGAACGGTGCCAATTAACCCAGTCACCTGATTAGAGAAAGCTCAAGCCACCACTGAGAATCCTTCTCCTAATGAAAAATGACCTCTCTCCCCCCATGAAACTAGGGAGCAGCCAGACATTTGGGTATGTGCAAACAGCACTGAACATTAGGGAACAGTTTAAATTAATCCTGTGTACTGCGGCTCTGAGAATGGAAGCCAGCCCCACATGTCAATAAATCTAGATCTGTTTGAAGCTCATGTCACTAAATCTTCGTCTTGACTGTTTGCTGGTGGTGTCAAGAGCTGCCCTGGAAGATGAATTTGAGGGGAGGATGAAAAAAGAACCATATTAAACTGCAGCTCTGATAAGTTTAGTTAAGAGGCAGGAGATGTGTCCTTGCCATGACATTCAGTGGCTGATATTTGTTTCCCTTTAAATAATATGCTGTACATCTGTGAGAATGATGGTTTAGGGCTGGTGACATTGCATTTCCACCAAGGTTACTACTGCCTTATGGACAGGCAGGCTCTCTCCTTTCTTTCTCTATCCCACACCCTGTCAATAAATATCCTCTTGTTGGAGGAAGTGAGACACAGATTTTAGAGGTGACACCAGAGCGTCTTCATTTCTAGAAGCAATGAGGTTCAGCCCCTATGTAGTGAAAGGGTGAAGGGGTGGAGAGAAATTAAAGGGACCATGAGAAGCAGTTTTCTTTATGAAACTGTCCCAGGGAGCCAATAGCACCCAGTGGGGAGAGCTTTGAGAATACCAGAGTTTTGAGAATTTCTCCCTGAAAAACTTGTTTTCATAAACCAAGATATGGAAAATCTGGGTACTCAGGACTTTGTGTTCTATTTTTTCCTGCAGTTCCCCTATCTAGTTACCTTGTTTTTTCCTTACTGTAATTGCAGATCTATGACTTATGACAGCAGTCAGCAAACTTCTTGTGTAAAGGGCCAGATAGTAAATATTTTCAGCTTTGTAGGCCAATACAGCCTGTGCTGTAACTATTCCACTCTGTCCTTGCAGCCCAAAAACAACCCTAGCCTATCCATAAACGAGTGGATGTGTCTGTATTATGGCCACTGACTCTTTTTTTTTTCTATGACATTTTAAAAAATATTTTTTAATTGGAGTAAAATTGCTTTAGAATGTTGTGTGACCTTCTTACTACAACATGAATCAACTGTAAGTACATATATATCCCCTCCTTCTTGAGCCTCCTTCCTACCCACCCCCACCCTACCCCTCTGGCTGATCAGAGTTCTAAAGCTGAGATTCCTGGGACACTGACATTTGAACTTGATATCATATCCCTTGTCATGAAAGATTATCCCTCTTTTGAATTTTTCAGCTATTTAAAAATATAAAAATCAATCTTAACTTGCAGGCTGTACAAAAACAGATAGTGGACTGGATTTGGACCATGAATGTAGTTTTCTGACCTCTGACCTTTGTTTTTCCTCTGTCTTGTCGCTTTCCTTCTATCAGTGTGAAAAGATGATAGCTGTCCCTTTTGGGAGGACGATACTGGCAACCTAAAGATTAAGTCCATGGCTGTATTCAGCCAAGAGATGTAATGGATATGGATGAAAACAAAGCTGGCTCTGAGGCAGACAACGCATGTTCCCACACCAACCCTTCCTTAATACTTACTAGCTGTGTGACCTCAGGTTGCTCAGTTAACCTCTCTGAACCCCAGTTTCCTTTTTCTTTTTCTGTAATTGGGTAATTATACCTTCCTTGCCTATATTACATGATTTTTTTTATAAATCAAGTTAAGAGAAATGAGAGTTCTTAGTAAACAATAAATCATTGTATGAATATAAGACCTCAGCGTTGTTCTCAGTGCTTTACCCACATAGGTTCTTCTTGTTAACTGCTGCTGCTGCTGCTGCTGCTAAGTCGCTTCAGTCATGTCCGACTCTGTGCAACCCATAGACGGCAGCCCACGAGGCTCCCCCATCCCTGGGATTCTCCAGGCAAGAACACTGGAGTGGGTTGCCATTGCCTTCTCCAATGCATGAAAGTGAAAAATGAAAGTGAAGTCGCTCAGTCATATCCGACTCTTAGCGACCCTATGGACTGCAGCCTACCAGGCTCCTCCATCCATGGGATTTTCCAGGGAAGAGTACTGGAGTGGGTTGCCATTAGTTTGTTGTTAATATTAAAGGATTATACCTTCTCTATTTTAAGTGCGAAAATAGAGCTAGAATTTGACTTGTAGAAGGAAGAAAACAAATATTCTTGTTTCCCCCCTTTTCTTAGACTCTCATGTTGGCTGTTATTCTGAGCCTCTCCAACTTTTTAAACTATTTCTCCCAGTGCATCAGATGCTCAGCCTACATGAAATGATGCAGTTTAAGCTGCCCCACTGCTCAGAAGGCTTTGCCTTCTCACAGTTTGGTCAATCTTAGTAAACCTTTAAGGCTTACCTGAAGTGCCACCTTATCCAAGAAATCCTCATGGGTGTCTTCAACCCATGCAATCCTGTCCTATGTAAATGACTTGACCCCACCAGGACCATACCTCTAGAAAGATATCCTTTTCCCCAAAAGTCATAGAGCTTTTAAGAAAAGGGTAGATGCAAGGAGACTGCAGGTTAACCAAGCAGAATGCTTTTTTGAGCAGGGTGTCCCTTTTTTGATTCAGAGTCCCTCTGAAATCATTTACTCCTGCCTCATGGGAGAGAGGTCCAGATATGAAATCAGGAAATTCTGGGGAAGTTACTCTGACAAGTGGCATCACAGAACTGTTTTTTTTTTTTAGCTACAGTATTCCATCTGTGTACCCTGTTATACTTTTCAAACATGTTAATGTCCACTAGCTCTTTTGAACCTTGTTACAAACCTTTGAAGCACAGGGAATAAATTTCTAATTCCCACGTGACGCTGATGAAGCTTCTGTCCAGAGAGGTTAATTTAACTATCCTGGCACCATGCAGATGGTTAATGACAAAGTTGAGACTGGAACCTAGTACTAGTTACCATACTCCACTCCACTCTCAACCCCAAGCTGCTGTAAGCCCTGACCATGGACTCTTGCTGTGTGTGATATTCAGATTCTTGAAGGTGAGAGCACATTTGTGTATGACTGTATTGAACTAGCTGTTTTTTTTTTCTTTTTTTTGAATTAATTTATTTTTTATTGAAGGATAATTGCTTTACAGAATTTTGTTGTTTGCTGTCAAACCTAAACATGAATCAGCCATAGGTGTACATATATCCCCTCCCTTTTGAACTGCCCTCCCCATCGCACTCCTCTAGGTTAATACAGAGCCCCTGTTTGAGGTTCCTGAGCCATACAGCAAATTCCCGTTGGCTATCTATTTTACATATGGTAATGTAAGTTTCCATGTTACTCTTTCCATACATCTCACCCTCTCCTTCCCTCTCCCCATGTCCATAAGTCTATTCTCTATGTCTGTTTTTCCCTTGTTGCCCTGTAAATAAATTCTTCAGTACCATTTTTCTAGATTCTGTATATATGCATTAGAATGTGATATTTGTCTTTCTCTTTCTGACTTACTTTCACTCTGTATAATAGGTTCTAGATTCATCCACCTCATTAGAACTGACTCGAATGTGTTCCTTTTTATGGCTGAGTAATATTCCATTGTGTATATGTACCACAACTTCTTTATCCATTCATCTGTCGATGGGCATCTAGGTTGCTTCCATGTTCTAGCTAATGTAAATAGTGCTGCAATGAACAGTGGGATACATGTGTCTTTTTCAATTTCGGTTTCCTCAGGGTATATGTCTAGGAGTGGGATTGCTGGGTCATGTGGTGGTTTTATTCCTATTTTTTTAAGGAATCTCCATACTGTCTTCCATAGTAGCTGTATCAATTTACATTCCCAACAGTGCAAAAGTGTTCCCTTTTCTCCATACCCTCTCCAGCATTTATTGTTTGGAGATTTTTTGATGATGGCCATTCTGACCTGTGTGAGGTGATATCTCATTGTAGTTTTGATTTGCATTTCTCTAATAATGAGCAATAAGCTGGCATCAAGATTGCCAGGAGAAATATCAATAACCTCAGATATGCAGATGACACCACCCTTATGGCAGAAAGTGAAGAAGAACTAAAGAGCCTCTTGATGAAGGTGGAAGAGGAGAGTGAACAAGTTGGCTTAAAGCTCAACATTCAGAAAACTAAGATCATGGCATCTGGTCCCATCACTTCATGGGAAATAGATGGGGAAACAGTGGAAACAATGTCAGACTTTATTTTTGGGGGCTCCAAAATCACTGCTGACGGTGATTGCAGCCATGAAATTAAAAGACGCTTACTCCTTGGAAGGAAGGTTATGACCAACCTAGATAGCATATTTAAAAGCAGAGACATTACTTTGCCAACAAAAGTCTGTCTAGTCAAGGCTATGGTTTTTCCAGTGGTCATGTATGGATGTGAGAGTTGGACGGTGAAGAAAGCTGAGAGCCGAAGAATTGATGCTTTCGAACTGTGGTGTTGGAGAAGACTCTTGAGAGTCCCTTGGACTGCAAGGAGATCCAATCAATCCATCCTAAAAGAGATCAATCCTGGGTGTTCATTGGAAGGTCTGATGTTGAAGTTGAAACTCCAATACTTTGGCCACCTCATGCGAAGGGTTGACTCATTGGAAAAGACCCTAATGCTGGGTAGGATTGGGGGCGGGAGGAGAAGGGGACGACAGAGGATGAGATGGTTGGATGGCATCACCGACTCGATGGACATGGGTTTGGGTAGACTCCGGGAGTTGGTGATGGACAGAGAGGCCTGGCGTGCTGCAATTCATGGGGTCGCAAAGAGTCAGACACGACTGAGCGACTGAACTGAACTGAACTGAATAATGAGCAATGTTGAGCATCTTTTCATGTGTTTGTTAGCCATCTGTATGTCTTCTTTGGAGAAATGTCTGCTTAGGTCTTTTCCCCACTTTTTGATTGGATTGTTTGTTTTTCTGGTATTGAGTTGTATGAGCTGCTTGTATATTTTAGAAATTAATGCTGTGTCATTGTTTCATTTGCTATTATTTTCTCCTGTTTTGAGGGTTGTCTTTTCACCTTGCTTATAGTTTCCTTTGCTGTGCAAAATCTTTTAAGTTTAATCAGGTCCCATTTGTTTACTTTTGTTTTTATTTCCATTCTTCTAGGAGGTGAGTCATAGAGGATCTCGCTTTGATTTATGTCATCAAGTGTTCTGCCTATGTTTTCCTCTAAGAGTTTTATAGTTTCTGGTCTTACATTTAGGTCTTTAATCCATTTTTAGTTTATCTTTGTGTATGGTGTTAGGAAGTGTTCTAATTTCATTCTTTTACATGTAGCTGTCCAGTTTTCCCAGCACCATTTATTGAAGAGGCTGTCTTTGCCCCATTGTATATTCTTGCCTCCTTTGTCAAAAATAAGGTACCCATAGGTGCATGGATTTATTTCTGGGCTTTCTATCTTGTTCCATTGGTCTATATTTCTGTTTTTGTGCCAGTACCATATTGTCTTGATGACTGTAGCTTTGTAGTATAATCTGAAGTCAGGAACATTGATTTCCTCTCGCTCCATTCTTCTTTCTCAAGACTGCTTTGGCCATTCGGGGTCCTTTGTGTTTCCATATGAATTGTGACATTTTTTGTTCTAGTTCTATGAAAAATACCATTGGTAATTTGATAGGGATTGCATTGAATCTGTAGATTGCATTTGGTAGTATAGTTATTTTCACAATATTGATTCTTCCTACCCAGGAACTTGGAATGTCTCTCCATCTGTTTATGTTGTCTTTGATTTCGTTCATTTGTGTCTTATAATTTTCTGTGCACAGTTCTTTTGTCTCCTAATGTAGGTTTATTCCTAGATATTTAATTCTTTTTGTTGCAGTGGTGAATGGGATTGATTCCTTAATTTCTCTTTCTGATAAAGAAATGCAAGTGATTTCTGTGTATTGATTTTGTATCCTGCAACTTTGCTAAATTCACTGATTAGCTCTAGTAATTTTCTGATACTATCTTTAAGGTTTTCTATGTACAGTATCATGTCATCTGCAAACAGTGAGAGCTTTACTTCTTCTTTTCTGATCTGGATTCCTTTTGTTTCTTTTTCTTCTCTGATTGCTATAGTTAGGACTTCCAAAACAATGTTGAATAATAGTGGTGAAAGTGGACACCCTTGTCTTGTTCCTGATCTTAGGGGGAATGCTTTCAGTTTTTCACCATTGAGAATAATGTTTGCTGTAGGCTTCTCATATATGGCCTTTACTATGTTGAGGTAGGTTCCTTCTATGCCCATTTCTTGAAAAGTTTTAATCATAAATGGGTACTGAATTTTGTCAAAGGCTTTTTCTGCATCTATTGAGATTATCATGTGGTTTTTATCTTTCAGTTTATTAATACGGTGTATCACATTGATTGATTTGCATATATTGAAAAATCCTTGCATCCCTGGAATAAGCCCAACTTGATCATGGTATATGTGCTTTTTGATGTGTTGCTGAATTCTGTTTGCTAAAATTCTGTTGTGATATTGGCCTGTAGTTTTCTTTTTTTGTGTTGTCTTTGTCTGGTTTTGGTATCAGGGTGATGGTGGCCTTGTAGAATGAATTTGGAAGTGTTCCTTCCTCTGCAATTTTTTGAAACAGTTTTAAAAGGATAGGCATTAGCTTTTCTTCAAATGTTTGATAGAATTCTCCTGTGAAGCCATCTGGTCCTGGGCTTTTGTTTTTTGGAAGATTTTTTATTACAGCTTCAGTTTCACTGCTTGTAACTGGGTTGTTCAAAATTTCTATTTCTTCTGGGTTCAGTCTTAGAAGATTGAACTTTTCTAAGAATCTGTCCATTTCTTCCAGGTTATCCATTTTATTGCCATATAGTTGTTCATAATAGTCTCTTATAATCCTTTGTATTTCTGCATTGTCTGTTGTAACCTCTCCTTTTTCATTTCTAATTTTGTTGATTTTATTTTTCTCTCTTTTTTTCTTGATGAGTCTGTCTAAAGGTTTGTCAATTTTGCTTTATCTTCTCAAAGAACCAGCTTTAAGTTTTATTACTCTTTACTATTGTTTCTTTCGTTTCTTTTTCATTTATTTCTGCTCAAATCTTTATGATTTATTTCCTTCTACTAATTTTGGGATTTTTTTGTTCTTCTTTTTCCAGTTGGTTTAGGTGTAAAGTTAGGTTGTCCAATGTTTTTCTTGTTTCTGAAGGTAGGATTGTATTGCCATAAACTTCCCTCTTAGAACTGCTTTTGCTGCATCTCATAGGTTTTGAGTTGTCGTGTTTTCATTGTCATTTGTTTCGAGAAATTTTTTAATTTCCCTTTGACTTCTTCAGTAACCTGTTGGTTATTTAGAAATGTGTTGTTTAATCTCCATGTGTTTGTGTTTCTTACAGTTTTTTTTCTTGTAATTTATATCTAGTTTCATAGCATTGTGGTTGGAGAAGATGCTTGATACAATTTCAATTTTCTTAAATTTACTGAGGTTTGATTTGTCACCCAAGATGTGGTCTGTCCTGGAGAATGTTCCATGTGCACTTAAGAAGGTGTATTCTTCTTCATTTAGATGGAATGTCCTGAAGATATCAGTGAGATCCATCTCATCTAATGTATCATTTAAGCCTTGTGTTTCCTTATTAATTTTCTGTTTTGATGATCTGTCCATTGGTGTGAATGTGGTGTTAAAGTCTCCTACTATTATTGTGTTACTGTCAGTTTCTCCTTTTTGTCTGTTAGTGTTTGTCTTATGTATTGAGGCACTCCTATGTTGGGTGCATAGATAATTTATAATTTTTTTTTAATAAATTTATTTATTTTAGTTGGGGGCTAATTACTTTACAATATTGTAGTGGTTTTTGCCATACATTGACATGAATCAGCCATGGGTTTACATGTGTTCCCCATCCTGAACCCCCCTCCCACCCCCCGCCTCATCCCATCCCTCTGGGTCATCCTATTGCCCCAGCCCTGGGCATTTGTCTCATGCATTGAACCTGGAATGGTGTTCTGTTTCACATATGATGATATGCATGTTTCAATGCTATTCTCCCAGAACGTCCCACCCTCACCTTCTCCCTCAGAGTCCATAAGACTAATTTTTATGCCTTCCTCTTGAATTGATCCCTTGATCATTATGTAGTGTCCTTCCTTATCTCTTGAATAGTTTTTATTTTAAGGTCTATTTTGTCTGATATGAGGCTTGCTCCTCTAACTTTCTTTTGTTTCCCAATTGCATGCAATATATCTTTCCATCCTATGACTTTCAGTCTATATTTGTCTTTAGCCCTGAAATGGGTTTCTTGTAGACATCATATATATGGGTTTTGTTTTTGTATACATTCAGCCAGTCTCTGTCTTTTGGTTGGAACATTTAATCCATTTACATTTAAAGTAATTGTTAATATATATGTTCCTATTGCCATTTTCTTAATTGTTTGGGGTTGATTTTGTAGCTCTTTTTTCTCCTCTTGTATTTCTTGACTATATAAGTCCCTTTAACATTTTTTGTAAAGCTGGTTTGGTGGTACTGAATTCTCTTAACTTTTGCTTGTCTGAAAAGCTTTTTATTTCTCCACCAATTTTGAATGAGATCCTTGCCAGGGACAATAAAGTTGGTTGTAGATTTTTCCCTTTCAGTACTTTAAATATATCCTGCCATTCCCTTCTGGCCTGCAGTGTTTCTGCTGAAAGATCAGCTGTTAAGCATATGAGTTTCCCTTGTATGTTACTTGTTGCTTTTCCCTTGCTGCTTTTAATATTCTTTGTGTTTAGTCTTTGTTAGTTTGATTAATCTATGTGTCTTGGCATGTTTCTCCTTGGCTTTATGGGACTTTTTGTGCTTCTTGGACTTGATTGACTATTTCCTTTTCCATGCTGGGGAAATTTTCAACTATAATCTCTTCAAAAATTTTCTCATGCCCTTTCTTTTTCTCTTCTTCTTCTGGGACCCCTATAATTCGAATGTTGGTGCATTTGATATTGTCCCAGAGATCTCTGAGACTATCCTCAGTTCTTTTCATTCTTTTTACTTTATTCTGCTCTTCAGAAGTTATTTCTACCATTTTATCTTCCAGCTCACTGATTCTTTCTTCTGCTTCAGATATTCTGCTATTGCTTCCTTCTAGAGTATTTTTAATTTCAGTAATTGTGTTGTTTGTCTCTGTATGTTTGTTCTTTAATTCTTCTAGGTCTTTGTTAATTGATTGTTGCATTTTCTCCATTTTGTTTTCATGGTTTTTGATCATTTTTACTATCATTATTCTGAATTCCTTTTCAGGTAGTTTGCCTATTTCCTTTTCATTTATTTGGACTTCTGTGTTTCTAGTTTGTTCCTTCATTTGTGTAGTATTTATCCACCTTTTCATTATTTTTTTTTTTTAACTTATTGTGTTTGAGGTCTCCTTTTCCCAGTCTTCAAGGACAGTTGAATTTTTTCCTTGAAGAAGGTTGAATTCTTTCTTCCTTTTGGTTTCTGCCCTCCTAAGTTTGGTCTAGTGGTTTGTGTAAGCTTCATATAGGATGTGATCTGTGCTGAGTTTTTGTTTGTTTTTTTTTTCCTGTGATGGGCAAGGCTGAGTGAGGTGGTAATCCTGTCTGCTGATGATTGGTTTGTATTTTTGTTTTATTTGTTGTTTAGATGAGGCGTCCTGCACAGGGTGCTACTGGTGGTTGAGTAATGCTGGGTTTTGTATTCACATGGTTTTGTTTGTGTGAATTCTCTCTATTGATACTCCCTAGGGTTAGTTCTCTGGAGAAGGCAATGGCACCCCACTCCAGTACTCTTGCCTGGAAAATCCCATGGACAGAGGAGCCCGGTAGGCTGTAGTCCATGGGGTCGCTAAGAGTCAGACATCACTGAGCGACTTCACTTTCACTTTTCCTGTTCATGCACTGGAGAAGGAAATGGCAACCCACTCCAATATTCTTGCCTGGAGAATCCCAGGGATGGCGGAGCCTGGTGGGCTGCCGTCTATGGGGTCGCACAGAGTCGGACACGACTGAAGCGAGTTAGCAGCAGCAGCAGCAGGGTTAGTTCTCTGGTAGTCTAGGGTCTTGGAGTCAGTGCTCCCACTCCAAAGGCTCAGAGCTGGATTTCTTGTCAGGAACAAAGATTCCACGAGTGGTTTGTTATGGCATTAAGTGAGATTAAAACAAATATCCAAAAAACGAGAAACCAAAGATGAACCCCAGATATATGGCAGTTACAAAATCAAGCAAATAATAATTAAAATAATGGAATATACACATATACATATATACCCATGAGCAAAATCAAAACAGTCCAACAAAAATAAAGTACAGTAGATTGACCCAGCGAACAAAGGAAATAAAACATTTTATTTACTGGCTAAGAACAAAACTAACTAAAGCACAAACTGGAAAACAAAACTAAAGCAAGGTGCCAAGTGGGGGATAAAGCAATGAAAACAAAACTAACAAATATGTTGAGAGGGAAGGAAAGAAAGGAAGAATAGACATGCAAGGTAAATACAGGTAGATGAAGAAGATTTGTATACATTAAAGATTAACTGCAAGGGGAAAAAACAGTAGGAAAGGCAAACAAAGGAATAACTGTAGAAAAAATATAATAGGTTTAAAAAATTAGAAATTAAAATAATAAAAAAAACAGAGGAAGAAAGAAAAAAGGACAGAAAAAGGGAAACTCCACAGAACTGCAAAAGCCCAATGTAGAGCCAGAGGTTTATAACAACAATAAAAAATGTGACTGAGAAAAAAAAAAGCTCAAAAGTTTAATTGGGTTTCATGCTGCTGCTGCTGCTGCTGCTGCTAAGTCGCTTCAGTCGTGTCCGACTCTGTGCGACCCCATAGACGGCAGCCCACCAGGCTCCGCCGTCCCTGGGATTCTCCAGGCAAGAATACTGGAGTGGGTTGCCAGTTCCTTCTCCAGTGCATGAAAGGGAAAAGTGAAAGTGAAGTCGCTCAGTCGTGTCCGACTCTTAGCGACCCCATGGACTGTAGCCTACCAGGCTCCTCCGTCCATGGGATTTTCCAGGCAAGAGTCCTGGAGTGGGGTGCCATTGCCTTCTCCGATTGGGTTTCATAGTGCCAATAAAATCGACAACTACAACAGAGGGGGGAAAAAAGGAAAAAAAAGGAAAAAAAAAATCCAAATGATTCTACAGAACAAGTCAAAAAATAAGAATAGTAAATGTTTTTCTTGAGCCACTACTGTCAGTCCTTTCCCTCTCTGGGAGTCACAGTCCATCTTAGCCCCGCTAGGATGCCCTCCAACACTGTGCTGATCTCTGGTCCTGCTATGGGGGCAGCTCATATTCTAATCTGGTCCTGCTCTTGTGTGTTCTTGCCTCTAGTGTTCAGTTATCAGAACTAGTGTGTTTTCTTTTGTGGAAGCTCTCAATGACCTTTTATATAGTCCACCGACTCACAGTCTGCCTAGTTGATTGTGTGGATTTAATCTGCAACTTGTACAGCTAGTGGGAAGGTTTTGGGTCTTCTTCCTTAGCCGCAGTGCCTCTGGGTTTCAACTGTAGTTTTATTTCCACCTCTCCATGCGGGTCGTCCACTGGAGTTTGCTCTTGAGGCTGCCCTGGAGGACTTGGGTTTGCCCCTGTGAGGACCAGGTGTGGAGGTGGTGCAGCTGCTTGGGTCGCAGGGGTTCTGGCAGCTCCAGGTACTCAGGGGAGTTGGCGGTTAGGGCAGCAGGAAATATAGTGCTCTAGAAGAATATGGCAACCAGTATTCTTGCCTGGAGACACCCCCCTCCCCCAACTTCCTGACAGAGAAGCCTGGCAGGCCACAGTCTACAGGGTCACAAAGAGTCAGACACAACCAAAGCAACCCTGTGTGTATAGACACAAGACATTTTTTGCCTGCGGCAGCTTTGCCCCAGTGAGAGTTGAGTGTGAAGGTGGCGCAGCTGCTTGGCTTGTGGAGATCCTGGTGGCGCCAAGTGTGCAGGGACATGGACTGCCTCTGCCGTAGGAGTTATGGCCCTATCAGTGTCTTTTTTCAAGCCTCTTGTAGCTGGCGATCAGAAGGCCTCTTTGGCCAGTCTTTCTCCGTAGCTCCACCCATTAAAGCAGTTAGAGGGCTCCCTTGCCTGGGGTCCTTCTCTGTTCTTTGGTGCATCAGGCACATAGATGGGCCCTCCTGGCTGGGGTCCTACTCTGTAGTTCAGTGTGTCAGGCATTTGATGGGCCAGCACCTCTACTGTTCAGCTGCAGATGCTGGCATGTGGGGAGAGAGAAGCCATGGTGACGGCTCCACCCCCTCCGTGTGACTCAGCAGTATTGCCTTGCTTCCATGGCTGCCCGGCTTTTCTCCACAGGCATTTCCCCACACAGTCTCCTCCCTCACATGCCCTCAATCCATCTCTCCGCAGTCAACAGCAGCCCTCACCTTGGGATTGCTCCACAATGCCTAAACTCCAGCTCCCAGCGTATGCGTCTTCCAAGGGACCAGTGTTTCTGTCCGGGGTATGTATGGCTGCAGCAAGGACTGTCTGATTCTCCTTCCATTTAGGCTGCCACAGATTAGCTGTTTCATGCTCAGCCTTAAATGTTTCTCCCTGACTCAGACAGTTGCCCGGATGTGGGGATCGGACCCCTGCTTCCGTTCCCCCATCCCCAAGGGCAGGTCCAGTCCTACTCACACTGCTGTTTTTCCCCCTAGTCCCTTCATCGTATGGAGTTATGTGTGGTTCTATATATTCTTTTCCACTGGTCAGGTACTCCTGTCTGCTCTCAGCTGGTGTTCTGCATGCACTTATGTGTCTGAAGGTGTATTCTTGATGTATCCGAGGAGAGAGATGTACTCCACATCCACCTACTCCTCCACCACCTTGTTCTCTCCGAACTAGCTGTTTTTGAATGTATCTTGTCTGCTTGTCTTATCTTTCCTTCCCAGAATGCATCAGTGAGGGGAGGGGTGGTAGGATTTTGAAGATGAGAGAGTCCATTATTACATGTTTTCACTTCTCTTCTGGTCAGACCTGCATGTTATAAATATGCATACTCAGAGTATCTGCTTTTTTATTGAGTCTGGTGGGGAGACCCAGTGCATCACCGATCACCTAAACACCTTTGGTAGCTGCTCACTACTCATCTGATGGAGTGTGACCTCTTTAGGTTGGCATTCCTGATCCTCCACTGTCTGGGTCCAGGTGCTCTTCCCTCCTCACCTTGCATCTCAGAGGAACCCATCTGCCTTTCCATTGCCAGGCTCTTCCTGCATCCTGTCTCTTTCTTCCTCATCTAGGACTCTGAGCCACCAGTTTCTTCCACTTTTTCAAGTGTCTTCAATTTTCCCTCTCCAAAGAGAATTTCCCCCTGACCTCTGTCACTATGCATATATTTTATCTACTCTTTGATAAATTATTGATCCTAATTCACCCTGATGCTGTCACCTCCTCCTCTCTTATTACCTCTTCATTATTTGAGGTATCTACCAGCATTTCTTACCTGGGGCTCAGGTGGTAACTATGTTCTGATGTCCTAAGGTGGGGAAACACTATCACCTGAAAACCAAATCTTGTCCATCATCTGTTTTTGTTGGGCTCATGAACTAAAAATATAGTTCTTACATGTTTTTAAAGCTTGAAATAATTTTTAAAAGAACAATTATTGACACATGCAGATATATGAAACCCAAATTTCAGTGTCTGTAAATAAAGTTTTATGGTTGCATAGCCACACCCAGTCTTCTTGGTTATTGCTGTTTTGGTGCTACAAAGGCAGAGTCTAGTAGTTTCAAGAGGCCATATGCCTTTTTATAGAGTAAGTTTGCTGACTCGTGTCCTAAGGCTTTGATAGTAACTTCTATGTATTTAGGAATGTCTTAGATGTGTACCACCCATGGAAGAATTGAGAAAGTTGTCACAGGAAGCACATTCTGTGATTGATATGAGGAACCCTCATGGAAAAAGACTGACTCCCTCTTCCTTATTCTTTAGACCTTCGTCACCAGGTAGCCTGGTGGAGGTCTGGGACATGTCCCTGAAGCTCTTCTCTGATTCTCAGTCACCTCACTCAGTGGGTGCTTCTTGGTCTTTATTATCCATCCTCTCTGTTCTATTCCACCTTGTTGTCCAGACTCTCACTCCTGAAATTCTCCGTTCTCTATTTACTTTGACACTGTGATTTCTCCTGTTTTATCATCTGTCTTTCTTTTCTATTCATTAATGGCACACATTTCTTTAGTTTCTAACCATTACTTTTTTTTTTTTTCTTTCTTATACAAATCTCTTAGTAAAACTGTGAGTTCAGCTACTGTCTCTATGCTGATAATTTCCAGTTAACTGTCTCCCAAACTGTAGTCTTGTATTTCCATCTTTCTCCTGGGCATCATCTTCTCTTAGCTGCTTTTTCATGTTTCTTAGCCTTCTGTTCATGACACCATTTTTTCTCAGTCATGGAGGTTTAGAATCTTAGTTATCTGTGATATATCTCCTTAGCTCCACACAGTTCATTAGTTGCTTAATCCTTGGTGATGATTTCAACATCCATCTTCTCTTCTCCAGTCCCACCATCTTGTTCAGTTCAGTTCAGTTCAGTTCAGTCACTCAGTCATGCCCAACTCTTTGCGACCCCATGACCTGCAGCTTGCCAGGCCTCCCTGTCCAACACCAACTCCCGGAACCTACCCAAACTCATGTCCATTGAGTTGGTGATGCCATCCTACCATCTCATCCTCTGTCGTCCCCTTCTCCTCCTGCCCTCAATGTTTCCCAGCATCAGGGTCTTTTCCAACGAGTCAGCTCTTCGCATCAGGTGGCCAAAGTATTGGTGTTTCAGCTTCAACATCAGACCTTCCAATGAACACCCAGGACTGATCTCCTTTAGGCTGGACTGGTTGGATCTCCTTGTAGTCCAAGGGACTCTCAAGAGTCTTCTCCAACACCACAGTTCAAAAGCATCAATTCTTCGGCGCTCAGCTTTCTTTATAGTCCAACTCTCACATCCATACATGACTACTGGAAAAACCATACCCTTGACTAGATGGACCTTTGTTGGCAAAGTAATGGCTCTACTTTTTAATATGCTATCTAGATTGGTCATAACTTTCCTTCCAAGGAGTAAGTGTCTTTTAATTTCATGGCTGCAGTCACCATCTGCAGTGATTTTGGAGCCCCCAAAAATAAAGTCTCTCACTGTTTCCATTGTTTCCCCATCTATTTCCCATGAATTGATGGGATCAGAGGCCATGATCTTAGTTTTCTGAATGTTGAGCTTTAAGCCAACTTTTTCACTCTCCTCTTGTTCAGTTTCCCATTATCTTTCTCTTTCCCAGGCTAGACAGTGATTGTTTTTCTTGAGTCTTTTCCTTCCACACTGCACTGCATGCAGACTGCTGCCTGATTCCAGCAGACGTTTTTGAGGCCCCCGTCACATCCCCTCAGTTCACCTCTGGTTTCAGTCACAGCTGCACTGCACAGTTCCATGAAGCTGGATGAAGCACAAAGTGAGATCAAGCTTGCCAGAAGAAATACCAATAACCTCAGATATGTAGATGGCACCACCCTTATGGCAGAAGGCAAAGAGAATCTAAAGAGCTTCTTTATGAAAGTGAAAGAGAAGAGTGAAAAAGGTGGCTTAAAATTCAACACACACACAAATAAGATCATGGCATCTGGTTCCACCACTTCATGACAAATAGATGGGGAAACAATGGAAACAGTGACAGACTTTATTTTGGGCTCCAAAATCACTGCAGGTGGTGACTGCAGCCATGAAATTAAAAGACACTTGCTCCTTGGAAGAGAAGCTATGACAAACCTAGACAGTATATTTAAAAAGCAGAGATATTACTTTGCCAACACAGGTTTGTCTAGTCAAAACTATGGTTTTTCCAGTAGTCATGTGTGGATGTGAGATTTGGACCATGAAATAGTCATGTATGGATGTGAGATTTGGATCATAAAGAAGGCTGAGTGCCGAAGAATTGATGCTTTTGAACTGTGGTGTTGGAGAAGATTCTTGAGAGTCCCTTAGACTGCAAGGAGATCAAACCAGTCAACCCTAAAGGAAATCAGTCCTGAATACTCATTGGAAGGAATGATGCTGAAGCTGAAGCTCCAATACTTTAGCCACCTGATGTAAAGAACTGACTCATTGGAAAAGACCCTGATGTTGGGAAGGATTGAAGGCCGGAGGAGAAGGAGCCGACAGAGGATGAGATGGTTGGATGGCATGACCGACTCAATGAACATGAGTTTGAGCAAGCTCCAGGATTTGGTGATGGACAGGGAAGCCTGGCATGCTGGAGTCCATGGGGTCAGAAAGAGTTGGACATGACTGAGCGACTGAACTGAACTGATGTGTATTCAAACTCTTGCTGGCAGTGCCTCACCTCAAGTTACTCCATCAGTCTTTCTACTTGCCTATGCTAGGATCTTCTCCAGAGCCATGTGACTTTGTGCATAAGCTAAGCTCAGCCTGAAAGTACAAGGAAGCCAGTGCCCTCATCCTGGACAGCCCTCAACCAATGGGGAACTGAAGCTGATGGCTAACTGCCCAGCCTTCTGTCCATCATACAGGCAGTTCTGGGAGGGATTCTTTGTGGTCCTTAGGTGTTCTGGAAATGGGATCATGCCCCATTGCTGGGAACAGTGACCTTGACAATGCACCCTGATAGTGGATTTTCCTTTTCCATGCTCTTTCTCCTGCTTTCTGCGATCACCTTCCAAATAAGCTCCCTGTACCCACGTGCTCATTACAGACTCTGCTTTCAGAGGGATTTGAGCTGAGACACAGAACAGTCTTCTAGAAGCTGCTGAACAGACATCCTCAGTGGCTTCAGAGGCCTCCTCATGTAAGAAAATTTGTTTTCTGAAATGCTAGGCTGGCAGGTTGGCTACCAGCCTGTCTTCCCAGTGCTTTCTTTCCTTTTTTACCTTCAGCCTTTGTTCCAGTCAAGCTGAGTTCCTTAAGACAAGGGACTCTGTGTTGTTCATCTTTGCTTGCATTATTTTGCTCAGTATCTAATACATGAGGAAACTACTTGTCAATCTGTATTTTTAGTGAATGAAGGGATGTCTTCATCCTCACATGTCCATCCTTCATGGCTCTTCTCCTTGCTGCATGGTTGTGACCTTTACTGCTACTAAATTTACAAAACCCTATGTCTATACCCCTGTATGGTGCTTTTTGCTTTCTACTTTGTTTTTTAATTTATTTACAAGTTTTCACTGCTAAAATGAAAATTCCTCAAGGGAAGTGACTTTGCTTTATTTTTCTTTACATTTCCCAATAGATCTTATGGGTAGATGGATAATCAATACAAGTTGGTTGAATGAGAAAATATCTCCCAACTTTTCCAGGCATGCTGGCTCCTTTTGTTTGGTTCTATTCTCAGTTTTCTAAATATGTCCCATGTTTTCCTATGCCCATGAAATGAGGCTATTTATTCCTTTTTTGCTCCTTAAACATGCTTCCTGCAGTGTTTACCTATGGACATTTTATCCATCCTTCAAAACTCATCTTAAATGTCCTCGATTTTTTATAAATTCTTCCCCAACCTGCCCCCTTTACCCACCTCTCACTTCCTGTATGTTACACATTTGGATGATGCTTTTTAAAAATAACACAGTTTTATTTGGCTTGATGCTTCTCTGGTGTCTCAGATGGTAAAGGATCAGCCTGCAATGTGGGAGATGGGATTTCGATCCCTGGGTCAGGAAAATCCCCTGGAGAAGGAAATGGAACCCACTTTAGTATTCTTACCTGGAGAATCCCATGAACAGAGGAGGCTGGCAGGCTACAGTCCATGGGATCTCAAAGATTCAGACACAACTGAGCAACTAACACATTCACTTTTCGCTTTCCCTTCTTTCTAGGAGATGGTAAGCACCTTCAGGGCAAGGCCAATTCCTTATTGTTTCCAGTAGCTTGCTCAATGTCCTGCAATAGATATATATCTGTTGTAATGAGTTAATTTGAATAGGTTAAATCATACCATCATGCCATTTCATTCCCATCATATTAACCTGTGCCCCCCGACCTGTCTTTGTATGAATTTCTGATAATGGAAGAAATTTAAAGCATTGGGAAAGATATATATCCAGAGCCAGTCAGCGTGATCTACTATGTTTGAACATGAATATTGGGACATAACTTACAAGAATGCCATTTCAATTATTTGTAAAATATTTAAATAGTATAATCCAATTTACATTCTATCATTTCCAACAGCTGTAAAATTTACTTTCCACCAAAGTTAGCTCAATCACTTTAATTCAGTCTGGAAAAACAGTACAAATGAAAGCTTAATTTGTATTTAATCTCCCCTTTTGTTTCTACATTATTGCCTTCAAATCATTCCTTTTAGTGATTGAGATTTAACCCAGAGAGTAGAGAAAAGACTTGATGAAATATTTGAGAAGAATATAACCTATAATGAAAAGTTTGGAGTAAATGTTTAAAAAATTCAACTGGCTTTGTTCTTTGGGGTTTCAATTCACAGCAGTGTCTTTGTTATAAGCCCAAGGTATGAGCTATGTGGGTTATTTTGTCAGAATCATAGGAGGATGACTCTCAGGCATTTAAAACCAGATGATTCATTTGGAGCAGGTCACATTTATACCCTGTGTATGACAATTGGCAGGGAATACAAATGTGAGTAATTATTATTTAGTGTGTTGATCATGCTCATATATTTCTAAGTGGCCTTATGATCATTTTGGTGAGTTTTCTGTCTGATCTCTGGCATTCTTCCAGCTCATGTCATCAGCAGGGAGTAACATCAAGGAGAAGTGGCAGAACTGTAACTCACCATGATTTTTCTGTCTTCATGTAGCATCACATCTGACTTTGGGAGCATGAGAGAGGCAAGTCGCAGGAAGGGGTTGAAAGACCAAGTGGTATGTTCATGGTCAGAACAAAACACCCCTTTCTTGTCCCTTTGTCAGTTGGTGAAATTGGTAGAAGTGTTATAGAGACCTATTTGCATCTTCTCCTGAGAACTCTCCTGTATCCCCATGCTCACCATCTCCCTCTGACCCCCAATAAGCCTCCAGAGATGGCGAGGTGCTTCAGAGAAGGGAATGTGTGAATGAATTAATCTGATTAATAAGAAAGAATCAGTGAAATAAAGGAGGGAAGAAGGGGTTCAAGCTCAAGTATAGCCAAAAAGCGTTAGAGGAGACAATCACATGTTCACTAGAAACATCTCAGAAGGATTGGTGTGATCTCATAAGCCTGGGTTCTGAAAGGTAAAAAAGCTGAAAGGAAATGCTGCAGTTCCATCTGTTACGTTACTTTGCCAACAAAGGTCTGTCTAGTCAGAGCTATGGTTTTTCCAGTAGTCATATATGGATGTGAGAGTTGGACTATAAAGAAAGCTGAGAGCTGAAGAATTGATGCTTTTGAAATGTGTTGGATAAGACTCTGGAGAGTCCCTTGGACAGCAAGGAGATCCAACCAGTCCATCCTAAAGGAAATTGTCCTGAATATTCATTGAAAGGACTGATGCTGAAGCTGAAACTCCAATACTTTGGCCACCTGATGTAAAGAACTGACTCATTGGAAAAGACCCTGGTGCTGGGAAAGATTGAAGGCGGGAGAAGAAGGGGATGACAGAGGATGAGATGGTTGGATGGCATCACCAACTCAGTGGACATGAATTTGAGTAAACTCTGAGAGTTGGTGATGGGCAGGGAGGCCTAGCGTGCTGCAGTCCATGGGGTTGCAGAGTTGGACACGACTGAGTGACTAAACTGAACAATTCCATCACAAACATTCTCAGAAAAAAAAGAAAAAGGTCAAGTTATCAAGACACCTGAAAATTACACGGGATAGGGTTTTAAAATGAGGCAGAAGGTCATTGAAAGGATGAGTTATATTCACAAAACCCATTCTTCTCTATTATGTCAGATGACCTCATAACAGCACTGATTTTGGTCCAACATGAAGTAGTAGTGACCCTACCTTATAGATGAGGAAACTGAGGCCGAAGAGTTTTAGGGACTTGTCTAAGGTCACACTGCTAATAGAAATATAGTTAAACTTCAAAGAAACCCAGGTGCTTTTGTCTCCATAATTTAATGCTCCTTCTGTCATACTACACTGTAAAATATTGGCAGAACTTTTTAATGGTACTGTCAGATGACCAAAACAACCCAGCAAGTCGAGAGTTGTAAAATATATAACAATATGTAATAATGATAAAGGATAAATGATGGAAGATTAGTTCTCCCACTTCACTCACTGGGATGAATGGAAGAAAGCAAAGCTGCTCAACTCACATTTTGACTTTCATCTTTCCTGTTAATTCAACTAGGGAGCTGAAGGACACAAGGCTGTCCATGTGGCATACCTGTGAGTGCATATGCAGGTGGACATGGCTATAACCTTGAGTATTTATTCAGTATCTGGTCTCCATTTACCTAAAGCTCTTGCAAGCCGTTATCAGTTATTTGACCATCCACCAGCCCCAGTCTCATTAGATAATGCAATGTGTGTTGTAACTGCCAGGGTTCACTTTACAGATCATGTGTTTCTGGGGTGAAAGAGTGGTGGTTATCTGGAGGGTCAGATTCCTGACCATAATCTCAGCCTTCCATTATCCAGGGCCAGGATTGGTGGAACTCTTTACCTGCTGGGTTCAGCATCCTCCGTCCTCCCTGAGGGAAATTGCTTTTCTTGTTAACAGCTTTCCTGCTCCTCTTGAATGCATCTCCTGCATTTCCTGAAACATGGAGTCTTACATAGGGTGTTGGCATCGTGCCTGAGCAGAGGAGGCATCTGCTTTCTTGCTGTGATTTCAGATCCTCCAAAGCATCCCCCTGAATGAAAATGCTTCCCCCACCAGGGAAGACATAAACCCTCAAATTCCCATCAATGGAGTTATCCTCTTAAGGTAAAGTTCTATCTCTAGGCTGTTTCCTGGTTAGTATGGACTTTCAAAGAGGGTGTGGACTGTTTGCTATTTGTACTTAAACGTCCTACATTTGATGCAGTGCTGGGCTCATGCTAAATGACCACTAAATTAAGTAGATAAATAAGTCCATTAAATATATTACTTAGCATATACAATTACACCTATTACCTGGATTTGGATTAATCTAACAGGCAAAGTAGCTTAGAGGATAATATGATAGATAAGCTTTGAATACTCAGAAATAGTATAAGGAAATGCTTTCTTACTCAGTAAAAAGCAAAACTTAGAACCTTCTGCTGTTAATAGGATCCTCTTGAAGGGGAGTGGCTGACGATTCTCTGGCCCCAGTTTTCCTATGTTTGATGCATCCACATTGGTCCCCAACATAAGTTTTTTTCTCACTCTGTCTTAACACAAATGAAACAGACTGGGCCAGTTTTCAGGGATGACAGAGGGATATCAAGAATGTACCAGGAGTTGAGCTGGTCTGGCTTACAGAGCCCAGGGTTCTGATTCTGACCTGGCCAGCTGCCTCCCAGGGCTCTGGGCATGGTCAGGTTTGTTTCAGTCCATCAGGGGCCCCCTCTTGGATTTTGTTCTCATGTGATGGATGCTTTCTTTAGTTCATAGCAGGAGGAGAATCCTTGTAAACACTGGGGCTTCCAGATCCAGGCCAAGGGCAGTGATATTTCTCTCCCACCCACCTAAGTCAGTCCTCTTGGCTGTTGCTTCTCATTTGGAGATACACCTGTTCCCCAGGTGACTACTGACAGGGGTAACCTCACTGTGCAAGTGAACCCTGTTTTCCTTGCCCTCAGGGGTGTGACCTGATCACCAACCCATCAGAGTATCCTAATGCAGTGGCAGCAGCTGTCTCATGACGTGGGTCATGGGGTGGCAGATGGTCTGAGGAGGGGATTGGCATTTCCTCATGGAGTCAGAGAGTTCAGAGTTTAGGGACCACAGGGGTGAGGCGCCAGAGAGGGGACCCCCACTTTGCTTCTACTAGCCCCACTTGCAGTTTCGTTTACCCTTGGAAATTCCCTCTTCCTGCTACTGGGTTCCTGGTATCATACAATGAGGGTAGCCATACTTTAATTATCAGCTCCCTCAGGCTCTGGGACTTATATCAGCAGTCTGGCATTCATGATGGTCATTACTGCCTCAGATTCTAAATAACACAGTTGTGCTGATGGAAAATGCTGCTGAGGTCCCTATGGATGTCACTGCTTGTTGCTACGCTGATGTATACAAGTTTGTTTGCAACTGGACATGAAGTCTAGGGGAGGAGATCAGGGGGAGGCACAGGAAATTTGGAGCCTCCTGCCCCTGTGTTGGTCATTTTCACACCAGGACGTGATGTTTGGGTGCCTTGAGGTTGTTATGAGAAACCACTGGGGTTGGGAATTTTGTGGGGGAAGGCTTTTATTTATCTTTTCCCTGTTTGGTGATTCTCAACTCTGAATATACCTTTCTGTATCCACATGCCATGCTGATTTACTTTTTCCAGTTCTTGGAATGATGCAAAATGTCTGGGTTACCAAGAATATGGGACTGTATTTTCTGTATTTCCTTTGTTGAGTATCAGAAAGTTACTTGAACAAGCAACTTATTTGCCATTCTTCCTTATAATTTCCTATTTTGATTAGCTTTTTTTACACATGTGATTTTTTTTTATAAATTTATTTATTTTAGTTGGGGGCTAATTACTTTACAATATTGTAATAGTTTTTGCCATACGTTGACATGAATCAGCCATGGGTTTACATGTGTTCCCCTTCCTGGACCCCCCACCCACCTCCCTCCCCATCCCATCCCTCTGGGTCATCCCATTGCCCCGGCCCTGAGCCCTTGTCTCATGCATCAAACATGGAATGGTGTTCTGTTTCACATGTGATAATATACATGTTTCAATGCTATTCTCCCAGAACGTCCCACCCTCACCTTCTCCCTCAGAGTCCATAAAATTGTTCCATGCATCTGTGTCTCTTATTCTGTCTCGCATATAGGGTTATCGTTACCATCTTTCAAATTCCATATATATGCATTAGTATACTGTATTGTTGTTTTTCTTTCTGGCTTACTTCACTCTGTATAATGGGCTCCAGTTTCATCCATCTCAGTAGAACCGATTCAAATGTATTTTTTTTTTTAATGGCTGAGTAATATTCCATTGTGTATATGTACCACAGCTTCCTTATCCATTCATCTGCTGATGGACATCTAGGTTGCTTCCATGTCCTGGCTATTGTAAACAGTGCTGCGATGAACATTGGGGTACACGCGTCTCTTTCAATTCTGGTTTCCTCGGTGTATATGCCCAGCAGTGGGATTGCTGGGTCATATGGCAGTTCTATTCCCAGTTTTTTAAGGAATCTCCACACTGTTCTCCATAGTGGCTGTACTAGTTTGCATTCCCACCAACAGTGTAAGAGGGTTCCCTTTTCTCCACACCCTCTCCAGCATTTCTTGCTTGTAGACTTTTGGATAGCAGCCATTCTGACTGGTGTGAAATGATACCTCATTGTGGTTTTGATTTGCATTTCTCTAATAATGAGTGATGTTGAGCATCTTTTCATGTGTTTGTTAGCCATCTGTATTTCTTCTTTGGAGAAATGTCTGTTTAGTTCTTTGGCCCATTTTTTGATTGGGTCGTTTATTTTTCTGGAATTCAGCTGCAGAAGTTGCTTGTATATTTTTGAGATTAATTGTTTGTCTGTTGCTTCGTTTGCTATTATTTTCTCCCATTCTGAAGGCTGTCTTTTCACCTTGCTTATAGTTTCCTTTGTTGTGCAAAAGCTTTTAATTTTAATTAGGTCCCATTTGTTTATTTTTGCTTTTATTTCCAATATTCTGGGAGGTGGGTCATGTGATTCTTAAGAGAAATATAAAAATTCCATGAAGCTAGATTTGAGCAGTAGATATATTTAAATCAGTTGCAGTTGTTTTTTTTTTAATCATTGCCGTTTGGCACTCTGATTCTTTTGTTTGCTTGTCATTGGTGTCCAATGAATAGTATGCATTTCTTCCAGTCATTGTTAAAACTCAATGTATGGAAACAGTGTTTATACCAGCAGCTGTTACAAATCTGGGGCTATGGATTAATGTCAGCTTCTGAATGTAGAGTGCTTTAGTTAATTCCACCCAAGGACAGATGATATCATCTAGGAAGAAAGAATATATTAGGAACTGTCAGCCAGAAGGTAGTAAAAGGAGGTGATATGTTATAAGGAGTACTAAAAGGTCATTCAAAGAAGAGATATTGCTAATAACTCAATTAAAATTTTCACGCTGACATTTTACAAATTTCTGTGTAAGCCCTAAAACATTTTCGAAGCTAGCTAAATTCATATACTAGATTGGAAAAACAGGGGTCAAATAGGATTTACACAGTTCCTTTGTGAGGTGAACAAACTGGGATAAACTCCTTTTCCAGGAAGTTCTGGTCAATGCTTCAGTGAAACTCCTTTGATATGTAGGTGAGAGAGAGGAGCCTTGGAAGTATTTCCTTTCATTGGGAATTTTACCTTTTCTTCGGCTTTGGTGCAGAACAGCCAACTCATTCTGGTCCTCAACTTCCAGGAAACCAGTATTTGCCAGACTGGTGCTTCCTTGTAGTTTCTTTCTGCTACCTGGAAAACAAAAAAAATCATGTTCCTTTTGGGAGCCAAGAGGCACAACAAAGAGTAGGTATGAGAGCTGTTGGTTGAACCTACACTTGAAGCAGTAATGCATACAGACAGGAAATGGGATATGGCCACCGTGGCAGAACAGGACAGAAAACACAAGAATGGCAGGGCTCATGAAAGGTCACCTGACACATCTCTGCATGGTCCTTTCTTAAAGGTGTTTTTACCTGGTCCACTACCTGGCTCCTCTTGGTAGCTTTTTTTTCTAGGATTGCATCACTGTTATGATCATTCATTTCTTCTTCCTGTCCAGTGAATGTGAGTTTAGTTCTTTTCTTGGTATTTTTTTCCATAGTCGTGGAGAACTGTTACATATGTATGTATGTATGCATATGTACATTTATTCACTCATTGCTTTAGCTGCCTGCTAGAGGCAATGGCACCCCACTCCAGTACTCTTGCCTGGGAAACCCCATGGACGGAGATGCCTGGTAGGCTGCAGCCTATGGGGTCGCAAAGAGTCGGACACGACTGAGCGACTTCACTTTCACTTTTCACTTTCGTGCATTGGACAAGGAAATGGCGACCCACTCCAGTGTTCTTGCCTGGAGAATCCCAGGGACGGAGGAGCCTGGTGGGCTGCCATCTATGAGGTCGCACAGAGTCGGACACGACTGACGCGACTTAGCAGCAGCAGCAGCAGCAGTGCTTTGGTGGTTAGGAAAGGTAAACATGACTGCCTCTCTCGTGGAACTTATAGTCTTGTGGAGGTGAGGGTGGCTAAATAATCAGTTCAGTTCAGTTCAGTCTCTCAGTTGTGTCCAACTCTTTGCGATCCCGTGGACTGCAGCATACCAGGCTTACCTGTCCATCACCAACTCCCAAAGCTTGCTCAAACTCATGTCCATTGAGTCGGTCATGCCATCCAACCATCTCACCCTCTATCATCCATTTCTCCTCCTGCCTTCATTCTTTCCCAGCATCAGGGTATTTTCCAATGAGTCAGTTCTTCACATCAGGTGCTCAGAGTACTACATCTTCAACATCAGTCTTTCCAATGAGTATTCAGGACTGATTTCCTTTAGGATTGACTGGTTTGATCTCCTTGCAGTCCAAGGGACTCTCAAGAGTCTTCTCCAACACCACAGCTCAAGAGCATCAATTCTTCAATGCTCAGCTTTCTTTATGGTCCAACTCTCACATCCACACATGACTACTGGAAAAACCATAGCTTTGACTAGATGGACCTTTGTCGGCAAAGTAATATCTCTGCTTTTTAATATGCTGTCTAGGTTGGTCATAGCTTTTCTTCCAGGGAGCAAGTGTCTTTTAATTTCATGGCTGCAGCCACCATCTGCAGTGACTTTGGAGCCCAAGAAAATAAAGCTGTCACTGTTTCCATTGTTTCCCCATCTATTTGCCATGAAGTGATGGGACTGGATGCCATGATGTTAGTTTTTTGAATGTTGAGTTTTAAGCTTGCTTTTATACTCTCCTCTTTCACTTTCATCAAGAGGCTCTTTAGTTCCTCTTCACTTTCTGCCATAAAGGTGATATCATCTGCATATCTGCAGTTATTGATATTTCTCCCAGCAATCTTGATTCCAGCTTTGCTTCATCCAGCCTGGCATTTTGCATGATGTATTCTGCATATAAGTTAAATAAGCAGGGTGACAGTATACAGCCTTGATGTACGTACACCTTTCCCTATTTGGAACCAGCTAAATCACACAAACACAAACACTGACACAAAGAATATCAGATCACAACTGGAGTTGGGACTGGGAAAAAGAACATGGTGCCATGTTGAGATCTAATTTTGACTTAGGGAGCTTTGGGAAGACTTCCTGGTGAAGTGATGTCTCATTTGGATGCCGAAGGAGTAGAGTTAGTCAAGAAAGACAAAAGGGAAGAGCCCTGTTGGCAGAGGGAGCAGCAAGTACAAGAATCTTGACTGGAGGGAACTGAGTGATGGTGAGGCACTGAGAGGAGGCCGGTGTGGCTGTTGGAGAGATGGTGGGAGAGAGAGACAGAACTGGGCCTGGGACAGGTGGGGAGGGTTAGTCCATGGAGAGTTTTATAGTCTATGGGGAGGAACTTGACTTTGAAAAATATTTAATAATTATAATAATTAGGGCCGTGCCAAGCCAAACTTCCTCTTCTCACAGTAACAATTCCAGTTCCTTTCCTTTTCAACTCTGGGGACTTATATTAAATTTTGAAGCTGGAGATTTCAGACTGACTTTCTTTTCTTGGAGATTTCTTCTTGGAAATGATTGGCATAGAACCGAAAGCAGTAGCTAGAGAACACCTAAAGGTTTGCTCTGGGCATCTCAAGATGGGGTGTCTTAGACACTGTTACCTGCTTGTCAGGAGAGAGAGATGTATGTCTTTGCTATGTATTATGTACGTGGGAGGCACTTAATAAATACCTGCTGATGAATCAGAGGTGACATCCAGCTCTCAGGAATGCAAGACTGAATTTTATCTTTTGCAGCCATCTAAGTGATGTTCACAAAGAGTGCCTGGGGAGGAGGGATGGGTTCGGCCGCATCTGCTTCGTTGTCCTGCGTGTGTGCTTGGGCCACCTGATGCCAACTCCACAATGGCACATTTGTCTTCTTAAGTGTATGCCAACCCCCTTCCTTCTCCTGAGGCTCTCCAGACGGTGGCCATGGAAGACAGGGACGTGTGGCAAAAGCCCCGTTAACGCGGTCTGTAAAGGGAGGTTGTGGCTGCTGGGGACCGCTCAAATGAAGACAAATGCATTGTTAAGTTTTTATGGACCAAGGCTGCACTTTCATAAAGCGTAATTTACATAACATAACGGATGCTCAAGGCCAAACAGTCCTTGTGGCCTAATGACAGCCCCTGACAACCCATGGATGGCAAGGCCTCCTGTAGAACTCCTCAGGTCAGGAAGCCTCCTCCTTCCCCTGCTGGCTCAGCATGCTGGTAGCTCAGAGCTTTCTCTTTGACTTCTCAAGCTGCCTGCTGGTGACATCAAAGCTACACCTTCTTCTTTGCAGTGAACCAGCCCGGCTGCCCTGGGCAGAGCTCACTTGCCATTCCTTTCTGTTTCTCCGTAGGAGTGGTTTCTGGGGTGAACCCTCCCATATCCCTGGCTGGGGATTTTCTGGGGTTCATCTTGGCCTGGCAAGAGTTTCCTGGTTCAGGGTTAAGATGTGGGAGCAGGGAGAGCGGACTTGAATTAGAGCTGTCTGTGTTCCCCAATAGCACAATTGGGAAGTGAGGGTGTCTGGTGGCCTGTTGGGTGGTGGCCTTTGTCTGTACCCATCTTCATAACCTGTTTATACCACCAGAGACACTTTGAGGGCAGCTTCTCAACCTTGCACGGCAAAGGCAACTGTCGTTTCCTTTCGCTGCAGGAGTGAATGTTCGGTATCACATGATGGATTTTCGCTGGCAATCGGAATTTTGTGCCCATTGGTCTTCGGGACATACTTTTGTGTTGACATTTATAAGGGGTGTGTCAGGCAGAGCCGAGGTGCCGAGTGAGAAAATGAAAGGGGGAGGGGGTGAGGGGACCATTATATTCAGTTTAATGATGACAATTTCCCTACATTTACAACTTCCAAAACTAAGAGACAATAGATATGTGTCTTCTGCTTGCATGCACACTGAAGGAGATGACACAAGGAGATTCTGTTAGTGGGAATGGTGATATATGGCCTTAATGATTTCATTGCTTGCCAAATGAAAGAAAAATTCTCGCTGTGTGGAGAGCCCTGTCCTTATCAAGCTATTCATTGTGAGGCATTTGTTGTGAAATTGCAAGGCCTAAGGAGGAATTCTGACCTTCCGTAAGCTGCTTTCAAGTTTTTATTTTTTTCTCAGCTACCTTGACAGTCTGGTTCATCTCAGTTTACAGGACATGAATGAGCATTTGTAGGTCTAATATTGATCAATATTATTGGATTGGAAGAGCTCTTAGGTTTGGGCAGGTGGGTTTTGAATCAATGGAAACTTTCATTGTAGAGTTCAGTGAAAGCTCTCTTCCACTATTACACTGGTGGTTGGAACGGCAGGTGACTGTATGTGTGTGTGTGTGTGTGTGTGTGTGTGTGTGAATGTTAGTATGTGAACTGTGGATAATTTGAGCAAATCCAAGTTATGCATGAGAGATTAAAGCTGAGGTGGGATCCTTTGCTCTAGGTAGGATCTAAAAGGGTCACTTCCTCAGGGCTACTAGAGGCTGAGCAATATGAGTTGTAGACAAGGAGGGGTCTAAGTCTTAGTGGGAGAATAGCACCAGGTGACAAGTCCTGTGGTCCAGGCAAGGTGGATGATCAGAAGCTGGTAGGACTTAGGACTAGGTAGGATGAGGTCATCGATAGGTTTGTGGCTAAACCTAGAGCTAAGAGTGTTAGAAGCCTTTAGATTTCATCATCATGTGAACCTGACTACCTCTGTTTAAAAGACTGATGCAAGGCCTGATTGTAATGGCATGATTATCACCCACTTACTCTTTGCAGTCTGCTTTTTGCTAGTAGGCTGCCTAGATTTCCAAAGTAGTGTCAGGATACCTAGTGTTCCAAAGTCTGTGTTTCTACAGTAGAGCTTAAGAGCTGACAGGGACTTTTAAGACCATGAAAGTCATGAGGTCAGAAGGCCTGGAAAGGATAGCTGTCCTACTCAAGGCTTCTTAGGGCATCACCAAACTTCCTCATCCAGCAGCGTTACCATCACATCTTGCTTCCATGTACTTGTATGAAGCAGTCCTGCAGAAGCTGGGTTGTTGATATGCCTGACAGGCCCCCTTCCCAAATGTGCCAGCCAAAGCTGGACCTTGCCCCCGGCTTTGGGCATAATGCTCTCAGGGCTTATTTTTATCTGCTGATTGGGTGACTTTGAGTAAGTGACTTCACCTTTCTAGGTCCTGGTATCTCATCAGTGCAATGTTAGAAGGTCTCTGTGGACCCTTTCAGCATGAGCATAGTATATTCTATAACAACTGCTGAGTATGCAAGCAGGCCCAGTTGGAAGCTTTTGGTGCACCATCCATGTGATTAAAGGAAGCTTCAAAGAACCTATGGACATAGAAATTATGATGATGCTTGCATTCTTTACCCACTGGAAAGATCCTGTGGAAGAGTCGTCTAAGCTGTGAGCTCCTTGAGGACAGGGACCATGTCTTGTTCTTTTTGATACTTCCAAAGTTACCAGATTATCTGATGAATATCTGATATTTAATAAGTTTTGACTGAGTATGGGGAAGTGATGTCCAGTTTTGTGTAAGACATACCATTTCTACATTAAGGGAATGAACATTTGTAAGCACATGTACCTAGGACATACTTCTTCTCAAGAAACTCACCAAGTCTGTCGGAGCAGTGGCCAAATCTGTGTTATTCACCACTGGTTTCCAAGTGCTTGAACACTGTCAGGCATATGGAGGCTGTCAATAAATGTTTGTTGAATAGATGCATGCATAAAAATAAGACATAGAAGACTGGTAGCTGGGCTTCCAAGGTTAACTGGAAGTAAGGAGAGAAGAATATAGGTCTGGAAAAAGAAGAAAATAAGAAACTTGGTTGTAGTGTATTGAATTTTGTTTTCCTTCCACCTCTAAGTTGGAACTTACATCTATTCTGCATATAAGAATGTAACAACCAGGGGACTGTGTTTACTTGTTGATAGTGGTCTGTAAATGGCTACCAGTCTGTGACAAGATAGTACAGAAACTGAACAGAAGCAGTCAGAGACTTTCACAGTCATTTGACACCCAGGCCTGTGATTACTGGACTTGTCTTGTTAAATTGTATGCAGACCAGTTTGGATGTCATCAGACTTGCATCAGAATCACACACAGTGTACCCTGCACTCTAGTCATGCACAGTAGGACCGTGGACTGGCTCAGGACACACTAGGGAGATAAGGTCTTTCACCACATCTCTGGAAAGAAGCCAGGTGAATTACCTGGTCTTATAGCCCAGTAGTTGTAGTTATGTTAAAATATTAATGACATTGTTGTAGAAAGCTGTTTCTGACTTCCCACCATCACATATTCTCTGTGTTGTTGATTTGAGAAGGACTGAATGAGCTGCATCCTTCAGTCAACCAAGCTAAGTTATAACCTGTGTGACAGTGTTTTTCTCTATTTAAAACTATCTAGCTTTGCATGGCTATTTAACTTGCTCCTTTGGCCTCAATATTATCCTGCAATCAGATGAGCTAATTAAGCTGTTTTCTGTCTGCTGATCAGAGTATGAAAGCTTGAAGGTGACTCTGGCCATCCTCTGATTCAACTTAGTCATTTTTCAGGGGCAACCAAGGCTCAGAGAGGTTAAATAATGTGTCCTGGTAATCCAGTTATTTAGCAAAAGAATTGGAACTAAAACTTTAAGATCCTTTGCACCTAGGTCATGGTGTATTTCCACTTTACCTTGAAGTTCAATAAAATCCTTTGGGATTTTGCAGTATCCAGGGTATATTTCTGCTGTAGTAATTTATGTACCTCTATTTGATAAAGGACCTAGAATGGACAGATTTTGTTCACCAAATAATTACAGATGGTTTACATTTAAGAAAACGCAATGTTTGAAATTATGAGCAAGGGAAACAGCAGAGGTATTTATATATAAATATTCACATCTATAATATGTACATATGTTACACTTGAATATTGTATTTATATATACATGAAATATTCATATTTATAAATATATAATGATAGCAAAATAGTGTACTTATTTATGAAGTCCTATAACAATGCTTGTTCTGAGTGGAAGGCTATTGACTACCATTCATCTAGTTCAGTCCCAAAATGAGGATAAAACTTCACATAAAAGTATGTATTAATGAAAAAATAGGATACAATTTAGAATGTATTGAGTCACACACACATTCAGAAATATATTTATTAGAGAAATGAGATGTCTTTTTACTTGTGAATTAAAACAGGTTAGTGATTGAGAGTAGGAGAGTTCATTTCTTCCCAAATATCATCCCTAACTGAGCAGGTTTCAGTGTGGTTTAACTCTGGTGCTGGCAGACTATGACCCATAGACCAAATCTGCAGCCACCTGTTTTTATCAAGTTTTATTGGCACACAGCCACACTCATTCATTTACTCTCCTCTGTGGCTACTTGCATGACATAACTTCAGGTTTGAGTAGTTGGGACATATGCTTTATGGTCTGCAAAGCCTGAAATATTTACTCTCTGACCCTTTACTGGCCAAGTTCTGGTCTGGGTGCATATCTGTTCCATAACTCTGATTCTAATATAATCAGGCAAGTTGTCTTTATTTGGAATCACACCTAGCTGAGTTTTGATAAGGAAGGAAAGAAATGAACTTTAATCCTCTTGTCCAGAAGCCTGTTTTAAAACCTTGTCACCAGCTGCCAGTTTTCAGTCTACATGTGACCTTTTGGTGATCCTGGGAGAATGAAATTAACCTCCTCAGGAACAAACATCTAGTCTTTTTATTTTTTCCACTTTCTTGGAAGAGTAATAAATATAGTCAATGACTCTGGATTCTATTACTATGTAAGAGCTCTTTAAAAACATCTAACCATCTGCTTAATGGCCAGTAATATGTTTCTAATGGTCACTCTCAATAAGACACTTTTAGTTCACTGCTGTGTAATAGTCATCCAGCAGCCAAGAGGCTCTGAAAGTAATAGGATCAAAGGCCAGTTTCCAGCTCTGTAGTAGCCGCCTGGAGATAGTTCTAAAGAGAAAAATAGAGGTCTTATGTGAGTTATATGTGCAAACTCTATCCAATGAGTGTGTGTTCTGTCCATAAGTAGTTTTGACTAGTACAAACTTAGAACTTTGAAATTTTTGGCATTTACACATCCAGGTCAGTTGCAACTGGAGGTCAGCTTAATTAATATCTGTCCTTTCATTTAGGATGACATACTCTGAATTATTGTCACTAAGAATCCTGCATCTCTGGTCTGGGCCCAGCAGCTGGTGACAGCTTGGCAAATCATGAGTTTTCTAGCTTAAAACAGACTAAATTGCAGACAAAACAAGCCATTAGCTGAGTAAATACTGTATTTCTGGTTGGCTTCTATAAGAAGAAGGAGATTAGCATGAGTGTTTAGTGTTCATAATTATTAGTAGGAGGCAAATAGTAGGCTCAGGCTGGCTGGAGATTGTTTCATTATATCCAATTAACACCCACTTGATTATTCTTAATTACTTCTGCTTCATGACAGAAGAGTAAAGATGGCATACTTCAAATGTACAAATAACAACTGGGTCATCAATATACACATATTTGTATTGTCAGATCCTGCTCATTTTGAGGCAACTATTTAATATTTCAGAGGGATGGAAAATAGAATGTCCACTTGTCAAGATCTTATGAGGGAAATTAGCAAGATGCAGAAAAATAGATATTAGGATAAAAATGTGTTTATTCACAATCTGGTTTAGAAATATTTTCTTTGAATACACCTTATTGCCTGTTTGTTTGAGAATTCCTTTTCATTTGTCTGCTCTAACTGTGGCACAGAAACTTAGGCTATAAGCAGAGAGATCAGGGATTACAAAGAGAAGTATCTGAATGTAAACTTTCTAGGAATGAATGAGCCATATATGTGTCAAATGGTATGAAATGGAAATCCCTACTCCTAGGGAGTTTATGGAAGTTTGAGAAGATGACACAGAATCAACCTCTGTCCAAGAAAGTTAATGACTAATTTGGTAAAGAATATGAAACCCTAGCAAGTGATATAGTTGCAGAAGCACATACAAGGGGTAAACTAAATGAGCCAGATTTTCTTAGTTTTAAACCTGAAATGAAGACTACCATTAGTAACAGTAGTAGTCGTCTTTCCTTTTCAAGCTTTTGGGAAAAAATGAATATATCCTTCCACTTTGGTTATATTCTTGGGTTGAGAAGAGTTGCTCTTGTAGCATACATGGGGAGAATTCTTTAATTTTCTGAGTAGAGGGTATTACAGTGTTGAGATGCCTCTCTTTCTTGCTTATGGTGTCCATGATCTTGGACTGGAAACATTTGGATTGTTATATTTTTCCTGGATCAAATTTAGATATTCAGTCATTCTTAAGTAAAGAGGGAAAGAACTCGGCAAGCAGCAGAGAATGGTGAGGCTTGGTGATTGTTCCAGGGCATTCTTGGAACTGGCAACTTGCTTGAAGATCAGAGATGAGTGTGCAGTGGCAGCAGGTTGGTACCAAACAAATCCCCTGTCAGCTCTGGAAGTCAATTCACAGTTAGTACTGAGTACTTGCTCATGCACAGGATCAAAACAGACACATGGATGGGTATGGAATGGACCGAGTCCTCCTCAGTTGGGGAGACAAGATCTTCCTATTACATGGTTGTGTTTAATTAATTACTCAATTGCATGGTTAAAACTAAGGGCTGTAGAGGTTCAACGAAGAGGGCTTGGCTAAAATTGTTAAGACCAAGACTTGAAGACTGAGACCTAAAGAGCAAATAGTCTTTAGCTACTTGGGGTATGTTCCAGTTGTTGGTGGTTCTAAGACTAGTGCGAGAAAAACCTGTTCCAGGTAAGCAGAAACATGACCCTTTTGCTCTGTGATGCAGGCTGTCCTAGGTCCATGCTTAGGTCCAGGGACCAGTGACCTTGGTACATCTCATAACAAACATGGGGCTGAATCCCAGGATGAAAGGCCATCTCAAGGAGAAGGCCCCAAGAAGACAGAGTTAATGAAGATTCCCTGGAATCTATTTCCATTATGAGGGAAGAGACATTAAGCTATCTGTTAAAGTCAAAAATTCATAAGTGTATTTAAAGATTTAAGGCTAAAATGGAATATCTTAGGCAGTCATTTGAAGTCTATCTATATGTGGCAGCTGATATTTAAAAGGCACACAAAACATTTAAAAATGACCTCGAGAATAGTGTACCCTCCCCTGAATAATAAAAGGGTAATATCAGGGAATGGAGTGGTGTCAGAGTATAATCGATTCCAACTTGACAAATGAGGGTCAGGACCATCTTTGCTGGTGATATGAGAATCCAATGCCAGTGTGCCCCTGAGTGGACAGAAGGGGTTGGGCAGTTCATGTGAGAGTCATGAAATAGTTAAAATCTTGGTAGTTTTGTATTTGTGTGTTTTGTGCATGTGTCGTGTGTCTGTGCGTGTGTGGTGGTGGTGGTTGTGGTGAAGGTGGTCTGCAGACTACTTCACAGGATGCATCAAGATTGATACAGTGTACACAGGTAGTGTAATAGAGCATGACAGTGCATAGCCCTTAGCACGTGGCTGTGGGTGTACATCATTACCCGCTGCCCAATGGTTATCTGGGATCATTAGTGGTCTGGCTCAGCCATTGATCGTTGCCACAGTGGACCCTTCCCCCACCTGAGTGAAGAGACAGTTGACCGTTAGTGGTCCCACTCAGACATTGGTTGGCACCACAGTGGACCCCTCCCCCAAGTGAGCAAGCAACTGTCAATGAGTGACTGTTAGAGGTCCATTCAGTCATTGGTCAATGTTGCAGTGGGCCCCTCCAAGTGACCAACTGTCCTTGTGTGACCATTAGTGGGCCCATTCACCTAACAGCCAGTGGAGTGGTGGTCATCAGGTGAGAGTGAGGTAAGAGTCATCCCGGCCTTCTCCCTGGGGCTCTCTAGCTCATCCAACCTCACTCCAGTAGGTGAGCTGCGGTGCCCAGGCAACAGGCTGAGGGTTGTGTCCTGCAGGGCTCTCTGGAGCCCTTGCCAGTGTCACCTACTGGCTGGGCCCAGGCCTTGAAGCAGCGGTGAACCTCCCCCGTCTCTGTTTCTGTGACCTAATGGCAGCAGCTGTCTGCCTGGGATGCAGTGTGCGGGACCTGGCCCCTGCACTTTGGGCAGCCTGAGGGACAACTGGGTCCTGGGTGCCCGGCTCCCCCAGAGATGACAGCTGAGCAGAGTCTGGGGACGGGCCCTGAGGGAGCCGACAACTGAGAGCTGTCTCCTCTTAGCCAGGACCTGACCTCAGAGGGTGAAAGTTGTGCCTTGGGGCCCTGTGCATTCTTGTCAGAACAGAGAGTAGCATTCGTTTGGTGGAGATTTACAGGAACATTGTTACCTGACCATGACCTGACAGCAAGAACAAAGGATCTCATGCCAAGGAGTTTGCAGCAACTAACCAACCACGCCTCTCCTTCACCTTTGCTAGAAAAAGGGCTTTGTTGAGAGCTTTTGGGGTGTTTGAGGTGATGCTGTAGACTTCACTGTACATTACTGGACCATGTTTGGCTCTAGTTCTGTCTTTGGTTAACTAACCGACCCGTCCTTCCATGTCTTTCTTTTTCTCTAACTTGGGGATATTTGGGCTTCTCAGGTGGTGCTGGTGGTAAAAAGCCTGCCTGCCAGGCTTTTTATGCAATCAGTAGAACTGACCTTACATCCTCTTATGAGGAGAGACGTGGGTTCGATCCCTGTGTCAGGAATATTCCTAGGAGGAGGGCATGGCAACCCACTCCAGTATTCTTAACTGGAAAATCCCATGGATGTAGGAGCTTGGTGGGCTACAGTCTATAGGGTTGCAATCAGTTGGACACAATGAAAGTGACTGAGTGCATGCACACACACGTGCACACACACACACTCACATGCACCATCCAAGGCCTTTAGGATGATGAAAGAAGATAAAGCAAGTGAAAGTATTTTGAAATGGTAAAGCTCTGCACCAGTGCTTGGCAATAGTGCTTGCCCTTTATAATCACCTAAGGAGCTTGAAACAAAATGCTGCTGTCTAGACTCCACCCACTTCCGCTTTAAATGGTCTTGGGTGGGCCGGCCATTGGTACTTAAAACAAACTCTTTTGAATTCCAATGGGCAGAAGGATAATCCAGTGATGATTCTGATCTTAATTGTTACTGTTCTCTCAGCCTCTGTTCTAGAGCCTTGAGAAGGGCTGGTGTGGGTGGCAGGATGTAAGGTCAGTTCTACTGATTGCTCCTCTTTGGATGTGGACCAGTGTGTCCTATTACTCCAGAAATGCCACTGCTGGGAACATTTTACTTACGTGTTTGACCTGTCATCCTTAAGTCTTGTGAGTGCGTGTTCATGTCCGTGTGCAAGCTGGACAGTTGAAGGGCAAGGATTGCTCTTCTCTTCCTATCTGGTACAGCCAGCATCTCAACCAAGCAGGGAGGATGTGTGTGAAGCAAGATCATGGGACTGAGGAGCAGGAGATATGGGTTAGATGTCAACACCTTCCCATTGGTCTTACCTGTCTGCATTTCCTGTATCATAGTATTTGTACTGGAGAAGGCAATGGCACCCCACTCCAGTACTCTTGCCTGGAAAATCCCATGGACAGAGGAGCCTGGTAGGCTGCAGTCCATAGGGTCGCTAGGAGTTGGACACGACTGTGCGACTTCACTTTCACTTTTCACTTTCATGCATTGGAGAAGGAAATGGCAACCCACTCCATTGTTCTTGCCTGGAGAATCCCAGGGACAGCGGAGCCTGATGGGCTTCCATCTATGGGTTCACACAGAGTCAGACACGACTGAAGCGACTTAGCAGCAGCAGCAGCAGCAGCAGTATTTGTACTGTGGCAGTACCTTACTAACTAACCTTTTAAAGCTATAAAAGTGTACAATCATGCTTGATTAATTTTGAGTGGTAGAATCATATAATGAAAGAATACGGACTTTGATGTCAAGAGTTTACCTGAAATAGAGGCACAGACTCTAATGTAAGAGCAGTTAATATTTGGCATGTGCTGGCTAAATAAGTATTCATTTATACCTTCAACAAATTATTTCCTGCATGTCTGTATGTTCTAGGTGTTCAGAAACAGCAGTGGCTGAAATAAACAAACAAAAAACTCAAGTGTCAACTGTGTTTTCAGGGAGCTGACATTGTCCTGTATGGTGTATGCTGCTGCTGCTGCTGCTGCTGCTGCTAAGTCGCTTCAGTCGTGTCCGACTCTGTGCGACCCCATAGACGGTAGCCCATCAGGCTCCGCTGTCCCTGGGATTCTCCAGGCAAGAATACTGGAGTGGATTGCCATTTCCTTCTCCAGTGCATGAAAGGGAAAAGTGAAAGTGAAGTCGCTCAGTCGTGTCCGACTCTTAGCGACCCCATGGACTGTAGCCTACCAGGCTCCTCCGTCCATGGGATTTTCCAGGCAAGAGTACTGGAGTGGGGTGCCATCGCCTTCTCCGTGTATGGTGTATAGGGAGAGACAATAAACCTACATGTCTATGTCAGGAAGTAGTAAATAGAATGAAGATGAATAGAGCATGAGGGTCAGAGAATGAGAAAGTGTGGGATGTGATTCATAAATGGAGGTCTGAGATAGCCTCTCCGATGAATGGTGTTGCAGGGAGGAGGTGAAGGGATGAGTGATCTGGATGTTTGTGGAGGTAACAGCACATGCTAAGGCTAGAGGCAAGAGCTTGCTTGGCACCTGCCATTTGGCAAGGAGGCCATGGGGAGAGGCAAGTACATGAGGGGAACACCATAGCAGGTGAGGTCAGGAGCTATTTCAGAGGCTAAGTCACAGAAGGCCTTATAGACTCTGTTTAGTAGTGTTTGGGTTTTATTCTGTATTAGAAGGGAAGCTATTGAAGGCTTTGAACGTAATTTGACTTGAATTTAAGTCAAATTGTTCACTATGGTGGTGGTGTTTTTTACCAGAGAATATAAAGTGGAACCAGGGTGATCAATAAGGATGCCATCATGACGGTTCAGCTAGGTGTGGATTAGAGTTAATTACTGTGAGGGTGGTGAGGCCTGGTTACATTCTGGATGTTTAGAAGGAAAGATCTAAAGGATTTGCTGATTTGAAATGCTGTGTAAGAGAGAGTTACAACAGGAAGAACAGAGGTGCCATTTTTTATCAGGAGGGAGTGGGCTTGAGCTAATCACTCGTTAGGTTTTGGAGTTGTTAAATTTGAGATGCTTGTTAGCCATCCAGATGGAGGTGTCAAGAAGGTTACCGAATTGGGAGAAGTCAGGCCTGGGGATAGAACTTTGAGAGTTTCTATCAGTCTGTAGGTGATACTTAAACTCATGGGGTGGATGCTGCTGGTGCTAAGTCGCTTCAGTTGTGTCCAACTCTGTGCGACCTCATAGATGGCAGCCCACCAGGCTTCACCGTCCCTGGGACTCTCCAGGCAAGAACGCTGGAGTGGGTTGCCATTTCCTTCTCCAATGCATGAAAGTGAAAAGTGAAAGGGAAGTCGCTCAGTCGTGTCCGACTCTTCGCCGCCCCATGGACTGTAGCCTACCAGGCTCCTCCGTCCATGGGATTTTCCAGGCAAGAGTACTGGAGTGGGGTGCCATTGCCTTCTCCCAAAGGGCAGATGAGATCACTTTATTCTGCACCAGATACATGGAAGGAATGAGCATGACAGTGGTGATCAATGGTCTTTTTGTGGTCATGGTGGTATTACTGGAACTTAATCAGTTCTAATGTTCTTTGATTCCATGTAGTGCAGTCACTCATTATCTTCTCTGTCTACTCTAAATTTGAGTGCATTTTCATGTCCATCAATGGCAGCAAAGTGAAGAAAATGTTATCAACTGAACTCATGTGGGCTTCTGCCTGTCTGTTGAAGTTCCAGTGCATACCAGGGGAAACTCTTCCTCCTTGCTGGCCCTGGTGAACTTGTCACCTTGAGCTGGCTTAGCCCACAGAGCTGTGGTTTTGGGGTGGGAGGTAGAGGGGTCGCTAATCTTGACCGACTCTCCAGGACTTCAGTGCAAAGCAGGATAGATAAGCTATTCCAACTCATTACTTACAGGTGTTCTTTAAGGGAGTGCTTAGGAAGTTTTACTCAATTTAACTTAAGACATAAGTAATGCCATTCCCAATTCAGGGCAATGGCTTAGAACCTGACTCAATGTCCTTTTTACTAAGTAATTATCCAGATTTCCTTACTAAATGTTATTTTATGTATTATGTTTAATAGCCTCTTTCTTTTGGCTATGGAAGGATGATAATAGCAGCTGATAATGGATCACATACTCATCTTAAAGCGCTGCCTCTGGCACCTGTGGCCAGTGCGGAGGGAAGCTTCCAGTCAGGGCTCAGATCAATCCCGTGGCCCTGCTCACTGGTCCTTTGCTTTTCAGGTGTCTAAGGGATCACAGATAGCTTTGTAACTTTTAAATCATGGATCATTTTTAAAGATTCAAGGAAGCCTAAGGGGCATATCTGGCCAGACTTCTCATTGGCTTCAGTTCAGAGCCCCCTCTGGAGAACTGTGGCTGATGGAGAGGTAAAGCCCTAGCCAGGAGGAACCAAGTGGCAGAAACCTTCAGATGATGGTTAAGACATCACAGATGCCTGAAACAAATTAAGAACCACTGTCATTGTACCCTCAAGGTAGCCAGTTCCTTTCAGGATCTTGATCATTGATTCTCAGGAAAGGTTTGTTGGATTGTACTCATATTGTAGCAACTATGTTACTGATGTTGTTTGTATGGTGTTTTGTGAGACAGCTTGTACATTGACTTCTTAGTGATGACCTAGTTATGCAAACAGTCTTCCGATAACTACCGAGCATCTACTTTTTCCTGATTGTATCCCCAGATAGTTATTGTGGGCTCAGTGCGTGCTGGGCATCACTGAGACAAGACCAGAATTGTGTCATTCATTTCCATCTTTCGTGAAATTATGTTCTCTGGAGAGTCAATATGAAAACCCATATCAAAAATATATATGATGACCTGAGGATGAGGTACAATTGGTCCAGGTGTTTATAAATATGCTAGACTTATTTCTTCCCTCAGAGTTCCTGGTCTAGTTGGGAGGCAGGGTATGCCATATGAAATGTCAAACTGCAAAATAATGCTTAGTGTTCGTTGGAAAGTAGGAGACATGATAGAGCTTCCAGGCACCATGATGATGTGTGAACCTTTTGGCCACACACCAGAATCACCTGGGCAGCATTTGAAAATGAGGACACCTAGGCCCCAGTGCAGCCATGAAATTAAAAGCCGCTTATTCCTTGGAAGGAAGGTTATGGCCAACCTAGATAGCATATTTAAAAGCAGAGACATTACTTTGCCAACAAAAGTCCATCTAGTCAAGGCTATGGTTTTTCCAGTGGTCATGTATGGATGTGAGAGTTGGATGGTGAAGAAAGCTGAGCACCGCAGAATTGATGCTTTTGAACTGTGGTGTTGGAGAAGACTCTTGAGAGTCCCTTGGACTGCAAGGAGATCCAATCAATCCATCCTAAAAGAGATCAGTCCTGAATATTCATTGGAAGGACTGATGTTGAAGCTGAAACTCCAATACTTTGGCCACCTGATGCGAAGAGCTGACTTATTGGAAAAGACCCTGATGCTGGGAAAGATTGAGGGCAGGAGGAGAAGGGGACGACAGAGGATGAGATGGCTGGATGGCACCATCGACTCAATGGACATGGGTTTGGGTGGACTCAGGGAGTTGGTGATGGACAGGGAGGCCTGGTGTGCTGCGATTCCTGGGGTCGCAAAGAGTCGGACACGACTAAGCGACTGCACTGACCTGAACTGATGTGGTGTGAGTTTCAGTCTTCTCATTAACAACTTTGTGAGCTTGGGAAGCTCACATAACCACTGCATCTGTGGTCTCATGTGTATGTTAAAGATGATAAAAGCATCACTCTTGTTGGCATGTTGCAAAGATTGAGCTAATGGATACAAAGCACATGTGAAGTACATAATGTGTTCCACCAATACCAGCCATTATTACCATTACAATTCTCATTCTTATAGTAATTCATAAGCATTGGAATGAAATAATAGCACTATTTGGAATGAATACTTTGGCACTAATGGATACAAACTCAGGAGCTGCTAGGATTCCAATTCTGGTTCCATCACCTGTTAGCTGTATGATTTGGGGTGATTTACTTTACCTATTTCTCAGTTTCTCCATCTGAAAATAGTATCTACTACCTTGTGGGTTTATGATGATTATTATGTAAGATAATATGTGTAACATACTTAGAATAGTGCCTAGTGCACTCAGCTGTTTATTGATGATTTTTTTTTTCTTTTAATTGTGGCTTCTTCCTCTTCACTGTCTGTTGCCTCTGAAACCCTTAGACCATCTTGTTATCCCTGGCATGTACTAGGGACCGGTGGCCCCATAGTGTTCTGGCTGAATCCTATTTGAGTGTTGAGAATGTGCCCCCAATCATAGATTCTTCACTGCACAGAGTGACCATGCCTGCTTTGATGTTAAATGAGGGTGATGACTGCACACAAAGGACTGAGCCCCTGGTTTTAGGAGTCAGGCTGGGCTGCAGGTTTCTGAAATCTCTGAACATTTATCCAGCCCTCTTCTCCCTTATTGGTACTGCACTGAGGCATGAACCCTGCTACCCAAGAAGAAAACTGCTGACTCTGGGGCCTGCACACACACATGTGTGTGTGTTTGTATATGTGCGTGTGAGTGAGAGAGAGAGAGAGAGAATATTTGTAGCCTAAGGTAGTTCTTATGGTGCATTGGTTTGTTTCATTTTTGGGGGGGTCGTAAAGTTGAATGAAAGGCACTTAGTCCAAAACTTTAAAAAATTGCTACTGGGCAAAGTAATTTTGTGTCAGGCTTCTGTTCAGGGAAGATTTACACTGGCTATAAATCTCTGAAATTAAGGTCTTACTGTAGAAAAGCTGAAATGTATTCAACATTAGCAGACACCCAGGCTTGCTCTGAACCAGGAGCTGTTCTCCCCCTATATATAATAAGAATATCTAGCTATGTGTTTGGGGTAATAATGAGTTTAAATATGCCTCTTAGGATGGGTAATGGCTGTCCAATGAGTAGCAGGATTCTCTACCAACAATTCTTTCCCTTGAACCAAAGGTTAAGTTGAAGAGTTTGATTTAATGACAAATTTAATTAGGCCTTTAACATTATAGGGTTCTTTCCTTTCGTTTTCTAATCAAGATCATGGTCTAGGGTCAACACCCTTGTAGAAGTGGGGGAACGCATGCTTCTGTACACTGTTCTTCTGATGTCTGGAGAGGGTTGGAATAAGACTAGGGGTGATTAGAAATCTCTGAGTTGACAGAGCTGGAAAATGCTTCCTGGTCCTAAAGTATTTTTTCCTCACCTTCACCAAACCTTAGATTTATAATATCCTTGATCTGTTAGGTACTTGAAGGGTCATGTGGTCAGTTCTTTCACTTTACAGCTTAGCTTGTTAAACTGAGACTAAGGGATTGAGGAATTTATCAGTAGTTGCCTAGGTCATTTGGAGCAGGATAACGGATCCTCTAAGGTCAGCCCGTCTCCTTCTTCTGGTCAAAATGATCTGTCTGCCAAGACTCACATTCAGGGAAAAGCAAAGCCTCTTTTTGGCTTATGGGATGTATGGGCCAGTTTGCTAGAGCACTTCTTCCTACTACTTTTCAAGGCACATGTACCCTATTTGTTCTTGTCCACAGGGTACCAGTAAAGACTCTTGGTTGCAAACAAAAGAAATTGCCTCTTGCTCTCTTAATCCCCGCTCCTTTCCCAGACAGACAGACAAATAAGAAAATACCAAAAAAATAAATAGGACAGCCATTACATACAAGGCTCTCAGAGTAGACTGTGGGCTGGAGGGCCTCGTGAAGAGAAGAGACATCACAGCATGTTCAGAAGTTGCAAAAATTACTGTGGAGGTCAGAATCTGAGCCTCCAGTGCTTGACACCACTGACACAAATGAGTGGTCATCACCCTGTGTCTTTGCCTCATTTTTTCGTGATTCCAATCAGTCTAGATAGATGTCCAAGAACTGAGCTGAGGGGCTTGTTCATCCTTTGACTGCCAGGAAGGCAGGGAGAGGGGAGATAGAAACTCATTGGCTTCTCTTGAGACTTGGAGTGGCCACTGCCACTGCCCACTCCAAGGCCTCACACAATAGGGAATTACACAAAACAAGGAAAAAAAAGTGCATTTAAGGTTTTGGATAGTCTGAAACTCTTAATGTCCAAGATGAAAGGCTTCATATGTCCCTCTGAAGCCTGACCATGCTGTATAAGTCTGCCTCTATAGCAAAATATATTCTAAGTTACAGAATAATTCATTGATAACTTGGGGGAACAATTTACTTCTGGGTTTGGCCTGCTTGAATAGGGATGTGCTGGTCCACAGCCTTCACCTTGAAGTGCAGCTATTATGGCAGGACTTGGGGACAGTATATCGGAGATAAGATGTAAAAATACTTTTGGAAACATTGACTCCAGGAATGCTTAATCATTTACCTATGCATCGTTCCACTTAGGAAATATTTATGGTGACAAACTATATGCCTGGCAATGTGCTGAGCATTTGTTACAGAGAGATGGACAAAATGGTTGTGTTGTGCCCTCCTGCTGCTTGGGCTTAATTCAGGTTTGGATGCAGGGTGCTTTGACTTCACACTTGTAGTAAAAGTTTCAAATGCAAAGAATATATATATATATATTTTTTTTTTTTGTAGTAGATCAGTAATTCAGGAACGTCAACCCCCTCCAGCAAACTGATGTTCTTTCCCAGTAGAGATCCTTCTCCCAGAGTTGGTTCAGAATTTTCAGCAAATATTTCTTATCAGTCATGGTGCCAGGGTAGGTCTAGCCATGGAGAAGTTTATAATCCAGTAGAGAAAGCAACTTTGAAATGAATCATTTCTGTGTTGAGTTCTGGGACAAGAGTATGCCCAGAATGTTATGTAAAAACAAAAGCCTAAAATTGTTCAGATGAGCTAGTGTTAGGAAGGTTTTCCTGTAGCTTGTCTTACTCCTGGAGCTGCAATTTAAAGTCATCTTTTGTGTTCACCTGGGTGGCTTGTCCATGGACATTTTTTGAACAGTTGTTACCTGCCAGACCAAAACTGCACAATTGTTGTAACTGCACAATTGCACTCATCTCACATGCTAGCAAAGTAGTGCTCAAAATTCTCCAAGCTAGGCTTCAATAGCACGTAAACTGAGAACTTCAAAATGTTCAAGCTGGATTTAGAAAAGACAGAGGAACCAGAGATCAAATTGCCAACATCTGCTGGGTCATGGAAAAAGCAAGAGAATTACAGAAAAAAAAATCTACTTCTGCTTCATTGACTATGCTAAAGCCTTTGACTGTGTGTATCACAGCAAACTGTGGAAAATTCTTAAAGAGAAGGGAGTACTAGATCACCTTACCTGCCTCCTGAGAAATCTGTATGCAGGTCAAGAAGCAACAGTTAGAACAGGACATGAAACAATGGACTGGCTCCAAATTGGGAAAGGAATACATCAAGGCTGTATATCGTCACCCTACTTGTTTAACTTCTATGCAGAGCACATCATGCGAAATGCCGGGCTGGACAAAGCACAAGCTGGAATCAAGATTTCTGGGAGAAATATCAATAACCTCAAATATGCAGATGACACCACCCTTATAGCAGAAAGAGAGGAAGAACTAAAGAGCCTCTTGATGAAAGTGAAAGAGGAGAGTGAAAAAGTTGGCTTAAAACTCAACATCCAAAAAACTAAGATCATGGCATCTGGTCCCATCACTTCATGGCAAATAGATGGGGAAACAATGGAAACAGTGACAGACTTTATTTTTGGGGGCTCCAAAATCACTGTAGATGGGGACTGTAGCCATGAAATTAAAAGATGCTTACTCTTTGAAAGAAAAGCTATGACCAACCTAGACAACATATTAGAAAGCGGAGACGTTACTTTGCTGACCAAGGTCCGTCTAGTCAAAATTATGGTTTTTCCAGTAGTCATGTATAGATGTGAGAGTTGGACTATAAAGAAAGCTGAGCGCTGAAGAATTGGTGCTTTTGAACTGTGGTGTTGGAGGAGACTCTTGAGAGTCCCTTGGACTGCAAGATCAAACCAGTCAATCCTAAAGGAAATTAGTCCTGAATATTCATTGGAAGGACTGATGCTGAAGCTGACTGAAGCTGCAGTACTTTGGCCACCTGATGTAAAGAACTGACTCTTTGGAAAAGACCCTGATGCTGGGCAAGATTGAAGGCGGGAGAAGAAGGGGACGGCATAGGATGAGATGTTTGGATGGCATCACCGACTCGATGGGCATTAGTTTGAGCAAGCTCCGGGAGTTGGTGATGGACAGGGAAGCCTGGCGTGCTGCCATCCATGGGGTAGCAAAGAGTCGGACACAGCTGAGCAACTGAACTGAGCTGATACAGTGGAAACTACAGGAAGCTAAAGAATAGATGGAATCCACTAATGGTATGATATGGCTAGGTAATTATAAGTGTATTCCAGCGTGACAAAAATGGAACCAGTGGCAGAAACAAATGAGGCTGCAGGGTTTGGGGAGAACTGTGTAAACCCGCATTGGGCCCAGAAGATAAATGTTTCTTGACAGACCTCTCTCTATTAATTTGCATAAACATTTGTGTATGATCTTATTTACATTGGTGAGGCAGAACAGTAGTTCTTGGGCTTTGATGTGTGTGAGCCTTGGAGATTAGAGCTGGAGCCCTTCCTTTGAGAAAACAAATACTTTTGTGTTGATTTCAATGAGATATAAATCATACCCAGGAAGTTTACAGTTGAGTAAGAATGGTATAATTACTGATTGTATACCAGAAGAGGACGTATTTACGAAATGACTTGAAAAAGCTTGTAATCCCTTCCCGTATTTTGAATAACTAATTGCTATGTCATTGTGGCATATTTGCACCACAAGAGTTAAGTCTGTCAAACGTTTCCCTCCAAAAACCTTGTTTTAAGGGATTTCTAACTTGGTCGTAAAAATGTGCTCCAAGTTGGAGCTGACTTGATGGCAGTCTGTGCTTGGAACAGTTGATTTGAATGGTGCCAGTCAGAGTTAAATTACAGGCTGGGAAAAAGGAAACAAATTTTTTGAAAAGGAGGTGTTTATGGTTCCCGGCTCCCCTAAGTACTTCTTGAGGATCAAAATAGCCTCTTTAAAATAAATTGCAGACCATTAGTACGCGATGGAGGAAACCCCTTTGAGACTGGGTTGGGGGAGGGTAAAAGCAAGGGGAGCCGATTTGGGCCACTTTTCAGTAGTGTGAACACAGCATACCCTACTCATGCATTGACCCCCTGGAGTGGTCTGTGCACACAGATGGCGCCTCCTGTACCCACGAAGGACGTTTCTGTCAGGCTGAGTGGACATCTCCGCAGATCATTCTAACTCTGAATCCTAATGGGCATTTCAGTGTTTTGGAACAAGTTTCCCCCTGCCCTACCTCTGTGATTTATTTTTAAATAAGCAGAACCCTGTTGCCTGTCTGTTTTATACCCAAAGAGATCATAAAGGCCTCCTACAGAAGACCTCAAGTGTGTCCTGTTTGCTGAATAAGAAAGTACCTCTTTGATAAGCATGTTTGTCCAGAAATCTCCCCATATTTCGTGCCTGACATTCAAGCCAAAAAGGTAGCCCTTGACTAGGAATACTCATTTGATACCTTACCTAGAGCTTAGGTATCTTTCCTTTTGGTCAGCAGTGGAAAATTCAAGATAATGAGAAAAAGAAAGAAAAGGAAGGAGAGGCAGAAAGTGGTGTGGGGGTGGTGGGGAGAGAGATTGTTTCTGTTTCTGAGTCAGTCACCTTGAACCCCACTGGTCTTGGGTACAGCCTCTGTTCTCTAGCCCCTGTGGTCAATGGAAGTGAGACAGATTTACAGTCTTTCATTCAAGTCAGATTTTCTTGTTATTTTTTTTTTTTTGGATTTCACTTGTGGCTTAATGACACTTTTTTTTTTTTTTAATGGAGAAAGCTAATTGCATTGGTTTCTTCAAGAGGCATCACTTTAAACAATCTATCCTGATTGTGAAAACAAATACATGCCTGACTTATTTTATTTATTTTTCCCCCCAAACCTAAATTAGGATAAAGCCATTTTGGATAAGAAGACATGTGTGTTTCTTTGTCACATCTTTTATCATCACGACTGCTTTTCCAAATAATACAACTTGTGACAAATGTGAACATTAATTACAGTTAACAAAGAAATGTCATGTGAAGGCTTCATAGTGGGGCGGTGTGGTGGAGGGGGGGAAGTGGAGAAGAAGGAAAAAAAAAATCAGACAGTCAATGAGATCACATCTTGTAACAAGCTTCAAGTCAAAGTGCAAAAGTCAGAAATCAAATACCATCAGTTATCAGATTATGTTAATGATTCTAATGAAAGCTTCTGGTATTTTGTTCAAGAATGTGTTGCTATAATGGTAACTAATAGAACAAGGGATGCTGATTGCCATGAATTAATTAGAACTGACTGCTGGAGTTTCCTTTTTATTTATTTATTTAAATATTGACAATCTGTTTAGAACCAGAGATTTTTCATGTGGTCCTTTTCTTCCCTCCATAAGTCATTAGTTAGTTGCGAAGTGAGAAGGTAATTGCATTTTCTTATACAGCAGGTACCCCTCCCTAGACTTTTTGCCCAAACCAACAACAGACAAATTAAACTAAAGGATGGACATGAATATCCAGGCACAGGTCCATCCCTAACATTTGTGGAGCTCAGGATGAGAGTACAAATCAAGTCCCTTCCCTTCTCTTTCTACTCTTGATTTCATTCTCCTCCACAGGAGGCCTTGACAGATATGTGTATGGACACCCAGCTTTCCCACCCTAGTTGCATCCACCAGCTGCTGCTGTTTGGCTATTGCTTGGACTTAGGGGCACAGCCCCTAGTGGTACCCTCCACTGTTGGGAGGCAGGACCCAGAGAAGAGGTCTTTGCAGGCCCTGGAAAGATGCCCAGGGATATTTGTAAAGGGAATTTGAAGATTTTATGCATCTGTCACATGGTTTATTAACTGGGTGATAGGCTCTAGATTAGAAAAGCCCTAGGCCATGGACTCCTTGTCTCATAGTGGTAGGGAGGGTCATAGCAGGCCTTCTAAAGTGCTTGGTCTAGGTAAAGGGCTCTTGTTACTTGCATCTAAGAGCAGTATTGCCCATGTATATTCCATGCTTTTGAGTGCCCGAGTGTGTACATCTGGAGCACTCTCTCATTGGAGTCTGCTTTATCCTCTGTTGTTGTTGTTTATTTCTTTATTCCTCCATTTATTCAGCATCTGTTTGACACTTACTGTACCAAGCTCTCGAGACAAGAGAGAAAAATGAGATCTCCATTGTCAAGGGTCTCATAACTTTTCAAATTTGTAGCTCGTAATAAGTACTAGACAGAGATCTGTTGAATGTTCTTGGCCATCCAGGTCTTACTTGTATCCTGTTCTTTCTTATGCTTCTTTCCTCCCTGTCATAGCAGCAAATGATTATAGATTCTGTAGAGGAGAATTGAGGAGCAAATACCTTGAACTTAGGAGAGGTGGCTACCCCAGCTTCTCCTAGTGGCTCTTGGGCATGGTGTACTCTTGGCCTCCTTTGGTAACCCTCCTCCCCCAGTCCTTCAGAATTCCCACCATCTAGCCAGAGACATGCCCCCACTGAATCTAGAACAGAAGCAGATAAAAGGCATAATCTGGTGGAGGGCATCCATCCTTCAGAGAGCCTTCTGAGCTGTTCTGGAACAGCTGGACCCAAGGAGCTGTTCTAGATGACAACCCCAGGCAATCCCCTGCCTACTTCCCACAGGGCCCTTGTGCGGGGCTCCTGCTTGCAGAATGAAGTACATCCAAATGAATATATCTTGTTTGCATGTTAAAGTCACTCTCTGTATTTAAATCACTAAGGACATTTCCTAGATCTTTTGCCATGGAGTGAAGGTGGTCATTATCTAATGAATATTGACAAGCTCATGCTCTTAGAAAACTAATCATGACATCTGGGTAACTGAGTGCAGGTCAGTATCAAAGCTCTCACTCTGGGTGTTGGGAAGCCCATCAGACTGTGTTGAATTCCCTTTGCTGGCTAAATTGGTACATTAGGGTAAAAACGATTTCCACATTTGCATAGTTGATTTCATTACTATCGCCATTATTGATGCCCAGCTCCTCTGAAAGAAAGGAACCATAAAAGCAAATAAAATCACTTTACGATTCCATTATTGGATAAATTACCACATTACTGTCTGCGTTTCAGGGCTAAAGCCATTCCCCACATTTGCATAGTTTATTTCATTATCATTATTAATAACAACAACAATAATAATGATGATGACTAGGATCCTTGAATGAAAGGAACTAGAAAAATGCCACAGCCTGGAGCAGTCTTTATGGACTAGCCTGGATCACTAAGAGTCCCTTTATCTGCTGTGGAAACACAGCTACTTCCTGGAGTGCACCAAAAGCTTTTCACAGACCCCATGTGAAATTGAACTTGTGGGGCTGGCTTACTGGTCTGAAGAAGCAGCTGGTTACTCATTGTGACTACTGAAGATTGATGTTGGGAGTCCTTGCTTAGTGACTTGTGTCCCTTTAGGAATGGTGCTCAAAGTGTACAGAACCTCAGCCTTCTTAGCAAGGAAATGGGCATTATGATGCTTGGTTTGCAGTGAAGAGCAAAGGAAATGGTGAATGTGAATGGATTCTGTAGAGCATGAAGCTGTCCACAGGTTTCAGAGACTTATATTGAACACTGAAGTGGGCGCTGTGGTTGGCATGCTTTCTAATGCTGTGTCATGGTGACGGGAGACGTCCTAGTTGGTCCCTTTGGCTGGGAGAATGCTCCAAATCCTTCCTTACCTCTCTAAACCATTATCCTCTAAAACAAGTAGGGAGAGAATACTGAGTCATAGTTACCAATTGGATATTTACAGATAGCTCCTCTGGCAACCTGATTGGGTGGCCTCAACAGTGCTTTTTCTTACACAGCAGTTTTCAATTATGTACATCTTTTCTCCTTGGCTGTGGAGCCAAGAAGTCCAAAGTCTTTTTTGTCTATTAACTCTGAGGTCCTATTGCGAAAGGAAGGTCCACTGGTGGCCGTCTCTGGTTCGCTGGAGAATTTTCCCTCTGGTTTTGTTTTTATTATTTTATTTTATTTCTGCTGCACCAGGGGCTCCAAAAAAATGAATGTGTCAGTAAAGGATTTGACAGTATGTTACGACAGTCATCAATCCACCAAGCCCTGTAGCCATAAATAAGCTTCATACGCTGCCACACTAAAGAGGACAGTTTTTCTTCTCCAGGACATTGAAAATGTCACAGCGAGGGAATTGTTTGTCCCTGTCTCCACGGCAACGCCACCAGCACTTATCATTAACTTTCACACCAAGATTTTAATCAGCGCTCTTTGCGGCCTGAGACCAAGTCAACATCAGCCCAAATTTTCAAAGCCGTTATTCTAATTATGACGAGAAAGCTATAGATTGATGAGCTGAGTTTTCTGCAAGGACTGGTGGCAGTTAATTCTCATGACCTGCGTGGCTCGGGGAGTCTCTCTTAGAGATGGAGTCTTGAAAGTTCGATTATTAGTGACAGCTTGTAAGTGAGAGGAGCCTTATCTCTCCAGAGAGTGTTGATAACTTGAGACAAGGTTTAACTAGGAAGTAGTGAGACTGTGGAAGGAGGGGAGAGCGGGGGAGAAAAGGAAAAGAAAGCGCACACTCTATCTGCAGCCTGCACCCAGCGTAATGAGAAAATACAGACAGGCACAATTTCACAAGTTGTAAATTCTGGTAGCCTTCAGTTGTAAATTCTGGTAGAGGCTGTTTTACTCGGCTATCTGATAATGTGTGAAAATATTTGTCCCTTTGCTTCATAGACATGGGCAAGCACTGTGTTCCAGAAAAGGCATTCAAATTCCCAGCTCTTACTGCCTCGCATTGCTTTTCAGTTTCCTTTGGTCGAGGACCTCTGGAAACAAAAATGGTAATTTGCAATTGAAATGAAGCCGTAATTAATTTTTTAAAAAGACTTCTTTCCATTTCTCTTAACTGACTCTCACCCCAGCTTCTTTTGATAGTATCAAATTTCTAGAGCCTTCAGGTTTGTGATGAAAGGGTAGTTAGAGTAGCCCTTAAACACTCTTTTCCTTTCTATTTCTGTTGTCTTTCATGTTCTCTGCCTTCATTCATTTGGCAAATGTATGTACTCACTTTCTTGGCCTTGCGTAGATGATACCTGGGCTGTTGACTCCATGCCTTCTTCGAGTTTGCCTTTGTGAAATGGTGTCCATTTCCTCTCCAGACTTAAGACATTTAGCTGAGCCATCAATCTGATCAGGACAGGGCTGGGAGAGATGGTCACTGTGTTTGTCATTGAGGTCCCACTAGCCAAAGTTTTTTTTTTTTTTTTTTAATCTCCTCGTACATTCTCCAGCCTTTACCCAAGGGAGAGTGCTGGAAGGCAGCATAGTGAGGTCAGAAGAGCCTCATCTGACATGTTCTGAATCTCACTTTTAATCCCAGAATGAGCTTCTCTTTCAAATGGTGATGATCATATTTGTCTAGCCTACTTCACGTATCAAAGGAGAAAATAGGAAGTAAATTGCTGATACTTAATGTGATCATTGCATTAAATATATGCATACATGAGTGTTATCAGCTGTCTGCTTTTTGGGTTTGTCTTCTCTATAGCTAGAGAATAATAATGCTGTTTGTTTGATAGTTTTTTTCCCCAAATTATCAATATTTTCACATGTTTAAAGTGCTCACAGTTATCTCCATTATCTTTGTTAACCCCCCTAACACTGAGGCACAGAGAGGTAAAGCATTTTCTTCTGGTCACACAGCCAATTAGAGGCTAAACCTGGTATGCAACTGTCATCTTCAGGTTCCCAGCATGCGGCTCCTTAGACCACACTGCTTACCATATTAATAGGCTGGGATTAACGAAAAAAGCAAACCCAATTAGTTTCTGTTGCAGCCCTTTTACAATCCTGTCTTGTTTCCCCGTGTGTTTATATGTATGTTTTAATAGCATTCCCTGCCTTTTATGCTGAGGTTGCTCGAGGTATGTTTATAATGGTGGCGTAATTATAATAATAAAATACAAATCCATCCACGGAGCGAGCTCATTACCGACTGGCCAGGTAAAACAAATAGGCTTGGTGCTGACGCCAGAGTGAGGCAGTTTATTTCTAAGGTGGTGCTGCTTTGAAATACAAGATGCTTTGCACTTCCAGCAGAGAGGCCCTGTGTTCTGAAGGTAGCTGGAGTTTGGGTTCAAGGTCAAGCTGGTAATTGAGATGTCCGGCTGAGTTGCATTAATATGGTCTGGCCTTTTAATCTCCCTTTTTCCAGGGGAGAGATGAGAAGCAGAAGGGGAAATCATTCCTCCTTGTTCTGTGTAGCTATTAGATCTTTCCTTGAATATCCAAGTAAGTCCTTTGGCATTCAAACTTCTGGACATAGAGTTTCTAATGTATACAAAAGGGAAGGTTATTGTTATAAACGGAGCCATAGCAGAGAGAGAGTGTGTGTTTTTTAAAATGCCTGTCTGTCCTTGTTAATTAGAAGTGCACATATTGGGAAATTAACTATGAAATACTAAAAATGATAAATTATTCCTTATTTGAAAGTATAAATTAAAGGTTTAGTGTATATAAAATTTGTCATGTTTAATTGCAAGTTCAATTAAAATTCAGGGTAATGATGATTTATACAGGTTTCTGTGTAATTTGATATTCATTAGCTTAGCCAGACACATGCTGATATTAGCTCGTTAATTATGTTTCCTTTTGTTGAAGGCAGCCTTGTGAAAGCAATCTGCTCAAAGTTTTCTAAACTCATTCTGCTAAATGAATATTTGGCAGCTGTTCATGTTATTGAGATGGTCACTGTGGCTTCATTTCACTCATAGGCAGCATCAATCATACCTTCTCTGTGACAAACAAGGGTTTCTCATTACAAACCCATTTATGAAGGTTATGGCTGACATTAAAGAGTGATTGCCTGGTACTCTGCTGTTACTCTACAGTATCGTTGGAGTGGAGCTGCCTTTAATATCTGTGCCTCCCACATGGTCAGACTGTTTAAAACACATGGAGAGGGACGGCAGAATCACCACCGTGGTGGCCTCAGTTCTGCTTCTGACACCACTGGCTCAGACTTTGGAATCAGAGCCTGGGTCTCAGGAGAAGGACCCAAGGCTCTGCTCAGGCTTCCAAGGTGTTCCGTATGCAGTTAATAGGTGTGCTTGTTGAGATCCACAGAGGTTCAGAAGTTCTGTTGTGGAAACACATTGACCCTGAGCAGTGGAGTTGGGCATGACTATTGGAGAGGTAAAAGTGGAAACAATGGGCTGACTGAAGGGTGAAGGTTTCCAGAAGCAAGCATATCAACCATTATGGTAATGAGATGGAGGAATCACCAGTTAGATGGAAAATGCTGTGTAACAGACCTGTACCCTGTGTCTTTGGATGATTTAAATATTTTATACGCTTTTCAGAGCTGTTATCACATGATCCGCATACTTGGGACATTTTGGAAAGGCAAGTCTTGTCTTTCAGGTAACAGTATTCTTCCCCACCCAGCTATAAGGCAGGTATTGTATTTTCCTTTTGACAAGTGAGGGGAACTGAGCCATAGGGAACATGATTGACTTGTCCATCGTTACTTAGGCGGATACAGAAAATGGCCAGACCTGGGGCTCTTGACTTTCCTGCACATCACAGTGTTGCATTGAGGCCTCTCAAAATAAGGTGCTTGTTTCCAATTATGTTTTCTCTCCACCAGGATCCTCTTGCAGGGAGGAGCCAAACACTTGGTAAAGGGTAGAGATGTTGACTCTAGGCTGACCTGTGTTTTAGTTTCAGGCCATTTGCATGCCCATAGGTAGGGAGTCTGGTTTATGATGGGAAAATGCAATGGAAATCCCTTAGGTGAGATTGTAATTTTGTGTCTGTATTGCTGTATTTATACCCTTGCGCATTTTTAAGTTGGAAATGTTTAATGACTCTGATTTATTTATTTATTTTTCTTTAAGAGCCATATCTTAAGCACTGGGTCTTGCTTTCAGGCATCTCTTTCTCTTGAAGTCATTGTGGAACAAAGGGTTGACGAGCTGTCCACCAATGCTGTCCTCTTCTTACAAAGGGACCACATGCCCTCTTGCTCTTAGTAGAGCCCAGTGACCAGAGGCTCTACATGCTTTCTGTGCCCACCTGCCAGTAAGAGGACAGGACTCTGAGGCATGAGGGTTGGTGCAGTCACAACATGGAAAGAGCCTAGGTCCTTGAGTCACTGTGTGGAAGGCCACCTGTTAGACACGTATTAGATTGGACTTTTTGTAAGAAAGAAGTAAACATCTGTTCTGTTAGATCCCTAAAACTTCATGGTTTATCTATCACAGCAGCTCACCTTACCTTGTGGGTGTACATGTGTGTTAGTTGCTCAGTAGTGTCTGACTCTTTACGACCCCGTGGGCTGTAACCCACCAGGCTCCTCTGTCCATGGACTTCTCCAGGCAAGAATACTAGAGCGTGTAGCCATTCCCTTCTCCAGGGAATCTTGCTGACCCAGGGATTGAACCCAGGTCTCCTGTATTGCAGGCAGATTCTTTACCATCTGAGTCATACCTTCCACTTTATTTATCCTACAGATATTTGTTGAAAACTTTAGGCTAAATCTTAGGCTAAATGTTGGGGACCTAAAAGTGAAAAAAAATGTTACTATTCCTGACCTCGGGACCCCAACAATAAAGTAAAGGAGTTACGCAAGTAGAAATATTTCACCCTAGTGTAGCAAGTGCTGTCGAATGGGTTTAAGAGAAGCATACCCTAAGAGGGAATTTTTTTTTTTTTCCTGAAATGTCTCATGGAATAGGAGATTTTAAACTTCAGTATTACAAGAATTTTTTTCTAGATTAGATCATATGTGGAAATCTCCAATTCATAAAATAGAAATAAACTGAAGACGCTTTGGTAGAAAATGGGGCCTGTAGCTCACAGAACCTCCCTTTGCACCCCCTTGGCCTCCTCTGGGAGGTGTCCCTGCAGGTGAGGAACCCTGGGGGCTATGGAATGCCATCTGAGAACCTGCAGAGAGAAATACCAGCCCATGATACAGTGTCCTTTCAATGATTTTTTTTTTTTTTTTTTTTTTTTTTGCATTTCTATAGGTTAGGGTACACAGTGGCTCTTTTTGTAGAATGCTTGTCTGTAGTCAGTGGAAGTTTACTTGTTGTTGGATGGATAGTGTTATTCCTGAACTCTTTTTTGGCAATTGCTAGCTGCTTGACCTTGGACAAATTCTCTAACCTCTTCTAACCTCCTTAGTTTCTTTATATGTGAAACAGGTATAATAATGGAGTCTATCCTGTAGAAGTTTTGGAGAATCGAGCAAGTTAACATACACAAAGTTAATAATATACAATTTACCAAGCTGTCATGTGGTGAATGTTCAATAGTATTGGCTATCCCCACCCCAAGTATTAAAAACACATTTTATTTGTGAGTACTTCAAAATTTTGACCAAATAAACAAAAGGATACAAGAAACTAGCTCAACATTTGGGGAATGATATTTTAGTAACAAGATGCTGTAACCTCTGATAGCTAATTTGTGATTTCCTTTTGATTCTATGCATCAAATTCATCTGAGGGTTTTCTGGAACTTGGAGAGACTGGAATTTTTCCTCACTGTTTAATATAAGGAAGTGCATCATAGGAGAAAGTCAGTTTTTGTTGTTTGTTTTTTGTTTTTTTCTCCGTTATTTCGCTTCAGCCCCCAGGCCCTTATGGCTGTAGACTATGTAACTTGGAACTTTTTATTTTTAAATTTTACCACCTATGTCTTATTAATACATTTTGTCAGTGTGGAAAGCCCTCTGGTGGTCAAAGTAATTCCTCTGTGGCTCTTAGAGACAAGTGGAATAAAATAAGTTTCATGTTAAAGATCTGTGTTCAAATTCTATTTTTCTCCTTTGCTGACTTCTTTGCCTAATTAAACCATAAAGTAATTTTCCATGGGAGCAATTTCATTCTAAAGGTATCTGGGGACCAAATATCAGTAGGCCAGTTTCCCTGGTCCAGATGAAAATGTGTTAGTGAGGATGTTAACATTTTGGACGGTTTATGTGCTATCACCCTGGGAATGAAAGTTAGTATCATACACTGTAACATGAGGATTCTGAGACCTTTATATTGTGTTAAAGCTGCAAGGAGAAACTTGGAGGTTGTCCACTTTCTCAAAAGGGAAACTGAGGCCCAGGAAGAAGTGATTAGCTTAAGATGTTGTCATCAAGGAGCAGAGCTGTGAGTAGAAGCCAGGTCTCCTGGGTGCCATTTCCTGTGATCTTTCGGCCACAGTGCTTGCAAGGTGTCATAGCTGCATCAAGCCTATAAACCTCTGGTCTCCTGATAGGTCTCAGGGTGGCAGGTCTCATCAAACTAAGCCAGACAAAGTGCAACTCATATACTGTCTATGGGTTACTCTGTCTCTTGCTTGGAATAAGACGGTATGCAGGATTTTCTTTTTCTAGTTTAGTGTTGAAACTTGGTTGGTTGTGTCAGCTGGAATGATCTGGCATGAACAATCACCCTCAGCATATCCTTGCCATTAAACAGCATTTCTTGGAAAGGATGTACATTAATCTTGACTATGTGCTGGCCACTGCAACTCATCATAAAGATGAATGACTGATGGGTGACCTATGTCTGGTGTCCTAGGAGGGTGGATACCTTGGAGATGCAGAAACATCTGTTCTGCTCTGAAATTGGCAAGACAAGCTGGCTTGTCCCTCACTTGTCTGATGCTATTGCCTGAGCTTACATTATTTTTCTTTAAGTCTTTGGCTATGTCTAATGTCGGCTGTCCCCGAGGCTATTTCTTCCTGCACCCATTGTGACATGGTATGAGCACAAGGAAGCTGGAGGGGTGGGATGGGGGGGGTTCTCGAACACTTCTATTATGTTCTCCATCCCAGTTCCTAGGTATTAGCCAGTACCACCTGGGAGGCTTCCCTGGTGGACTTCCCTGGTGGCTCAGATAGTAAAGTGTCTGCTACAATGCGGGAGACCCGGGTTCAATCCCTGGGTTGGGAAGATCTCCTGGAGAAGAAAATGGCAACCCACTCCAGTATTCTTGCCTGGAAAATCCCATGGACGGAGGAGCCTGATACGCTACAGTCCATGGGGTCGCAAAGAGTCGGACACGACTGAGCAACTTCACTTTCACTTTCTTTCTTTCACCTGGGAGGCTGAGGTGCCAGAAGCTGCGTGAAAGCTGCAACTTTGGGGAATTGCCTGGAGTTCTGTTGTGTTCCTGGATTGTTTTTCTGGATATAGATGCATTTTCTTGAGAAGTTATTTAATTCCTTACACCTTCATTACTGTCCACATGGTTAAAACTCATAGGAACAGGGTTGGTGTGTAATGCTTAAATGAATTAGATAGCATTTGTGAAATAGTAATAAAATAAAATAAAATGAATTCTATTTAGCATTGTCTTATTGGGGGGCAGAACTCTGAGCTAAATCACTCACTGTTCCTCCACCAGCATACATAATTCGAGTCCCTATACTGAAGCTAGGCCCTGAGAAAATCACATGTGGCCCCTGCCTTCAAGGAACTTGAACATGATTTCCTTTGCATGAGAGCTTCTTGCATGCCTGCTGCATGCACAGGATTCTACTGGGTAACTGAGACTGCAGAAGTCCATGCTCTCTGTAGCAGGTGGTGTCGGTCCCCCCTCTCCCCTAAAGTCTTAGAGTTTCCATGCACATCATCCAGTGACCAGCCACAAGCACCTGCAACTGTTTGTCTAAGAAGTTACTCTGGTCACTGGAGCTCCATTGCCTGTGGCAGGGTAGGCTGGACCTGCCAGAGAATGAATGCCCCTCGGCAGCAGCCTCACCTACACCGGTGATTGACAGGAGTCGAGAGATAAACTCCCTGTCTTCCTCAACTGGTAAAACTCTGTGGCACATTCTTTTCTGTCTCAGAGTGTCCCTGGCTGCAGTGAGCTCCAGCTGGCCACCATGGGAACTTGCTCGATAAAGTACCATGCACCGGTATTCACTTCCTTCCCTTCCCTGTCTCACTTCCCTCTTCCCCCACTCCTAGGGTCACCTCCCCCCACATATTTTGACTTGAATCTTTGTCTCAGCACTGCTCCTGGGAGCACTTGGACTCCAGAGTGTTGCATGGTCTACAAATTCCTTTGGTAAAAGTCATATTCTGATGAACCTGGCAGAAGATATGCAAAGTGCTGGGGTCAAGTAGGAGAGGGCAGGATATATGGTTCAACAGAAACATCTGGGAAGATTGTTGGAAAGGGTTCCATCTGAACTAGGCTTTTACGGATTGTTAGGGTTTTTGTTAGGGAGCTCTGATAAAGGGAAGGCATCCCAGGCTGAGAAAACAGCTTTTGCAGAGGCCTGGGGGTGGGAGGAATATGAGGTGTACTTGGTGAACACCTGGTATGCCTGTGGTTCAGAGATCATTGGATAGGACGAGGAATATAAGGAGAGTTACTTGGGGATCTGATTATGGGTTTGAATGTGAGGCTGACAGACACAGACTATTTTGAAGGCAGTGGTGAGGCTTCCAGTTATCTTAGCAGTGAGGGGGTGATATTGTCTTTAGGGATGAAGGAACAGGAATACTAATACACGAGAAATAGAAATTTTGTAAATGTGAGGCTGTGGTGTGACCTCTAGTTGCTGGGGATTTCAAACTGAGGGAAAGAAAGCCCCCAGTAACAATTACTCTGTTAGTAACAGAGTAACAATTAGTAATAATTACTCTGTTACTAATCAGAATAATCAGGGAAATACCAGGGAAGGGGTAGAAATCAAGTTGAGTCTATTCATCACTGAATAAAGGGAAGTTAGAAGCAGGGTATTCCAGACAGCACATGCAAAGGCCTGGGGGCAGGAATGATCTGGAATCAAGGACTCCTCTTGACTTTTATGGGTTCCAGGCTCTTTGGCCCACTTTGTAGGCCCCTTCCTGCATAGAGTAATCAAAATAAATGATGTAAAGATAGATCTATTAATATTATACGTGAAAACCTTTTATTTGGGCCTAAAGTTAATTTTTTTTTTCCTTTTGCTCCTAAAAGAAATGTAAGCGTGTTCTGTGGTTGCCTAAAGTCTCATGGGCTATCAGCGGTATGCTTTCTGTGTCTGATGGAAAAGTCAGCCCTGCCTAACTTCAGGGGAGCCGGTTGATTCTGTTTCTCTGAGGCTGAGCTAAGCTGTCTCACCTCTTCTCATACTGCTGTGGGGTTTCAGCGTTAAAAGGAAGGAAACCTCTGAGTTCGTCATCCGAGCCCCAAAAGTCCTGAAGGCACAGTTCAGGACAGCCTTTCTGGGTGCCCCAGTAGCCTATGTCACAAAGTCCCCAGGGAAGAGTAAGGGGATGGGAAGGAGTTATGGAGCCCAAAGAGTTTTATGTCTGAGTTTTTGTCGGTTTAGGTCAGTAAGCAAGCTTGGATTTGCTGGTCTTTCCTCTCAAATACCTTATAAACTTATCCTTCAAAGGGCTTGTCCCTCCGTGCATATGTGGACACTCTGCCTTTGGCTGCATTGCCCTTGCTTGTGCATTTCCATGGTCAGTGGTGCTGGGGAAGCTCCTTCCTGCCTTCCTGTGTTTCTTCAGAAATGATGACAGAAAAGGGAAGGTTTATAAGTGAAGTAATATCATCTGAAAAAAGGTGTCTGCAAAAAGCAACCTCAGTGAGAAGACTGCCCAATGTTTTTTTTGTTTTTTTTTTTCTTCCTCCTTTTCAAATAATAGTCAAAACACAGGCAACACATACTTGTAAAAGGATCAAAAAAAAAAAAAAGAGAGAAAATTGCAGCTGGCAGTTATTTTCTCCAGTGTTATTTGGTTGCTCCTTAGCTTCCAGCTGTTGAAATGGCGCATTTATAATCGTGGGTGTTTCACTTCTCCTGGCAGTGTGTTGTGTTTTACTCCAAGTTTAAAAATGAACTTACAGCTTAATTAATCCCATGTGCTGGGAAAAGAGAGGTGCAACCTTTTCTGTCATAAGATTTGCTTCCTAAGGATGTGCATCTACTGCCATGTAAATGCATAAAATTAGGATTTTCATGAGAAGGGGCATACTTTAACAGATATTTTTAGTTCTCTCTCCAAAGTTAAGAAACATAATTTGATGTGAATGTTTTCTCCAAATACCTGAGCCCCATTTTCTGGTGAGATAGAAGATCTGTTATATTAGTACTCCCTCACCCTCAGTTATCTGTGGGGATACGTTCCTAGACGGACAGAGGTTGCCTAAACCATGATTATACTGAACCCTATATATGCTATGTTTCTTCTGATACATACACACCTGTGATAAAGTTTAATTTATAAACTAGATAGAGTAAGAGAATATTAGAATTACCAGTATCACTAGTCTTGAGCTTGGGGACTGTTATTAAGTAAGATAAGGATTACTCAAAACAGGTGCTCTGATACTGTGACAGATGATCTGAAAACTAAGAGAGGTACTAAGTAACTGTAGTAACTGTAGTTACCTGTCAATAAGTGACAGGTAGTGTATGCGGTGTGGATATGCTGGACAAAAGAAGGACTCACCTTTCGGCAGGAAAAGGGTGAGATTTCATCATGCTACTCAGAATGTCAAGCAACTAAAAACTTCAGAATTGTTTATTTCTGAACTTTTTAAGGTTTTTGGACCACGGTTGACCTCAGGTAACTGAAGTGGCATAAAGCAAAACCACAGATGAGGGGGTTTCTTTGTGTGGATCTTAGTTTCTTTGTGTGGATCTTAGTTTCTTTGTGTGGATCCAAAATTATGAGTGATGTATCTTTGTCAAGATGTCAGCTAAAGCACAGATTTCATAGTTAGCTAACATCTCTTGTGTCCTTCTTTACAATTGCTCTTTCTTTGTAAACTGGGTTGACTTAAGAGTATTTGGTGCCTGAATTACAAACAACTTTCTCAGTGGACAAAAAGTCTGCTAAGTAATTATTTTAAATGAGGATGAGATGGTTTGGTGGCATCATTGACTCAATGGACATGAGTATGAGCAAACTCTGGGAGATAGTGAAGGACAGGGAAGCCTGGCATGTTGCAGTTCATGGTGTCGCAAAGAGTCGGACACCACTGAAGTCGGACACACACAAGTGAAGAACAATAAGTCATTCAAATGTATTAGTAAACAGGTGTTATTTTGGAAACATAGGGCAACAGAACCTCTAGTGGCTGTGACCCTAGAGGGTCAAAGGCTAGGTCAAAGGCTATATGGGTCAAAGGCTATATGGTGAGATTTAATGGCAAAAGAAAAAATACCCCTCTCAACCAATAAATACATATTAGACCATTTAAAAAAATGTTTTTTTTTTTTTTTTTTCATATGGCTGGGTTAAGTTAGTATGTCATCCTGGCTACAACTATCATAGCTTTGTATTATAAAGCCAGAGAAATTTAAGGCTGACATGGACCTTAGCAATCCTTGTGTCACTTTTTTTAACAGTTGAGAGAACTTGAGGTTCAGAGATTAAGTGACTTGCCCAAGATCACAGCTTGCAGCATCAGCTCATCATGACTCTGTGTTTGCATTTCCAACTTCGGTGTCCTTTTTAGAGTCAATTACCCTGCCTGGCCTGGATTCAGGTGGCAGAGGCTGAGGAGATGAGTGGATTATGGAGGTGAGTAGTGATGATCTCTTCAAGAGGTTGTCTATCCCTGTAGTCCTGCAGGGGATAAGAGAAGAATGCAGATAGTTAGGATAACAGGCAATCAAGTAGGTGTCCTGGAGGTGGCCACACTCACTATGGACATAATGAGGGAGATATTCTACCTTGTGATGGTAGCAGAAAAGGCTTCTTGGAGGATGCAATATTTGAAGTAGGTCTGGAAGTAGGTAGAGTTTTTATAGGCACTGGAATGGGCCTTATTGGTGCCATTGGTGTTAATCCTGTCCAGGGGTACACAGATCTGTAGAGGAGTTGGAGGGGCTTGGCGGCTCTCATAGTCCTTTTTTCTGCATCTTGGCATTCAGCTCTGGGGGAATGGATGTAGGGAGCTCCAGGCCTTGGGTGTGCATGTATGCGCATGCGTGTGTCCTCACCACCACTGCCCACGAGTTGCTTCTGTGGGATGCTAACTCTGCAAGTATAAAGCACCAAGGAGGTTAGGCTGTGAATGTGGGGAGGGATTTCAGGCATTGGCAGCAGAGGTTCTCCAGCCCATGTGGCTCTTGCTGGCGAGGCCAACCCTGGAGCTCTGGGCTGGCAAGGCTGAGGCAGCAGAGGTAGATATGACCCCCACCTGGAAGCAGCCACTGCCTCCCCATGCCTCATCTCCAGGAGGTCACCATCTCCAAAGATGCTGTCTCGTGTCCTGTGGATGGAATCAGAGCTGCCTTAAAAGAAAGTGAAAGTTTCTCAGTTGTGTCTTGTCTCTTTGTGACCCCATGGATCAGTCCATGGAATTCTTCAGGCCAGAATACTCGATTGGGTAGCCATTCTCTTCTCCAAGGGATCTTCCCAACCCAGGGATTGAACCCAGGTCTCCTTAAGGAAGACTGCAAATGACTTAAAACCCACGCCATCACTCTGGGGCTGCTTGGCACACATCTCCTAGTCTGCCCTGCTTTTCTGAGTCTTTAAAATAAGTTTTCATTAATTTGAGCATGCAGCAAAGGGAAGTAACCTGTGGCTTATAAATAATGGCAACAGCTTTATGGAAACACCTAAAAATCACCAGGGGCACATAATAAGAAAGTTCTCCATCTCCAGGTGAAAAAACATGCTGGTGATTACTTGTTGAGCAAGACCTTGTCAGCTTTTTTATTACAATACATTATTGGGTAATAGTTTTAAAATTATTTATAGAAAGAAATGGAGCTATATAGAGAATTCCATCATTTAATATGTTGTCTGTGAATCTCATTAGCCTTTTTAGCCTAGGGTTAGGAAGAAAAATAGAGAGTTGGCTGTATTTTGAAGATGGAGCTCTATATTCACTTTTTGTCTGGGGGCTTGTTGACCTTCTGTTAAGTTGCTTCTTTGTGAGTCTTTCTGTGTTACATCTCTGGTTTCCATGGTATTTACATAAACCTAGCAACAGTTTGCTATGTAGAAGTGGTGGCGGGAGCTACAATCTCCTCATCCAAGGACTAGGAGCAGGATAGGATGCCTGCTCTGCACGCCATACATAGACAATGTCTCTTCCAGGTAACTTAGAGTATGTAAGGATTGTGGGGGAGCAGCGCATGTGTGTGGCCTCTCCCCTGTCTCCCGGTGACAGAGGCAGGTCCAGTGTTGTGTGTTTTGGAAACCCAACCTGAGAGTTCTCCCATATAGCAGCACTCCAGCCAGCCTGGATGTGAGCAGCACTGGGGTTCTGGCTTCACCGTTGCCCTGGCCATGTTCTCTAGTTCTTGGCAGAATCCCATCCTGGGAGTGGGTTACTGCAGAGAACACAGCTCTGTCCTTCCCATGGTCTGTGCTACATGCTGACCCCACAGCTGGCTGCCTGAGCAGGCCTTGAACTCAGCTTCAACTGACACATCCCAAATGCTCCTACTAAATGGAGAGCTAGCTTCCTGTATCCAGGGATGTTAGTGAAGTGAGATCAAGGCTGAAACTGGAATTCAGGGAGGGAATCATATATCGATTATCATTGTCCAGTGTAATGTATCTACTAGCCCCTTGCCAGGTACTTAGAGAAAGTCCTGCTGTGGAGGTAACTGGACCAGAGGTCAAATACTGGCCCTGGAATGGTGTGTTTAGTCCTTCATAGTTCACAACCAGGCATAAAATTGGGGGAAATCTACTTTAAAAGGATTCATTAGAAGCAAACACAGTAGAAGGCAGAAAGAGTTAACTTGGAGCACAGTGACTGTGGGTAAAGAAGCCTCTGTAAGCCTCAGTTTCTTTGCCTGTAGGCTGGGAATAATGGTATGTACCTCCTAGGTTTCTGAAAGGGTTTACTGAGGTGATGGAACTAAAGTGCTCAGAGCTGTGCCTGGCACCTGGGTAGCTAGTGGTGGGTAAACGTGGGGGCTCACTAGGGCCCAGTGAGTGGAAGAGCCAGGGTCTGAACCCAGGGAGTCTGGTTGCAGAACTGCTGCCTTACTGCCATGCGATGCTGCTGCCCAATACCTGGTGGAGCAGAGGTCTTGAACTGAGTTGTGAACAATGGCTAGAGTCATGCCAGACAGAGAAGAGGGGCTTTGATCTTGGGGGGTGACAGCATAGTGTAGGGGAGCATGACTGTGGGAGCCTTCCTAGGGACCAGCCCCATTCTTGTCTTTGCTCACCCATTTAATTTACAGACAGTGACAGACACCTGTTATATTTCAGTGCAGGCACTGTGCATAAAGGGAACAGACATGGATAAGACAGTTCCTCCCTCAATGAGTTGGAAGTTGTGGGAGGACAATGAGGACAGTGACATTATTGATGTGGAGAGTTTATCCTACTGGGTAAAAAGGGAAAATAGTTTTTCTCTGATGGCTTACTGAGTGTCAGGCATGGTTCCACATGTTTTACATGTCTTAACTCATGTAATCCTCACAATGACCTAGGAAGCAGGTGTCTTTATGATGTCCAGTTTTGAGAAAAAGAACTGAAGTTCAGAGAGAGGTTTAGTAACTTGATTGATGTCATAGAGCTAATAAGGGACCGAGCTAGAATGCCAGGTTGGGCATCCTCATCTGAGTTCCTGCTCCTAACGCTTCACTGCATGGCCTTGTATGAGGCCCATCATGGAAGCTCTAAAGGTAAAAGGAAAGTTGAATTTTGATTTACTGAGAAACAGAAGGACAGTATAGGCTCATTTCATCTGCCTCACTGGTCTGCATATCCTGATTCTTTGCATTATTTGGAAAGTTGTTTAGCAGTGTTGATGACTTCATCTTAAAGATTGTGTTCAGTGCAGCGTCCTGTGGGTGTCTGTCCAAACATCAGTACAGAACCTGTTCAGCACTTGGTGCTTTAGGGTTCAGCTCGCTTACAAGAACATGTAAGATGCAGAAATCCTTCAGTAGAGGGGAGTGACAGTAGGGTTTTGATTCATGGAATCTCAGTGAGCGAGTCTTTGGAAAGACTCATCTCATGAAAACTCAAGGAAACACTTCTCTAAGAAAGCTTTCTGGAATCCTTAGCGCATTCTGTAAAATTGTTGCTATGGTAAAAAGATGGCAGCTTTTGCAGTGGTATGTGTGTGAGTGGATATGTTTCCTCACTCCCTGGGATTTGTGGTATGGAGGAGATCCAGAGGCAGCCCTGGGGATTTGGAGAAATGCTCCAGTTTGCTCTAGTCCTTGTGATGCCTCTCTGCCATGTCTGAGCAGGCAGGATGTTTAAGATGTTAATTTTCAAAAATGTATTGTCCCTGATTTATTAATAAATCTCTCTCCCCACTTCTGCCTTCCTTGTTACTCTTCTCTTTGTTACTGTCTCTCCCTAACCCTGAAAGTCACCATCAGCTTGACCAAATCCCTTGCACTGACCTTAGTCTGGTTCATTAGTTTTCTTCTGCTTGTAGCTGAACACTTAAGCTTGATTCTTCTTGTGGGTGGTATTTGGGGTACTTGTCTCCCCCTGCTCAGGCCACCCCTATATTCCCAGGCCCTGGGCTTGACAAATACATCCTTTTGGACAGGGTCTCTCTATTCATTGCTGACTCCACAGAGACCTTCAAAACATCTTCAGGCTAGAAAATGCTACCTTAAGCAAACCTACATTGTATACCACTCTCAAGATGTCCAGATTCATGATTACTCACATGAACTGTTTATGAAACATTGAACTCACAGTGTAACCATTTGTAATATTTTTCTTGTAAGCCCCTCATAAGCGGCCTTTGGTGATGCCCATGACTTTGCAGGTGCAGAAGAGACAAAGGACAGAAGTCACGTGTCCAGTATATTAGTGACTTTGGGATGATAGACTTGACAGAAATCTAAGAGTCTGATGCTGAGTCAATTTATAATCTGTCCATTCCAACCTTCTCCATACATTTTACAGATGAGGAAGCCAAAGTGCAGAGAGGAAAATTGCTGAAGTCACGTAGCTGGTTATCACAAAGCGGTGTTCAGGATCTCTGTGCTCATATCCTTAGCACTGTACCGTATCTTAGACCCTCCTTCCTTCTGGCACTAAGATTTTCTACCACATTCTTGAAGAGCCAAAAAAAAAGAGAATGGAGAATAAACACCATGCTGAATTCCCGGGAAATGCCGCTTGCTCTCTATGCGTGCAGCTTGGAGCAGTTGCTGGCATGATCTCAACCTCCAGGGACGGGTGTGAGAATGGGAGGGCGGACCATCTTGTTTCACTAGAGTAATTTCCTAGAGAGAGGGGAGCTCATGTTGTGTGTGGTCTGTCTAATGCCTCTCACATCCAATAACTTTAAAACCAGTCAAATGAATAATGTAGGGAGAAACAAATGGAGTCACTCTTTAGATATTTAAACAAGGATATTTCTGCCACGGACATGTAAATCTTTAATAGGACAAGAGGTTTGGTCCTACAACAAAAAACAGTCAGTAAACAAAAATGCCAAGTTGCTGGTGTCCTGGTTCTTTTGCACTATTTTAGGTTCAATCATTACTGACTGATACTATGTTCCTCAAGTAGACAAATTTGTTGAGGTCTCACTTCATAGGGAGTGGTGTGTTTTCAAGACTGGGTCATAAAGTAGTGTAATACATGAGCTTAAGGGGCATCTCTCTAGAGGTGTCTCTAGTGGTATCTGCTCGGGTGGTGGACAAGACAGAGAGATGCAGAAAGATGAATACAAATACAGGTGAGGGAATTGCCTGGTGTTTCAGTGATTGGGACTCAGTGCTCTCATTGCCAGGGCCCAGGGTTTAATCTCTGGTCAGGGGACTAAGATCCTGAAGGCCATGCAGTGTGATGAACAAGAATAAACAAATACTGGTCAGGATGTGCCAATTGTAAACCAAGTTCTATGTCTACTCCGCTGTCCTGCCATTCAGGCGAGGAAGGGATGATGTATATTATCCTTTAACAGGGGAATTTATGCTATGAAATATTTTCACCTGGGCTGAATCTCCACTCCTGTAGGAGACAATCTGGAGAAATTTTTGAATAGTTGTCAAAGATCTCCAAACGAGGTAGGAAAAAAACGTGTCTGTATTTATGTAGGCATGTACAAACCCACGTATCGATGTGCTTCCAGCCTAGAGGGACCTCCTGGGGTAAGAGTGAGGCTTCTCTAAAGTTAGTTTAAAACAAAACTGAAGTGTGTTTTATTTCCAAAAGCTAAAATTTTGAAGCGCTCTTGTGGTGAGAAAGTCTTTTCAAACCGTATTTACATATCGCTTTCTTGCTGATCCTTGCAGACCAGGAATTTAATATTGGTAAGCTTCCTGTTCTGTCATGCAGACCTATTCATATACCTTAGAAGTAAACTCCTTTATCCTCCAGTTGTTCCACCCCTTGTCTCTCCATTGACCTTCCTCTTTTACTTCTTGCCTCATTCTTTTCTGTTCCTTCTACTGAGGTGAGTAAGAAAAACCAAATGTAAAATTCTTCCAAGTCTTTATTCAGAGTTGACATCTGTCTCCTCTCTACCCAGGAAGCCAGAATTTGCAATGATGGGGAAAAATCATGGCATCTGCCTTCTTGCCTCCCATATTTCATCAAATGAACTGCTTTTGGGGACCAGTTCCTTCTTTTCTGGCAGAGCTTTCACATTGAGAAGGGAGAGTTAATCCTACTCTGAAGCTTTCAGTTGTTGCCACTTTAATGATTTCTTTCCTTCTTACCAGGCCTGACAACACGGGCCTGACTGGGTTTGTCTTCCTTGATAGGTCGTTACGGTTGAGATGACCTTGCTTGGTGAACTGTGGGCATAAACACCTTGATCATATACCTGAGACCAGGAGAAAGGTGTGTGTGTCGTTGTTGGGAGCTTGGTTCTTACCAGTTAGCTTGGAAGTTGCCTTCTGCCACCTCCTTTTCATTCATATGGTGAACTGTGAACTCCTTACTCTGATTTCCATCCATGTCTTATGTTTGGCCTTTCATGAAGGGTCCCAACATTAATGGCTGTATTTTCAACTTATATAGTTTATGTCACCCTGAACTGCTCACTGTGGGCATAAGCCATTGATTGAATGACTCTTTTCCCAGAATTTGGATGAAAATTCAGAATCTTTCTCAACAGTGTTCCGAAGGTAGCCATCAAAAGACCAGATTTATTGTGAGAATTGAAACCTATTTACTCTCCCTGCTTCTAGTTCAAATCCTTGTTTTCATCTTCAGCCCAGACCTTTTGGTAGGACTTTTTCTTTCCTCTTCTTTCCATGTTATTTTCTGCATTCTGTTCTTCACCTATTATTGGTGGTGGTAGTGGTAATGGTGGTGAGGGTGATGATACCCAGTGTTTATTAAACTCTAACAGTATGCCGGAATGCACAGAGTACTATGCATAGATTATCTCATTCAACTTAAATATAAGGGATACTTACCTTCATTTTGCCAATAGGAAGACAAAGGCCAGAAGAGCTTAGGTGACTTTCCCAAAGTCACAGAGTAAATTGTCATCTGAGCTTCACCTAAAACACACTCTGCCCTTTTCTTTCCGTCTCAGTACCAACTTCCTTAGCACCTCATTACATCTTCCATAGTCACTGAATTTTATTCTTTATCATCGTGGCTAACCTAAATACTGACTGCTTTGGAAAAATTAAAATTATGGTGTCCTTAATAAAATAACTTTGGAGGGGGTGTAGATGTCTGCACTGGGAATAGTTTTTGTGTGTGAAACAAAAATTCAGCTTGTTATAGTCCATGAAGTCAATGGTTCAGTTAATAATGCCCCTAATGGCATAATTCTGCTCAGTGCCAGTGATGGATACCTTTAAAATCAGAGACTAGAGTTAATGGCAAGACATGGGGAAATCAGTGCTGTCAGAAATACAGCTGAGCTGGGAACTGCATGAGAGAGGAAAACCCCCAGAAACCACTTGATGTTACTGGTTCCAGTCTCCTAAATCTCAGTCTCCAGTCCTTCCTGTACATTCCTCATCCATCCCAGCAGCACCCCAAGCATATCCCGTCTTTGCAGGGTATGTTGCATTTCCACTGGAGTCTTCTGTGCTCAGAGGTTTGGTGGTAGATCAGTGCAGTTATCCCTATACAATGGTACTTGGAATTGCTCCGTTCTCTGTGCTTGTTCCAAACAGGAAGAGAATATTTTTAAATACTCTTTTTTAGGATGTCTTAAGACTCCTCTAAGTACGATGCCCTTCAAAGGAATGACCTTCTATTGTACAAATTCTCCTCCTTTGCGCTTCTCCCTACTTCCTTGTATTGAAATAAGTCTCCAGAGACTCACTGTGGCCTAGGACCAAGATGTAGGCCAAGTGGAAACACACCAAAGTGATTTAATAGAAAAGGTAATTCCTATTCAAACGGGATGGTCCCTTATTCATTTCCTCGGATTATCATCAAATTTATGTCACCAGCAAAGGAGCTTTATTGAGTTTCACAGAGATATTCCTTTTGCTCTCATTGCCGTTAGTTGGCACCCTGACATTTTCATATGTGTCTCAGCTAATGCCTCAAAATTACTCCATCTACAAATGTAACAATTGAACAGATAATTTTAATAAGATTCAGCTTGACTTCAGACTGCACTCCTTCCTTTCTTTATAGAATGCAAATTGTAACCTGTTTTTAAAGCCGTGCAATGCAGTGAACTTTAATGGGATTTGACAACATCATATTAAGCACAACAACTACGCATAATGTACCGAAAAATTGGACGTGAAATTGGAAACATAGCTGAGAACAAAGTAAATTTACATGGTTTGGTAGTTTGAATGTCTGATATCATATTCTCTCATGCAAGCCCCATAAAAAAGCAAAGGATTTAACAATGGATATCAGCAGAAAGTGCTTTTAAAGTTAAAACTGATGGATGGCTTGTCAAAAAAAATAATTGCATTGGTTGGAAAGTCGGGATGCGTGCTGAGGGGGAGAGAACAGGATCTACAGAGAGGATGATGGGAAGTGACAGTGGTCTGTCAGGAAGGACTGGCTGCCCAGAGGAGTGTGAAGCCGGAGCTATAAGGTGGCAGAGTAGAACAGGCTGTCAGAGCGGGAAAGTGGCTTTAATACCCTGAAAAGCAAAGGAATCCGCCTGTCAGCTTTGCTCAGCCGTGCTGAAAGAGGAAAGGAACATGGCATAGAGTTAGAGACATGGAACAGGGGTGGGGTGGGGACAGGGAGCAGCGCCGGGGAGCATGGGCAGACAGTGAGCTAGGGCTGGTGAGGCTGCTTCTGGGGGCTTTGCTTTTCTACTATAATTTTTTCTCCTTTTTTTTCAAGGGCCAGTGAATTAAACTGGAGGGGCTGGGGGTTTTGCTGTGCCTTTCAAAAGAATGGTGATTTAAGAGGCACATGCATGTCCGAATGGCCACCTGCCAGACCAGTGGAGTGGGTGGCTTTCTTGCAAGGATGCCTAGACATGCCCTGGCTTATTCCTGGCTTTTCAGATCTCCAGCTTCTTCTTCTGACCTTTCCTTCCCTTCAAGTCATGCTATCCATTTTCGTGGGCACACCATTGATAGCAAGTTACTCTGGGACTGGCTTATCTTCTGCCAAAGTACTTCGAGAGGACTTATACTTAAGCCATCCAACAGGATCATGATTAAAATGCAATAATCTGATGATTTTTCCATAAATATTTTTTTGCTCTGTCAGCATTAGGTTTTGAATAATTTATTATTCTTCCTTAATATACTCCTGGCAGTGAGGTTAATTTGGTCATCTTGCAGGGGCCTGGCTGGTAATGAACATTTTTATATCAGGCCTTGGAGTACTTCCTCCGTAACACACATCACGTCTTTACGATTTAATTGCCCCAGTTGCTTGGGAGCGTTAGCACCTAGGAGAGGTTAGAATATGGTAGTTTGCCATATTAAAAATATTTTGTATATCTGACCTTACAAAAACTTGTTTTTAGAACTGTCTAAAATTTTAAACTACATATAGCCCCCTATAATACCATTTTTGATGTACTATAGTAATTTGGAAAGGAGATTTCTTTCCAAAGAAATGACTTTGCCAATTGTGGAGGAAGAAGATGGTGGTGGTAGTAGCAACAGCATCAGACACATATTTTGTGCCAGGCAACATTCTGGATGCTTATATATACATTAACCCCTTTAACTCCTATAACAACCTTATGAAGTAGGTTCTATTAATAATGTCACTTTGTATAAAGTTATTAAGTTGAAAGCAAATATATGTGTGTATACACACACACACACACACACACACACACATATATATATATATATGCCACTTTGCAGACTAGGAGTCTCAGGCCCAGAGAGGTTAAGTAACTTGGACAAGGTCACACAGCAAGTAAGTGGTAGAACTAGGATTCTCGTTCTGGTAGTCTGGGAATAGAGTCCATGTTTTGCGTAAGTGTGCTACATGTGTGGGAACACTTGTAGATGCCAACTTGGATTCCTGTTTCATCTCTGTTATTCTTGTGTGTCTAATGCATTCTGGGAAGGGTTTTATTAAAATTAGGCATCAACAATAGGCAGAGCAGAGTGAGCTGTCTAGGAAACAGCAAAGCCCTGGAGTGATTTTCCCTGTGCTGTTACGGGTGTTTTAAGAAGAGCAGGGCAGGGAAAAGATCGGGCAAGCAAGGCCCTTGTGATTACAAAGGCAGACCAGCTTCCATGGCAGGAGAAAGCACTTATCTGAATGTTTTGGTCTCCTGCTTGGAAGACAAACATAAGCCTACACACACAGCATTCAATCCTAGGTTGTAACCAGCCAGTTTCCAGAAGATGGGGACCTCTCTTCCTGATTTTCCTGGGACCTGGCTGGAGATGTGAGCTGGTAGCCTGCCCTTCTTTTTATCTCAAATTCACACAATGTAGTAGGAAACTGCTCATTAAATGGATTAATGACTGGGGTATAGGTGGGTGTAAATGACCATTCCGGATCGTACCCACGTCCTCCAGATTGTGCAGGCGCATCTCATGGATTACAACGTGTGCCACCACACTTCAATGCCCGGTCATGTTGCCATGAACCTGCTTTCCCAGGCCTGTAACTTGCTGTAAATAAGCAGAGTGGGTTTCTAGTCTGCGGGTTGTTTACCTCCCCCAGCGGGAGATCTTCTTGTTTCTTCTCCTAGGAATCTCTGGTCTTTTTTGTTTGTTTTGTTTTTTTTTCGTTCTGTGTGATACCAAGAGGGGAGGGAGTCATTCTATTGTTCTACATCAGAAGGCACACACCATCCTGTGACACCCAGCTTGGTCTGGTGTGATTTTTTTTTTTTTTTAATAAATTTATTTATTTTAGCTGGGGGCTAATTACTTTACAATATTGTAATAGTTTTAAGAAGCCTTCCCTCTGTCCCCCTCCACACTCTGGCTGCAGCAGATCTAAAAGCTGCACAGTGACACTGCTCGTCACAAGTTGGATTTTCATGAACATCACTGAGATTTCGATTGTTGAATCAAAGAGCTCCAGGGTTGGAATGGATGGAACTTAACGGAACTTTTCACTGTCCGCTCTCAAGGGTCTCCATTGACGGAGAACTCACTAGCTCTAGGGAGAGCACAGACGAGCTTAGCTGAGACAAGTAGGAAGTTTGTTATTAGACTGAGCCAGATGTATTCCTCCGCAACTTCCTTCCGCTGGTCCTTGTTTTAACTCCCGGGACTATACACATTCCATGTATATAATGAGTACATCGTATCATCCAGTGTAAAGCTGTGAAGGTGCAGGTTGGCTTGTCTTCTTCCTCAGCTGCTGGTGCTGTGTATGTTTTGGAGACCCTCACAGCTAGAAACCTTCTCTCAAAACTTTCTCCTCCTCCTCTCCCCTTCCTTCTTCTACCCTACTTTTTATGATACACTGATTCTTGCACCAGAACTCAGTTTCTTTCATTAATTTGAGGTAGCCCTGAGCCCTCAGCCCTTAGCCTTTTAACACTGAGGTAGAACTTAAGTGTTAAAGGAAGGACCTCTTGACTTGAGGCCAAGGAGCAAGACTCATTCCCCACAATGAGACTGCAAGCTGGTGATGCTGTCTCCATTTTACAGTTCAAGAAAGTGAAGCTCAGAAGGGTTAAACTACTTGCCCAAGGACACACAGCACACAAACAGTGAAGTAGATTTGGACTCAGATCCACAGACATCAGCATTGGCTCTTTAGAAGGCAGGTCTGGTGTACTTGTTCTTAGTGCAGGCTCCAGGACCCAGCAGGCCTGGGTTCAAATCTTGCCTCTAGGACATACTAATTGGTAACCTTAAGTGAGTTGTTTACCCTCTGTATGCCTCAGTGTTTCATCTGTGAAATAGTGATAATAATAGTACCTGCCTCATAAGATTACTGTGAACATTAAATGAGATGATGCATGTAAAGCACTTGGCACAACAGCTGTATGTGATAACAACTCAATAAATGTAATGACATCATCATCACCACCATCATCGTATATATTTTTTAACTTCATAGGGTACACCAGAGCTTTGCACTGTGTTGGTTGCAGCAGAGCCTGCAGTGTGGCCTCCTAATTCTTGTGAGGCGGGTGTCAGCAAATTCATGGGGTGGGTGCAAATAGCCCCTCTTGCTGATGCTTTACAACTGAGGTTGGGTAGGGTCTGGGAAGTGTGGCAGTCACTGTTTTTTTCTTTTTTTTGGTTTTGTTTTTTCACACTTCAAGAAGATTGCCGCAGTTATCTGGAAATCTATTGCTCCGGCAAAGGCAGGATTGCGTGATACAATTTAAAAGGCCGGCAGTTGCATTTCATCCTTTTCACAAGAAAATAACCCCTTACTCCAGTGAAGCTAAAAATAAAAATGGCAGTACATTTGGCAACCACGCTTCTTCCTTTATTACCTCAGCAGTATCTGAATAAAATGTCTTATTAAGCAAGATATAAGGGCAATGAAAGGGAGAGTAAGTCAAATTAGTTGACATCTAAAGCTTGGTGTATCATATACAGTAAGGGTAGTTACTGTTTAGTAAAATGGATTTAATGCTTAATATAAATGCTGATATTTAGATGGCTATATTTTGGTAACTCAGGGAAAAGAGTGGTAGCTTTTGAGCCTGTAGATCTAGGTTTTAGCTTCTGCCCCAACACAAACCACTCGTGTGGCCCTGGGTGATTTACTCTTTTTGCCTTGGACCCCACATCCTCCATATATAAATGAAGGGTGTTGCCTGGAGCCCAGTGGCTTTGTGGCAGGATCTTAGGGTCACATAGGGAGGGGACAATAAGAAATGGGGCTCTGGAGACCCACCCCATTCTAACTGATGCAATGTTGCCTCTATCTCCATGAATGCCAGGGTCCCTGGATGAGTTTTTCTTTGAGGAAAGGATTATGATAATTAAAAAGAATGGATTTTAGAGGCAGAAGATTGGATTATTTCTAAGGAGGCTTGTGATTCTAGCTCTCTGAAATTCTGTGATGCCCAATAAGAGTTAGCTTTGGATGCAGTCTGGGCTCGTTTAGCTCTACCACCATCCATGATCAGAGAGACCTTGGTGCACAGGGGACAGGGCAGTGCCCTAGAACATGACACAAGGTGAGTATGAACAGGAAAGATAAATGGTGACAAAGCCTTTTGCACAAATGTGGATGGGGCAGGCTTGTGTGTTGGGGATGAATGCATACCTAAGCATTTTATTGTGTGGGGTGTTGGTGTGAATAAGTAAAATTTGTGCATGAGTTGGTAGAACTTATCTGTAAATCTCTGTCTCATGTTTGTAAAGATGTGTGCCTAGCCCTACCTGTGAGGCCTGTGCCCTCGGTACTTTCCATGGCCTCCTCTTGTCTCTTTGGGACCTGCCAGCACCATGGTGGCTTAGCCTTTATCTTCATGCTTGAAATGAAGAAACTGAGTCTTAGAGAAGCTGAGTAATTTCACCAAAGTTACATAGCTAATAATTTGCAGAGTGGAGAGGTTTTATAGGGTTTTTGTTTAATGTATGTCTGGGATATGCCTCCAGCAGTTAGGTAGGTATTCTCCTTTATCTGTACTGACCTTCTGATGGCCTTTCTATTTGAAAATGGGTTACCAGTTTGGTAGCCTTCCTTTGTTCAAAGAAATGTGATCTCAAAGCCAGAGACAAGGAAAATTAAGCCTAATATCAAAAGGTCCTTTGTCTACAGAGCCATTCAATTTCTGTGTAACAAGAAGCTTCTCCAAAGTCTTTTAGAGCTCTGGGTTTTGTTTAAACTTCTGCTGTATTACTTTTGGGTACAGTAGCTGAGGTAATGATATATTGGGGATTTGCTCAGGCCTTACTTGTTTTTGAGGCCTCCCTTCCCAAATTTCTGCTGTGATAGAGTTGGGAGCCTGTTGAAAATTAAGGCTAAATCAGTAGCATGGACTATGCAAAACCATTCTTAGATACTACTGGAAAATAACTGAATACAATTCCCACCTTGAGGTCTTGGAAAATCTTGTTACCTTTTATTCCTACCATGAAGCTCATTGAAGACTTTGTCAGTCATTCTACTTCCCTCATAGTCTGAGAGGCTTTTATTCTGAAGAAAACATCATGAGAGCTCCAAGTAGATTTATGCTCTGCTTCTGATGGTTCATAAAGTCTAAGCATAGCTAATAATAGTTCTTTCACCTGCTTTGCTCAAGACTAAGTTCTTTTATAAACATGCCCACCAGAACCATCAATCACTGTTTAGATATTTAAATTTTAGTAGGTAAAATGAGAATGGATTAAGGGCAGGCTTTTGCAGTTTGGAGCTTAGGCCTTTCAGAGAGCATTCTGTGGAATTTCTTCGTGCCATATTTGGAGATGAGGGGAAACTGGAAACTTTGCACACTGCTGGTGGAAGTATAAGCTGATACAGTCACTTGAAGAAATCTGGAAATACTGGTAAAAACAAATATATGTCCTCTATGACATTATGGTCCTACTCCTGGATTCATAGCTCAGAAAGTTCTGCAGTAAGTGGACATTAGATGAAGGTGCCAAGTTTGACCTTGCCCAGACTTATGAATAACCATTAATGTATCTAAGTTGTTATCACAAATTGAATGGCATTTCCTGTTAAGGGGCATCAATTCAGAATCTCCATTGCTCTAGGAATATCTGTAGCCTAATGGAGACCCAGATTTCTCAGCTATCAGCTAGGGCACCATCTAAAATGACAGTAGGTATCCTGGTTCCCCAACTGTAGACAGAATTGCCAAAATACTTTTGAGAATCCCTATTGTTCTTATCAGACAAACGTGTGAATGGAAGTCAAACATGTGAAACCAGAATCTGCACTATTTTCTTCCTCTCAGCCTCTTCTCAAGGAAATTCACCCAAGAATGCTTGCACCTCAATGAGACTCTTTAACGGAGAAGAACTTCAAGGCTATCTTGGGCTCTTAACATCCTTTCTCATCAGCATTACTGAGCCATCTGATTCTCCTAAGGGGGCATTCCTGTCCTTGGATCTGCCTTTGCCAGCCATGCAACTACATTCAGGGTACCAGTGTTTATTAATTTAGGAGTCTGCAACCAAAAACCATCGTGCTTTATCTGGTGGTTTCTTTACCGTACCATGTTGAAGCTCTGTTTGGCCACAGAATCTCTGAGACCTTAGCCACACACAGACTGCACAATTTAACAGCAAAACACAGGCTCATGAGGTTGACTTAGCTGTGATTGTGAGAACTGGGAGATTCTGAACCATCTCAATAACCAATCATTAGAAATTGTGCCAATAATGGGCTTCTTTGAATTATCATGTCCAAGCTTGATTATGTGTGTGCATCTAGGATGTCTTTTGTTCTTTCCCTGTGACTATCAGTTCAGTTCAGTCGCTCAGTCATGTCCGACTCTTTGTGACCCGATGAACTGCAGCACGCCAGGCCTCCCTGTCCATCACCAACTCTCGGAGTTTACCCAAACCCATGTCCATCGAGTTAGTGATGCCTGTGACTATACTTGCCTATAAACCTGGGACACTAATAAATATGGATGCTCATTTGCCAAATGATTTTTATATAAAGCATTCTGCGTTCTGCATGACCTGAAAGATCAAGCTGTAAAACAGCAGATAACAAGTCTCGGTTTCTCTTTCAGTTGGTTGTAATAGAAAGCGTGACCAAAAAACAGCTCGATAGGGACCAATATGTTTTAAGCAACTAGCCTGAGTAAATCATCTGCCCAAAAAAAAACCTTAAAAATTCATGTTGTTTATTCCAAAGGATAGTCATTATTTTCTCTTGCCTATACTATATACAAAACTTTTTGTGATTTTTTTTTGGAAGTGACCAGAAGTTACATTTGGATGTCTAGAATGGATTATAATTGTGAAGACTGTTAAGGATAATATCAAGATACTTGGCACAATATACTGAAAATGGTATATGTGAAAGTTACTCGACCAAAATCTTTATCAAGAATCAGCATTAATTCTATGGAATTATCCAGACATAGACTTCTTTTCAAATGACTCAAGATGCTTGCAGACACTTTACTTCTAGCCCATTCTGAAATAATCACAGGTGCTTTCAACACATGGCTTTCCAGACACTATCATTTCTGACACTGGGTCTGAATTGAAGGAAGTTGTGGATGGGAACCTTATCTCAGCTGTCACCATCCCGCCTCATCACCTTCAAACAAAGTGATCAGGCTCAAAGGATAGTCAGGCTACTGGAATGTCTTAGGAGGATGCTGGAGGAGATCGGTCAATGAGATTCACAAGACTTTTCATCCCTCAACTTGTCACTCCATGTTCAACCATCAAAATCAGTTCTGATGCATCACTAGTAGGGAATTTGCTCAAGACTTGCTTTGAATACCTACAACCATGCTTAAATGAGGACTTTGAGAGCAAGAACATAACAAAATAAGACAATCTTTGTTAAGAGAAGTGGAGCCAGCCCATGGTTGTTTCCTGACAGTAATTGAGGTCATAGAAGTTCCAGAGTGCACTATTGGCCCCTGTGAAATGCTCTAGGACCATCATGTAGATTAAGCAATAATTTTTTTCTGGTCATGCATCTGCTAGAATAGTGCCTGGGCCCACTATTACTACATAGAAGTAGCTTTACAAGTTGTATGGAGGATTGGTGAGATGGGTGGGAAGGTGTGAGGCAAGACGAGGAGAATGTAGTGATTTTGGCATTTTGGGGTGCCCTTATAGTCTTGCTGGGGACATCTTTATAGGTTCCTATAGGTGTACCCTGTTGTATAGGCTTTGCCTAGAGAAGTTTTTGCCTGTAAAAGGGATATTGTAGAACACCTGCTTCTCCCTTCCCTATCCCTTCATATAGGGTTGTTATGTCCAGCTGTGCAGGTAATAGACTGCACAACTGTGAATAAAAGCCCTAAGAACAATATCAAACATAGTCACATCAGGAACATTCTCAAGCTTCCCCATAGAGTTAATGATTGGAGGATCAAGAACCCCAGTTTTCTTAGTTAGTTCTGTGGCCTCAGGCAAGCTATATAACAGTAGTGAGCCTTAATTTCTGCATTTGTGAAGTCTATGTTTGTAGGTCTAGGAGTGGAGAAAAGCATTACTTACTGATGTAAGGAATGATATAAGGATGAATGGCTTTATCATTAATTCATTATGGCATAAACATTTATCATTATGCTAATTAAATACCTGAGAGTACTCTTTCACCCTTAGCTGTTTCCTTTGTATGAACCCATTAGTTTTTAAGGACTTTTTTTTTTTTTTTTTTTTTGGTAAAAGGAGGGAGACAGATTTTATGCATGCACTGAAAAGCCTTTATGGGAGAGAGGAAAGGCCAGGAGAGGCCTGGGTAGCCAGTAGGACCCCAGCTACCTTTGGAGGAGTCCCTTTTCTGAACTTGAACTGAAAGCTGTGGGTTTCCATGGCTTCCACAGATCCGGGGGGAGGGGGGCAGCAACCTATATTCTAGGCCATTTTTTATAAGGGACTTGAGCATCTTCAGATTTTGATATCTGTAGGAGATCTTGGAGCAGTGCCTCATGCTGACAGTATAGGGAAGTAGAAGGCCTGAATCTCTTCTGATTAAATATTTTCCTTCCAACCGTGCAGAAACCTGGGTGGTAACAAGCACATTGAAGCAGGTGGTGGAGGCATCAGAGGTTAGTCTGCGGCAGGTGGGGAAGGGAAACCTGCTCGGCGTGCAGGGCCCGGGACTGTTGACCAGCTCCACAGGGGCCTCCTTCAGCACCCTGTAATGGTGTTGGGATCTGTCCTGTGTTCACTTGGGAATTTCCTGGCAATGCACACTGGCTTGTTTCCAGCTAGGCAGCCACCTGGAGGAGGGGCGCATTCTTAGAAAGTGAGCTGCTCCCTTTCCCTTTTAGAACGGTTTTCCTTTTCGAGAGTTCTGTATGGCAATTGGCACCAGCATGGTTATAAAGAGGCTTCACTGAACATGATGGGCCTGTACTCGCATTTAGTCCATCACAGGAATTGTGCCTTATGAGTTCTTTTCATGGCTAGAGGGTCTTCTGGCTTAAGAGGTGTTCTGTGTTTAGGGCTCCACACCCTGATCCGGTGTCTCTTTTGGTTCACTCTGTTTCTCACAGAGAAGGAACTTACTTGCAGTCACTCCCACAGAAACAAAGCTCCTTATTCTTTCCTTTTCTAGCCCCTCCCCTACACCCACATCACTGTGCTCCCCTCCTTTCAACCCCCAAATTCCCTCCAAGCATTGAGAGTTCTGAGGAAGAGAAGGGCAGGGGTGAAAAATTTGAAACTGCCCAAGATGGATAGCAAAAACCCCATGCATAAATAAATTACAGCACAGCCCCCGGATGAACAATGATTGTGTGGTTGAAGACCTGGCTGAATAAGTGTGTCAGGCACTGATTGGAAGCGTGATAAATGCAATGACCTAACAAAGGATTGACTTCTCCTGCAGACAGGCCCCTTTTAATGGATGGAAAGGGAGGAAGCTTCATTTAGAAGGGAAAGGCTGTTTGCCGTGCAGATATGACAAAGGGGAAGTAGACAACCATTGATTTACGTTTGCGAATGACAGTTGAAAAATTCAGCAATAATCATGACAAATGAGAAGAGATGCAGTCAGAGAAAAAAATTGCCGATACGTTAAGCTTGCAAAGAAATGCCAAGGTCACAGAGAAAGGTTCCCAAACTTCTGGTTTTGACAACCTTAATGGAAATAATAGAAAAGATGAGGGTTCGGGTTAAAAGGGATGGCTTGGCACGAAGGGCTGCAGGTGTTGGTAATGAGCGGTGAGTTTGGAGAGGGAGTGGCAGGAAGGCCTCCTCACACCGCTGGGAAAACGGGCTGTCCACAGGCTGCTGAGATGCTTCCTGCTGCCATCAATCCTGCCCTTCTCTCCAAGGTTTGAAAAATCAAGTGAGTGATTTTAATGTCCATAGTAGCAGCAAAAAGGCAAAATGTGGGCTGGGTGTGCCCGTGGTGCTGTAGAGGGGACACCAAATCAGATGTTTTGTTCAACCCTAGTGTATTGCCTCCTTTAATTATATTTTGTGAAAAAAACTGATTAAGAGTGAGAAGTTTTAGGTCATCTGCCTGGTTAAGATGGGTAGGGTGTCTCTTGTTTTGTTCTTTAAAATCATCTTTGTTTTGTAAGGCAGCCAGTGTGCTGAGTTCTGTATTTTTTATCCCAGTAAGAAAGACACATTCTAGAAAGTTGTATCTGTGGATGAGAAAAGTTGATTTAAAAATGTGTATGCATGTGCGGGGAGGCAAGTGGTGTGGAGGAAGCACCTGTGGGCTGGAAATCATCGGGCCTGGGTGATAGTTTCCTGCTAGCTCCCTGTGTGGATGAGGAGAAATTCCCTCCCTTCTCCAGCACGCGGTGTGCTCATGTTTGAAATGGTCTGTGTGTGAGCCTGTATATACATACAAACTTCCATCTAATTTGTATGTTCATACATATGTATCTTTTATTCACCCAGCCCCCCCATTTCAGTAATTTCTATAGTAATTAGCATTGCAGTGTAATCTTTATTTTGGTTTTCTCTCCTCCAAACGTTGTTTATGAACTAAGCCCCCACAATTAAAAAGAAGGATTTTACTTGGATTAAATGAAATGTTATAAAATCATCATAAGGGCCAGCAGGGGTAGGGGAAGTCCTAACACCCTCAAAATATGTGTATCATGAAACCAGTTACCAATATATTCTCCATGGGAATTCCTTAACTTCAGAAACCATTTGAACCATGATTACATTTTTTGCTGAATTCGTGAGATAAATATTTTTTAAAAAACTTATTTATGCGAAATGAAGTTTCAGGACAAGCTTCAGCAAATGTGTCTTAATTTGTGAGTACTCCTCTCTAAATGAGGAATTATTTAAGCTAACTAACTCCCCTTAGCTAGGCCTTGAAGAGAAGTTATCTCATGAAAATGTGTGATGCATTTTGGAGCTGTGTCATATTACAATTCCTCTTCTTAACTGAATAGTTGTGGAGGCCTGCCCTTATAGGGTTAACCCCAAGCCTCACGTCTGCAGGGTCCTGTGGCTGTTTTCATTGGAATTGTCCACGCATGCGAAGGTTCAAAATAAAACAGGTGCTAGGTGTAAAAACAACACTCCATCGACTCAAACATATGAACCTTCAGGTTACCAAAAGCTCTCCAACTTCCATCAGTGAAGACAGGCTATAAACTGTAGAAATGAAGGAGGGAAGGACCAGATTATAAATGAGTTGGGTCTGGTATGTGAGATAATCTTGGGTCTATAATAGTTTCTTAGGATGTCATGCCTACCTGGGGCTGCAGAGTGTGTGTATAAGGAAAGGAGCCTCTTTAGATGAAACATTTTCTAATCAGCTTTATCACTCATATCTGAATTTATCTTATTTGAGGAAAATGCCAATATATTAGCAGGCATGTATGATACACAAGGTGACCCTACCAACTTAATGACATAATACATTATCCTTAATGAAGTCAATATCTTGTCTTTTAGCTGTCTGTCTATTGGGGCGATTAATTGCAGTGTCATTAAAGTTAGCTCTCTTTTCATTTGAGCTTGACAAGTCGCATAAAACTAATGTTCTTAGTTATCAGCTACTGGAATAGGATAGAGGATGGAGGAAATTGTAGGACAAATAAGGGGGTACTGCTACAGCTTACTTGAAGGACTTTTTCCAATGACTGTTTCCTTAGGTCTCTCCTTACCCAGGCGCTCTTGTTAGTTGAAATTCCAGGCAAAACTAGAGGGCTCTTATTCAGACCAGGGTTTGCAGGTGGAGACAAGAGGGAACAGCTTAGAATTACACTTGGTTTGGGAGACTTGGAGCAGTTTAGTTACAGGACCTTGGATACTGGAAAGGTTACTTCCCTAAATAAATTTGTTGAAGTTACCTCTTGAACTGTTGTACGGGAGTGGAGCTGATAGCCTGTGAGAGGATGCGATAAAGAACAGTTGAAATCATATTTTCATTTTGCTCTGAAGTTTTTCTAATTTAATGGGCTCTCTGGCAGAAAGGGAGGGTTGAGGGTGGGGGAAGGGATTTGTGTCTCAACCACACTTTGCAAATGGTTCTAATAAACACCAGCTGATTGTGGGCAATGCCGGAGTGATAGCACCTGGTCCACTGCTAATTGTGAAGCCAAAGCAGGCCTCCCTCCCTGCCGTCCCCCTACCTCTGAAACTATGAGACAGGATGGCTGTAATTTACAGTGTGTTATCTTTGTCTATAGCGGCAAGATGATATGAAGTAAATCAAGGTACAAGTAATGAAAGACTGAGAATTTATTCCTTGGAGCACACTTTAAAGTGTAGTATCTGTTATAGTGGCACTGCCTGAAGACCCTGAAATGAGACTTGGATGAAGGGCAATAAAGCAGCATAGAGGCTCATGTTAATGTTGTTTGTCTGAGGTTAGTAATTGGGTTCCGCTGATGAGTTGTGTGAAGACAAAGTGAGAATCCCAGCTAGTATTGTAAATCTTACATTGTTGGAACAAGAAGCAATCCTAACAAATATTGATCCTCTCCATGCCCAGAGGCGAGGAGGGAAGCAGTGAACTGCAAAGCACTGGCTTGTTTCAATAGCACCAATTACCTTAGTGAAACCAACGCTCTGCATGAAATCCCAGGGTGGCCGCAAACCGTGAATTAGCCATGATTAGGCTTTTTAGTTGGATCCCCCCAAAATCACGCAGGCTTAGCATTCTGTCTCAATTATCCTTATGGTTCTAAAACCATATTCCATGGAAGCAGTTCCTTCCAGTTATTAAAGGCTCTGGTCAGGTATGGATGCCAGTTATGGTTATGTGACTGGCCACTGCCTTATGCACAAAGAGCCAGAGTGAATGTGTCTGAGTTTGACCCCTAGAAAGATGTAGCTTTCCACTCTGGACTTCACTGAAGCAGCAAGTAGGGGGGGTCCATATCCCACATGTAATGGACTTTGTTGTTGTTTGATTCTCCCAACTTCTATTTGTGTTATAAATCCTAAAGATCTTTGGAGAAATGATCTCCAGGGAAGAAAAGACATCCCAAGCTCTGTGTTTTGTGGGACTGGCTTCCTGTTCTTCATTTTAATTGTGAAGGTCCTCTGAAGATCTGTGTTCATCTTATTTGAATGTCAAGCTTCCTTCCTTGGACTCTCCCCCTGAGTTCTCGTTGTGGAAAATTTGGGCCCATGGGAAGAGATAGAGTTGATAAAATCTAGGAGGCCACGCTACACTTTGTCTCTTTCCAGAAGCGAGCTCTTGTTCTGGGCATTCCTTGACACTGCCCTCTACTCTGTTACCCTGGCTGTGAGTGTGCAGTTCTTACTCTCAGGATCATTTCTAAGGCCAGATCTTGACTTTGGGCTAGGTGAGACAAGGTGATATTTGGCTCATGGCCTCCTGACAACTGTGGTTCATCAGCTTTCTTCATGTTTTCTAGCCCTGTGGCCTCCCCTGGGAAAAGAGAGGGAGCCCAGAGCATCTGGTCTCTGATATGACACTGCAACATAAGTGTGTCAACTCTTGCCTAGAACAGAAGAAAGGTGAAGTCAGCCCCACGAAAATCAGGCAGAGAGCCAGGGTTTGAATAAAGAGAACCATGCACCTTCTGGAACTAAAGTTGGGTCTAGGGTACCTGTCTAGGATTCCATGGCACCATAATTAATTAGGTCATTATTTCAACCAGTGTTTATTGAGTGTGTAACTTAGTGCCAAGCAGTGTTCTGGATGCATAGTTGAATAAAACAGAGTTTATATTCTAGTGGCAGGGCTGGTGGTGATGGAATGTAAAAAAATGGGGTAATTTCTGATGTAAACTGTCAAGAATACAAAGAGCTATGGGGATAGAAAGTGGCTTGGGTTAAGAGGAGGCTTCTTGAACTAGAGTGGTCTGCTCTCCTCACACTACACACCAGACACTGGACCTGAATATTTTCCTACGCCACCTCCACCCAGTCTTGTCTCTGCCCAGGCTCACATTGTTCTGGGCAGCCCTGAGATTCCTTGGACCCCACATGTCTGGTTTCTGCTCCTTCCCAAGGTCTAGCTCAAAGAACATCTCCTCCAGGAAGCATTCTGTTTCCACCAACTGAAAATGAGCATTTGTACTCAGAGTTCCTATGCGGCGTTCCACCCCTCCTCCAACTTGATACTTGCACTTTCCATCTTATAGTAGCTCGTGTGTTCATCTCGTCTCCAGTCCTTGTTGTGGGATCCTTAAGTGCAGGAACCCGGTATGGTTGACATCATGTCCCTGGTAGCACTCAGCAGTGTCTTGTGCATAGTAGGTGCTCCATAAATGTTAATTAAATGAAAAATTATGGGGAAGAGCTAGGAAAATTTCTTGTATAGGAGTAGGAAGTGGTAGCTTTTGAAATTGTCTAGAGTTTGATCTGATATATAGAAATGCCTCAGTGAAACACCGATTTACTGTTGTGTAGCTATTTTACTGAGCAGGCTTGTTATATCTGAGTGGACTGGTGATGTCGGTTTGCCTCTCCAGGCAACAAACACGTTTTGGAGGGATTGTTAACTTGAAGGTTGCAATAAAACCTTTACCTTTTTGAACAACTAGCTTTGGTGTCTGATGAGGGCAAGCAAAGACATAGAGTGGTTCCTCTGGTGAAAATGGTTTGACATTTAAAAAAAAATTGTTTTGCAAATATGAATAATTTCAGTAAATACAGGCCAGCCACCTTATGGATTTAGTCTGAGCCCTTCACCCCTGTGTTGGTAGCCTGGACACCTGCAGCCAGCCTGTGGGCTAGCTCCCACCCTTCTGCACAGGGAAAGGGGAGCAAGTAAGTCCATTGCCCGTTGGCCTCCTGAGACACCTCTGAGGATTAAATAACTAATGACCATAAAGTGCTCTGTGAAGAGAGTGCTCTATAAAGTGTTATTGTTGGGGCTGTTAAAAATGGAAAACGACTTTTAATTTAGAAAGAGAACACTCAGTGTAAGGAGGGGTAGCTGTAAAGCTTTTATCGCCACTTGCTTTCCTGAGGCTTCTAAGTTAGTGGTGTTGGCACCATGGCTTGCTCTCCCAGGAGTCCTCTCAACCTGCTTGCAGAGTTTAGGAAAGATGCCAACATGTCACTGGCATGATGCCACCCTGGTCTCTCGCTTGTGTCACAACCTCTTGGTCAGAGCTGTGCCTTGATGGCCCTTGGGGTGCTTTTTATTGATTGGACTTTGTGGGCAAGGAACTTTTTTCTGAGAGCTGGCTAGCTGGAATAGAGAATATTCCAGCTGGTATCGGGGCAGCTGTCAAAACCACATACCACTTGTAAAGATAGAGGCTTATGACTATCAGGCCCTATGGACAACAGCCTGCTTTCCGCAGACAGTCCTTCTGTCCATTTCTTGAGAAACAGGACTCATCTCCTCTTCCTGTTCAATGATGGTTTTCATTTTTTATTGAATTTCACCAACTGTTCCTAGGCTTCCTGTTTGCATTCTACTTTCTCCATGTCACGCTTGTGTGGTTGGGAGGTTTAAAATACATTTGTAAACCTTCACAGTCTGTAATACTTGTTCATGTCTTAATGCATTTTGTGTGTATTTTTAATCCCAATGTTTAGAATTTACTTGGGCAAGCCCTCGTTTTAACATGCAGTGCTGTGAAAGGGAAGGAGACTCTCTGGTCTTCTTTTTTGTTGGCTTCTCTGACTCCTTTGACATGTAATCTCCCCAGCGACCTGCAGCCCCTTTGGGAGAGGAGCCCATAAACTCAGTATTTATCATACAAATGCAGTGATGTGTCTGCATTTTTACGACCCTGCTAAGTGGTGAGTATTCATTTGTACCACCTCACCCCAGATGCCCATCCTGAGGCTGAGATGTTTATCATGCTCTCATCTCTTTCCTAAAGCTTGAACAAGGAGCTTGGGAGCACTATAAACATGTTCCCTTTCATTAAAGAGGAAATTATTATCATGTATTTTAGTAATGACCAATAACATTTCAAATTACTCACATTTATGGCGTACAATCAAGATTATGCTTTACCTCTAATCTTCATGAAGCTGGTAATGATGGGCTCATTAGTTAACCACTTACAGGAAGCTAAAGGCAGGTAGAAAGCCGTGTGACCAGTAGTTAACCAAGTAGCAACTCATTTCTGAGATTATAAACACCTCACTTGGCTTACATTTAATTGATAATGAATGAAGTAAGCCCCATTGGTTTTGTGGTGACCCATGGGGGATTTGGCCTTGGACAGCTTTTCAGTGGTTCATATCATGAAGGATGCTTGTTGTTGCACTTTGAATTTTGGTTCTGGGTCTTTGTTCCAGAAGCTGAGTATTTGGGGAGATTGGTTGCAACATAGTTGATGGCTAGCCTTTGAAGCCTCCCAGAGACTCTGTAACTATGTGTCCTGACTGGTTTTCATCTACCTCTTGTTTGAAGTCCCATCATCCATGAGTCTGATGTAGAACTACTGTGAATCATGTGCTTACATTCACTTTTGAGTTGACACACTCATTTGGAAGAGAGGCTCATATGAAGAAATGATCTGGTTTGTGGTCAGTGCATCTTGCTCTGCCAGCAGGTTGGGAACATAGGTTCAAGGGATTGTGGTTCCATGACAATTTTCCTTAACTGGGGAATGTACTTAGTGGGCTCTGAATTGGATGAGTTAGCAGAAGCACTCATTAATATGTCCAGGAAAAAGAAAAAAAAAAAAAAAGGAATGTAAGACAGAATCATCCTGAGTCCACTCTCATTTAACTTCTTTGAAGATTATATTTTTAAAGTTCATTTTAATTATTAAATTATCTCATCAGAGCTCACCTAGTATCACTCATTTAGGTGCCAGGAACTTTATTGATTTTTTCTTATTTAGTCATATCAACAACCCTATGATGAAATTATTATTTCCTGCATTTTGCAGATGAGGAGAGAGAAGCTTAAAGAACTTAAGTGACTTGCTGTAGGCTACACATCTAAAAGTTTCAGAGCCTCACATATTTTTTCATCATAATTGCCACACTATAGTGTTAAATTTTTGCTTTATATAACTATGTTTTGCTGAAAGAAATTGAAATAAGAAAATATAGTCTATATTTGATTGCATATTTGTAATTTCTTCTGCTCTTTGTGTTTTATAGGACAGAAATTTCTTGTGTGTGTGCATGTGTGTGCTTTTTTTTAAGCTTTCCATTTCTTTTCTTTTTTTAAATTAATTTTAATTGGAGAATAATTGTTTTGCAATATTATGTTGGTTTCTGCCATATATCAGAGTGAATCTGTCATAGGTATGCATATGTCCTCTCCCTCTTAAACCTCCCTCCCATCTCCCACCTCATCCCACCCCACCTCCCACCTCATCCCACCCCACCTCCCACCTCATCCCACCCCACCTCCCACCTCATCCCACCCCTCTAGGTTATCACAGAACACTGGATTTGAGCTCTCTGTGTCATACAGTAAATTTCCACTGGCTATCTAATTTTACATATGGCAATGTATATGTTTCAATGCTACTCTCTCAATTTATCCCACCCTCTCCTTTGCCTCTGTGTCCACAAGTCTGTAGAAAAGAAATTTCATCTGGTAATGTTTCTTTACAGCATGAAGAATTTCTTTGAACGTTTTTTTTTTTTTTTATTACTTAGGTCCCTGGCAACAATTTCTCTTTCTTATCTAAAGTTATCTTTATATTGCTTTCATTTTTAAAGAATATTTTCAGTGAATATGGGATTTTTTTATTATTTCAATAGCTTACAGAGGTCATTCCATTGTCTCTGGCCTCCATTGCTTCTTATGGGAAGTCAGTTGTCACTTTTAACCATGGTTTTCCTGTATGTATATAATGTATCATTTTTCTCTCTGTTTTCAAGATTTGTCTCTCCATCTTTGATTTTTCAGAAGTTTGACAGTGATATTTGAAGGTATATTCCCCCCAAACTTCTAACCTCATAGATGTTTCTAATGTTCTTGTATCTGTACAAGTCAATTTTAATGTTTATTTTTACTGAATTTGGGGGTATTTTTGATCATTGATCTTCATATTTTTTTCTGTCCTATCCTCTTTTTTTTTCTCCCACTGAGACTCTAGTTACCTGTATGTTAGACCATTTAAATGGTCTCGTGGGCCGCAGAGTCTCTATTTATTGTTTTGTATAATATTTCCCCCCCCTCTTTTTCTGATTAGATAATCTCTATTGATCTACTCAAGATCACTGACCTTTTTTCCCTCAGTGTCCATTCTTCTGTTAAGGTCATCTAGTATTTATTTTTTTTTCCATTTTAAATATTTGCATTTTAGCTTCCATTTGTTTTTTTTCTTAAAAAATTTATTTGTTATGAGATTCCCTTTTAATTCATCCACTCATTCATTATAATTATATTTTCCCTTTACACCTTGGTTATGTTTATTATAGCTACTATAAAGTACTTTTGTATCAATTCCACAATCTGGGTCATCTCAGCATTAATGTCTATTGACTTTATCTTGACCGTGGGCCCTATTTATTTTTCCTTAGATTGTCTAGTAATTGATTATTGTATCCTGGACATTGTGGATAATACATCATATATACTGATAGACTAGTTTCTCATTAAAAAAAAAAATGTGTGTGTGTAATACATATGCATGTATCTATATTTATAGTTATATATGGTTGATTTTTTTTTTTTTTTTCTAGCAGGCAGATAATTTAGCTAGACTAAAATTACAAATTGTGTCACCTCTATGATAAGCAGCAGCTGAGGTCTCTGTTCAGTTCTTTCAGACTTCCAGTTAATTTTCACTTAGCTTCTTGTAATCTTCCCAGTAAATATGCAGGTCAGGGTCACTCAAGAATTTTTGTTTTTTATGGGTTTTGAAACTTCACCCTTTGTTGTTCTTTACTTTCTGGGATCTCTCCCTTTACTTTCCACTGTTCTGTCAGTGGCAGCTTCCATCCAAGGACTGTTCCAGCCAGTAGGATTGTGACTTTCTGCTTGTATTTTAGCTACTCTGCCATATAGACTTTTGTTAAGATATGATGTCTATTCATTTTCTGCTGCTTTTGATTGCTTTTATTGCTCTCACATAGTAGCTATAAAAAATATTTTCTCCAAAATTCATCAATATTACTTATGAGCGGGTTAGTCCAATGTAAGCTATTTCACCATTCCTGGAAGCTGAACTGCAGATCTCAGTGTTTAAGAGAAGCTAGAAGTAAGGATTTTTATATGAAACCTCTTGATTATTCATTGTAGTCCACTACCTTGCTATTAAATATCTTATATGAACCAAAAAATCCCAATGATGCCTATGGGTCAAATATGGCTTATTGGCCCACAATTTTCAAATTTTTAACTAGAGCTAATGTTTCTGATTCTCAGTAAAATGCTTTCTCTCTTGGGCTAGGTTAATGTCCGTTTCTCTACCTGCTAGAAGAGATGCTGTGGCACTGGGTAGAGTTTATACATCAGGGAGGAATACTTGCAGAACATGGAGATGCAGTAAAGCCAGCTGGAGAAAGGAGCACCATGGCAGGTGATTACTATTCTGCTTGCTCCTCTTCCACTTGGCCCACTATGTGGTAGTGGTACAGAGAGGACAGGCAGACTAATGGGCTGAATCCAGTTCTCCTCAAATGTTGCTTACATTTAAGATCGCCAATTCATCATTGGGCCCATGTGAGCTCTTTGGTGTTCTAATCCAAAGCACTGTCACACTGGAGAACTTTCTCCTGAGCTCTCCTCTGTCACAAATGTCACTGCAACCAGACAGACGTGGAGCATGTGGCTGCACCTGGGGCCAGGGGATACTTCCCTCAAAAATGGCAGATTTAGGACCAGACAAGGAATTGGTACTTCAGTCATAAATTCCGAGAAGGATAATGCCAGATTCATTTGGCTGCTGGCATTTGATTTGTGAGTGTGCTAAAGGTCTCTGAACCTCTTAGAGGAGTCTGATGAGAATAATATAGTTCAGACTGCCCATTCCCTTTCTTTGTTGAGCTTTGCTTACTCAACAAGTAGGCAGGTAGAAGCATTAAATATTTGGGCTTCCAAGTCTGGTCCTTTCCAATTTTATAACTTTCATAATTTTGTCTGGAAATGCTAATTTCTTTTTCCTGGGCTCTTTTCATCTTTTCTGAGGGATTCCTCCTGCCCATGGCAGGCTTCTCATCCCCTTATGGTGTCACTCTCAGGACAGCATCTGACGTCAGTCACAGAGTACTAGTATGGTAACATTTCAGAACTGGGAAAACTTTTTAGGACTTGTGGTTCAACACCTTCATGTCACAGAGGAGAAAACAGGTGGAGAGGAGAAGGCAGGTTACCTGAAGCTATAAAGCTGTTTGGAGCAGAGACATGGCAAGAACTCTGTTTTCTAGACCCCTCCTCCCCTTGTCTATCACCTCTCCTCATCTCACTGCAGCATTTTAACTTTGACATGAAATTAAGGCATAACATTTTTTCTTGGGTAAAAATCCTCTCTATCTGAGGTGGATGATTTGCCCCAACTTCTTTTGTCCTTAATTCTTGTGTTGTACTAGTTTGAACAACATGGAAATTGCCAATATTTGACCAGTTATGACCTGCAAAATGGCAGTTTTATATGGTTCAAGCTAATACTTAGGATTTGACCTATAGCCCAGGCCACGTAGGCTTTTGCTTTGGGCGACTGTTGATTTGGAGGTTGGCAGGTAACTGCCACACAATGCTGACAGACTGAGATCACAGGTCCTAGGACTGTGTGGGCTTCTGAGCTTGTCCCCTTCCCCATGTCAGATGGCAAGCCTTCCTCTAGGTAGTCACCCCAACAGTGATGTTCCAGATGGGGCTGGGGTGGGGTCACAGTAAGAGGCAGCTGGTCGCCGTCACTGACTGCTGCTATGGCGCAGTAGAAAGTAAAGTGGCCCTCAATGCTTGTGAGCCTGACTCTGAGTCTTGGATTCACTCCCTTTTTAGCTGGTGACCTTGGACTTAAGTTCTTTGGTTTTTAAGTTCTTTAAAATAGGAGTGAAAAGACTTCCTTCACGGTTTGTGAAAATTAAGTGACATACTATGCAAAAGTTCTTGGCCAGTGCTTGTCACATACTGGGGGCTCAATAAACAGCTATTTTGAAAAACATACACACATTTCATGATACCAAGCTGCTAAGCCAGTCATGTTACCTTTAATTCTGAAGAGCTCCTTGTGCCAATTAATAGGTCTTCCCCTTTTCTGTCCATATATTTTCAACCATATAGCTGGACATTCAATGTTCTTCATAGATAATTGCGTTCTATAGATAATTTATCCTCCTAGGTACATTCTGTTTTCACCAAGGGTGTGTTAGTTGCTCAGTTGTGTCTGACTCTCTGCGACCCCATGGGCTGTAGCTTGTCAGTCTCCTCTGTCCACAGAATTCTCTAGGCAAGAATACTGGAGTGGGTCGCCATGCCCTTCTCCAGGGGATCTTCCTGACCCAGGGATTGAACCTGTGTCTCTGATATCTCCTGCATTGGCAGGCAGGTTCTTTACCACTAGTGATATCTTTTGGGACCCCCACTTACTGGTGAATAAAACTTTTTTGCAGACACTCACATACCTTATGTGTAAACTACTGGAGATTCTCCTGGTGCTGTTTGCATAATATTATGCATTCCAGCCCCACATTTAGTGCTTGGTGATTGTGAGGGTTAAAGGTGACTTCTCTTACATCATAGACTGCCTGTTAGAGTCTGATGCCAACATTCTATGTCTTTTGCAGGGAAGTGCTGCTTCTATCCATAGATTATCAGGGAATTCCAGCCAGGTTCCAACTTCCCTGTGATAATACAGTACTTTGTTTCCCAAGCAGGTTAGGAACTGATATCCCCATTATGTAGCATATCATGAAATGAATGCTATTGTTAAGTATAAGGACAGAACATATTAGTGGTATCTTTTATTACACAGTTCATTATAAAAGAACAGCTATTGCTATCCCCGTTTGATAGGTAGCTTGACATTGTTCTTGTGCTGTTAGCTTTGATTAAGGCTGGGATAATGCACTGTTCTTGCCTGTTATGTCCATCAGGAAACAAGGCAGACCAAGGTAAAATAGATGAGCATATGTTGGCAACAGATTAAAAAGACTGGTATAAAGTCCATTAATAATTCTCATATTTAGGATTTGCTTTCTACTATACCTACTGAATCTACAACATTTAATCTCTTCTCTGCACGACCAACTAAGAGAACCTTTTTCCCCTTCTGAGTGATAGGCCTGGATTTTCTGAGACAGAGCATTTGTCTGTCAGGGCCCATGGCTGCTCTGGTGATTTACTTGCCGTCAGATGATGCTGGTGTCCGGTTGGTGATATAGCCTTGCTGGATATGGGGAAATTTGTTACCTTTAGCTTTGACAGGAAGATAATTGCTGATGGTTAACAGAACTGAGCCAAATCCATTGGTTTTTCAGTAACACAAGCATAGGACTGGCTTTGAGAACCCTGTTTTCCCCTGCATAATTGTCGGTTTCAATTTTTTGTTTTTATTTTTTGTAAAATATGTATGTGTGTGTATCTTGATGGAAATGTACTAGCTTCTTCTTTTTTAAATGCTAGCAATGTATTAGCATGAGGGTTGAGGTAATACGTGTTCACTCTACAAAGAATAGAAATTACAGGAAATTTGAGAGAGAGCAGGGGAGGAAATGTGTGATGTGTGGTGTGTGTGTGTGTAGGAGGGGTTTGGTGTCCTGGAACACCGGAGGCAGCCAGCCGCTTGCAGAAGAGGCTTATCATCAGTGGAACATTGTTTTGTTAGGCACCTCTTCTGAGAATATGTGAATCTGGGCCTCCGTCATGTAGCTTGTCAATTTTTCTTCACACTGTGCAATCAAGTGATTGGTTCGACAATGCTTTATAATGTTTGAGCCTCAAGGGCTTCTCCGTAAAAGTCTTAAAAGAATAGGAACAAGCTTGGAGCACCCCGGGGAACAGAAATGTGCTTCACCAGGGCAGTGGGCAGGTTTTGGACTTCAGAGGATGATGAACACACACAGTTCCCCTGTAAGACAGGGGAGGGTACAGGCCATGGGGTATAATTTGAGAAGTCTCTGAAAGGAGTGTGGAGAATGGAATAGAGCTATCCTCTAGTCCTTCCTCTGTCATCCTCTGGCCATTATAATGACAGGCCAGGCCCCTGAGAAGCCCTGGTGTTGTTCCTCTCCCTTTTGGAGACCTGGATTAGGGAGTTGAAATATTCTGCGTCAGTGACTTGGTAGGCTTTGAAGATGTCAGTATCACCTACAGGGAAGCTTGCTTTCTGGGAACTGAGTCTTCTAACCTGCAGTTGCATTCTGAGAGTAGCAGTTCACCTCCTTTTTCTTCTGCATTTTGGGCAGTTTCTTACCTGCCCCAAGATTTTAAATGGGAGCAAGAAGTGTTGGTACTATCAAGTCATGTATTGGGGTTACAACTTTTTCTTGGCAACAGTAATATTCTTCCTGAAATTAGGGGACTCCAGGTCCTACAGTTTTTCAGGAAAGGGTCTCCTGAATCATCACGGTATGTGGAGGTAGGAACTTAGAAGAGCCTTTATCAAGATGCTGAAATTTCTGAGAGAAACCAGATGTTGCCCTCTTTGTTCAACCTCCTTGCCCAACCTAGTGGCCATGTGTATGGATGACTGTAACCTTTGGAGGCTGGGCTTATCACTCATCCACATTCCTCACATCTGTCGAGTCACCAAGCACTCATTGTCCTTTGCCAATAGAATGGTCACATCCCTCCCCTTCGTTCTCTCTCTGTAGCCACTGTCCTCATCAAATCTTCCTTTGGCTTTTGTAATGGCACCGTAGGTAGTTTATGCTTTCAGCTGGCCTTCTCTTGAACATATCCTACTCACTGATGCTATACTTACCTTTCTAAGACATTGATGAGACCATGGCACTCTGATAACAATGTACTCTTTTTACCACTTCCTACCTGTTCAGACTGGCCCCCTCTTTTCTTCTAGATTGCACACTGCTTGTGGGATAAGTCAATATTCTAGTCTCCTGAAATGTTTATTCCTCTCATCCCTGCCTATTATGTTCCACATTAGTGCGATCACCCCCTGAGAAGTACTTCCTGTTTACCCTAATTAGAATGAAGTCCCCTTTGGGAACCAGTTGCTGTATTAGTACTACGAATGCTGTTCACTGTGTACTCACTCAAGTCTCTGTTGCTTCTGACTCATAGCCCCTCAAGGGCTAGGGCCAGGTCTTCCCTCTTTGCCTCTCTGCCACCTGGGACTATCCTTTGCACAGTTGATCGTTCAATCACATGTAGTATAAGTCAATGAAATTAGAGTTTGATGGTAGACTCACTGAGTTGTTTATTGCTAATGACTGGTAAGTGATTTAATTCTTAAGTTAGTTAGTTTTAAATGAGAGCTCCCTCTACATATGTCAGTGTTTTCTCCAAAAATATGGGAAGATACACATAGATCATGACTTCATGATTCCATGCACAAAGCAGACCTCCAGCATCTGGTCTCTGCATTCTCTGATATTGTTGTGAATTTGACTCCGCAAGTTGGTCCTGGCAGCTGCTACTTATGGTTTGAGTTAGATTTGGAAGCCAAATTCCTGCCATCTCCAGTTCCATTATGGTGAGAGGTCCTTTCCAAGAATACTTACAGTTCACGAAGGAGATTAAGTCAATATTTGTAAAGTACTCAGTATGTGAATCATTTAGAAAAAAAATACAGGACAGTAAAGGATTCAAGACACTAAAGATCTTCATGACTCAGATAACCACACATGATCCAGATCACACACATAATGGTGCGATCACTCACCTAGAGCCAGACATCCTGGAATGTGAAGTCAAGTGGGCCTTAGGAAGCATCACTACGAACAAAGCTAGCAGAGATGATGGAATTCCAGTTGAGCTATTTCAAATACTAAAAGATGATGCTGTGAAAGTGCTGCACTCAATATGCCAGCAAATTTGGAAAACTCAGCAGTGGCCACAGGACTAGAAAATGTCAGTTTTCATTCCAATCCCAAAGAAAGGCAATGCCAAAGAATGCTCCAACTACCACACAATTGCACTCATCTCACACCCTAGCAAGTAATGCTCAAAATTCTCCAAGCCAGGCTTCAACAATATGTGAACTGTGAACTTCCAGATGTTCAAGCTGGATTTAGAAAAGGCAGAGGAACCAGAGACCAAATTGCCAACATCTGCTAGATCATACAAAAAGCAAGAGAGTTCCAGGAAAACACCTACTTCTGCATAACTACACCAAAGCCTTTGATAGTGTGGATCACAACAAACTGGAAAATTCTTCAAGAGATGGGATTACCAGGCCACCTGACCTGCCTCCTGAGAAATCTGCATGCAGATCAAGAGGCAACAGTTAGAACTGTAAATGGAACAAAAGACTGGTTTCAAATTGGGAAAGGAGTATGTCAAGGCTGTATATCGTCACCCTGCTTATTTAACTTATGTGCACAGTACATCATGCAGAATGCTGGGCTGGATGAAGCACAAGCTGGAATCAAGATTGCTGGGAGAAATATCAGTAACCTCAGAAATGCAGATGACACCACCCTTATGGCAGAAAGCGAAGAAGAAATAAAGAGCCTCTTGATGAAAGTGAAAGAGGAGAGTGAAAAAGCTGCTTTAAAACTCAACATTCAAAAAACAAAGATCATGGCATCCAGTCCCATCACTTCATGGCAAATAGATGGGGAAACAATGGAAACAGTGGCGAACTTTATTTTCTTGGGATCCAAAATCACTGCAGATGGTGACTGCAGCCATGAAATTAAAAGATGCTTGCTCCTTGGAAGGAAAGCTATGACCAACCTAGACACATATTAAAAAGCAGAGACATTACTTTACCGACAAAGGTCCGTCCAGTCAAAGCTATGGTTTTTCCAGTCAAATGTATGGATGTGAGAGTTGGACTATAAAGAAAGCTGAGTGCTGAAGAATGATGCTTTTGAACTGTGGTGTTGGAGAAGACTCTTTTGAGAGTCCCTTGGACTGCAAGGAGATCGAGCCAGTCCATCCTAAAGGAAATAAGTCCTGAATATTCATTGGAAGAACTGATGCTGAAACTGAAACTCTAATACTCTGGCCACCTGATGCGAAGAACTGACTCATTTGAAAGGACCATGATGCTGGAAAAGATTGAAGGCAGGAGGAGAAGTGGCCGACAGAGGAGGAGATGGTTAGATGGCATCATCAACTCGATGGAGATGAGTTTGAGTAAGCTCTGGGAGTTGGTGATGGACAGTGAAGCATGGCATGCTTCAGTCCATGGGGTTGCAAAGAGTCGGACACGACTGAGCAACTGTACTGAAAGGATTCAGAATAAAAGGCTGTGTGTGTGTGTGTGTTAGGAGATAATGACAAGAAGTTATAAGAAGAGCTTAGAAAGTGAGAGCACATGCAGGGCCAGTGTAATCAGAGAAAGCTTCCTGGAGGAGGTGAGTCTAAGGCTTCATTGAGAGGACAGCTGTTACAGGAGGGGGAACAACCTAGGCAACTACTCAAAGAAGGCAGACATGGAGAAAGGAGAGATTTGTATTCTTTCTCATGGTCAGGCAACCTCTAGTGATGAAGAGGGCAGAAGTCACAAGGCCTTGGGACTCTGCCCACATTCTCCTTGACTTGAGAGCTGGTGCTTATCACCAAAGAATCCTTTTTAAATTCTTCACTGTGAGCGAGCGTTAAAAAAAATCATCATTCTTGAAATCTGCCTTTAACCCCCAGATCATCTTTTTCCATTTATACTCTCTGGACAGTGAAAAACGGGACGATTTCTGTGTGTTTGTTCTGCTTTCCATGGGTAGCCTCTCTTCCCGCATGATAAATACACATTTGAAAATATTGATTTGCTGCTACCCCCTTTGAAAAGCTTAAGAAGGCTGACCTCTGCCTCGGTGTTCTCAGACTTGAATTTTTCAGAGTGACCAATCGACCCTGTGAAAGGCTGAGAAACGTTACCTGTGGTCCTGGAGGGCCTTTCCGGGGAACTGAGGACATGTTGGTGGCAGTTTGGCAAATGCCTAAAAGGAAGGCCTCTTAATAAAATGCTGTGTGTCCCTGGCTCAAATCTAATGACTTTTCAATAGCTCATGGGAATAGGGGAATCTCCATTGTAGAGCCTGAGATAGTCATCCCAAGGGAAGCGCTGTTTCCCAGACTCTCAGAAACCCTGGGGTCTCCACGCCCAGCAGGCATGATACTGTGTCATGCCTTAAAGTTGGCTTCTTCTCTGCCTCCTACCCCTCACCCCACCAATTGCTCTCATTTTATTTTCTTTCCTTGGTTTTACCACTGTGTGACCTCGTGTTGTATTTTTTCTGAATGACAATGAAAGTAATTGAAAATATTGATTGGCAGTACAGTTAAGTTGTCAACACAACCATTTAATTTGTCAGGAGGACTTGTTAAATTGTCAAAAATCATATAAAAAAACTCCTTCAGTCACTGATGATATACATTAGAGATGTTCATGAATCAAATGGGCCGTTTTGGAGATAAGTGTTGAAGAAGAATTCTAAAATGGTTTTCTTCAGCTCTGTGCTCTCCCTCTTTCTCTCTCTCCTGTCTTTTGCTCTGTCTCTCTGATCACATGTGACTAAGAGCATTGGAAGGATTTGGGGGAGATTAGGTGTGAAGAAGACCTGGTGAGTGGGGGCCTCACTAAGTGTATTGGACGGTGGAAGATCATTTTATACCAATTCTATTAGGATATTCTGAGGCAGGTACCCCAACAAACGACTTGGAAGGTTTATTTCCTCCCTTATGTATAGGATGTAAAATGTGAATCTTGGGAAATTTTTTTTGAAAGAAAATTGTATTTTAGGAGTTCTGGACTCTTGGCTGTCCCAGCTCTGTATGAGGGTGGGTGGGCAACATCCAGCTTCCTGTTCAGATGCTTGAACCACTACTGGATGCTTCCTGCCTTTCACTGTTGTTAATTTAGTTCTTGAAAAGCTTATGTTCACAAGTGGAATTGGGATTAGTTTTATTTAGATTAATATGAGACTTATGCTCTCTGATACCCACTGAGCAGAGAGTCAAAATGAGTAACCTGAATATGAGTAACCAAATAACCTGGTCAAAATGAGGTTATTCTTGATATTGGTTTTTAGCTCTACTTAATAATATCATAGTGTCTTAAGTCTCAGAAATCCAACTTGATCTAGCTGAAGATAATAAAGGATTTTACTGGAAAGCTATTTGGGTCACTCCCATAGTTCACAGGAGGGCTAGTGTGGCACACAGGTTTCTAAAAATGGGCCCCAAAGATTCCTTGCTCTCTAGTCATGAGAATTGTGAATGTGGTCTCACTGCCATGATTGTGTTAGGGTATAATGCACAGTAGACTCTGAAAACAGGAGATTATCCAGGTGGGCCTAATCTAAACACATGGTTCTTAAAAGCACAGAACCCTCCTTAGCTAGTGGAAAAAGAAGACCTTATCGATATTTGAAACAAGAGAGGAATTTGATGTGCTATAGCTGGCTTGATGATGGAGGCTCGCATGAGAAAGTACCCAGATGGACCCTAGAAGCAGGAAGAGACTCCCAGCAGGAATCCAGGAAGGAACCAGGGACATCAGGTCTATAGCTGTAAGAATCTGGGTTTTCCTGCTAAACCTGAATGAACTTAGAAGATGATTTTTTTTCCCCTTAGAGCCACTGGATAGCAATCCAGCTGACCAGCACTTTAATCTTGGCTTTATGATACCCTAAATGTAGAACCCAGCTGAGGGTTGAGTGAATGCAGTCCTAGGATTATAATTATGCATCCACTTCTGTGGCCAGAAGCCAAGGTATATCCCATGATAGGCAACTATAAAAATCTATGTCTAAATTAGTCTAAAAGAACTATTTTAATAAGTATGAAATAAAAATTCTAAGAGATTGGAAAGTGTAGTGTTTCAGTTTAATAGCTTTGTTTTTCTCAGTAGTGCATAAAATTGTGGAATATTAAAATCGATGGCGTATTAGATTCAGCTAATTTTAAATAAAGCATTTTTTGTGCATTATACATTAGTTATCTTACAATGTGGGGATATTTTACTTGAGGAAGTGGAGATCAGAGTTTTGGCATTGTGACTGGCTAGAGAAAGAAGTGTCTTTTAAAATTCAAAGTTGCTAAGGTGCCTCTAGATTAGAATCGGGGAGCTTGGGTTATGGAGTCTGACCTGGATTAAAATCATGCTCGTTCTGTGCCTCAGCCTCTCCACTCCACAAATGACTCCTGCTGTTCTCTGCCACCTCACGTGCCCCTGGGCTCTCAGTTGGAATTTGTGGTCAGACAGGAGTGGGTTGAGATGTGAGGATTAGGACCAAAAGTGGTTGGAGTAGGTGCCCTTGGTATTTGTAGTGTGGCCCAACTTGGTATTCCACTTGAGCAAAAAGAACATACAAGACCACATATTTGTAGCATTTTTACCAGTAAGTAGCTGTGAGACCTAGGTGTCAGCATTCATTTGTCTTGGGCTTCTCTGTTTCTACATTTCTTATAATGGGAACACCAAATGAGCATACCACCTCAAATGTTGATGACAGCGTGAGCATTTTGTTTCCACAAAATTTGCTCAGTGCTTCCCTTTTTGCATGGCTTTAGTTTCCCGTTTCTCTGTAAGTTGGCTCTGATTTTTTGAGTGCCCATGGCTTGCTGAGCCCTGTGCTGAACTCTGCCTAGGAGAGAAGCTAAGATGTGGTTCTGATCCTCACGGAGCTTACATTTTCATTCCAGGGAGAGGGCAAAGATCTGAAATGGGACTAGATCAAAGCATGGTGAGTAGCTAGCAGAATGAACACTGTGGACCATTGGAAACTACAATATTCTAGAGTGGAGTTTGTTTTGTTTAGCAGGGAACAGCTGGAGGGTAAGGGATAAATGGTCTGTAAACGTAAATAAATCAGGAGTTCTTATTGTGTTTGCTGGTGGGGATCTCAGAATTGCCTCTTGTTTGTCCTCATTCTGGGCATTTAATGAGCTGATGTTACGTGTGAAACACGTAAGGACCTTGAAGGCAACTCTTCCTCTCTGGGCTTCATTCAGAGGCATCTGAAGGTCATGGTGGAAACTGTGGATGTCTGAGTCCCCTTTCTTTCTTCACACAGGTCTCAATTCAGCCATCAGGGCCTGGGTCACTGCCTAAGCCAGCTTAGGGTCATCTAGTACCCCCAGTCTTTCTGCTCCCTGAGCCTGGGAGGACCCAGGCTCTCCCTTTCTGGTTGCTCTGCCATTCTTTCACTTGTCCTGTCTTCATGGCCAAAGCTGACTCAGCAGCAACATGGACATGCTCCAGTCCATGGGAGGAAGGGAGGCAGCATGAACATGGCCAGCTTCCTCTTACAGGACGTGACATCACCGCTGCATGCACCACTTGACTGATGGGCTGTTGGCATGATCTTAGTCACACAGCAGCACTGAGCTTGAAGGGTCTCTGGGAGATGTAGTCTCCAGCTGGACTGCTGTGTATCCTGCTGCAGTTCAGGGGGCATGGGGAAAAGAGGGGAAGTGTGTTGGGGACAGTTAGCTTTTGGGGCTTCCCTTTCACTCAGCAGTGAGCTCTTTGTAGCCAGCATTTATACTTTTAACCTCTATGACCCCAATGTTTATACTAGAACTTAGTACACAATCGGTGCTTAAAAAATGTTTGCCAAAGGAAAGGGCACATCAGTGAGTGAGTGAAGAAAGGGATCAGGGACAGAACCCACAATCTGTGGGCATTCTTTCTTTTGTGCCCCCAGGCCATGTTCTTTGTATCTGAGCACTTTGAGCTGCCCCATGAGTGGGCTGTGCTGAGTTCAGTCTGTGAGAGGATGCTTGGCTTGTACCCACCACGCAGTCTTTGAACCCAGGACTGGGGGAGATGGAAGAATATTTCATTAATCCTTGCACCATTTAGCCTCCTTATCGAATGGCCCAGACCACTTCTTTGTTATGGACAACAATGAAGGGTGCCTTTAAGAAATCTCCAGTGAGTCCCGAGGCATTGCAGATTAGGTCAGTAGCACTGCTGCTAGGTTGAGCATGATGGATGAGCAGGAGAATGAGTTTCTGCTGCACGGTATTGTGAAATCTTTTCATTGTCACCAACGGGCCTATGAGGAACTGATGAATGAGGGAGCAAGTGTCAGGAACGCCCTTCCTTGCCCCAGTACAGTTTTAATATCTCCCTGAGCTACAGGATGAGTATTGATAAAAGTAAAGTTTAAAAATAGCCACGGAGTGATGGGTAGCCATGATTTAAGAAGAACAGCAGTGGGGTTAGAGAGGGTTCATTTTCCTGAAAGCACATGAGAGGAAAGAGAGCAAGAAGGAGAGAGAGGAGGAGGAGGAGGAGGAGAGAAGTAGCAAAGCTGGCATGCGAGGGGAAAGAGCAGGAGGCTTTTATAAGAAGCTAATGTGATGAGGATGACGAGGGCTTTGATGGATGAGTTAGATCCATCTGGTCGCAGTATATGTAATAAATAGCTGTGCTCGGGTTTGACCTCTCCCACTTACCAGACACATCTTTCTCTTTTGGGATATCCAGGAGGGAGCTTCCATTAGAGGAAAGAACCCGTCATGAGCCAGAGCCAGGGATGTTTATGAGCTTGTGCAGAGGGCAAAAAGGAGATGGGATCCGAGTTACAGGTTTATAAACTGAAAACTGGAACCTGCACGCCTTGCCTAAGATGGTGCTGGCACCGGAAATGCATTTTCAGGGTTGCTGACGAGAGGAGAGCGCGGGAAAGAAGAGGGCAGGGGGTGGGCAGCGGTCCACAGGGCCATGTGAGGGACAGCTTGGTTCCCTGCTCACGGCAGAGCCTGGCTCCCTTGTCACAGCTTCCCTTTGCTGTGAGCAAGAGTTTAATGAAGCTAGAATTGCTTGAGTCTGCAACTAGGTGTTTAGCTCTTAACTGGGATGCTTTGAAAGTGAGGGGTTCTGGTCAATTCAATTTTCTGGTTACCTTGTTGGAAACATTATAAAATGTGTTTGTTCATATTCCTACCGTAGGAAATTCACAAGAGTGAGTTTATCATCATAGGCCGTTGTGTTGGTTTTGGCTTATCATTTTACACATCAGTGACTGTCGTCTTCCCCTGGTGACAGAAAATGTGTCCTAGGCCCAGAACACCCCTAGGGAATTCAAGTTAAAAAGACTAGCCTGATTTGTCTAATACATAGAGAGTTTTTATTTTTATTTTTTTAAAGTGGATAGCTGAAGTTTTTTGAAACAAAACTTCATGCTCGAGAGACGTATAGGAGGGAGGTGGTACTTGCCATGGGTTGTAGGGCTGGGAGCACATTGGGAAGAGAACAGGTCTGTTTTCAGGGCTCAGTGGAAAATCTGAGAACATCGGCAACTTGTTTGCTTCCTTGTGATCAAAAGGATCTTCAAGAAAATCCAGTTACAAGGTCCACCCTGCCCCATGGCTGGAGCACTGGGAGCAGGTCCCTGCAGTGACAGACCTCCTGCAGTGTCACCTGTGGGCCGGGGAGGGGAGGGAGGGTTGTGTTCTTGCCAGCACGGTCCAAGCTTTTCTGCTTGTTACAGGGAACCTCCTGTGTAAGCATCTGGGGTGTGCAATGTGAAAGCTTGGAACCTGGCACAGCACACATTTGAGTCAGAGCCCCCAACCCCCAGCACAGTAACTCTTGCCCCTATGAAGCTTGTCAAAGCCATAGACCCTCTGCCCAGAAACAGGCACTCAGGTGCACATTTCAGCATATATTCAAGTGAATTTGCTACCCTTGCCCTCTGAATTCTTTACCTGGTTAAGAACTCAGCTGAAAGCTTATTACTTATACATTTAAATGCACCCACCCGTGTAAGTAGATGTATGCCCCCCACACATTTGCTTATACATGTGAAATGACTAACATCATTCAACTCTTGTCCAACTTGTTAATGATCAATATTCAGTATCAAAAGAATATCAAAACCCTGCCTGCTTAAAGAGTATTTGTTATCCATATAATTTAAAAACAGTTGAGGTGCTTCTGTTGACTTTGAACATTAGTTACAAACTATAGCAGCAAGTCTCTTTTTGCCAAAAAAAAAAAAAAAAAAAAAGGATTAAGGCTACTTAAGTGGGGCCATGTGACCACACTCTGACTCAGGTTTAGTTTACCTTTGCTACATTCCTGTCACCATCTTCTCTATTTCCTTTTCTCTACTGTTCTATTTCCCAAATGCCCAACATCCTGTCCTGGTCAGTGACCTCTCTTTGTAAATGCCCTTGTGCTGCAAACTCACTTTCATTTATCATCTCTTCAAAACCTCATTTCTTCAACTTAATTGTCTTAGCTGGGTGTTAGGAGGAAAACAGTGCTCTAAAGCTAATTCACACTAAAGTGTGAACATTTGATCACTTCAAATTTCCCATAGATAATCATTTTTAAGGGCTTCCCTTGTGGCTCAGATGGTAAAGAATCCACCTGCAATGTGAGAGACCTGGGATCGATCCCCGGGTTGGGAGGATCCCTTGGAGGAGGGGATGGCAACCCACTCCAGTATTCTTGCCTGGAGAATCCCCATGGACAGAGAAACCTGGCGGGCTGCAATCCATGGGGTCGCAAAGAGTTGGACATGACTGAACGACTAAGCATGAGATCATATTTAAAACAGGACATGTTTTAACCCAAATCAAACCCCAGCTGCTGAATTTTGGGTAGTACAGCAAAGGGAGAATTTTGAACAGTGATGTTAAAACAACCAAAAAGAAAAAAAAAAAAAAACAAAACCTGGTTACAGAAAAGAAAGCAGCTGAAGAGACAAAGGATGATAAATGTGGGTATTGTTCTCCATGGAAGAACCACTTGGAAAGATCTGAAGACAGAAATTTACCTCAGGCACCAGGGACAGAAAGGCAGAATTTTGCATAATTTCACAACCTCTAACTGGAGGTTTCTGTAACAAAGAAAGTGGTTTTTAATAAACTCAGTCTCCAAAGTGAAAAGGACCTTCCTCCTTGCAGGGGCAGATTGTCAAACCCTTGGCAGATTTTAGGTGATATTGTATGAGGATGGAAAGAAACAACGGAGCCGAGATGAAAAATGAATAGTTGTGAATCTCAGGAAGGGATTCCCCCACCCCTAAGATACCTTCTCTTTATGAAAATAATTGATGCTTTTTACAGAAAACACAAAATAGAGAGAAGAAAAATGGTTCCAATAGTCTTGCCAGCCCCCAAATTAAAAACTCGTAATATTTTGATATATTTCTTTTCAGCATTATTCTTTTTTAATATACAGTATTTTATATCTTGCCTTTTTACTTGATTTTATAGCCTGTGTGTTTTCCATATAATTACATACTCCTAATGAAAAGTACTTTAATGACTACATAATCTCCTTGGAGCAAGGTTTTGTTTCACCTTGTATTCACTATTGCTCACTTCCCAGGAACATGTATTTCCCCTGAGTGGGTCTGAGTTTCTTTTAAACCCTAGAAATAGAAGTGCTGAGTCAGACTGGGAGCATGTTGAAGGGTCCCTGAGACGTCTCGCCACATGGCTTGAGAGAGGGGTTAGTACAGAGTCCACCCCTGTTAGAGCTGGGTCTTAGGCACAGACTTGGGAAGACAAGAGAGCCCTGGTCCTCAGCTGAGGAGTGTAGAGAATCCTTCTTGGAAGAGGGAGAGAGGACTGGGACTCCTTCATAACATCTCCTCAGATGAACCTTGGACTTCTCTCTGATGGTCTCCTATAAAAAAGCATTAGTCTGATAGGGCTGCCATAACAAAGTACCCCAAACCGGGTGACACAAGCAACAAAAATTTACTGTCTCATAGTTCTAGAGGAGAGAAGTTTAGGATCAAGGTGTGCAGGGTTGATTCTTTTGAGGACTGTGAGGGAGAATTTGTTCGCTGCCTCCCCCCTAGATTCTGATGCTTGCCAGAAGTCTTTGGCATGCTTTGGCCAGTAGATACATTGCCCCAACATCTGCCTTCTCTCTGTGGCATTCTCACATGGCATTCTCTCTGTGTTACGTGTCTGTTTCCAAATCCCCCCCTTTTTATATGGACCCCAGTCATGTTGGATTAGGACCACCCTAATCCCTCATCTTAACTAATTACATCTGCAATGAAATAAGATTACATTTTAAAGGCCCCAGAGGTTAGGATTTTTAAATATGAGTTTGGTTTAGAACATAATTCAACTCATAACAAAATGGATCCATCAGACTTTAGGAAGTGAATCATTGAAGACTGGCCCTGAGAGAGTCACTTCCCTTCTCTGGGTCTCTAACCCTCTAATAATGGGGGTGTTGGACTAGAGCAGTGGTTCTCCAAGTGGGGTTCTCAGACTAGCAGCATGAGCATCACCCAGGAACTTGTTAGAATGCAGATATTTTGGCCCCACTCCAGACCTACTCATTTAGAAACTCTGGAGTTAAGGCTCAGAAATTAATGCTTTCTCAAGCTTTCCATGTGGTTCTGCTACACACTGAAGTTTGAGATCCCTCAAACTATGTGACTGTCAGGATCAGAATTCTGAAATGTCCGTATGGTATCAGGAACACACGTTGCAGCACACCACCCCAGGCCTGTGACCTGCCTTCAGGGATGCAGATGCAGCAAGTGACCCTAACCATTTTTTTTTTATTCTGTTTTCTTCTATTTCTTTTTTGTTTTCATTTTTTGAAGTAAAGTTGATTTACAATGTTGTGTTAATTTCTGCTGTACAGAAAAGTGAGTCAGTTGTTGTTTAGTTGCTAGGTCATATATATGTCTGTGCATATGTGTGTGTGTGTGTGTGTGTGTGTGTGTGTGTGTGTGTGTATACATTTTCCCATTATGGTTTACCACAGGATATTGAATATAGTTCCCTATGCTATAGTAAGACCTTGTTGTATATCCATTCTATATAATAGTTTGCCTCTGCTAGTCCCTAACTCCCAATCCTTTTTACCCGCTTGGCAACCACAAGATATGTTCTCTATGTCTACAAGTCTGTTTCTGTTTTGCAGATAAGTTCATTTGTGTCATATTTTAGATTGCACATATGAGTGGTATCATGTGGTGTTTGTCTTTCTCTTTCTGACTTCACTTAGTATGATAATCTCTAGGTCCATCCATATTGCTACAAATGGCCTTATTTCATTTTTTATGCCTGAGTAGTATTCCATTTTATATATGTGCTACATCATCTTTATCCAGTCCTTTGCTGATGTACATTTAGGTTGTTTCCATATCTTGACTACTGTGAACAGTGCTGCAGTGAACATTGGGGTGCCGTGTATCTTTTCAAATTATGTTTTTTTTTCTGGATATATGCCCAGGAGTGGGATTGCCCAGCCAGTTTTTTAAATGTAAATGGTAGACTAGTTTCTGTCCTAGATGAGTAGCTAAGTAACTAATTCCAACGGTTTTGTAAGGTCCTTCTGTTTTCTAGTCTGCATACTATACCCTCAGAAAAATACATTCACTCAAACTGAGGTTTATTGATGAAAGAACTGTATCAGGCTTTGGACCCACATTTTTAAATACTATTCCTTGTGCAATAATGTGACTTTTGTTTTCTCCAAACTTCTCCCCTCCCCCGTTTATTCCTTTTTCCTGAGAGATGCTAATGCCAGCACAATGGATGGTCCATGGACCTAGATATAGAAACATCCTGTTATTGATGTATGGATTGTATGTGAAGACCTCATGGAGACTGCTGTGGGGTTCAGGGAAGACCAATTAGGGAATTAATTCATTAGAGTCCAGCAAACATGCTGTCATATCTATTTATTTATTTAAGCTAATGTCTTTAGCTTGTCTTCTTACAGCCATAAGTACCTGTCAATAGTTGATAATGTACTTGAATTTCCTTAAGTATATTAAAATTTTATATACTGGACATTCTGTAGCAGGAACCGATGTTTACTTCTGACTTTGGCATCCTGATATTTGGGGTCTTATTTAAATGAATAAAGTAATACAGATGTAGAGTCACACACTGGCCAATCAAGTTTTTCTGCCTCTGACATTACCTAATACATTTTTTGAGCCATCCTACCTGTACGGATGTGTTTGTAACCCTTGTCATAGAACAGAGCTGTGCAGAGAAGACTGCATTTCTCACATCAAGTGCTGGTTAACATCTTCCTTGTCTGTCCTTCAGTCCCTGGTAAGACATCTTATTTATCTCTTCTGACTAATGATGCTTTGTCTTTTATCTTTCGTACCATGACTAGGAAGGCCTTGTCACTGTGCCTGTGTGGTTTATCCAAAAGAAAGGTACTTTTAATGAGGAGATGATAGATCTGGATGCCAGAAGGCTTGGGTTCCAACCTCAGTTTGCTGACTCACAAGGTCAACCAGGAAGGTCACATCTTTCTCTTTTCTTGCAACCTCAGTTTTCAGCTGGAATGAGGCCTGTTGTCCATAGCTCTGAGTAAGGGTAAAAGGGATACAAAAATGAAATAGTGGATGCGACACTGCTTTGAAAACTAGAAAACAGTATACACATAGATGCCAGGGATTCTGTGCATATCCATGCACATTTGAAATTCTTGTCCAGTTCACATTAAAGACAACTTTATTATTACCGTTAAATCTGCTTATGAAGCAATATGCTAATGTGTGTGTGTGTTTCATGGTGGAGGGCTTGCTTTAATCCTTCCCGCTTTGGGGTGCTGCTGCGTTTCATTTTCTGGCGATTGGGCCTGGTAATGATCAGCACTGATACTTACCACGTTTTATTAATGTTATTTTTATGATCCTGCAGGAGATAATTAGGATTGGGTTTATTTTTTTCATTTCCATATTGTGAAATTTCAAGCTAAATAGTGACATGGTGGCAAGGAATGAAATAGCATGGAGACGGAATGTGTTACAAATAAACTCAACCCAGAAACCATATTTAACGTGAATTAAAATTAATGTAGCCCTGTGTTCATTATTTATATCTATTATGTAGAAAATATATCACTGGATTCTCAAGAATAGATGTTAAAAAATGTTCTATGCACCCCCTTTGGAAACCCTCCAATTAACACATGATACAAAGGAAAAAAAAAATCAGGGGTTGGGGTAGACAGGAAATGTTTTCTTTGATTTATTTATTTTAAAGCCTTCATTTAATTTCTAACATTTAATAAAATCAGACGTCGATGGGATTGAACTAATTAACTTTCCTTATATCTCTGTGAGAGTTAATTTCAACCCAGCCTCTGTTGCATAGGCTTATATTTTGTTTCCTTTTAAAAATCTGTTCTTTGACAAGTAGGTCTGTATTTAAGCACAAGTTCTCTCCATATATAAAATGATTGAAATAATGGAATTAGGAGAACAGTTCTGTGACCATAAATGAGATATTGGTAGGAACTGTTGCCCCCTTATGTGCACAGAGAAGGTTCCCTGCAAACTTTAGTTCATGGAGGCTGAATAGATCCTGGCTAAGAGTCCCTGCATCAAGAGTCAGAAGATCGGAGTTTGAATCTTGGTTTTAACACTTGCTGTCTGGTTGCCGTGGACAAGTTAACTCTTTTAGCCTCTGTTTCTTCATCTGTAAAATGGGAAAAATAATAGTACCTAACTTGCATGGTTATGGTAAGAAGTTACATGAAATACCATTGTATATACAATATTTGGCAGAATGCCTAGTATACAAAAAGCTCTCAAATATTAGCTATTACTATTGTTGTTTGTATTGCCACTACTACTATAATAATAATTTAATGGAGTAAAAACATTACTTGCTATATAAATTAGGTGGGGACCGAGTTGCAGGTCACAAGACAAGTAAAGGGTTTCAATCTTCAGCCAATTGAAATCAATTAGAAATTATGAAAATGTTTCTTTACAAATATATTTTACATTCATGGAAAATGAGCTTTCTGTTAATGAATATGATTTAGAAGAAACATTTAGGACTTCTGTGCTATATAAGTGAGGTAC